>NC_139018.1:73723917-74414742 GCF_964374135.1 Grampus griseus | reverse complement strand
AACCCTGCTGCTCAGCCTCATGGAGAACTTTCATGAACCAGGGATTTGGAAATAAAAGTAGACTCTAGGGGCTTCCCTTGTGGCGCAGTGGTTGACAGTCCGCCTGCCGATGCAGGGGACGCGGCTTCGTGCCCGGTCCGGGAAGATCCCGCATGCCGCGGAGCGGCTGGGCCCGTGAGCCATGGCCACTGAGCCTGCGCGTCCGGAGCCTGTGCTCCGCAACGGGAGAGGCCACAACAGTGAGAGGCCCGCGTACCGCAAAAAAAAAAAAAGTAGACTCTAACAGGTTTCCCCAACCTTCTCCATTCTATTGAACATTATCCAGACTGCACTTTCAGTTTTATAGCTAAGACAAAGGGAAAAATCATGCCTAATCCTCCGTCTCCCCTTAGGGAAGGGGCATAATACCCTACCCGCTCAGGCTGTAACCTCTGGGTCACATGCTTTTCAGCTGGCTCAGGTTGGCTCATACGCCTCACTCGGATAGAGGTTGAGGTGGAAGTCCTCTCCTTTGGCTCAAGGACCTGAAGCTGTGGCAATGGTGGGAGTTGCAACCTCCTGACCAGAAGAGGGATCTTTGGTTTCAGTGTAGCTGGTGCTGCTGTCCCTGGAGACTCCAGGGCTCAGAGACTAAAGAAATGAAACACATTAGGCAAATTATTTTATATGCCATATATTCAGTAGATCACTGAGTTTTCCAACTTAATACTTTAGATCTTTTTATTCAAAGATTTTATTTACATCTTTCCCTAGTTTATTCTGTTTCATTTAGTGACCTCCCCTGACTTCCTAGATTACTCAACAAATTGTTTATCAACTCCCAACTAGGTGCTGGGTACTGGGATACACACATAAAAAGGCATGTCCATACCCTCAAGAAGTTTATAGTCTAGCAGAGGAAATGGGTATGGATTCAGCTTTCTTTGCAATCAAAGGGAATCAAACTGAAAAAGGACCCAACTTAGGAATCAATGAGTTGAAAGTGAGACTCCGAAATGAGAAGAAAGTAATCACTGTACTGGGGACTTAAAGGAAGCTTTTCTGCTGGAAATCATGATAGATTCTCCAGGGGTTGAAAAACACTGCAGTACAGACAGAACATCAACGCACCCAGGATTCTCCCACACTTACTTTTCTGCTGTTGCTTGACGCTGAACGTGAACGGGAACGGGAACGGGACCTGGATTCTGATGTTGACCTGGAGCCCATCTTGGGTCTACCACGAGGGTTGGAATGAGTACCTGCCTGAGATACATCTCTCTGCTTGGATCTTGGAGGTGACTGAGACTGAGAGCCTGAGCTGTCAGGAGAGCGAGATCTTGATCTAGAACTGGAGGATGACGATGAGGAGGATCGGCTAGAGGATGAGTCAGCTGACCGTTTCAATCTGTGGCTTGGGACAAGAGTATGAGAAGCCCTCCTGTCTTCCTTCTGTTCCAAAGATTCCTCCGTGATCCCTTTGGCCAGTGTGAATTCCTCGATTTTTAGAGGGAGTGGTTGAGCTGATTTTTCTGATTCAGTTTCAAGACCCTTCTGGGTTGAGGATTCAGCTTGTGTGCTTTTCTGAACTAGAGGCAGGACACTCTCCTCTGGCACTTTCTCTACTGGAGATTCTACTTTGGTGTCTGCAGGGCTTGACAAAGGAGACAGACCTCCCACCAACTGCACAGTATGCTGAGACAGTAAGAGCTCCCTGGCCTCAGCATCTGTATTAGGAGGAGACAACTGAATAAGGACAGGAGGGGCTGGGCCTTCCATGGGTTCTATTTCTTCTTCACTCTGGAGTTGTGTATTAGGTGGTGGAGAAGATGCTTCCTTGGTAAGTAAAGGTGGGGGAGTCTCCTCCTCACTAGCAGTTTGCTCTGGTTGTAGCACAACAGGGGCCTTCTCCAGATCTTCAGTCAATCGAGGAGGGGAAGGGGACTTGGATTTTTCCTCCAAGCTTTTTGAAGGTTTTATTTCTCTTTCTTCTTCCTCAAGGGGAGAAGCTGTTTTCATCTCTTTCTCCTGCTGATGTCTGGCCAGATGACTTCTTCTGGCCTCTTCCTGGGACCTTGTAACTCTCCCTCCTCTCTCTAACCCCTCCTGTTCCTGGGATCTTATAGTTTGGGATCTCTCATCCATTACCTCCTCAACTTTTACACTGGGCTTCTCTTCCCCCTCTTCTTCCTTAAACTGCTTCAGGACTGGTGCATCCCTAGATTTTTGTCCCTCATCATCGTCTTCCTCCTCTTCCTCCTCTTCTTCCTCTTCCTCGTCCTCTTCTTCTTCCTCTTCAGTTTTCAAATTTCGATCTGCTCTGAGCCTCAGATTTCTGGAAGGTGTTTCTTGATCCTCTTCCTCCTCAGCAGCCTGGCTACACTCAGAGAGTTTAGCTGCTCTTGCCTGAAAGAAAAAATATTCAATGGTTCCAAGTATATTTGCTCACTATCAACAGAGGAGAAAAAGTATCTCACAAGACACACACATGACGAAGAAACTCAATGATATATGCTTTCAGCAACACAGAAAACAAATGCGACAAGAGACACGCGTGACTAGTATGGGCTCTTACAGGAATCAAAATAGAGTGACCAAAAAGAATAAAATAATGAAACTGCTAGTTCTTCATTTGTTAGCGTCAAGCTTTAAAAATAAATATAGGGCTTCCCTGATGGCGCAGTGGTTGAAAGTCCGCCTGCTGATGCAGGGGACACGAGTTCGTGCCCCGGTCCGGGAAGATCCCACATGCCGCGGAGCAGCTGGGCCCATGAGCCATGGCCGCTGAGCCTGCGCGTCCGGAGCCTGTGCTCCGCAACAGGAGAGGCCACAGAGGTGAGAGGCCCGCATACCAAAAGAAAGAAAAAAAAATATATATATATATATAAACTGAACATCTAGAAAGGGGGTGGGGGCGGGACTGACCTATTATCAATAAATGCGATTATTTTGATCATCTTTGGGGTATATTTAATTTTTTCCCATTGTTTCTTTTCCACAGTTGTAATTACACTATACATATGCTTTTGTATACTGTTTACTTAACACTGTATCATACAGCTTTAAGGTTTTAATTGAATAATGAATTATATCTTTTCTAATAATGCGCTACCTTAGGAATACAGACCAGCCTACTAACTTTCACAGTTATTTTTTTATTTGTTTTGTTTTTTTTGAGGTACACGGGCCTCTCACTGTTGTGGCCTCTCCTGTTGTGGAGCACAGGCTCCGGACGTGCAGGCCCAGCGGCCATGGCTCACGGGCCCAGCCGCTCCGCGGCATGTGGGATCTTCCCAGACCGGGGCACGAACCCGTGTCCCCTGCATCGGCAGGCGGACTCTCAACCACTGTGCCACCAGGGAAGTCCCACAGTTACTTTTTTATATATTCTTTTAGAAATTCGAAGGCCAGGGACTTCCCTGGCAGTCCAGGGGTTAAGACACCACGCTTCCAAATGCAGGGGATGTGGGTGCGATCCCTTGTCAGGGAACTAAGATCCCACATGCTCACAGCATGGCTAAAAAAGAAATCCAAAGGCCAGAGCAGATATAAATTAGAAAACAAAAAACAAGAAAAATGATTATGAAGAGAAAGGAGATGACTATACAGAAAGCTAGAGAGATACCAACTCTGAAATAGTTTGAGGAAAAAGAGGAGGAGGAGGAGATATCCAAGGCATTACCCAAAGAGGTGAAGGATGCTTTCAGAGGTAACTGAGTTACCTGTCTGACTCTGGATGATCGTCTTTCTCCTTTCCTTGGTTTCTCATCATCAGATTCACCTTTCTCTTCGGAAATAGAGGCGCTTTTTCCTATCAAATGAAAAAAAACCAAGTCAGACTCATAACATGAACATTCATTCAAGACTGCTTTCTAAAATTCAATCGATCAAAGCATATGAGCGGCTCAATACATATCTGTATTAATCTCTCTGACTTCTATGTGGAAGAAAAGACTATATAAAGCCCTAAGGGTCAGGGTCATGTTGATAATTCCTGCTATGCACATCTGGAATGTTTTTAATGTCACAAAGCCAATTCACATATTATAAATAATTCAAATAAATGTAAAATAACTACCAAGGGCTTCAAATTGTCTAGCACAAAGTACATTTATTTCTGTAAAATGTTTTGTCACTGAATCAAAGCCCAAGACTTCACTGTGTTCAGTGTCCATTTTTTTGGACTGCCTATTGCCACCACTAGTTTTGACCAAAACATCATGATTAATATACCAGTTTGTAAAACAATTATCTCATGATGTAAGTACTTAAGAGAAATGATTTTCAGGGCTCAGGGCTTCAGAAATGGCCCCTCTCAATTATGTTTTATATATGGAGCTCAAGGTGAGATTATTTTAAAGAAAAATAAGCTCTACTATTAAAAGAAAGCTTGTGGACTTCCCTGGCAGTTCAGTGGTTAAGACTCCATGCTTACACTGCAGGGGGCACAGGTTGGTCATTCCAAATAACAACTCCATGTAAAACTGGAAAAAAATTTCACTTACGTTCCATGAAGGAAGGTAACTGTGGGTAAATCACTTAAATAATTTGGGTCTCAGTGTCTTGACTGAGAAAATGGAGGGGATGGACCGGAAGACCTCTACGTTTCCTACCAGTGTTAAAATATTACAGAGTAGCAATGCAAATATTGATGTGAACCAGTTTAGAAAACAGCCTAAATATAATTATATTTCAGATACGTACGATACAGTACAAAAGGTTTAAATGATCCATAAAAACCTGTGCTACCCGAACAGTATTTAAACTAGTGCAAATAAAGCAGATGGTGTGAGCTCTCATCCAAGGTCTTCTCTCTTATTTTATTCCAGCAATCTAAACTAAACTAGTCTCTGCTTCTGTAACTAAAAGAAGAAAAGAAACTTACAGAATGAACTAGAAGACTGCACATATTTCATAAAACTTTACTCCATGATCACTTGATTAACAGGATCTTTGAATATATACCATTTCATATCTGGGTTAGAGAATAAAGACTTGCATTACAAGTGTGTGTACAGGAACTAGGGTTAGGATATTCAGTGACAGGTCAGATTCTTCAGCAAAGATTTAAAGAGTAATCTGTAAGATATTAATAAATAATGTGGTGCCTATAATAATCAATAATTTCATAATTAAATGACCTGGAATAGGTTAAATTACAAAATGAGGAAAAGCAAAAGAAAACCTTTTCCATGAATTTCAGGAAAAGCTCCTTGGCATGTATCAAAATAAGGGAAAGAAGCTGACTTATTGTAGTTTAACAAAAAAGAAAAAAAAAGACAGAGGGTGGAGGGAGGGATGAACAGGCAGAGCAAAGAGGAGTTTTAGGGCAGTGAAATACCCTGGTATGATACTCTAATGATGGATACATGTCATTATACATTTGTCCAAACCCACAGAATGTACAACATCAAGAATGAACCCTAAGGTAAACTATAGACTTTGGGTGATTATGATGTGTCAGTGTATGTTCACCCATTGTAAAAAATGTACCACTCTGGTGCGGGATGTTGATATTAAGAGAGGCTATGCATACGTGGGGGCAGAGGGTGTATGAGAAATCTCTGTACCTTTACGATTTTGCTGTGAACCTAAAACTGCTCTAAAAAAAATAATGTCTTAAAAAAAAATCACTATCCAGATGCTCAAGAATTAAAAAAAAAAAAAAAAAAAAAAAGAAGAGGCTTCCCTGGTGGTGCAGTGGTTAAGAATCCATCTGCCAGGGCTTCCCTGGTGGTGCAGTGGTTGAGAGTCCGCCTGTCGATGCAGGGGACATGGGTTTGTGCCCCGGTCCGGGAAGATCCCACGTGCCGCGGAGCAGCTGGGCCTGTGAGCCATGGCCGCTGAGCCTGCGCGTCTGGAGCCTGTGCTCCGCAACGGGAGAGGCCACAACAGTGAGAGGCCTGCGTACTGCAAAAAAAAAAAAAAAGAAAAGAAAAAAAGAAACAAAGAAAAAGAATCCACCTGCCAATGCAGGGAACACGGGTTCGTGCCCTGGTTGGGGAAGATCCCACATGCCGCGGAGCAACTAAGCCCGTGCGCCAAAACTACTGAGCCTGCACTCTAGAGCCTGCAAGCTACAACTACTGAGCCCGTTTGCCTGGAGCCCGTGCTCCGCAACAAGAGAAGCCACCGCAATGAGGAGCACGCGCACCACAACGATGAGTAGCCCCCGCTCGCCGCAACTAGAGAAAGCTCGTGCGCCACAACTAGAGAAAGCCCGCATGCAGCAACAAAGACCCAACGCAGCCAAAAATAAATAAAATAAATTAAAAGATAAAAATAAAAAGAAGAAAAAGTTACCCAGGTTTGAGGGAAGGTAAAGATTTGAAAATTGCAGATATCTTAAGCTTATAAATAGGCAAAGAAAAGACTGGAAAATTATATAGCAAACTATCAACTGTGGTTATTTTTGTTTGTGGGACTTCTGATGACTTAAAAACCTGTTTAAAGGGCCTATATGGGAAAAGAATCTAAAAAAGAGTGGATATATATGTATAAGCGATTCACTTTACAGTATACCTGAAACTAACGCAACATTGTAAATCAACTATATGCCAATAAAAATTTTTAAAAATTAGGGAATTCCCTTGTGGTCTATTGGTAAGGACTCGGTGCTTTCACTGCCGGGGCCCGGGTTCGATCCCTGGTAGGGGAACTAAGATCCCACGAGCTGCACAGCGCAGCCAAATAAAACAAACGAAAACCTGTTTTTTCCTGTTTTTCCAAAAATTTTCTAATGAATACACACTACTTTTTGTAATAAGAAAACGAACATTTTTAAAACAATAAAATCCTATACCCTGGAGGGAAAACCTACAGGAGAGATTCTCTGATACGCCTCAAATACTACGAACAGTTAAAATTCACAGGCCTAGCCAACCCAAGTACTTGCTTTTACCACTGCAAGTTCTATATAAGAAACATTCTCTTTGTTGTTTATTTTCAACTTAAAAGCAAGTGTTACAAGCACATATACCAAAGATGCTTTGCAGTGAATAACAAAGCACATATGTGCTCTGAATAAATAAATGTGATTTTAAGGGGGGAAAAAAGGCACGTACAAAGTTTACCAGAGATAAATGTGCTAAACAGATCAAATAAGAGTTCTGGAGCTGTGATTTTAAAATTAGGTATGCACAAGCAAATAGCCTTTATCTCCATCAATTATAAACTATATGCTATTCTATTAGATCATAATGTTATTTTGATACTGTAAAACTGCAATGACAGGATTCTAGATGATCCCTCCTCTAGAAGCACTTGCCTAATAAGTCATCAAAGAGATGTGGGAAAAATGGGAAGGGCTGGTCAGAAAGTTCTGGACATCACTGTTTTGCAAAGAAAATGACAACTGGAGGGGAACCTCAGACATGAAAACAAGAGCCTAGTAAGCAATACAAAATATAAGAAAGAGATGAGGAATTTCTTCCAGCTCCTTGTAAGGAGCTGATGTGATGCAGACAAGGTTCTGGGAAAGGTGCCATCTTCTATTATGTGAACATGGCCACATGAGTGTCTTCAGCCAGATGTTAATAATGTGTGCAGAAACTGAGCACCTTTAGCAAAGAGTGGTACGAATACTGGTAACAGGTTAATAAATGTATTTCAGGAGTTAAAAAGCAAGCCAGGGTGAATATAAGATTTCTAAGATTCCAAAGCCAGAAGCCTTCAGGAGAGCAAAGGCAGTGTAGAATGTATTAAAGTGAAGAATGGGGCCTTCCCTGGTGGTCCAGTGGTTAAGACTCTGTGCTCCCCCAACGTAGGGAGCACAGGTTCGATCCCTGATCAGAGGATCCCGGATGCCGCACAGCTTGGCAAAAAACCCCACAAAAAACCAAACAAAAAAAACATACTGAAGAATGTTTAAGGGTCATATAGGAAGGTAGTTTCTTCATCTTGGAAAACAAATCCCTGGGCAGGATTTGCAGGATCCAGGTTAGGTAGCTACAGAGATCAGAGCAAAGCCTGTGGCCAGAGGGTATCCTTGGGTATGAAAAAGCAGCAGAAATTAAGAGAATGGAGACCTGGCAATGATGCCAACCCTAAATATGCCTCATGTTAGCTGTATAAGTAACTTACCTAACATTTCTTTATAATCTCAGCATCCAGATTTAACACGAGAACAGGAATGAGGGCTAAATGCTCTGTAAGCCAAAGGCTGGCTAAGATCCCCTGGGGCTATACCTTTGTTAATCAATCTGTATTCTGAATATCCATTTTTAAATGTTTTTGTATTTTTCCTCCTAATTTTCCTAGAGTGGGCTCTTTTTGGAAAAATTAACTGAAGATAATAAGGACTGTTGTATACCCAGTCATGATCTAGGAGGCAACTTCTGACTATGGAGGGTGAATACTGACTCCCAACATCTTAGAAAAATCTGAAGAAAGTGATGGAAAGATATGAAGTCAAGAAGGAGAGCCAGGCAGGATTTTATAAACCAATTTTTCCTTCCTATTTGGGATTGTGACTACAGCACATTAATGCGAGGTTGCTGGCATATAATAAGCCAAGGATCTTGATTAACTATAATGCTGAAAAACTATTCTTTCATTTAGTCATTCATAAACTGAGCTGATCAACAGAACTACCAGGGGACTTTTTAAAAATGTAAGGTCTCAGGACTTACATTCTTTGAGATTCTTGGGGCAGGGCCCAGGAATTCATATTCTTAAAAAAAATAATATCCAGGGGCTTCCCTGGTGGCGCAGTGGTTAAGAATCCACCTGCCAATGCAGGGGACACGGGTTCGAGCCCTGGTCTGGGAAGATCCCACATGCCGCAGAGCAACTAAGCCCACGCGCCACAACTACTGAGCCTGTGCTCTAGAGCCCGCAAGACACAACTATTGAAGCCCACGCGCCTAGAGCCCGTGCTCCACAAGAGAAGTCACCGCAACGAGAAGCCTGCGCACTGCAACGGAGAGTAGCCCCCGCTCGCTGCAACTAGAGAAAGCCTGCGCACTGCAACGGAGAGTAGCCCCCGCTCGCTGCAACTAGAGAAAGCCTGCGCGCAGCGAGGACCCAATGCAGCCAAAATAAATAAATAAATTTATTAAAAAAAAAAATCCTCAGGTACCACTACTGATTACCAAAATATGTTACTAGGAACCTTAATCAAAATCTTACTAAATAAGGAACCCCAAACATCCAAAGCTAACAAATAAGCTGGAAGCCTAATAGTTTACGAGCCTACGGCAGACTGACGCTGTACACCTGAAAAAAATCTAATTTCTGGGTAAACTCCAGGCATTACTACCGATCCAACCAAGCACTGCTAGAACTCCAAACTACCACTCCATTTAGGACCTTGACCAAATTTTATGCCACATCTGTTATGAAATTCACATTCTAACCAAGATCAGAGGTAGGAAAGTTTATGGATAGAGTATACCGAAGAGGACACACAGCAATTGTTTGTTGTATTCTACAATTTACTACATTCATTTCTTACTTTTTTTTCACCTCTTTCCTTTCACCTGTTTTTTTTCCCCTCCTCCAACAATTACAGCCATAGGCATAGTCCTGCTGAAGACACAAAGCACTTAAGAGACTACTGGCCACCTTCCTCACTCTAAATCTTTACTTGCTTTTGAAACCTTGTATCTATTTCAGGACATTCCTCATTTTCACTTCAAGTTACATTTAGAACAGAAAGAGGCTCTCTCTTTTTCAAGAGTTCCTTATCAAATCATATTGCTATCAAGAATTTTCAATGGTTCCCCCATTACCTTTAAAATTAAATATCACCTTCCTTCCTACCTCTGTGCCTTTGTTCCTTCCTAAAAATACCCTCTTGTCTTCTCTGTGCCAACTCAAATCCTACGTATTTCTAAGGCTCACTCAAATCCTACACCTCCTTCATGAGGCTCTCTCTAATCTCTCTAATCCTCAGAGAATTTTTTACTCTTTGGAATTCCAGTGGTACGTGTGTCCGTACTACTTGTATGTCACCTAAAACATACCATCTTCCATTGTTAGTTTTATGTGCAGTTGTCTTCTCTCTCCCTAATAGATTTTACAATGTGCTGACTCCCCACACACTCTAGCATAGAGACACGTATACAGCAGGAATTCTATACGTAATTTTTTGGCTTATTTTTATTTAAGAAGCAATGCTGACAACTAATTTATAAAAGAGTTTTCCCCTTCCACATGGCTTTACAATCAGGGAAAAAAAGAGTGCTAAGAGCAAAATGAATCAATTGGTGGTTTGCTGTTTTTATTTTGAAGAGAAAAGAGATCTCTAAAAGAAATTATTTCTCTCCCATCATTAAATATCTCCTAAAAATCTGCTTTCCGGAAAGAGTTCCATATTAACCAGAAGAGCTAGCAACTTCTATACATTCTAGAAGTATTAAATATGGAATGATCACCTTCTCCATGACCACTAACATTAACAATCATTCAAAATACTTGTTAATTTACACACTGGTTTACTTTATCTACCTACTATTCACATGTCTTATACGCATGTTCCCCTAAAGGCACACTGTTTTGACAGGTAGTTCCTAGAAGACAAAGGCTGCATTTACAGACTTTTGCTTGAGATACTATGCAAAAGTGGGTGCTTAACATTTTTTTAAATGTGAAAAAATTAATCTTACCTGAACCAATTCCACACACTGGGTTTGAGCTCCCCGTAATATGCTCAAATAATACTCTGCACTGCCTCTCATAGTACACAGCATAACTCCAGTTAATTATGTAATAATTTGTTTAATGTCCATCTTCTCACTAGACTGTATGTTTCATTATGACAGAGACTTGTCTTTTTCTCTACTATATTCCTGGTGCCTAGCACAAGCCTGGCATACAACAGGCAAGTTTTTACTTGTAAAAACTTGTTGAATGAATTAATAAACTGCAGATGCCCATTTGGGGGGATGACTGGATGTGTAACACACAATATATACAATTGGTGAAGAGATGAAAAAGAGTTTTGACTGTTGCTAAATTCAGAGGCAGAGGAAGTTAGAGAGGTATACAGATGAGAAGAAAAATCAGACTGCCTCATAAAATACTGAGAGGTCAACACAACATAGAGGTGAACGCAGACTTCAAAAAGGACATAATTTCCATGAAAAACAGATGTCAAATAACACTGTCACAGAATTGCCCTGGGACTTTAATGGACGCTTAGCATGAAAGGAGGTGTAACTACCTCCCCCCACCAACTACGCAGGATTGACAAAACAGCGCAGTGGGGAGGGAGATACGTACTGGGTGAATGTCTGCTGAGCTCCAGCTCTGGTCTCTCCAGGCTGCTCTGAAAGTCAGGAGGCAGCAGGGAAGCCACTCCCTCAGGATGGATCATCTCGTCCTCCGACTCAGCTGAAGCTTCTGCAAAGTACAGATTGGGTCGGGGCAGGGAGGGAGTGAAGGGCTCAGCATGTGGGAATATGTAGAGGAGTGAAGGAGGTCAGGCAAAGTCACGGATACAGAGTATATACTAAAAAGAGCACTGTCCGTAGAGAAAAACTCCCTAAGATAAGGCTCTTGTTCATCTAAAGGGTAGCTTAATTTACTTATAACTCTTCCTGTTGGCAGGAATGCTCTTCTAGTCAAGACAGTCAAATTAAGTGTCTTCTTCCCTGACAAAAGGTAAATAGTAACTCACTTGGCTCCATAAACTACCAAAGCAAATAACTGGCAGTCTCAGCCTGACTTATATTCCTGAAACTGCCTAGTGAAACAGGCCCATCTACTCAGTGAAAGGAATAAGCAGGAAGAACTCCTTGTAAGAAGTGACAGTCTGGGCTTACCTTCAAGTTCTGCAGCTTCTCGAGCTTCACGTTCCAGACGCTGCCTAAGCAGCTCCTGCTGCTTTTCCAGATACTGCTTTATGAAACTGTTCTGGCTCATTTCCTCGCCAATCTGTGTAGAAAACATGGAAAAAGATAGTCTAGGAAAACAAACCAGGAAAACGCAAGGTACAAAATTCCATGGAAAGATACGGAAAATGTTGGAGGGCCCTTTTCTAAGCTACTCCTAAGTTGAGGACCAAAATATATAGCCCTACGATTCACAAAAGATGGCAAAGAGGAACTGCACACGTAATTTTTTTTTTTTTTGCACACATAATTTTTTATTTTAAATATTCAGTTCCCAGCCAAAGAATGATACACAAATAATTCAAAAAAATAAAAATTCCTATAAAATTATGCCTTTTAGTCTAAATTTTTAGATAATCTAAATTATATAAAGATAATCTAAATTTTCCTTTTAATAATATCAAAAACTGAAGGAAAAAAAATACTAGTTCATACTAATTCATCTTTTGTTCACACAAAAGATCAACCTCCACCTATCCAGGAAACATTTTGTTAAACATCTCCAAAATTCAACTACTAGACTTAAAAGCCTGAAAGCAAGAGACTAAGAAAAGGGATTCAGCATTTAGACAGAGTTCTAACTCCATTTTCTTTGGGTGAGAAGAAATCTTTGGTAACAATTTTTAAAATCCAGGAGCTTAATCCCTTTTCCCATTTTTTTCTGCAACACAGACTCCCATGTCACTATTCTGCCCTTCAGCTTTCTCTTCACAAGTCCTCTTCCTGAGAAGCTTCTTGCTTAGCAAGTCCTATTAGAACTCCAGAAAAAGGAAAAAAATCTGAATAAATACTTTCTATGTCATTAGTCATCTTTCCTAAGCGTGGTAAATGTTTTTTTTCCCCCCTAAAATAGAGATGAGTCTCTTGGTAGTCAGTGGACACTGATGAAGCGTGGGTTGCAAGTATTAGAGAACGTATGTATTTGTTGCAAAAAACCTATGTTAATAAAAGCAAAACTTCAAAGTTGCAAATGTAATCGGCAAAAGGAATAGAATGGTAAAGTGATTAACTTATGCAGTTTCTTATGCTTGTTAAAATACTTAACCTCTGTAAGCTAGTTAGATTATACTTTCAGCTTCATGAGCTAATAACAAGGGAGTAGGAAAGCTCTCTTGTTTTTCCACTGTATCTTGGGACTTCATCTAGTATTGGAGCTGCACACCACTGCACTAACAAAGACCTGGATTTTTCCTTTAAGTGCATGACACAATATGAGGGGATGTTAAAAGCTGAAAAGAATCTTAGGAGACCACACAGCCTAAGACTTTTTTTTTTTGAAACTGGGAATGATTTCTTCCAAAGAAATCTTATGCAGAAACTCAATATTCAAAGCAGACAGAAGTAGATCTAATCTAGTTTATGAGAGGAATGTGAACCCCTGCTCATTTGGGAAGAAATTTTCTCTAGGAAGTCTCCAAAAGCAGCTCCACAAGATCCCAACAGAGTAGTTATAAAACTATGGATCTAGTCCAACTCTTTCTCATCTTACACACAGGGAAACTGAGGAAGCCAAGGCCTCCAAAGGTTAAGTTTCTTGCCCAAAGTAACAGCAATTAATGACGTTTAGGAGTAACTGCACGGTTAATATTAAAACTAGCAATGGTGGATGATTTCCAAAGGACTGAATTCTTGGAAAATCTATGTCAACACAAGAATTCTTCTTGATCAGCAAGTATTTTCCTATACTGCCCTGTTGACTGTCTACTCATATCTACATTCAAAGACATCAACTACTTTTTCCAAATTGATGTCAAACAAATGCCTTCAGATCCTTGTACTCCACTTAATCAACTAGAGCCACATCTTTCTGAACACACCGTTTCAAGAATCAGAAATTAACTAACAGCTCTTCTGATTCGTGAATTCTTTATTAGAATTCAACTGTCCTAGTATGAAAACATTTTCAACCCAGGGAACTGAGGAAAATACTGGTGAGAAATCAAGCATCAAATATACAACATCATGTCCTTCCATGTCTCCGTGCATCCAAAGAGCCCCCCCTTCTAGTGAACCTTCTTTCTTACCTGGGAATTTGGCTGGAATGCAGCATGGGGTGTTGAGTGTTTCTGTAAATTTTCTAGCATTAGAGCCTGGTATAGAGAAGGGCAAAAGTCAGAAACCAGGAGGAAAAAAACCCTCCCCCAATCTCTTCATCAAAGGCAATGACTAACCGTACACACTTAAACTGTACTCCTCTTCCAGGGACCTAAAAGCCCTTTACTAATTCCGTCCTCATTCGTCTTCAGAAGACCCTTAAAGGTAGCCATGGTTACTGCTCCCAAATGTACAGATGTAAAATGCAGGCATATTGGGAAAATGTGGCTATGCAATAAAATCAGTGACAGTGACAGAACCAGTACTACAATCCCTATTATCTTCTGCACTTCTGAGTAGTGTCCCTTCTAAATCTGGCCCTTCACTTCAAATATTCAAACCAGGTTCAAATACATGAAACCAACATGGTTTTGGCCTGACTGAATTCCTTGGTCAGTTACCCAGGACTAGATCTACTTGAGTGAACTTGTATCGTTTCCAAAAGAGTGGCACCTAGATTTACCAAATTTATAAAAATTTCAGAGGAGGCTACAGAACAAAATGACCACAGACTCTATAAACTGTGTCCTGATCCAATCCCTCCACACACGGAACTGTCAGCTTCAATGTAAGCAACGGTTTGCCAACTTAACCCTTGAGCCAACCCAGCCCGAATCTGTTACTCTTCACGTATCCTAACTTACCCTAGTTAAAACCAAGAAATCCACACCTTCCCTCCGCTTACACCAAACCTATACACACCAATCCATCCATCTACCTCTTGACAATCCCACCCTAATCTACTCAAACCGATTCAAAACCCCAACACATACCAGCCCGCCTCACCTCTCTCATCAATAATCACCAAACTCTTATCCACCCGAATTGCTTCTGGACGCCCTATAAATTATACAGCCCTCCCTAACCAAGTCCCTTCAGATCAAGGTTTCTCTTCATCTCACCTCCTAATCTAATCAAGCAGACATTTTTGCCCTACCCCAATTCTATTCTTTGCGATACCGATACCAACCCCTCATCCCCTCTGCCCAACTAAACACCTAACTCCGACCTAGCCCATCTCGCCCCCCTCAGGCCAGCAACGCCGGTGGTTGTAGTGGGATTTAACTCCTTCTGCAGCGCATGCGCCGAAACCACAGACACAAACAAGGAGGGGGTGGGGGAGGAGGAAGGAGCTTAAGACACTCCGGCAGAGTAGCGCGCACCCTCCCATTTTGGGATCGCGCCGCTACCGTTAAGGCGGGAACCAGCGCTATTTCCACTCCAGCGCGAGCCTCCCCAACCACCGTGCGCGCGGATCCGGAGGCTGGCGCTGGCGGCCTGAGCGAGCTCGCGCCGAGCTCGGACACTGCGCCTGCGCCGCGGCAGAGACTCGGCTCTACCGGGTCAGCTCCCCTCCGACACCCCGGCAACGCCGTCTACTCACCCCTTTGAGCCGCTTGACCAGGGCACTCTTCTGCCCGCTCTTGGCTAGGCCTCGCTGCTCCAGTGCGGCCTTCAGGTCGGTCACCCGCAGCGCCTGAAGAGGCTTCCCGTCCAGAGTCACCTCCTCCAGCTCCGCCATCTTGCGTGAGGTACTCGGGTCCGTCCCGACGGCTTCGGGCATCTTCGGTAATTTCCGCCAACGCCCTTCGAACGTACCGAGTTGGCCCCGCCCACTTCCATAGTCAACCCCTCGATTACCACTCAGAACTCCCCGGGTTCCTCCGGAAATTCTCGGGTGTTTCCGTCTCCACATCGGCACCAATTGGTTCTTTCCATCCTCCTAGTCGCTCCCCCTCCCTCATCCTGCTTTCAGAGCTCGGTTCTCTTCGTCTTACCGAGGCTTTGAATCGAATCTGTTCGGAAGCTCTCGACTCTGGCATAACCATAATCGGAATTATTCGGCTATCTCCGGACCTAAGGCTGAGACGCTGTGGCGCTTGGGTGTTTGGGGCTGGTCCGGGACCGGAAGTGCGTGGGCTTCCCGGCTGGCCTTCCTTAGGGTTTTTAGGAAACCTGGAAGCGGCGGCGATAGTTGAAGTCTAAACACTCTTGTGACGGTCTCCGGGTGCCCTGTGAGAGGAAAGGGGAGGTAAGCGGGGTAGAAGTACCTCCCTGGGCCGGGTCAGACTCGGTGTTTACGGGCTGCCCTTAGTAGGGCAAGCCTCCCGCTCCCCTACGGAAACAGCTGCCGCCTCCCATCCTCCGAATCCCCGCCACTCCCATCTAAGGCTACGTTGCTCTTTGGGACCACGGAATGCCAGGCTCCGTGGCCTCCAAAGTGGCAAGCGGCAGCACCGTGTCTTTCGACCCAGCCTGTGAACTAATTCGTGATAATTGAACTTGAGCTTGCCGTGGAAGCCATGTCGCGAGACTCGGGAAAAGTTAGCCCTTTCTTCGAGTAAGAGAATAAAATTCCTTTAGGAGGAATTGCTTCTTGTAGGGCCACTGTGAAAAGGCAACCTCGGCTGGACCGTTTTGGTACAGAACTGATGTTAATTGCTTCGGGGTTCCTTTGTCACTACAAACACTCCAACTTAGAGCAGAAGAAACACAAACAGTAAAATAGGTCGTAAACAAGTAGTTTGTTTTCCTTGTTAGAGATTCAAACTGTGGGATTTGAAAACTATTCAAGTTGGCTGACCTTCCAGTTGCATTAGTGATGCGAATCAATGGCAGGTCATCAATAGGTATTATATTAAACATGAAGGAAAATTGTTCAGACATGAATTGTCACACAGCTACAACAGTATAACAGTTGTTAGATCCCTAAGCCAACAAACCAATTAGACTGTTTTTTCAGTACTGAATAAACACTTGGCTTCTTCTGTTTTTCTTACTTTGTTATCTTATTTTGGACAAGGCGCCTTCACTAACTCTGCTCTTTAATTTTTCCTGGTGCTTTACAGGAAATATAAGAAAATAATGGAGTTATGAAGTTCTTGGCATATTTCAGAGGCTACATGCACATTGCGGAGAAGGCTCTTTCGTCATATATGATGTTTTCCCTTTCTTTTTTTTCCTTCTGTTGATAGCTCTGGAATGATTAGCATCTAGGCCCTGACCAGCTGCTTGGTAAATTAAAAAATGTGTACCTTTTTTTCATTTTAGGGAAGATGTGTTGGACCAATATTAATCGTTGGTTTTTTTTCTTTACTGAATCTGGAACATAGAATTAGGTGGTAAAGAATGAACAAGGAATACTTTGGTTATTTTTGGATTGTTTATAAGAATGATGGAGGGAGGCAGTGGTTGGGAAGGGTAATGGGTTTGAAAACGAGAGAGGAAGGTTGGCAAATAATGAAATTAGGTTATTCTTGAGTACCTTGTCTAAGTTGGATAATAACCTAAATAAAGGACCCTGTTGTTTTTCTGTAAACCAAATTGGTGAAAAGTAATTTTCTTTGTAGACGTTGATGGAGTGTGATAAGATTCTGTGTTGTTGGGAAGCTGTATTTTGGTTGCTCTATCCAGAGAGTATATAACAGTGCTCTTATGTTTCAGGATGCCACTGGGATCATCTTCCTCTTCGATGCCGCTACCCTTCCCTTCTCCCTTACCCTCGGTACCAGACAATATTTCTAACTCTTCCCCTCCCCCAATGTCTTACATCACTTCCCAGGAGATGAAGTGTATTCTTCACTGGTTTGCCAGCTGGTCAGGTCCTCAGCGTGAACGTTTCCTACAGGACCTGGTAGCTAAGGCAGTACCGGGAAAATTGCAGCCACTGCTGGAAAGTCTGGAGCAGCTTAGCGTGTCTGGAGCAAACCGACCACCTTGTATCTTTGAGTGCCAGCTACGTCTTTGGGATCAGTGGTTTCGAGGTTGGGCTGAGCAGGAGCGCAATGAATTTGTCAGGCAGCTGGAGATCAGTGAGCCAGACTTCGTGGCAAAGTTTTACCAAGCAGTGGCTGCTACCGCTGGTAAAGACTGATAGGCATTAAAATCAAAGAAGATAACCAGAGCTAATGGAGCCGAGGCCACAACTTTACCATGAGAACTTCAAATGTATCACTTAAAGGCCTGGGGATGGTGTCCCGATCAGCTGACTGAACTTGCTGACCAATACAAGCCTGGTGATTTCAACAGCCGATCAACTGGATTCCTAGTGTAAATGTTTTCCATCTAAGCAAATCCAGATCAGCAATCTGTCTCCTAGCTTACTTGCTTCCAAGAGATGTCAAACCCTCAAGAATTTAAAGGCTGCTTTTACAACTATAACCGAAAGGAATCTACACATTATAACTCAAGCCTACTGCCGGCCCATAGGGGTATAAAATAGAGCCCTTCTACTCCAGAAACAAGAGAGAAGGACAATAAAAGGTCATGTTCTTATAATTTAGCTGGATTCAGATGGCTGCTTTCACCACTGTTACCAAATTCTGGCATAATTATGTGATATCCCAACTACTAGCTTTCCTAGTGATGATTTAGTAAACTGATGGAAAAATCAGGAGGTGGAGATAATTAGCTACTCCTTCCTCCACACTGATGTTGGTATGAATCCAAGTAGCAATGATTTTTTTCTAAAGTATATATGACATCCTTGGAGCTGGTAGCAGATGTTCCTATTCTATAAGTTTGCTTTACAACAATATGAAAACAAGTGACATTCTTTACAGGTTGAAGGGTTTATTTTTTGTATCAAAATAAAGAACAGATTTTCAGAACCGTAAGTCTTTACCTTTTTTTCATTGCAAGGCTAGTGTAATGTTGATATACACAGAAGGAGGCATTCTGAGAAAAGTAGAACTTAAGTATAGACAATAGATCGACTTTCCATCTAGTTTCTCCTAAGAAATCATCTCTGCCCTAACCTGTGTCATGCTCTGGGTAACATCACACCTCACTCATTCCTCCAACTGGGCCCCCTGTTGCGCCTTGGGGCTCTAGTGAATGGTAAGGGGCAGAAGGTCCCACCTGAAGAGTAGCTCGTTTCTGATAGGCCATGGTTCCCAGTGCAACCACCAGGATAAGCGACATTAGGCAGAGTCCCATGGACAGACCGAGGTGGGTCATGGAAGGATTATGGTCTGAGGTAACTAGAAACCTAGGGATGTAGGGGTAATATTTGGCCTGGAATAATGCCTAGGCCTAGGAGGTGAAGTGCCCTACCTTTATTTTAACACCTAGAACTCATTCTTCATCCAAACAGTAAGCTGAACGGGAAATCAATAAGGGGATATAGAACCTGAAAGGAAGAAGACCAAGATCCAAGACTGCCAGCAACTTAAATTGTTGGAAGGAGGAAATGGCTTAGGGGAAGAGTTAAGACTATAGTGTTCAGGCAAGTTGCCTGGGTAGTGCTTAAGAAAAGAAAGGAGGAATTCCCTGGCCATCCAATGGTTAGGATTCTGCGCTTCCACTACAGGGGGCCCAGGTTAGATCCACGGTCAGGGAACTAAGATCTCGCAGGCTGCATGGTGTGGCCAAAAAAGAAAAAAAAATTCATTAAAAAGAAAAGAAGGGGACTAGGACCCCTATGTCCTAGAGATAGGTGAACTCTATTACTGCTGGGGAGAGAGGTGTCCCATGGTGATAGGCACCATGTTAGGGATCCTTGTTTTCTGAAATATTAACTGTATAGGACAGTGTATGTATGAATGAGTGCTTAATATAGTTTCAAATATCTGCATTCCAGGAATTTGAAAGAAAACTCCTTGGAATGTTATCTTACTTGCTGTATTCTATGGTAAAGGTGGCTCCTCCATAATATACTTCTAGAGGTTTCTTCCAGAGAGTCAGGGTCAGGGCCCTGTGCAGCATACCAGCTGAAGGCCCTTGGCAGCCAGGGGATTTCCACATATGCACAGTGAAGACCAGACTGGTGGTAATCAAGAGACTGTGGACATAGCGCCAAATGGACGTTTGGATCTCTTAATGGAAGTATAGTCCCTGGAAGAGTATATCTCATGAAACAGGTGCAGGCTTGGGACTGGGATGAACGGAAGGTCTTTAGAGGAGGGTTATCAAGTAAAGGACTTGAACATTCTCCTTGGCCCACTGTATAAACCCTTAGCCTGAACCATTGATTTACCCACCAGTGCTCACCAGAGCCTTGTAGGACTGCTTCAGTTAGCTCTTCGCCCTCTTCCTTCCCCAGGGAGTGGCCTGGGGGGGCCCAGCTAAATAATAGGTCAGGTTGAAAGACTTATAGCTGGGTAAGTAATATTGATAGCATCGGTACCTTCATTTGTGTAACAGAGCCAACCCCAGGGACAGAAGAGATGGCCATTGTTCCCAGGTATCTACAAAGAAATATGTAGCAGGGTATAGTTATAGCCTCAGTCACCTGCTCAAGCCCTCCTTCTAAGGAAAATGTACATTCTAAATCAGATTCATGGACTCAGTAGGGTACTTAGTAAAAAATAAACAAACATCAATAAAGAAGCTACAGGGATATATCGTACAGCACAAGGTATAGAGCCCATATTTTATAATAACTTTAAATGGAGTATAATCTATAAAAATATTGAATCACTATGTTGTACATCTGAAACTAATATAATATTGTAAATCAACCATACTCCAATAATAATAAAAAATTTAATGAACATCAAAACACATTGGATGGTGCTACCATAAGAGCACTTCCAGACTTTTTGCCAGTGTGTTACAGCTATTCCACTTCTGATACCCACCTGAATAGCCTTTCCTGGAAGGCATGGGACCCAGGGTGATCCTTCCACCTGCACCTGGTACACTCCCCTCTCTGTGCACTGATGTAAGTAGCAGTGGCCAGGGGGTTTGCTTCCTTGAGGTGTGGGATCTGAGAGGGATGCCTGATCTTGTCCCCAGGAAGCATCTGTGAAGTGAGGTTGGCAAGGAAGCAACAACTATGGGGATGGTAGATCTCCCCATGGGGATTCTCCGCCCCAGGTGGGAATCCATTTTCCTTCCTCCAGCATTCACTCTGAAGGGCAGGGCAGAAGGTAGAATACTGTTTGTCCAGATGCCTTAGAAGGAGACTCCTCTCCAGCCCCACTCGGTTTCATTCCCCATTCTCTAGTCTACCCACCCCATTGGCCAAGAGCTGATACCTGCATCAGCCTTCCAGCATGAGGTCTGAGGAGCAGCTTCCCTTGTCCAGGTGCAGGTAGTGGCAGCCCAGTCTGCTCTGTGTAGGGGACGGTAGAGTGACACTAGAATCACTGACAGCTGTGCAGCCCCTCAGCACACGCACTTGCCAGTACAGAAGAAGTCTGAGGTGCCATTTCCACAGGTGGTCACCAGGCCAAATTCCAGGCCAGACCCTGCTTGAGAGATAGAAGAGCCCTCAGAAGAAATGAAGCCCCCAGACCCGTCAGGGCCAGCCATGCTCACAGCTTCAATTACACTTTAGCAGCAGATAATCCCTTCCAACCTCTCTCACTCCCCCCAAGCTGACTCGGGTCATGAGTGCCCTCTGCAATTCTCCCTTATTTCTGACCCCAGCCCCAAAACAGCTCCTCTGCTGTGCTGTGGTTGACCTGGTACCAGCTTGAGTCTTTGAAGGCAGCGAGAGTGATTGGGTCAAGCCGAGTGTGCTGGGCGCCATCGTAGGTAGCAGTCATTATACAGTTCTGGAGTAGTCAGGCCTCCCAGTGTGAAGACAAAGGGCCCCTTGGGAGGAGATAGCTGGTGCCACCTGACCGTTCCCTCTTCCTTCCATCACCCCAAAGTGTTCTCATCCTCACCTCTTCTTCCAAGGGAGTGCCCAGTGAAACCCCTAGCAGTCCCAAGTGTTGGGCCAGGCTGTGCTGAGAAGCAGCTGTCCCCACTCATCTCGCCTTGTCACTTGTTGACTTGTAGAACAGTTCTCGCTGCGTATAGAAAGGGAAGAAGGCATCTGAGGAGAGGGAGACCTCAGAAGGGTCAGGAAGAGTTGAAAGGAAGGAGTTGGTGAGAGAACAGTGGTTCTCTCTGGTTGATGTTGTGAGGAGACATTGTCCTCATTCCTCTCATTTACCTCTGGGTCCTGAAGGGCAATCCCTCCATTTCTCGAAGAGCTGTCCAGAGAAACCCAGGGCATGGAGCAGTTCATGGAGTGTGGCCTGAGGACAAATGACTGCAGAGTGAAGGGGACCGCAGTAGGACGGACTGCACTCTCTCGCCCCTCTGCACAATCAGCTCTTCTTAGAGCTGGAGGTACCTTCTATTGCACCCTGAGGAGGTCCTTCCACTTCATGGGAAGCTGAGTGAGCTGTGCTCGCTCCCTCCCCAACCTGTTTGCTTCTTCCTATTCATCATGCAGCAGTCACCATGACCATGTCACTGTGGCTGAGGCTGGGGCTGGTGAGATGGGCACAGAAGACAATCGTACCAGCAAGGGGCCTGTCTTCTGAGTCCAGCTGGCAGCAGGCAGCATAGGTTACGATAGAGGGCTGTGGATGGGCCAGGACAAGGTGAGGGCGGAAAGGAGGGGACTGGGGTAACGCAGAAGTCTTCCTGAAAATGGAGGCCCAGGAAACTTGGCAGGGGTGGTACCAAGGGATGGCTTGGAGGTTTTTCAGCCCCCAACCAAACTTCATCAGCATGCCCCAAGTTACCCCAAATAAGCACAATTTTTTGGGGGGGGCTGTGCCACGCGACTTGTGGGATTTTATTTATTTTTAAATCTTCTATTTATTTAACTTTATTTTTGGCTGCGTTGGGTCTTCGTTGCTGTGCAAGCTTTCTCTAGTTGCAGTGAGCAGGGGCTACTCTTCGTCCCAGCGCGCGGGCTTCTCATTGCGGTGGCTTCTCTTGCTGCAGAGCACGGGCTCTAGGCACGCGGGCTTCAGTAGTTGTGGCTCATGGGCTCAGTAGTTGTGGCTCGTGGGCTCTAGAGAGCAGGTTCAGTAGTTGTGGCACACGGGCTGAGTTGCTCTGCGGCACGTGGGATCTTCCCGGACCAGGGATCAAACCTGTGTCCCCTGCGTTGGCAGGTGGTTTCTTAACCACTGCGCCACCAGGGAAGTCCAATTTAATAAAAACTGCTTGTATGCTCCCTACCCTTTCCCATGACATTTAAGATTGAGAAGCAGAGCCGGGCAAAGGAATTTGATTTGAACCTCACCTCTTGGTGGCACTTGGAAGTGTGGGCAACCCACACATACAGGAGAAAATCAGTGTTTTGGACCCCAGACCCACCTGGCTGGATTAGCTGTGAGGGTTCCTGCTCTGGCCACAAGGCATAACCACGGAGATGGGCATCAGGGATGTGACAGCGAGTGAAATGTCACATCTGGCTTAGTGGACGGTTAGAATAGGGAGTCTTCTCCCCTGCTCTCCTCCAGTCTCTGATTTAATAAATTGTCAGAGGGAGAGGGGGCTCAGGGATCTGCACTGTTAAGAAGCACCTTAAGTAATTCTGATGCTGGTGGTCTTGTAGAGATCTAGGCAAGCTAGAGATCTTCAGATCCCCAAATCTGCTAAGTCATTCTCACCTTGGCCCCCAAGCAACTCTGTCCTTGGTATCCTGGTTTCAGGAGGCTGCACCTGGCAAGAATGAATACCTGTAGGTGAGCTGGAGACATTTCTGGGTATCCCTGAAGAGGTGTTGTATACACTCTCAATGACATGAACTCACCTGTGGTAGTTTGGGGTGTCTGGGTCTCCTCAGACAGCATGGCAGTACTGTGCAGGGTCTCGACGCAGAAGCAGGGGTCCTTGCCTTGGAGGGGCTTAACAAGACGATAGATCAGTTTCACCTCAACATCCTAGACGTCAGTTTCTTTTCTGTGTGGCCTTGCTGCACTAGCCCTCTCTGCCCCTCAGTCCTCCGGAGCCCTCTGCTCTCCCACTCACCTGCTAGGACACCCTGGAGCCGCTGAGCAGCCTCTCGCCCTGCCGCCAGGGCTTGGGATCCCCCTCTCACCCTGCCTCCCTCAGGACCCCAAGCTCCCTCTGATATAGGATCTCCCATATGGCAGGTTTGGATTCGGAGAGGTTGAGGATCCTGGAGCCAGGGAGGGTGAGGGAGGAAGAACGGAAATTTGGGGGAAGTCGGGAGAAACAGGACCTGAGAAAGCTCAAACGTGTGTCTTGTCATGTAGACACCTCCCCAGGGGGAGCAGCTGCAGCAGCAACGTCTTGCAAACATCTTTCCATAGGCTGCCCTGGATCCAGCCTTCTACTCCCTTTTTCCCCGTCTTACTTATTTCTGGCTTTCCTCTCTTGACCATCTCTTTCCAAAGCTCCTCCACCATGCTTGCATTATTTTGTCAATATTTGAGTGTTGTTGAGTAAATCTATAGCTCCTGCCAAGAGGTCCGATGTGAACTACTACAAGGGTCAAAGCTGCAGCCCCCCACCTCTCCTCCCTGGGGTGCCAGAAGTAGAGAGCTGGAGGGGGGCAGTATTCATTCCTGAGGACTCAACTGACCTTTCCAAAGAGAAGCCTGCCTCATCCATGAAGGAACTCTCCTATCCCTCTTCCGTCTCAGCCTGATTCTTCTGCCATTCTGAGTGGACAACCTTGGAACCTTCTCAGGAACCCCAAAAAACTGGGGTTAACATAATGATGTGTGTGTGTGGGGGGCATTCTTTGCTTCACAGATGCCTGCCTATCTCATTGGAGGTGGACAAACAAGGCTTTTGCACTCCACTAGCCCCCATGTCAGAACTGGGTGAACTCCAAACTGCAAGGCTTTTAGGCATCTCTTCCACCTGTGTAGGGCACTTAGGCGCTCACCATTTAAACACGTGTGGGTTGGCTACCACCTCCTGTGAGAGGCCCTTGTGTTAGCACGTTCTGTGAGGCTTTGCAGAAGCTGCTTATTGGCACGTCAGGAGAAGTAAACTCTGAAAATTGGCATTAATAGATGTTCAAAGATGTTCTGACCGAGCTCTTAGCACACCCTTTGCTTTCTCTGCTCATGCTGTGCTTTCGCATCCTCTTTCCCCTGCCTGGATACCCTCCTTCCCCGCCTGTCTGGCTAATTCCTACCTTCCCTGTAATTACTCTGGGAAGCCTTTCTTAACACCTCCTGCCCAAATTCCACACCGGCCAGAGGCGGGAGGGGCCTCTCCCCTGCCTCCTAGCTTGTCATCCTCTGCTGTAACTGTAGCTCCGAGGCTTCCCCTCCACATCCCACAGTCCCTCAAGCCTGTTTCCCACCCATCTTGGTATCCACGGCACTCAGCACAGCCCAGAGGGCCTACTCACCGGTTTGTGGGTGAAGGAACAGAGCTTAACCCCATGATTTAGCTTTTGAAGATGCCGGTCAGGGGTGAAGTGACATAAGGGAACAGAGCTCGTTAGTGATGGACAAGGACTAGAGTTTAGAGGACTGCTGACTTCCAGGGGGCGGGGGCGTTGGGAGAGCTGGGTTTTATGCTTTTACACACTAGGGCTGTGGCTGGAGCTACCCCTTGCAAGGGAGGCCTCCAAACTCTGGAGCCAAACCAACTCTGCTACTTTGTATCAGTGTAACTTGGGCCCAATGCCTCAGGGTTCCCACTTGCAAAAGGGGGGTGACTGTACTTCACCTGATAGGGCTGTTATGAGAAAGTGAAGATTTGTAAAGTGCCAAGAACAGTGTCTAGACCATGGTAAATACTAAGTCAAGAGGAGGTATTCCACAGACACTTTCAACTCAGTGCGAATTATTCTGCTCTTACCAACATGTGTTAGAGGACATACTAAGAGGGCTTTTATTCTTTTTCTAAGACAAACCCAGTCTTTTTCTCCAAGTGTCAGAGTCTTTTTTTTTTTTTTTTTTTCCTGGCTGGGCCGGCCCAGTCTGGGGAAAACCCTCCCGGTCAGGGCTTGCCCAAGGGATTGGAGGTCTGTGAGGCTCTCTTGAGGTTTTCTGGGCCCCATCCTCCACCTCTCTTAATGCTTCGCTGCCCCCTTGTGGCCTCACTGGGATAGGTCGTGCCCCTGCCGGGGTAGGGGTTCACCCTAACTTCACACCAGCTTGCAGAACTTCAGACCTAGCAGAAGCAGCACTAGAAACACCTCGTGTTCCTTTGGCTGGAATACCTCTTTCCTGCCTTTGCCAGGCAAATCCTTCCTCATCTTTCGAGATACAGCTGAGAGGTTTATCTGCCTGTTGAGACTTTTCTTTACTCCCCCCAGGCAGAGTTTGCATATCCTCTGATCTCCGAGAGCATTTCTTTCACATCTTTGAAGTAGCACTTATTACATTCTCCTGACATTTTTTTAAAATAAATTGACTTATTTGATTTTTGGTTGTGTTGGGTCTTCGTTGCTGCGAGCGGGCTTTCTCTAGTTGAGGCGAGTGGGGGCTACTCTTCCTTGCGGTGCGTGGGCTTCTCATTGCTGTGGCTTCTCTTGTTGCAGAGCACAGGCTCTAGGCACGCAGACTGCAGTAGTTGCTGCACGTGGGCTCAGTAGTTGTGGCTCACAGGCTCTAGAGCGCAGGCTCAGTAGTTGTGGCGCACGGGCTTAGTTGCTCTGCGGCATGTGGGATCTTCCTGGACCAGGACTCGAACCCGTGTCCCCTGCATTGGGAGGTGGATTCTTAACCACTGCGCCACCAGGGAAGTCCCTGACATTTATTTTTGTGCTTGTTTCCCTACCAGACCGTGGGCAGGGGCTGAGTCTGATTCATCTCTGCCTCTCAGAAGAAATATGAAGTAGGTACAGAGGGATAATGGAGGTGAGAAGATGGACAAGGGTGCAATGAGGCAAGGAGAGGATAACAATGATGGTATCGAGCCCAGACATTGTTCCAAGCATTTTAGACTCAGGTAATTCTTTTGACAACCTTATGTGGTAGGTGTTATTATTACCCCATTTTTACAAGCGAGGCAACGTGGGCAGGCAGTATACGTGGGATTTGAGCCCACGTCGATAGGCTCCTGGGCACAGGCTTTAACCCACCATGCAGTAGTGCTTTTCAAGTGCCCAGTGTGGAGGAGAAATAAAGTGCTGAGAGGAACAGGATGAGAAAGATGAGGATGAAGAGTGAGAATGGGGTAAGGAGAGGATGAAGGTGTTAAGAGACGCTGGGGTTTGAGAGGATGAGGATGGAGATGAGAAAGAGGATGTGGAGGTAGGAAACTAGGGATTAGGGAAGAGGATGTTAATGGGGGGTGGAGTGAATGAGAGGATGTGGGATGTGGGATGTGGGACGGGGGGTGTGGAAAGAGGATGGGGCTGAGCAAGGCAGTCGTCCAAGTGATGTCATCATCCTTATGGATACTCCATCCAGC
Organism: Grampus griseus; assembly: GCF_964374135.1. Taxonomy (NCBI): domain Eukaryota; kingdom Metazoa; phylum Chordata; class Mammalia; order Artiodactyla; family Delphinidae; genus Grampus; species Grampus griseus. The sequence continues at coordinate 74,387,752 of NC_139018.1, read as the reverse complement.
GTGGCCACTTCTCAGTTCCTTCACCCTCTCATCTCTTACATGCTTCTCATCCACCTTAGCAGGCCACCCCCAGGGTCAGACCCAGGCCTTATCATCACCAGAAACTGCAGTAACTATGAAATAACTGAATCAAACATCCCACTCTCTGATATGATCTCCTTTCCTTATGGTTTGTTTGCTCAAGCCGGCTCACTGCTGCTGTTCTACAAGCTCATTGAAGAACCACTGGCCCTTCCTGTCTCTTCACCTCTCCTTATCCGCCCTAAGTTCCAGGTTCACCACGAAATCCCTCCCCTTCCCTGTCTGTCCCGTCCATCCTGCCTCCCTGGGTGAGCCCCACGCCCAGATGAACCCAACATCTGTCTTGTCCATACTAGCTCCCGAGAAGCTAAGGACCACTGAAGGAAGTCCCTCCAGAGGACAGACTGTTGTCGCCTAAAATTGTCATCTTAGACTTCGACTGGCCGCTTCCAAGCCAGAAATCTCAGCTCCCGATTCTACTCTCAGAAGCTGGGATTTTACACCTTTAAGCCTTTCTCAGAGCTTCCTGCTCAGTCACTTGCAGTCACCTCTTCTTTCATGGTAAAAATAGAAGCCATGAGACGGGAACAACCTCAGCGGGCTACAGACCTGTTTGTATCTGCGCCTGCTGCATCTCTTCTCTTTCACCTTAGGAGAGAGGAAATGTCTTCTTCCTTTGGAAGGTGTTTCCTCCCTTTGATGCTCTGCATCCCCTTGAGTGAGATCTGGCCTCAGCCCCTCTCTGACCTCACCTCTCCCCCTCAGTCTAGTCTGCCCTCAACCCCAGCCTCTGTCAATGGCCGGGAAGGACCTGCTTGGGGCCTAGGCAGAGCTGCTGTCTCTGTTGGGAAGCCCCACTTTCTGCCAGACTGACTCCTACTCACCTTTGAGACATCTGCTTACATGTTACTTCCTCAAAGAGCCTTTCCTGACCCTCACATTTAAATCAGGTTCCCTTATTAATATCTGTCACAGTCACTCTTTACTTCTGCCCCGTAGCACTGCCTGCAATTTAGAATGATCTATTTATTTGTGGTGGTATGTTTGTCTGTCCCCCTCATGAATTTATAAGCCCCGCAAGGGCAGGGACTGTCCTCCTTGCTTATCCTGTAGCTCCTATAACAAGCAAGGTGCCTGGAGCAGGGGTTATTAAGTATTTTTATAGCAAATGAATGAATAAATGAGTGTGATGAGAAGGCAGGATGGAGGTGAGGGAGGAGGGAGGGTGAGGACGGAAGATGGAATCGAGAAGCGTAGATGGAGAGTGAGGGGAAAGGATGGTGCTGAGGGCAGTGTGCAAAGGTGAGGCTGGGGATGAAGGGGAGGAGGTGAGAGAGGACCAGGAAGAAGGGGTCCTCACCCTGAGTCTGGCTAAGGCTTCCAGACCCTGAGTGGGCTGCCCTGGAGCTCTGTCTCTTGGCCATGCTGCTTGCAAGGTTTGAAGGCAGGGCTGGTGGGCGGGGCTAGACTTTATCTTGGGGCGCAGCCCTAACCTCAGATGGTGACAGAGCTGGCGCCAGCAGGGGTTTTGCAAACCGTCCCGATTGCAGCAGGGCCAGCAGTCTCACTCAGGACGGCGGATGGGGCCTGGGCTTATCTCCCGAGTGCAGTCCTAACCTCAGACGGTGACAAAGCGGGAGCTACAGGCGTTTTGCAAACCGTCCCGATTGCAGCAGGGTTGGATGGTCTGGGCAGGGGTGACAGTGCAAGGTGTGGGGAGCAATAGGGTTTTGGACAGTTTGGGGCTTTGGGGTGAAGCTTGGCTTGTGGGGTGGGGGGATCCATGCTACGTATGGCTTGCCTCTACCTAGCTCAGATCCATGTTTCTAAAAGAGAAGGGGAGGTTACAGCGCTGCAGGGGGGGTGTCTCCCTAGTCGGAAGGCTTCCTTCTCCCAAGTCCTAGGACGCTTCTGCTGCTCCCTGAAGTCAGAATTGATGGCCAGGGGCAGCCATTTTCCTCTGAAAACACCCATCATTTCCCCATGGGGTAGTCTCAGGGGACTTCTGATGGGCCTTCTCAATGAGCTGCTCATGGAAGTTTTTCTGGGGCCAAGCCAGATCTGCTTATAGCAGCAGCTGATAGAGGCAGCCTGGAGTCCCGTGCAGGTCTGACCCTTCCCACTGCGGTGCAGCCCCGCTGAGTCCTGAGAGGAAAGGTCTGCCTGCTGGGGGTGATAGTAAGCGACTGGCCTGGAGGAGGTGCACAGGCCCTCGGCCAGCCTTGGCTATTGTTGCCTCAGCATCTCCTGTACAGCCCCCTCCATCCCATAGTCCCCTCATGGCTTGGGGCAGGGTAGGGAGTGGAGGTGAAGAGGCCCCTTTCCACCCTCACAGCCCCAACCGGGATCTTGCAACACTGGGATGGGGGCCCTGGGGGCCCAGGCATGTGGCAACCCGTGGGGGTGGGGTGGGGAGGTGCGCACCGAGTAGGGGGAGCGACTTTCACAAGGCCAAGCTGCCACCGTGGACTGACCTTGGCGGGCTCACCTTGGACAGCTTCCTCCCTCTTGGCGGTATCTCCAACATCCTACCTTCTTCTCTTCTGCTTTCCTGGGGCCTGAGATCCTGTCAGCTCAGGACTCTCATGCTGGTCCCCTGTTTTGCCCAGGAAGGAAAAGTGGGCCTGAGCTGTGGATCGTAAAGCCAAGGGAACGCACGTGTGTGCTGTTTGGACCTTGATTTGTTGGTTTTCCAAAGTTCTCGTGACCCCGCCCTGGGCCTTGAACCTTCCCCAGGCAGGGGTGAGGCTGCCCGCCCTTCCTGGGGGTGCCTTCTTTCTGCAGCCTCCGGACCCCGCGGACCCTGTGGACCCTGCGGCATCTCCGCCCGGCGTGGCATGGGGAGCCTGCTCCTTAGGGACGGTCCTCCTCCCGGCAGAGGGAATGAAGACGGTCCTGGAGGGAGGGAGGCGGTGTTCTTGCGTACCCTTCCTCCTGCTTTCCATTTCTCCAGCCTCACCCGGTTTCCTTTCTTTTTTTGGACCGGGACACCTCGGGGCCTTGGCATTTGCTCACCCCTCTGCTCTCCTTTCCCCCAGTTTGGCACATCTGCCTCCTCCTGGACATTTTTAAGGTTTTGACTTCAATGTCACCTCCTCCGAGAAGCCTTCCTTGACCACCCCAGCTAAAACAACCTCTCTGGGCTTCCCTGGTGGCACAGTGGTTAAGAATCCACCTGCCAGTGCAGGGGACATGGGTTTGAGCCCTGGTCCCGGAGGATCCCACATGCCACGGAACAACTAAGCCTGTGCGCCACAACTACTGAAGCCCGCGTACCACAACTACGAAGCCCGCGTGCCTAGAGCCCGTGCTCCGCAACAAGAAAGCCACCGCAATGAGAAGCCCGTGCACCGCAAGGAAGAGTAGCCCCCACTCGCCGCAACCAGAGAAAGCCCGTGTGTAGCAGTGAAGACCCAATGCAGCCAAAAATAAACAAATAAAACAAAACAAAGCAAACAAACAAAAAGCCACCTCCCTTTCTGCTGGTTTAGTAGGTTTCCCCAAGAGGCATATTCAGAGGGGGTAATTCATGAATGTATAGAGGTGTGAATGGTCAGGCTTAAGGGAGAGCTGCAGAAGTGGTAAGCTCCAGCAGTAGCAGAGAGCCATCACCACCCCCAGGCCGTGAGGGCAGCTGCAGAGACTACCTGTCCTGTCCCTAGGAGTTGGGGGCTAATCACCTGACTTACTTCTCCTGCCACCCACAATCTCCTGCCCTGCCTGAACACGACAGGTGGAGGGGTCCTTCAGCCGAGAGTTTGGTCACCACAGTGTTCTCAGCACCTTGCAAGGGCTTGACACAGGAAAGATGCTCAACAAATACTCGTTGAATAAGTTACCTTGGCCCAAACCAGTTGAGGTCAGGTTAAAACCTCAGGGTTAAAAGTGTGACTTCCGGCTACCTGTCATTTCCCCGGGATATGATCTGCCACAGAGGATCGAGGTGTGCCTGCCGCTCGGCGTCAGGCAGGGACCAGGTGTTCTCTTCTCTCAGCTGGGGCTGTGGATCTTCTCCAGACCTGGTGCCAGACACCTGCCCTGAGGAGCCCCTGGGTGCTGTGGGCTGGGAGGAGACACGATTCAGAACTGTGGGAGAGAAGCTTGGGGCTGATGCTGAAGCAACCCAAGTCCCATCACCCAGAACCTTGAACATAAGTCCAGGGGCAGTGGTCTTGAGCTGCGAGGAGGAAATCCGGAGGTTGAGTCACTTACCGTGCTCTGTACAAACCCCCTTTATGCAACGCATTCCCCTGGGCTGAAAGGAAGGTGTGGGATTCTCCCAGGCATCCACAGAGACAGGTGCCTCTTTCTTCCCAACTCAGGTAGAATAAACCATCTAGTGAGGTTCAGATCTGTCTGCCCAAACCAGACCTGGGGCAGGGGTATCTAGAGCACAGATGTAGGGGAGATGGTGCCTGAGAGACACAGGGGCAAAGGCAGGAAAGAGACTGAGTCCTGGGTGAGGCAGGAGTGGTACACCCGGACGTCCTCAATGTGGGAAGGCTCTGACACTGGGGAGGTGGAAGTGCGGGGAGAGAGAGCGGACCGGGAGGATCCAGACCCAGTCTCTCTCCCTCTCAGAAGGTTATTCCTTGGTGTCTAACACTGCTTTCTCAGCAGTGGCCTATAAGTCATTGGTGGCCTAGGAGAGACTCTAACCAGCCCATCTTGTGTCTCGTGTCCCTGACTCTGGCCCCACACTGTTCCATATGCCTCCGAGGGGAGGGTGTGAGGGCAAAGTAGAGACAGGTGTGCGTGTGGAGACAGCAAAGTTCACCTGGGTGAGCTTCCGGAGAATGTCTCTTATTCCCTCGGCTCTCGACTGCTTTATCTATTAAATGTGGCCTATACTATCTTGCTGTCTGAGGGCAAAGCCTACCAGATGATCTCTTGAGGTCTCTCCCAGCCCCTCTTGAGATCTGTGATTTTACAGAGCTAATTTTGGTTCTGCCTCTGACCCATTGCAAGACTCTGGGTAAGTCCCTTCCCTGTCTGAGACCTCAGTTTCCTCACCTGCAAAATGAGAAGTTTAGATGAGATCTCCGAGGTCCTTTCAGTTCTAGCAAAAGGGAGTGATAACAAGTATTTGTGCTCACCGTAGGCCAGGCCTTGTTTATCTATGAACGTACAGCATTACTACTGCTCCCATTTTGCAGATGAGGAAACTGAGGCACAGAGAGAAGTAACTGGCACGAGGTCACACAGCTAGAAAGTAGCAGAGGGAAATTCAAACTGAGGCTGTCAAGCACTGCCCTCTTATGGCTCCCAGGCTAGAGTTCTATGAAAAAAACTGTTTTCCACATGGGGTTTCACTGCACAGGTGCGTTGTCATCCTCCTCATTACCAATTTTCTCGTATACGAACAGGTCTCAGGGCCTTTCCCAACGAATTTGTCCCCCAAGCACTCAGATTCTTTAGGGAACCGAAGGCCCAGGGAACGAGGGACAAGGGTGGGAGCGAGTAGGTTGGAGGCATGGGGGTCTGTCAGTCTGGCAGACTGAAGTTTGGGAACTGTGGAGAAGGGATTGAGTCCCGGATCAAGAGCTAAGGGACCATAAATACATCAGAGCCATCTGGAATTTTCCCTTGATCTCCTGGGGCAGGAACTCCCAGACCTATACCTCAAGGTGAGGTAGAACAGGGCTGGGGTCAGCAGGCCCAGGCAGGAGGGACTGGAGGTGCTGGGATCTCCCTGTGAGCCACAGAGCTCTGCTAGGGGAGTGTCCAGAGGCTGCTCCAGGTCCTGTGGGGTGGGCTGGGTGGAGGGAGAGAAGAGCAGAGGGAGAGATACAGGGCCTGGCTGTGCGGTGCACTGTGGGAGAGCTGTGGGCAGCTTGTCTGCTGAATTTCCCGAATGTTTATTTGGGCCTGGAATCAAGAGGTATGCAGGCCTAGCCTCGTGCATTCCCTACCTTTGGAGTCCCCCATCTCTCTCTCTCTCTCACACACACACACACACACACACACACACACACACACACACGCCCACTGTACAGCCCCAGCACTGTGCCATAGTGCAGTTTTATTCAGCCACAGAATCATTATGCTGGGGCCCGCCCTCCTCCTTGTCTTGCCCCCCCGCTGCCATTTGTCCATGGTCTTTGTCTCTGACTCGGACTGTGGGGCCTCTAGGGTGAGGGTCCCCAGGGTCAGGCTGAGCCCCGGGGGCTGGTGCCCACAGTCTGCCAGGCGGGCTCAGCTGCAGCCCCCTACACCCTTGATGAGGTTGGCGGCCTCAGGGATCTGGCGGAAGAGGTTGCGAAGGGTGTCCAGCTCCTGGGTCAGCTGCTCCACGCGGCTGCGCAGACGCTCGTTCTCGGCCATGTACTCTAGCACCTTCTGCTGCGTCTCCAGAATGCGCCTCTTGGCCTTGTCGCGGCTCTTGCGCACCGCGATGTTGTTCCGTTCCCGCCGCAGCCGGTACTCCAGGCTGTCTTTGTTCACGGCCTTCTTGCCCTTGTGCGAGGCGCCGGCCGGTGAGGGTGCCTTGAGGAGGGGGCTGCAGGGGGGCGCGGGAGCCGCCAAAGGGGCCTGGAGGGGAAGGTACAGAGGGACAAGAGTGAGGGCTGTGGGGAAGTAGAGCAAAGGTGGGGCAGGAATCCCAGTGGTCAGAGCACACTTGGAGCGTCAGAGGGATGTGGGATTCAGAGCCAGCTCCTGGCCCCCAGTAGACCAGCCACTGCCCTGCCAGACGTACAGTGTCCTCTGCTCTGACCCAAACTCCCTTTCATGTCCCCACACTCTCTGAGGACACTTTCCTTCCATCTATCTTGAGTCTCCAGTTCTATCATCAGCAGGCATTTCCTCTTCTAGAAGCAGGAGGTGACACAGAAACGAGAGGAGGGAGCTGGTGGGCAGCGGAGAAACTGGGAAGGGGGCGTGCTGAGATCAGAGCAGGTCAGCTGGTCACAGGGACTGCAGGACACATTGGTTCCGGTCACACAGTGGGGATCGGCGGGGGAGTGAATTCACAGAGAAGCCAAGAGGGGTTACGACTGGGTGGCGAACACAGAGGGCTTGTGGTGGGTCGATTTCACAGAGCAACACCACACACAGACCCCATCCACACGGGCCTCCCTCCAGACCCTGGGTGGCGGGGAGGAGAATTGAGCCACTCTTACCTTGAGGACGCGCAAGGGCTGGCTGGGTGCTGCCAGGGCCGGGGGCAGGTGCATGGCCGTCTGCCCACAGTGCGCCACTTGGTACTGCAGAGGGTTGTAGCCGCTGCGGCTGGCCCCCCGGCTGCCCTCGGGCCCCCGAGGCTCTTCCTTCACAGCCACAGCCCTGGGGTCGTAGCTCCCTGGGGTGCTGTAGATGCCAGGCCCCAAGGCCTTCCTGTCGGGGCCGAAGGTATGTGGAGGGTAGGCAAAGGGCCGCGGGTCAGGCGGCAGGTAGTGGGGGAAGGCAGGGGTTCCAGGGCCCTTAAGGCCTCGGGCCTCAGGTGCCGGCTTCACAGCAAAGAGGTCAGAGAGGAGCTGTTCCTCCCCAGACTCGATGTAGGCAGACAGATCGATGGACGCCTCATGCTCACACATGTCCCCCAGCTCCCCAGGCCCCACTCGGGCCCCTGAGAACTCAAGTGGCTGCTGGCCAGCCCGGGGCTCGCACTCGTAGTAGGTCCCGTGGGACATGGCCGGCCCGCCCCCTCGGCTCCCCGCCCCTGGCCGCCTTGCTCTTGGGGCACCCTTTGGGATGCTCAGCTTGCTGTCTCCCCCTGCCCTAGATCTGCCCTCTCCGATCTCCGCTGTCACCCACTCCTGTGTGGCTTCTCTCCTCCCTCCTCTGCTGTTTCCTTTTCCTTCCTCTGTAGTCAATGCCTCTTTTCTCTTCCCTTTTTTCCCCCAGCTCTCCCTGGGGTGACTCAGGGAGGGGCAGGGCGCACCGCAGAGGGAGGGATGCAGCCTTTAAAGAAATGGGGCCCCTGGCCTATTTAAGCAGTTGGGGGTACTCTGGTTAGGCTCCAAGCCAGGGTTCTGAGGTGCCCAGGAGCTGATTCTTCTGGGAATGCCTCCCCCTCCCTGTCAAATCCAGGGGATTCCAGAATCCTCCTTGAGGGCAACACCTTACTCTGAGTATCCTCCTCCCTCCAACTTCCAAAAAGTCCTGTGCAGAATGAATGCCCAGTCAGAAGGAACAGAGAAAACCCTCTTCCAGTGCTGACCCCCAGCCTGATCTGAGCTCCTCCCTGGACACGCCTCCCTCCCTCACAGTCCCCCCCTACAGTGCTGGTCTCCACCTACCCCCAGGGCCACTCAGTTCTTTTCGTAGCCCCACCTCTCCGAGCCACTCTCCTGGGTGCAAGCCACGGGGTGTTGTTTGAGGGGTTTAGGAAGTAGTGACGTCTGGGACCAAGTCATACACTAGGGCTTGTCTCATGGTGCAGAGCAGGCTCTTTTTGCTAGGTTTTTGCACAGGGTCTGTGTAACAGCCCAAGCCCTCACGAGTTTCCAGCCCGGGCTAGCTCTAGCAGCCTGGCACCATCCCTGACTGCCCAGGCTCAGCTGAGGCACCTGGTCAGGGCTTGGGCCCTGTGCCCCAGACCCTGGCAGCCCCAGGAACTGACAGCTGCACTCCTCCGGTGGCTCCGGCCCCTGGCCTGCACCGCCAGAGCCTCGGGCTGGCGCTCTGCCCCAGCCGGGTCCTGAGGGCTCTGCCCGTTTCCTGTGCCGCAGGGCTCAGGCGCTCGCAGCAGTTCAGTTTGCTCTTTTTCCTTCTGCATGGCCGTTCTCTGACCTCTCTTGGGTCCACTTCCTCTTGTGAGGCTTGAGAAGCCTTCTCTTTTGTCATCACCTCTTCCTGGGGCTCTGTTTCAGGGTCTCCAGGCGAAACCCATGGCTTGCTCTCTGTGCTTTTAGTTTCAGATGGGGGCCCCCTCTCCCTTCCCTTTTCTCTTTCCTCTGGGAACTACCCACTCCCTCCTGTCAGAGGTACCGCTGTGGCCCTGCTTTTACCTGTTGCATTTCATCTGCAAAAGGGACTATAGGTACAGTGAGAAGGAAAGGACACATAGAAATGTGTCACTGGCTCTTTTGTCACCAGCAAAAGCTGTGAGCGCCCTGTGGAGGCCAGAAGTTTTGTAAGTCGGGCACAACAAGGGCCAGGCCTCAGTGGTGCAAATGCCGAGGGGCTGTGTACAGCATTGGATGCTAAAATAAAGTATGCAGACAGAGACAGGGCGGCCTGCAAATCAGGCAATTACACCTCTATTTAGCATTCCTCCCTCCTCCCTCCCCACCCCCCCCCCCCACTCTCTGTGCCTAGCTTGAGGTATTTTCTCTGAAAGCCCTGACCTGGCCTGAGGAAGTCCGCTTGCACCCGGGAGACAGATCTCAGGTCTCAGACCGGGAGATTTCTGCCTTCTCTCCATTTCAGAGGACGCTGTGGCAAACAGGTACCAAAGCTGAGCTGCACCAGTTTGGCAGCAGTGCCTCAGTTAAACACCAGGTGGTAATATTGGCCCAAAATTCAGGACTCGAGGGGCCACTGCGGTCAGGAATCAGGTGAACCGGCAGAGGGCAGCCTCCCACAGCCCTGGCAAGGGCAAGACGCCCGGAAGGAGGAAGAGGAAACATGGCCGAGATGGGGGTCTTGCAGTGCAGTTACAGGGAGAGTGGGCAGGCGGAGAGGACCAGGGTCAGGCCCTTGTCTCAGTGAGGAGGAATTCTGTTCACTCCCTGACGATGAACTAGTGATGATAGTTAAGGCCTTGCATTTTCCGGTGTTACGCTTTTTCAGTCATTGAAACATACCCTTTTCCTTGCAGACCATTTCCCTGTGAATCAGATAGGAAAGTAAGCAAGGTAGACGGTGTACTTATCCTTGCTTTATAAAGGAGGAAAACGAGGCTGAGAGGCGGCCACCCAAGGTCAGGCAAGGCTGTGGCGCTGACGTGGGGGGGGGGGGAAGGGCAGGGGTCTAGTTCTTAAACCCCCCCGGGGAAGAAGGGCTACGGAAAGGGGGAGCTGTGTGACTCAGAGAGCTTTCTTTGCCCTCAGTCCGGCACCCTGTGGGAGGGGGCGACTGCGTCAGGAGCGGGCGAGCCGGGGCTGGAGGAAGCCGGGAGGTGTGCAGATAGGCCGGCAGGAAATGAGAACGCTCGGAGCTCCGCCGTGGAGGAGATAAGTGATCTCGGCCCCTCACCTCTCTGGCTGACGTTGCCGCGTTTCCCAGTAACCGGGGCGCTCTGGACGTCTGGTTAGGGAAGGAGGGGGCGCTGGAGGGGAAGGGGGTAGGGAGGGCAGTGCTAGTCAAGGGCTGGGGGATTCTTGGGTTGTGCGGGGTTGCTCCGGAGCGGATGGAAGCCCCCCGCGGTCCCCTGGTCAGCAGGATCATTTTCTCCCTACAGCTGCTGCTGCTACCTGTGTGCATTAACTGAAACAAAGCCTCTGTAGTATCTTTTTTTTTTTTTTTTTTTTTTTGCGGTACGCGGGCCTCTCACTGTTGTGGCCTCTCCCGTTGCGGAGCACAGGCTCAGCGGCCATGGATCACGGGCCCAGCCGCTCCGCGGCATGTGGGATCTTCCCGGACCGGGGTATGAACCCGTGTCCCCTGCGCCGGCAGGCGGACTCTCAACCACTGTGCCACCAGGGAAGCCCAGCCCCTGTAGTATCTTAATGACTTTGTCACAGGCCTCAGTTCAAACACCACCTCCTTCACCAAGTCCTTCCAACAGGGAGGCAGCGAGCATGTCAGATAGAATCTGGCTCAGATCTCCCTGTCACCTACCACTCGGTGACCTTGGGCCAGTTACTTAATCTCACTTGTAAAAGGGCAGTAGTAATGCCTACTTTGTCGGTTGTTTAATTAAACTTTGAATAAGATAATGTATGGAAAGCAAGTGGTTTCAGTCACGTCAGTCTCCTTCCGGCTCTCTGACCGCCCCCCTGCGGGTGTATCTGTGTCTCCCGAGTGACACGCTACCTGCAGCTTTGTCTGAAGCCTCAATTGGACAGGCATTTTTGCACGTAGGTCCCAGGCACTGCGCAGGGCGGGTCCAGCCCTGCCTGCAGACGCGCGCAGCCCAGCAGAGTGGGCAGTGATCTGTGATGTGCACACGTACGTGCCATGTGCATTCTTATCTTCTTTCCCCCAAGACTATTTGCTCCTTACAGGTAGGTCAGATACTTGTTCAGCTAGGGTGACCACATTGCCTGAACTAAAATTGAGGACAGGTGTGTTGACATATATGAGTGTTCTTACGGAGACAGTGACACAAGATATTTGAAGTCTGTGCTGACTTGGAAAATTCAAGAGTAAGTTTGCTATTCCCACAGCATATAGCAAAATCCTGGATACAATGGTTGGAGAAATATTTATTGTTCGACTACATTAATAAATTAATGCATAAGCAGCTGTGATTTCAGTGACCTCCAAAGGCTCCCAAATTCCCCCAGATCAGAGCGTCTGAAATTCCTCACATTAAAGTGACTGACAGGGTTAAGACAGCTTAAAGGCCCAGGTTAAAAATAAATGCATGTTGCCTAGGAAGAGACCCACATTTGCCCTTTTGAGCAGGTTGAAAAGATCAGCAAGTGTCACCTTACAAAAGAGAGGGGGCCCCCAGGGACAGGTGTCTCCAGGGACTGAGAAAGGTTGGGGAGGGCTGGACTTGCTGGAATGGGGTGACATGAGGAAGCCTCTGGGAGCCTGGGGAAAGGAAAAGTGTGTGTTGGGGAATTGGGGGAATCCCCAAGGGGGATGTGAAGCTTGGAGAAGGGCCTCTTGCATAAGACTGGCCTCTGCCCAGTTTGCTGTCACTCTTTTGGGACAGCCATGGGCTGGGAGATTCAGGAACCCTTTGAGATTAGATTCAGTCTTCTTTTTTCATCCCTTTAAAAGTGCTAAATAGGTTAACTGACTTGCCCAAGGACACACAGCTGTTTGGTAGCTGGGCTGGGTCTCAGAGCCAAGAGTCTGTGCCCCTGTGAATGGCAAGCCTCCAGCCTCAGTCTAGAACGCCAGCCACAAAACAGGCGTGTTGGGGCCAGGCTGGGACTGGGAGTGGAGGCATCTTGCCTGCCAGTGTCCTCACAGTGTTCCAGATGGTGAAGGGTGATGTCTTAACACACCCCTCACCCCCCCTGCCCCCCGGCCCTGCCTCCTCCGCATGTCTGTCAGCAGTGCTGGCTCTGGAATGATGCTGTCTCAGGACAGGCAGCTGGGAGGGCTGCCCACAAAGGAGGGACTCCAAGCAAGGACTAATCCTGTCAACTTCCTCCAGCGATTAACCCAGAGCGCCAGGAGGTACTTGTCCTTACCTCAACTGCTTCCTCCTCTTCCCTGATCCCTCAGCCCTCCTAGTCTTTCACTCAGACAGCTGAGTGGACCCCACCTCACCTCCCAGTCCCTCCCATCAAGCCCCTGGCATCCAGCTGGGTGCTCTCCTAACTGCCTAACCCCCCCCCCCACCCTCACTGGGGTCTCTCCACAGGCTCAGCCTGTCCCTTCCTGATGCCTTCGCCTCTCTCCACTCAGCTTGGTGCTGTCTCTCTGTCGCCCATGTTCCCACCCTGGGTAGGGATGAGTTTCTTCTTCCCAGATAGTTTGCAGGCTCTCAGCACAATACATAGGCAGGATCTTAACACTCGTGACTTCACAGAAGCAATGAGAAAGTTTTCGGTTCAAAACGAGAGGGAGCTGTTAAAACGCGCTGGCACTGGGCCCTGGGACAGCTCGAAGCTATGGAGCACAAGGACTTTCAGGAATGCCATCCTGGAAGGAACCTGGCAACCAAAGACCTCCCTCCTGACAGAGACAGGAAGTGCCTGGAGACTCTGTCTTGGAAGGTCATTGAATTATTAACACCACCAACTTCATTTCCATTTAAAATTTTATTACATCAACAGAAAAAAAAAAAAAACCTCACAAAACAAAACACACAACTAAAACCTAAACCAACTCAAAGACAGAAGATGATTATCCAGCTATAACTAAAACCCTCCCCGAAAAAAAAAGAACAAAACCTTAAAAATCCAAAAGAAATATAAATGCCAGCTTCAAAAATATTTATCCAAAAAGTAAGGCATCCACTTTACAAAAAAACAATAATTGAAGGTTGGAGGAATGAGAAGAGGGAACAAGAGGATGGTCCCCTGACCCTCCAGGGGCCAGCCCCAGTCTGCCTGGAGTCCACTCTGAAGGGACCACAACTCGGACCAAACCCGCATCTTACCAATGCAGGCTCAAGCAGGCTGGGTGGGAAGCTGGGAGACCCAAGTAGGCCAGGAGGACTCCCCAGGTTTTCCAGTTTCAGCAGACAGGATAGGGAGTTGGGGGAAGGGGGGGACTCCTGCTTGGGATAAAAGAATCCCAGTCCTTAGCACAACAGGTGTGGCTAGGAGGCTGCAAGGGCCCAGGGCAAACACCAGCACCTTCTTTGGAGCACAGGGAATGGCAGCTTCCTGCCTGCAGGACAGGATGGCCACAAGTCAGCAAACCATAGAGAACGGGCTTTTCCGAGAGCCTCCAAAGTGGGTACCTTCTGCCACTGTCCTCTCATCCTGTCCTGGAGGCTGTCCAGACAGGACAGTGGTGTGAGCAGAAAGGAGGGAGGGGTGATCTGAGTTGGGGGAGGAAATGGCCTTCAGAATACACTTTCTCCCCAAACAGTCTCCGAGGTGATGGGATGGGTACCTCTGGGGAGATGGGAAATAGCCCTCCCTCCCTGGAAGGCTTTTCATGCCAGATCTGACCAGAGGGCTGGAAATAAGGGGGTATTTTTAGGTCCAGTTCTTGGATGGGAGGTGACTTAAGGCTGATTTGGCTCGACTTTCAGGCATGAAGGGCTTGGGGAGCCTTCACACCCCAGAAGCAAAAGTCCAGAGAGGAGGAGAAGGGCAAGATGGGGCTGCCGGCAGAGCTGGCTGCCTGGGGCTGTGTTGGAGCATCACTGCGGGGGTAACAGGGTGGCGGGCTCCTTCCCATGGGGGTGGGAGGGAGGAGGAGAGGAGCTGCTTTGTCATTAGGAGAGAAATGTCTGCTACATTGGAAATAAGCAGCTTTCTGGCTTCAGGAAGCTTTGGCACTGAGTTGGGGGGAGGAGGCAGGGGCAAGGCTGGGTTTCTACAATCTGAGCCTTTCCCAATCTGTTCCACAGGCCCGGCCGGGGTTAGGGGAGGGGGCAGTCCTCCTGCACATTGGTCCTTAGGTCAGTGGGGAGATGCTGTCCTGACAGGAACCTCACTCTGCACAGAAGGCCCAGGCTGTTGCGGGGGAGGAGGGGAGGGGGGGAGGGGGGAGGAGGGGGAGGGAGAGGAGGGGGAGGGGGAGGGGGCAGAGGGAAGCATCACCTCTGATGTCTTCGGTCACTGGTGAAGGGAGGGGGATTTGGGTCTCTGCAGCTGACCTTTAATGGTGACAGATTTGCTCGAGTCTGTCCCCAAGTGACTCACTGTTGCTGCCACTTCTGTTGGAGCTGAGGCCTCCCTCGGGCTCAGGAATGGGGAGGGAAGGCAGCCCTGAACTCAGGTTCCTGAGGAAGTGACTAAGGGTGTGGGCCCAGGAGGGAGGGCCGTGTAGGGCACCCCGGAAGCTCCACTGCTTTAGACACAGGCCTTGGGGGTGAGAGGAGGCTGGATCTTTGGGTACAAATGTCAGTATCTTTGTTTATAGTTTCTCACCACCCACACCCAGGTCCTGACCCCGGAATGACAGAGGCAGAGGGGTGTGTGTGTGTTTGGGGGACCCAGGCAGGGCAGGAGGGCAGAGAGGGGGATGAAGGAGGAGGGAAGCGGCTGAGAGGGGAGGGTGGTCCTCAGGGCTCCTCTGCATCCTTGTCCTTGGGGGCAGTGGGCTGCCGCTGCTCCTGCATGTCTTCCTGTAGCTCCTCTGTCCCTGAGTCCTCCTCCACCTTGGGGTACACAACCATACACATCTTCTGGCTCCCCAGGGTCAGCAGCTCTGCAGGAGGAGGCCACACAGAAAGCAGATCAGCGCTGAGCGTCCAACCAACCTGGCCAGCCAGACCAGGGCCCTTCCCAGCTCTCCTGCCGCAGCATTTGGCCTCAGCTGAGCCGCCAGCGCCGTGAGGGGACTCCCTCTCCAGGAGACGGTCACCTCACCTACCTCCTCTGTCTCTGGGCAGCCTTTTTGCTGGCCGCTCCTACTCCTCAAGGCTCCATGCCCACCGCCCGCCAATTCTAGGGTGTCCCCTGGTCTCCACGCAGCCCAGGGCAGCTGCTATAGGATGGCCACTCTGGCAGGCCTAAGGTCTGTGCGGAAATATCCGCTGTTCTCCTCTCCTCAGAGGTCTCTGGGGAGGCACCTGCCCTCTCCCGTCCCGACCCTTTCTCCAGTGCTCTACGGCCCCGCCTCCCGATCCTGGTGGGGTTCCCCAGCCAGACTGCTGACCACTCTCTTCCAGACCAGGGGGCCCTCTAGCCACTCAGAATCTTCAACAACTTACCAATGAACTTATTGAAACACCTGGGCTTGTGTTGCCAGTAAACACCCAAGAAATAGACAGGCACCCCTGTCAGCATGATGGCCAGGCCGGTGCCACACACCACGGGCTCCGACCACAGGCTGAAGACCAGCAGGAAGGCCCAGAACAGCAAGTAGACGACGGGGAACAGCAGGCTGACCTGTGGATCAGAGGCACCGTTACCTGCATGGATGCTACGGCCCCCGGCATCCGGGCACCTTCCCCCTTCCTCACCCACAGGGAAGCGCTTGGAGGGCAAAGCTGGGTTTCACTCAGCTCTGTGGCTCCCACACCCCGAGCCCTGATGGGGCAAGTGCTGTGTCAGCAGACGCTGGCGAACGTCGGCAGTGGGACAGTTAGGGGGGTGGGGGGGCCTAGGGAGGGGACAATTCTCGTTGTCCTCCGAGGTGGGATCAAACAAGGCCTCATCATCCAGCTGTGCGCCTGTAACGGCCAGAGAAGCCCGTGTAGGTGGAGGAGCTTGCTGGTATATTGATATATGTTTGCCGAGGTCCTCGGGAGGAGGAGAGCAGGAGAAATGAGTGAGGGGCAAGAAGGAGAGGACCTGTCAGTCAGGCTCCCCTCCCCCGGCTGGCAGGATGTGGCAAATGTCCCTCCCTCTCAGCAGGGACAGTCCCAATTTGTTTCAAGGAGTTTCTGCCAAGACGAGAGAAATCAGGAAACCTAGTGTGGCATAAGGCAGCCCGGGGCCTTATTCACTTCAGGAAGAAGCAAACTCTGTGGGCTCCACCCGCTCTTGTGACCACAGGTGGGAGGCCCCTGTAGAGTCTTCAAGATGCTAGACTCATCTGCCTTTCTCCTCTTGTCCTCTCCTCTTAGAGGGTATGCGTATGGTAGGGAGATGGGGTTATTCTACTTCCTCTTCTCTCTAGCAGGCTTTCTAAGAATGGTAGGAAAGTGGCAGAGAGATTTCGAGAGCCCTCGACTCCTCAGCTGGCAGAATCTTCTAGAAGCATCTAGTCTGTGTTTCCAGAATAGGATTGTTCAACTAGCTCAGGGATATACCCTAGTCTTCTAATTTGCAGGAGAACCCATAGCACTCTGGCATATGTTGTTCTGAGCACTCCCATCTGTTCCTATCACAAATTTATTCCTGGTACAAACGAGAGTTTCACCAGGCACCCTACTACGTGCAGGGCCATAGTAGTTTAAAAAGGGAGGATCACGGAAGGCTGGAGTGGACTGGGAAGCTTCAAGGAAGAGAGGTCCTTGAGTGTGGAAAATGGTTAAAATTTGGAGAGGCAGTTGGGTGAAGGAAACTCATTCCGGGATGAGACGGAGAGATTGCATGAGTGAACCCAGCTACCTGGAGGAACGAGTAGGAGACTGGTCAGGTTAGAAGGTCGAGGGAAAATCAGCAGACTTTTTAAAGACTTAGAGCCATAGGAAACAAAGGAATGACAGGATGGAAGTATCACTTCATCTAACCTATTCCTCCAGCTGCAGTTTGCTCTGGTCCTGTCCCCAGTGGAGAATGGAAATGGCTGCCCCATTCACACATGGCCTTTGCTTCCCAGAGGGTCTCCCACACTCATGGAGATGATGAGCTGCGGTCAGCAGCGAGAACAAGGTGATGTAAAAATCTGAGCTTAGTTAGAACCAGTAGAGGAGGGGGAGGGGCCCCAAAGGGAGGTTCTCGCACCTTGATGGGGCGGGGGATGTCTGGCTTCTTCCACCGAAGAACTATCTGTCCAGCAATTGTGACGCCATAGAAGAAGTAGTTGATGAAGCCCACATAGTTGATGAGTGTGTACATGTCGCTGGTGACAAGCATCAGCAGGGTGGAGATGCACTGGGGGGAGTGGGAGAAGCTCATCGGTGATCAGAAAGGCATTAGGAGACTGGAGGAGCTGTTTACTGGTCGGGGCTGTTCCCCTGCCTCTAGGCAGACGATGCCATTTTATAGCGGATCTCTCAAAATGGAGACTTTGCAACCTCTCCTAGAAACCCAGGTCATTGCTAATACTTTCAACACCAGGAAGTTCTTTCTCACCACATGGGTGATAATCAAAACATTTAACCACAGATACAGCAGGTACAGCATGGGCACTAACCAATCAGAACAGATACTGGCTGTAAACAACTGGACTGGCCACACTGGTGGCAGCCGGCCCTATGCCACCCTGGTCTTATTTATACTTCTTCCTTGGTTGAAGCTCAAGCTAATTTTGTTTTTTTTAATCCCTTAGGGAAGGTTGTTAACTGCAGATTAAGGCTTTATTCTTGCCCTCATCCTCTTTTCCTGGTTGAGTCATCTAATTTATTTTTCTTCCTTCCTTTTCTTTTTTTTTAAAAAAAATCATAAACAGTTATATAGCACTTCTTAAGTGTCAGGTTCTTTCTTTAGCATTCTACAAATATTAACTCATGTAACCCTCATAACGTCCCTGTGACGTTTTCTTGATAGAATTCACTTTCTAACTTCAAAATCATCTCAGTGGCTCTCTCGGAACCATGTTCTTTCCCTCTGCTAATTTGTTTCAGGCCAACAGAAGGCTCGGTTCTCCTGTAAGATCTGATGGTGGAAATAATCGGGAAGATTTTAAGAGATGAAAAAGCCAGATTCTTACTGTACTTGCCTTGCAGTCATAGGCCTGCACCATTGGCTTAAACTGAAAAAGGGTTGTGGCTCACTGGGAGCACTGAGTCTTCTCCAGTTGCCTTTCACCACTAACCAACCAGGATGACCTTCTTCCTGTATCTGAACATTCTGAAATTCCCCCTCATGTTGTACAGCGAATGCCCTTCACTCCTGAGAGCTCTACTACCCTGGTCTAACTGCTTCTCTGGTGAACCAAAATCATTTTTATTATTTTAGTCAGGATCCAGAAAGAAAAAAAAATAACCCCAAAGACTCATCAGGAACAAGTCTTTGCTCCTTCTGTTTGCTCTCTCTAAATGCTTCTACTCTGGGGTAATTCCACCTCCATTTACCACCATTTCCCATTTACCCCTCCCATCCCTAGTTTCCTTTTCTCCATTTTCGGTTTACCAGTTTACCAGTCTTCCTTTATGATTTTTCTTATTTGGTGTACCCTGAGACCAAATTTGTTTCAGTGATGTTTCCCAAGAGCCTGGCAGAGCCTCCTTGAGCAGGAAGGTTGATGGGGAGGGCTGGGAGTGTGCAGTGATCAGCCAGGAGCAGAGGCCCAAAGCTACTACCCTGTGGGTAACAGGTGCAGGGGGAGCCAAGAAAGAAGTTTCTTTGTGAGGTTGTAAAATCTTGAAGCAGCCACTTCAGTCTGACCCAAAAGTACGGGAGAATGAAATGAGCCAGCCTGGGAACCTTAAGGTATTTCAGGACCCAGGGTCTCTCCTTGCTATATCTCTTGATGTTAATCAGGCCCATGTATATACCATTTGCCAGATTATTTAAGGCCCAGAGAAACCTAGGAGCACAAGGGTGACAGGGGCGTGTGTGGGAACTGTGAACTCCCAGCTCAAAGCAGCACAAAGAGGGAGGGTGTGTGTAGGGCTGGCAGAGGGAGGGAACCTTACTGTGAAAAGCAAGGCTGGGATTGGGGTGCAGCGCTTCACGTGGATCATGGCCAACACACTGGGAAGGTGGCCCTCCCTGGCTCCAGCAAAGAACAGCCTGGCAGAGAGAAAAGCAGGTCAGCCTGCGATGGCCCATGGACCATCCCAGGATGCTTCCTCCCTAGTCCGGCTCCCTCATCCATGCCCACCTCTGCTCACACAGGAGCATCCCCCCCTCCAGCCAGGTACCTGCCTTCTCGTGCACACCTTCCAGCCCACTAGTCAAATGACCCACGTTCACAAGGCAGGTGCAGGCAAACCAGAGGCAGTCAGTGGATATAAGTGGATGGATTCTGGAGTGTGGAGACCCTGAGTGTGGTCTGGGTGGCTTGGGGTTACTGATGACTGTGCTGTCACTCTGTGGGTCTCTCACAAAACCTGGAGTGCTGTAGGAGTAGCCTCTCTCCTTTGCCTAAAGCTTTAATCCCTTTAAAAATGTGCCTCCTTCCTCCTCAAGGGATATAGGTTCTTTGAGACATGGGGACCAAACTGTACATGAAAAGCCTTAAAAACATGCCTACCTACTCAGGAAGTAGCTGCCTTTGTGGGGTGGGGAATGGGTGGTAGACCAGGAAGGGACACGTGAGAACTTGGGGGATATGTGGAAATGTTCTATATCTTGTTTTCAGTGGTAGTTACATGGTTGTCTACAATCCTCAAAACTCATCAACCTGAACACTTACGATCTGTGTATTGTATTGTATGTAAATTATACCTGAACATTTACATCCTTAAGCTACTTATTCTATTCTCCCCCAAAATCCTGAAGAAATGAATAGAGTTAGTGAAAGGTGTACATAAAAAATATTGTGATGATAAAAAAGATTGGAAATACCCTAAATGCCATAAAGTAGATGATCACATAAACTATGGTATGTCTATAAAATGGAATATTACGCATACCTAATGCTTTTGAAAAAACACTGATTGTGTGAGAATATGCTCACAATATAACATTAAATGAAAAAAGCAAGATAGAAAACTGTACGATTCCATGCCGTATGATTCCTATTAACTAAGATATTATTTACAGGCATGTAAAAACATTAAAATATCAACCAATTACCTCTGGGTGGTAGAATTATGAGTAAATTAAATTTTCTTTCTTAGATTTTATAAATTAAAATTTTTTTTAACTAGACAGGAAACTTATAATTAGAATAAACTTTTTTTGTTTGTTTCTTTGTTTTTTGGCTGCACCGCGTGGCGGCTTGTAGGATCTTAGTTCCCCAACCAGGGATCGAACCCGGGCCCTCAGCAGTGAAAGCACGGAGTCCTAACCACTGGACTGCCAGGGAATTCCCCCAAAATTATTTTTTAAGTTAAAAAAATTAAAATTTTATTTTGAGATAATCATAGATTCACATGCAGTGGTAAGAAATAATGCAGAGCGACCCTGTGTATCCTTCACCCAGTTCTCCCATTGGTAACATATTGCAAAACTATACTACTATATCACGACCAGGATATTGATGTTTACAAATTCTTTTTAAAAAGAGAAATTTTAACATAAAGAGCAGCCTTCTTCTTCTTTCCTCTCCTAAGAAAAAGAGAGAATACTGTAAGCTGTTATTAGGAAATTAGGCCACTTTTCATTGGAAATTAGGCCACTTTTCCTTTTTTCTAGGGCTTTGTAGGGAAAGGAGCACCTAAGCATTGAGAGGAAGGGGATGGTGTGATGGGGACAGAAAGGAACAGAATCAGCACACTGGGGGGTCTGAAGAGAACTGTCACTTTGTGATTTGTGTATGGGGGAGAGTGGAGCGGCTCCTCAGAAGCATGGGAGTCGATTATGGTCCCAAGTACCTGTATGTACACCACCAGTTGCCATCATCAACTACCTCGTCCTGTGTCACTAGTTTCATGCAGCCACATGACATCGCCCCTCTGCAGTGCAGCCTCATGCACCCAGTGGAGCCCCAGGTGCTCTGTGGGCCTCACCATGCACATAACCAGGGTCCCAAGTTCACATCCCTCCTCCACATGCAGCCAGGACCAAGTGGAGCTGGCAGGTCCAACAGCATTGGCAAGTCAAGTTCACAAGAGACAATCCTTGCCCAGCTAGCCGACCACAGAGGAGACATGACATTAAGCGTGACACACACGCACACACGCTCCTACTCCTCAGGAAGGATCATCCTCTCCATACCCCCAAACAGAAGAGTAAGAGAGAGAAGGAGGGAAGGAGGCAGGAAGGCAGGAAGGGAGGAAGGGAGGAAGAGAGGAGGGGAAGAGGGAGGGATGGAGCAAGGAAGAAAAGGAGGGAGGGAGGGAGGGAGGAAGAAAGAAGGATGGAAGGAACTGGAAAGATGAGTTGAGGAGGCCTGCCGGGTGAGCTGTGCCTCTGAATCCGAGGCCGAGCGCACCGGGCCGCCGCCTCCCGCATGCACACATAGCTGGACCACATGCACGCAGACCGCTGCTCGGCCTACCCGAGGGACAAACCCCACTCTAAAGCGACTGGAGCCAGTCACTCTCCTTCAATAGATCCCAGAGAGCCTCATGGGTCACTGCTCTTCCACCGCTTGCCCTCGGCTGGGGCCTCCAGGTGGTCACTGCTCCTGTGTAACACGCACACGAGGTTGCCGTGGGTGAGTGTCGGAGGGTCCTGGGGTACGGGGGATGCCCACACTCCCTCTTTCTTGCCCTGGGTCCTGAAAACATGACACTCCCTTGTCATTTCACAGGAACTCCTTCCCAATGTGACGTTGGCTTTGGAAGCAGCTGAATTCGGGGGCTCACTGCTTTTGCTGTATCTTTTGAGTAGGACTGTGCCCTTGGAGGAGGGGGCTTTCTAAGAACCCCGGGAGGACCCTTTGGACCACATCAATGGAAATCATCCAGCATCTGCCAGCCTCAACCGCCCATCTGGAGACAGCAAAAAGGGACATTAAGAAGGGGGCAGACGTCCGGATGTGTGCAGGCGGGGGCTGGGGACTCCTGGGCCCATTCATGCTTCGGGCTTTCCAGAGTGTTTGGGGTAGGGGACGTGGCTTTGGACAAATGCTTTCCTTCCGTTCTTCCCCACCCATCTCATTTCACACCCCTACCCGGTCTCATGGGTGGCCACACAAGGGCCTCCTACAGCCACCTGTCAGTTTAACAGGGAGGAGCCTGCACCCGCAGGGAACTCAGAGATGAGCCCATTCGATCTGTAATCTGGGCCCAGAACTTTCATGAGGCCAGCCAGAGGCCCCAGGCATGGGTCCCTCCCTGGTCCCTTTCAGAGTGGGGTTCCTTTCCAGCCAGCACAGCCTGCTTCCAGGCGAGTGGGAAAGGGGCTCTGAGGCTGCAGGCAAGGCACTGTTCTGTTGCCAAGCACACAGCCTGGGGACTCCTCAGCCCTCTGCTCCTCTGGACATGAGGTGGGATGGCGCTTCTTGCCACCGCAGCTAAAGCCACACACGTCGTGCGTCACCACACGAGCAGCACAGGCTCCTCCGTGTCCACACAGACACACGCACACGCCCTCGTGTGAGCAATCACCCCCTGCAAGGTCACCACCCAGATGCCCATACAGAACCCCGCTGACGGAGACAAGCCCCCCCACATATACACAGAGCAATATGCACAGCAGAGTGGCCTCTGGCCCAGGAAGGGCCTGGACGGCACTCACCGGGAGGAGGTGAAGAGGGACCCATTGACTCCTCCAAATGTGGACAGGGCGACGGAAATGGGCATGATCCAGGCCATGACCCCTAGGAGCTTCTCTCCAAAAGTCTGGGAGAGAAAACAAGGGGGTGAGCATAAAAGGAGAGGTCACAGCCTCCCACCTGCGTGTCACTGCTGGGAATGTTCCCTCCCAAACCCACCCCTGCTGAAGTCCTTGAGAGGAGGGACCACAGCTTCCCTGCCCCAGCCCCTCCTGCACCCCTACTTCCCTTGGTGATGACTATACCGTGGGGATTCAGTAATGTTTGGGACTGACTAACTAATGAACGAGACTGTGTATGGTGGTGATAATACAATAAACAACTAACATTTGCTATCCTTGTTTTATGGATAATGAAATTGAGGCACAAAGCAATTAAACAGTTTGCCTAAGATCACACACCCAGGAAGTGGAGGGCCAGGACCAGAAACCAGCTGTGTGAGTCCAGGCCTCGCGTACATTATACTAGAGCGACTTGGGCAGGCTGGGTTTCAAATCTTAGCCCAACATTTAGGAGCTGTGAGACCCTGAGCAAAGTTCTTAATCTTTGAGCCTCAGTTTTCCCATCTGTAAAACAGAGATAAATCCTAATTCATAGAAACAGAAGATATTGTGTGTGGGGGAAGTGATAAGAAAAAACCACTACGTAGGCCAAGAAATAAAAGGTGGTGAAGCTATAGACTAGTCTTCATGTATTGAAAGGATATAGGGACTTCCCTCGTGGCGCAGTGATTAGGAATCCGCCTGCCAATGCAGGGGACACAGGTCCGATCCCTGGTCCAGGAAGATCCCACGTGCCGCGGAGCAACTAAGCCCGTGCGCCACAAATACTGAGCTTGCGCTCTAGAACCCACGAGCCACAACTACTGAAGCCCGTGCGCCTAGAGGCCATGCTCCGCAACAAGAGAAGCCCGTGCACCACAGTGAGGAGTAGCCCCCGCTCGCCGCAACTAGAGAAAAGCCCGCATGCAGCAACAAAGACCCAACGCAGCCAAAAATAAATAAATAAATTTATTTATTTATTTTTTAAAAAAGAAAGGATATAAAATGTTGGGGAATCAGCTTTTTCAACATTCTCTGAGCCAAGTACATAATTGATTTATAGCACATTTGTATTTATATATAATTTATAGCACATTATGAGGATGGGGTTGTTTAGAAGCGCTGTCCTGCTGGGGAGGGTTAGTGGTCATGTGAACAGGCTGCCACGGGACAGTGGAGGGCCTCTTTTTTTATGGTCTTCAGAGATGAGACACATGATGACAGTGGCAGGGTGGGGCTGTGGCCCAGGTGAAGCCACATGAGGGAACTGCATGGCTCCCAGGTCTTTCCCAGATATCAAGGACCCCAATGCCTTGGACCTGTAAGATCTCTTTCCCCAAAGAGCACAAACTGCATATGCTTTTCCCTAATGAGGGAAGGAGTCAAGTTGTCCAGGTGAGGATACGGAGGCAGAGAGAAACTGCGAGTCTTGTGCAAGATTATGTCTTGCTAAGGAGGAGCGCATCTCCTTTATACAATCATCATATTTAAAGTTTAAAGTGCCCTAAGGACTTCCCTGTGGCAAGTGGTTCAGAATCCACCTGCCAATGCAGGGGACATGGGTTCGAGCTCTGGTCTGGGAAGATCCCACATGCCGTGGAGCAACTAAGCCCGCGAGCCACGACTACTGAGCCCATGCGCCGCAACTACTGAAGCCCACATGCGTAGAGCCTGTGCTCCGCAACAAGAGAAGCCACCGCAATGAGAAGCCCGCGCACCACAACGAGGAGTAGCCCCTGCTCGCCGCAACTAGAGGAAGCCCATGCACAGCAGCAAAGACCCAACGCAGCCTAAATAAATAAATAAATAAATAAATAAAAGTTTAAAGTGCCCTAGATCAGGAGTTTTGTAGAGTCAGATAGTAAATATTTCCGTTTTGTAGGCCATACAGTCTGTGACAATGACTCAGTTCTGCAGCTGTAGCTGCCCATCACAACCTGGCCATCCTATTGCTCCTGGGCACCTGAAGACGTGGCTTCTGCCCTGAGGACCTGAGAAGACTTCCAGTCCCACAAAGCCATGGATCAGGGGAAAGTGAGGGGGGCTAAGCCCGCAAGTCTATATCATCATTCCCGGTTTGAGGGCATGGGAGTTTGATTTCTTTCTTTCCTTTTTTAAAATTGAAGTATAGTTGATTTACAGTGTTTCAGATGTACAGCAAAGTGATTCAGCTATATATATATTTATATATAATCTCTATATATAAAGATATAAATATCTTCTATTTCAGATTCTTTTCCATTATAGGTTATTAAAAGATATTAAGTATAGTTCCCTGTGCTATACAGTAGGTCCTTATTGTTTATCTACTTTATATATAGTAGTGCATATCTGTTAATCCCATACTCCTAATTTATCCCTCCCCGAGTTTGATTTCTTACCACAGCGACTGCGTTTGATGCCAGCAGCTCCTGGGGGGACATTGCAGTGACATAAGCGACATTGGCAAAGACATACACAAATGTGACCAGTGGGATGGAGATGAAGATGGCTCTGGGAAGATTCCTGTAGAGGGAGAGGAGGTGAGAGGGGGAAGGCCTGGCACCTGGGACCACCTGCCTCGTCATGGGGTCCAGGGAGTGCCTTCTGTCTTTCTGTACGAAGTTGTCCTTGCAGCCTTCTGCGATGCTCCCTCTCCCTGGGGGGTGGATTTTGTCTCCATATGGGCAGGATAATTGAAAGGAAATGAAACAGCTTAGGTTGGGAATATGCTCCATACCTGTTGACTTCTTCCTGACCAGAATCTCCACCCTGCATTCCCCCCTCTCCCCGAACACACACCTCAAGATACAAAGACCTGCCTGTCATGAGACAGATGAGTAAGAGGCCTGGAATCCTCTCAGGGCACATTTCATTCTCTAAGGCAGTGGTGTTATCTCAGCACCATTTTTTTCAGCTTTTCACCTGCTCTGGCATAGTCACTGGATCATTTTTCTCCTGGTAGGGTGGGTGACAAATGGTCTAAGTTCCTGGGAAATGAACTGGCTCTTCAGGATAGACCAGGTCATGGTCAGAAGGGGACTGAGGGGAGAAGTAGGCACTGGACCTGTGTGGCTCCCTCTTTCCAGTGGCAGGTGTCATGGAGTTTGAAGGGGGAGAGGGAGAGCTGGGCTACTGCAACTCACTTGTAGGGATCGACAAGCTCCTCCGTCACGTAATTTAGAAAGTTCCAGCCCCCATAGGCAAAGGAGCCCTGAAGGAAAGCCAGCGCGAT
This sequence comes from Grampus griseus, assembly GCF_964374135.1. NCBI lineage: Eukaryota > Metazoa > Chordata > Mammalia > Artiodactyla > Delphinidae > Grampus > Grampus griseus. The sequence continues at coordinate 74,361,844 of NC_139018.1, read as the reverse complement.
GAGGCCGATGTCAGGTTCTTGGAAATTCTCAAATGCGTTCTTTGGCTCCAGCCAGAAGTACTGTCCTGTGGGCACAGGGACAGGAGGCTGCTCAGAGAGACACGTCAGAACTCGGCAGCCCCCGGTCTCCAGTGAAGGCCACATATTGGAGAAGCGGGGCCGAAAGGAGCAGAGAAGTAGAGGTCTAGGACCCCCCAGGACATGGTAATGATGAGTCCAAATGGCGGCTCAGGTTCAAAGCACAGTTCTGAATGTTCCTTTTTTAAAAGGCAGAGTTCCTTGGAAAGAAAGGCCAGGGGAGGTTACTGGGCAGGGCAGGGTAAATTGGAACTGGCTTGCCGGGATTCGGAGATGCAGGATGGGAGTCACTGGCAATCTCCTGATCACCTTCCCTCATATCTAAGTTGGTACATTTTCATGGAGAAAGCACCAAGAACAACAAACACTCAAACATAAGCTTCCGTGATGCTATTATTAGCTCAAGCCTGTTCGGCTTTCTTTGTCAATATCCTCCTGTCTCTTCCTAAGGTGTGTGTTTGGTCTCCCCTTTCATGGAACAGATCTCCTGAAGACAGGGATTCTTCAGCGAGGAGCTTTTCAATGGCCTTCCCAGCCCTCAGCACCATATCCTGCACACAGTGGGTCCTCAAGAAAGGCTGCTGATTAAAGTTGTAGTAAGATACTGAGCAGCTGACCGCACTTTACATCTTCATCCATAATCAAGGATTTGGACAGGAAATAACGAGATGAGAGTGATCAGGAGAAAGCACTGGGACCAGATTAGGAGGTCCCAATAAAGACTGGGCCGTCTTTTATCTTCGAAAAGACAACCCAGTGATTTCTTTGAGTCTAAGTTCCCGAAAACAATACAACCTGCTAATGAATTTAATCCAACGGATGAAAATAATTAGGCACGTTATACAGCAGAAGCTTAATTATGTTTCCTGGAGTCAAAATCCAGGCACCCCCACACCGCCTCCAGAGCCTGTGGGTGGGTGGGAGTTCTCCCTGTTTGTCATCTGACTTTCTCCAGGAGCCAGTGACACTGGGCAGAGTCTAGTGCTGCCACAGGTCCCATGGAAACCAAATACAGGCTCGGGCTTGGAAAGGGCCAAATCCAATGGGGAATGTTGGCAGGGGCCCCAGGAATGTTAGCGTTCTCTCCTGTAGAGATTATGAGTAATTTTGAAACACATAAAAAGCTCCTCTGTCTCCCATTTTAAGATATGGACAAGATAAAATATAAGATACAAAGAGCTTCCCTGGAGCTGGGACAAAAGGGCGATAGTATTCCAGAAATCTGGAATCTTTATCTACCTGTGCTGGAGCCATGAGATCAGCATGGGAGGACTGAGCTCTGCACACCAGGGGGCGTGCCCACCTCCCGGCCAGGCCACCCAGTCAGGCCACCGTGGAGAAAATGGTTTCTCATCCCCTTTGTCAAGCAAGCGAAGAAGAAAAGTCATTCAAGGAGAGAACTGGGACATCTCAGGGTGTGTACACATCCAAAGACAGTGTGAGGTGTGTGTACACACAAGGGGTGGCAAGTTCTGATGACACCCACCTTTGCAGATCTGTACAACTCCCATGACGATGATCAGGCCCAGGGCCAGGAGCTTCCCAGCTGTGAAAACGTCTTGAACTCGGGTAGCCCACCGCACACTGGCGCAGTTGACCCATGTGAGGAGCACTGAAATGACAGACCCCCAAACATACCCTCAGGGCCATAAGGAGGCTACATGACCCCTCTGCACAGAAGTAGAAACGCTCCTTGCTCCTGATGATAAGGCTGTAACGGGTAAGCCAAAAATGCCGCAAGCTCAGCCCCAGTGTCCAGAAACTTTGGCCAGGATAGTAGGTTGGGTTACAAATGGGGATTACGTGCCACAAATTAGAGCTTCGTCAGAACATGCCTTGCCCAGGGCTGGAAGCCAGAAGTGAGCATGGAAGTGCAGGCACTGGCTTTGGGGAAAAATCAAGACTCTCATCAGGGCATGAGTGTGGGCTCTGTTTTCAAGATACTGTATGTTCAAGAGGAGCCCTGAGCAGCTGCTAGGGTCCTGGATGTCATCTTCCTGAACCTGATTTTAGGTTTAGGGGAATCCTTTGTTACTTAGGTTTATCACGTTATAATGTACATTTAGTAAAATTCATTTTTCTAAGTGTATAGTTTGATGAGATTTGACAAATGTATTGTTTAATCACTACCACACTCTCTATATAGAACATTTCCAACACCCCAGAAAGTTCTCTTGTATATTGTACTCCTTTGAGGTCAGTCCCTTTCCCTTACCTCTGGAAACCACCAATTTGCTTTCTGTCCCTTTTCCAGAATGTCACATAAATGGAATCACACAGTATGTAGCCTTTTGTGTCTGGCTTATTTCACTTAACATGGGACTTCTGAGATCCATTCATGTTGCTATGTATATTAATAGTTCCTTTTTCTTGTCAAGTAGTACTCCATTATATGAACGTATTATTAGTTTTCTATTCACCGGCTGATAGACATTTGGGTGGCTCCCAGTTTGGAGCTATTATAAATAAAGCTGCTATAAACACTTGCATAGAAGTCTTTGAGTGGATCATAGAGGTCTTTGAGGGGAGTTTTCATTTCTTTTGAGTAAATACCCAGGAATGGGATCCTAGGTCATATGGTGAACGTGTTTGACTTTATAGGAAATTGCCAGACTGTTTTCCAAAGTGGTTATGTCATTTTGCATTCCCACCAGCAACGCACAGTCCTGTTGCTCTGCATCCTTGCCAGCATTTGGTATTATCAGCTTCAAAAGTCTGAGCATTCTAGGGACTTGCTTGGTGGTCCAGTAGGTAAGACTCCACGCTCCCAATGCAGGGGACCCAGGTTCAACCCCTGGTCGGGGAACTAGATCCCGCATGCATGCTGCAACTAAGAAGCCCACATGCCGCAACTAAGACCCAGTACAGACAAAATAAAATAAATAAATAAAAGATGTGATACATATATAAAATGGAATATTAAACAAAAAAAAAGCTTGACCATTCTAAAGGATGTGTAGTGGTATTTCACTGAGGTTTTGGTTTGCATTTCCCTAGAGACTAATGCTGTTGAGCATGTTTTCATGGGCTTATTTGCCACCATCCCTATATCTTCTTTGGTGGCATGGAGGGCTTGGAGTCACAGGGCTCCCACGGAGACGCCAACAACATGGAACCTCCAAGGGCTGGCGGAGAGCTCAGAGGCTGAGCTGTAGGACAGTTGTACTGCCACACTCCTTAAGCAACTTATGGGAGACCGGGGGCTGTGGGAACCCAACTTCCTGGTGGTTATGAAGTACTTGAGAATGTGGGAAAAAAATTAAAATCCTCTTGCTTCCCTTTCCCCGAAACAGTGACCAGGACGCCCCCTAGTCCTCCAAGGGTACAAGCCATACGTGTAAACGCACGAGACTCTCTCTCTTCTCGAGCCTCTAATCAGGCCTCTGATTTCACTGGAACAGCTGATCAAGTTATATCATTACCTTATCCTGAAACTGTGCTTTTTCTTTTCAAGTACTTTCCAACCTTACTTGATTCTGAGAACATTTCTGCAGGGTAAGGACCTGACATTATTATCCATCTGTAACCTTCCTCCCTGAGCTGTTTCTACCTGGCAAGCTCCTCAGCTTTCCAGATCCAGCTCAAATGTCACCTGATCCGTGAGTCTTTATTATTTTATTTATTCCTGACAAGGTGCCTGCCAGGTAAGATGTATCAGCCGCATTTTGTAGGCAAGGAACAAAGTTCGCCCCTCCTTTCTACTCCCAGACCACCTTGTTAATAAGGTTGGCACTTATTTCTTTGTATTACAATTATCTGTTTCTTTTTCTCTGTCTCCTTGTAGACTAGGAGGGTGGGACTGTGACTTTTTCATATTTTTAACCCCAGGGCATATCACGGTAGTGCCTGCAAATAGTAGGTGCTCAACAAATACTTAATACTTGAAAAAGAAAATGCCACAATTCATCAGTCCTCCAATCTCATCTCAGTCTACACATTCTAAGACGCATACCAATCTCCCCAGCTCCCCAGGAAACTCCTCAGTTGGTTTCACAGAGTCAAAAGAGCAGCAGGAAGCATAACTTCAAGGGTAGGAACTCTTGACTCCTAGTGGAGGAGCTTTTATCCAAGACGGTGTCATAGAAGGAGAACCAAAACATGTTGTCAGAGGAAGGATTTCATATGCCTGAACGGGGAGAACATTTTGTAAATGTTCTGTATGGACCGAGATGTCCTGATAAATACACACTGGGTTTATCTTGCTCAATTCAATAAGGATTTCAGGATCACATGCCTGGTAACAATTCAACCTAAATCACTCCAAGCAACTGGGCCTGTAATCTCAATTTCTCTCTAGGGCCTCTGGGTACAAGGCCAGGCCCCTGGGACCCAGAAGTTCAAACAGATACAAACAATAATGACTAAAGGATACAGGAGACTGATCTATGAAAGGAAGATTAGGAAACAACACCCTTGTGGCTCGAGGATAGGTAAGGATTACAGAATAAGGACCCAGATCGCGATCTCATCATGCAGAGAAGAAAACCATCCTCACCAAGGGGAGGAGAGGGCAAGGGCGGGGAGGAGGAATGTGGTCGCCTTCCCATGTGCTGGTATAGAAAACACAATGGGACCTTATCCAGGCAGCCAGAGAGACTTCTCCACAGTGTTCCTGGGGGGATCGAGATGTTTGAGGAAGGGACAATTTGTCAAATTAACTTACTGTGGGTGTCTTCTGTCCTGCCCGAGCCTATATACACACAAGAACCCAGCCTTTGACTAATCTTTGACCTTTAGCCTTTTCGGGGATCTTTCAGACATAAAAGAGATATCCTGAGACTAGGGTGGAGGAGACAGGCTGCCTGTGACACTTATCACCTTGGACAACGGCTGCAGGCCCCGTCTGACCCTTTGCCCTGCAGTTGGGCGATCACAGCATGTGACGAGGGGTAAGAGGGTACCTTCAGTCTCCTGGTACCACAGGATAGCGTCCCTCACAGCAGGCTGAAACCCGAGCCTCCATCCGGAGAGGAAAGGTCAGTGAGTGAAGGCAACACTTGCCAAGCCCCTGCCCTGCTCAGGCGTCCTGCCTCTGTCTGTCTGTACCCAGTGCCCCTTCTGTTGCTGAGGGCTATGTCCCCACCCTCTTCCCAGCCAGATCTTGAGTTCTGCATGCTTGGGATACAGTGACCTCAGGGAAGCCACATGTAGATGGGGATCAGTGGCCACTGCAGTTTGAGATGTGAGGGTTTTCATCCAACCATCCATCCATCCAACCACCATCTATGAAGAGCCTACAAGTGCTAGACACTCTGGTGCGGGGAGTTATAAATAAGACACAAGTCCCTTCCTGTTCTCAGGAAGCTGACGCTGTAAGAGGGGAGATGGATGAGCTAAAACATGATCACAAAGCAATTTGGTGACAGTACAGCTCTTCACAGAAGCTGGCAGGCATCTGTGAGGAGCCCCTAGCCCAGCCCAGGGAAATCAGAGATGCTTCTTGTAGGTGGGGAAGACCCTAGCAATACAGAGGATTTTATAATTTGGGGCTAGCTGGACAAAATAAACAAGAAGGCATAAGACTCTGGTTCTTGTCCATTGTAATCTGGCCATGGGGGTGGTACAGCCCCATGGAATACCAGCCTTCTGTGTATTTCTTGGGTGTTTTCTCCTCTCTTTTTCCTTTTTTCTTTCTGTTTCCTGGTTTTAAAAAAAAGCTGGCGGGGGTGGTGGTGAAAAGTCTCATCTTCTCATCAAGAAGATGAGACTTCAAGAAGATGCTGAAGTCAGGGGTTGGTTACTTAAATCTGCCCAGTTTGAAAAGCTTATTGTCAACGTAAATGGGAGGGAGACAAAAAAATGAGGCAGGCAGGAGTGGGGGACTCAGAACTCAGAAATCTCGTACCCTGCCCAGAGCCCAGGGCCTAGCAACCTCCAAGTAGGAGAGGTGGGCTCAACGCTCTCTGCCCTGGAAAGGCTGCAGAACTGGCAGAGATGCAGAGTCCTTGTCTGAGCCATGACAGTGCAGATCCTGTGGCTGACCTGGAACGTGTCCACGGTGGAGAGGGTGGGGAAGCTCCCGCTCTCTAAGAGAGGGCACCCTTCACCCCAGGTCAGCTCTGATCCCTGGGGAGTCATGAAGCCTCTCCTTCACTTCTCCCTCTGACAATGACACCAGAACTCATGGGACCTGTGGTAGGCAGAATAATCGCCACCCCAAAGATGTCAACATCCTAATCCTGTGAATGTTACCTCACAAAAGGAAGTTCACAAATGTGATTAAGGATCTTCAGGTGGGGAGGTTATCCTGGATTATCTGAGCGGGCCCAGTGTCATCACAAGAATCCTTATAACAGGGAGACAGGAAGGTCAGAGTTACACAGGAAATGTGATGATGGAAAACAGAAGTCAGAAAAGAGAGAAAGATTTGAGCGCTCGCTTCAGCAGCGCATATACTAAAATTGGAATGATACAGAGAAGATTAACATGGCCCCTGCGCAAGGATGACACGCAAACTCGTGAAGCGTTCCATAAGTTTACAGAAAACAAATTTATGGTTACCACAGGGGAAGGGGAGGAAGACGGATAAATTAGGAGTTTGGGATTAACATATACACACTACTATATATAAAATAAACAATAAGGTCCTACTGTATAGCACAGGGAACTGTATTCAATACCTTTTTTACAATATCTTGTAATAAACTATAATGGAAAAGAATCAGAAAAAGTATCCACATAACTGAATCACTTTGCTATACACCAGAAACTAACACAACATTGTAAATGAACTATACTTCAATTAAAAAAGAGAGAGAGAGAGGGAGAGATTTGAAGATGCTATGCTGCTGGCTCTGAAGATGGAAACAGGGGCCATGAGCCTAAGAATATAGAGGGCCTCTAGAAGCTGGGAAAGGCAAGGATACAAGCAAAGGAGAGCCTCCAGAAGGGACACAGCCTTGTTGACACCTTGAGTTTAGGACTTCTGACCTCCAGAACTGTAAGGTGATAAATCTGTGTAGTTTTTTTGTTTTTTAAAAATAAATTTATCCATTTATTTATTTATTTTTGGCTGCATTGGGTCTTCGTTGTTGAGCGTGGGCTTTCTCTAGTTGTGGCGAGCTGGGGCTACTCTTTGATGCAGCGGTGCACGGGCTTCTCATTGTGGTGGCTTCTCTTGTTGCAGAGCACAGGCTCTAGGCACGCGGGCTTCAGTAGTTGTGGCACGCGGTCTCAGTAGTTGTGGCTCATGGGCTCTAGAGCGCAGGCTCAGTAGTTGTGGCTCACAGACTTAGTTGTTCCACGGCATGTGGGATCTTCCCAGACCAGGGATTGAACCCGTGTCTCCTGCATTGGCAGGCAGATTCTTAACCACTGCGCCACCGGGGAAGTCCCAATTTGTGTAGTTTTAAGCCATTACGTTTATGGTAATTTGTTACAGCAGCAATAGGAAACAAATACAGGGCCAGACACCACACAGAAAGACCAGAAAGCAGGGGGCATACCCTTCAAGAGGAAAGTTTTTTAAAAGCAACCAGGCAGGGACTTCCCTGGTGGCGCAGTGATTGAGAATCTGCCTGCCAATGCAGGGTACATGGGTGCGAGCCCTGGTCCAGGAAGATCCCACATGCCACAAAGCAACTAAGCCCGTGTGCCACAACTACTGAGTCCACGTGCCACAACTACTGAAGCCCGCACGCCTAGAGCCTGTGCTCCGCAACAAGAGAAGCCACCGCAATGAGAAGCCCGCGCACCACAACCAAGAGTAGCCCCCGCTCGCTGCAACTAGAGAAAGCCCACGCGCAGCAACGAAGACCTAATGCAGCCAAAAATAAGTAAATAAATAAAATAAATTTATTAAAAAAGAAAAAAATGGCAACCAGGGAGCACACACCGGGACCTCAGAGGAGTGTGTGTCACAGGCCTTGCAGGACACCAAGTGGAGGGAAGGAGGGAGGAGCTCTAAGAGCGGGCAGCGAAAGTGAGGTCACCAATGTGCTGACCTGGTTGGCGAATTTCCACATCACATGCACCACATGACAGCATCCCAGCTCTTCCACACACCCAGATCCTATGGCTAGAGAGTCAGTGCCTCCTCTTCCTCCCCTCGGTAACTCAATACAGTAGTAAACAGGCATGCCCTAGGGTAACTGTAGCTGTGCCTTTCCTCTCAGAAAAATTCAGGGCAAAAGACTCCCCATACCCCTCCTTCAACTAATCCCAGCTTCTCCTCCTGTCTCCTCCATAGTCCATACAACTTCAGGCCCACGTATGCAACCCAGATGCACAGACACCCAGAGGCCCAAGAGTTACAAACCTCTTGCGAGGCAGGTGGAGTGCCGCAATGTTCACAGACACGAGTCCTTTGTTCTCTGCCCCCAGAGTTTTGTTGGTCTCCTAACTTTACAGACCAGAGGCTACAATCAAAGGTCATAAAAAGATATGATGATGGAAAGCCAAGAGATGAACAAACTCAGGAGTCCAGAGTCTGAGTTCATTCCTCCCAGCAGAGGGTAAAGAGTGGCCCCACTGTGTGCAATCTTGTCGTGGATGACGCCCAGCGCTCTGCGGCTTCCCCAGGTGGAGTTCACCCCACGGAGTGGGAGAGGTGAGGCACACGAGCTCCAAGGATTATGAGTATTGGAAAGGAAGAATAGAAACAACATTTGGGGGGAAATTTTACCTTAAATTAATACATTAAAGACTATCGGTAAAAGAGGCAATTGAAAATCAGTCTCTAGTCCATTTTGAAACAGAACATCAGTGAGTCATTAGCATAAATAAATAAATCTTCTTCAGAAAATTTTAAGGATGGATTAGGGGATTGTGGGGTTGGTCTTAAGTCCCTACAACCTTCACAGAACCAGGGCTGTGACTTTATCACTCTTTCCCTCACCTCTACCCAGCAACACCTGGCGGGTGGAGGACCACGTGGGTTTCTGGTGCCTTTTTCAAGTGCACAGCAAGCACGTAGAGCTCAGAGCAGCTTGTATACGGAGTGAAGTGGTAACGGCGCAGGTGGGGTTGAGCAAATCGGAAGGATGGAAGCAGAGATGGCTCCCTCGGAGGGACCTGGCAGCCTGGGCGGACTAAGAATCAGACAACTTAGAACTTGAAGAACCCAATGGCCATGATGCCCTTCCTGGCATGGTCACTTACTCTCTGGACAAGCCAGTAAAACTCTTTGAACCTCCCCTCCCTCTCTGTAAAATGGAAGTGTGGTCCATTTTAATCCCACGAGGATGCTCTGTAACCTGTGTACCGCTGTATAAAATGTTAAGTGGTTATTTTTATTGTTCATATGCTAAGAAACTAGAACTCGAAAAGAGGCCATGACTTGCTCAGGATAATGCTGACGACTGGCAGCGAAGCAGAGTGGATGGTAAAGGGGGCGGTTTGGAGGGTCTCAGAGACGCCGTATCACACATCAGGACCTATCTTGCACTGTTGCATTGCTTCTCCCTTCTTGCTTCCTCCTCTATCCCTGACCCTTTGCTTCAATTTCTTATCTGTTTCAGCCTTTTTCTCAGGAGGGTACTCATCCACAAATTACCTGCTCTGGGGTCCTTCAACCCAAACTGTCTGAAAGTGTGGGCACAAAGGTGGATTAGGGGACCATGGGGCTGGTAAGCATAAGCCCGAGCCACTGAACCAGGAGCCCAGATGTTCAAGCTTGTCCCTGTGCCTTGGTCTCCACGAGAAAGTTGCACCACCCATTCAGCAGGACGGAATGCCCTACAGAAAGCAAGGAATGCTGTTGTTGCTGCGCCTGCTCTACCCGTCGGGCCCAGAGAAGAATGAAACTTCCCTATTCTTCTGCAGCCAATAGTGCACACAGCCATTAACAACACTCTGCTGGCCAGGGTGATCTTGAGGTCTTGTATCTGCCTGGCACACAGTAGGTGCTAACGCTTACTGAATAGAGGATGGATAGATGAACAAATCTAGTCAGAAAATACCAAGTGTGCACAGGAGCCATTGTTCTTCCCTAGGGAGTAAATATCAGGGTTTTTACATCGTGGGACAGCCCCATGAAGTGGGGAGGGCAAGTGCCGGTGATGCTAGACAAAGTTGGGGGCAGGGTACATATCATGGCTTCTTCTCCTTCCCCCGAGAGAGCTCACAAAGCACAGGCTATCCCTCAGTGACCACTGGATGACCGTCTTCAGGTCCTCCCTTGCTTCTGGACACAAGACTTTGGCTGAGTTGGGCTGGCAAAGGGTCGTTTTGTGTCTTCATCAGAGGGCCAACGAACACTTTCCCACACGGGTCCCCAAACCAAACTCATTCTTTATGCCAAGCCAGCTTCTGCTCCATGAACCACACTGGTCTGGTCTGATGGGTGAAAGTCAGGAAGGGGCCATTTGGATAGGGGGCTGGATTTTTATTTATTTATTTTTGGTTGTGTTGGGTCTTTGTTGCTGGGCACGGGCTTTCTCTAGTTGCAGCGAGCAGGGGCTACTCTTTGTTGCAGTGCGCGGACTTCTCATTGTGGTGGCTTCTCGTTGCGGAGCATGGGCTCTAGGAGCAGGGGCTTCAGTAGTTGTGGCATGCAGGCTCAGACGTTGTGGCTCACAGGCTCTAGAGCGCAGGCTCAGTAGTTGCAGTGCACGGGCTTAGTTGCTCTGCAGCATGTGGGATCTTCCCGGACGAGGGCTCAAACCCATTGGCAGGCGGATTTTTAACCACTGCACCACCAGGGAAGCCCAGGGGGCTGGACTGATTATTATAAGAACAATCAGTTATAAGAACTGATTGTTATAAGTGCTGATTAGAATGACCTGGTTGGGGCTCATTTGCAGACAGCTCTTGGTACTGGAGGGAGAGGTCTGCACCCTACTACCCAGAGGCACATTTCCAGCCTCATGGGCAGTCAGAGAGACCCAGAATCTCATCTTATATGTGAGTGAAGTAAGACCCCTGCTATTTGTGTCAAAGATAGGACTGCCCCCCTTGGGCCCCCTGCCCCCCCCCACCAATTCCCAGTTGCTTATACTGCCACTACACCAGCCTTTCTTGTATCATATGCACATCACCCTTCTTTCCCTTCTCTCATTCCCACATCCTCTCTCTCCCTTGCTCCTGTCAGTGGTACCTATGGTCACTGCTGACAGTGCCACTAGGGGCTCTGAGTCTGTCACCTGAAGATGCTGGCCAGATTGCTTTCTGGGCAGCAGGAAGTAAGATGCCAGTGTGAAAAAGGGGAAGACTAGGATGGCTGCCCCTCAGGATCCAGGAGCGCTGTGCTCATCGCCCCCAGGGTTTTGGAAAATTATTTCCCACAAACAGACTTGCTTTTCTGCCTTGTGTCCCCTCCTCTGGTCCCTTTTCAATGTCACCATCAGATTTCCCTCCAACTCCAGGAACTCCATTCGGATTTCTTGGTATTGCTGGCTCATTCCTAGAAGTAAACTGGAGGCAGATTGGAAAGGCTTGTTTTCCTTTAGCATTTCCAGAACCAGGGCTTTCTTTGTCTTTTCAGATAAGAGAAAACAGGCAGTCAAAATGCCCAGACTTGCCAAAGTCCATAAAGACAGATGGTGAAGAGGAGAGGAAAAGAGTGAGCATGAGAGACAACACGGGGGAGGAAGGAAAAGGAGGAATAATACACACCATTACGAGTGAGAGAGAGCGAGCTTGAGAGGAGCATAACAGAGAGAGAAGGCCAGGACAGAAAACAGAAAGATGGAATGTATTAAAGCAGATAGCTTCTGAAAGGGAAGCTAGTGACGCCACTTGGTAGAAATCAGAACACCCTGTTCCCCTCCAGAGCTTCAAAATAAGCACCTTTCCGGGATGGAGTTTTCCCCAGCCCTCTGAAGCAGCCATAAATTTCACATGGGTCACGGGCCAGCCAGAAGCGCTGGTTTATTAGTCTCCCCTTTTGCTGGGGCATGCACTTCTCCGTCCTCTGCCTTGCTCTGGCCAGCTCCCCCTGACTCCCTCCCTCTAGACCTGGAGCAAAAGGGGCGAGATGATGCCCCTCCGACCAGTCCTCACCCAGCAGCGGGTGAGCTCGCCGCCTGCCTTGGCGGGTGTGGCAGCACTTGGCTCTGTGATAGGCTGGAGCCGGCTCCTTAGAAGGAACTGGGCACGTGTTTCTAATTGTGGAAAAGCTGCTTCCCTTAGCCTGCCTAACCTCAGCCGGTTCCAGATCTAGGAGGTAACCATTGCCGGCTGCCAGAAGGCACTGATAGGCAAAGAAAACACCGGAGCCCCATCTGAGTTCTAAGGCACACAATCCTGAGACTTGGATAAGGTTCCAGTTCTGCCCACACAGGCCAGCCTGAGCTATCTTTCCTCCTCATAGACCTCTGAGAGCCTGGGAGACATTTTTCACATGGGACCAGGAGCCGAGTTATAAAGTCTCAAGTCTCTGCCTACCCACAACAAAGGCTGGTATTATTGCATGAGTAAATAACTTGACTGGTGAAAGACAAGAAAATCAAAACAAAGCAACAGCAAAGTCAAAGCAGCTCTTCCCTATAAACTAAGCCCTGATTCCAGCTCCTGTATGGTACACAGTGGGGCTTTGAAACAGATCTTACCTACCACACTACAGCAAGTTTTCCCTTCTCCAGCCCTTTTCATCTTGAAGCACTGGCAATATTTTAGAAATCTAAGAAGCGCCTCTAAGGAGAGATGTGCTGAACCTTTGGAAGGGCCTCTCTCCTCCAAGGACAAACAAGCAGCGGAGGAGGGGTGCACAGATGCTCTGCAGCTTCTGGACATCCTGATTCATACAGCTCGACCTGGACACTTCCAGCTAAGCGCCTGCCCATGCTGCTCCACCCCCTTCCCTTCCTGGCTCCCTCTTACCCTTCCTTCTTATCCTGATCCCTCCCTGCCAGTTGTTGGACCTCAAGTTTCTGCTGAATCACCATCCAGTACTTAGTTCAGCCAAGAAGCCCGAACACCCAGCTCAGCGATTTCCAAGAGCTGAGTAATTCTTCAGCATTAGCTAAACATGGCTCCTGAGCTGGGGTGGGGGAGAAGAGAAAAACGGAAGACACAGGGAAAGCAGGGGAGACAGGACACAGCATGCTGTGCTACCTGGGGGAGCCCCCTTTAGTTCCTACTCATTACTTTTCAAGCCCAGGCCGAAAAAATTCCAGCTATCTCATGCCCCAATTCTCAGGGCCAAGAACAGTAACGAGCACATCATGGCCCTTGATAAATGTTCGCTGAATGAACAAAGTGCTGTGATTCTCATTTATATAAGGCTTCCCCGGGGTCCCAATCCCCTTCTGTTCCAGAGCAGGCTTTTGAGCAGCATCCTGGGGTAACCACCCTGAGGAAGACTTCCAACCAAAGACCTGCTCAGCATCTCAGGGATTTGGAGAGGACGTGGAAGGCAGAAATAGAGAGAAAACATTGTTAACTGCTCACTACAAATGCTGGAGACAGTTAAGTAGAAACATATTTCATTTGAAACTTATTTAATTTTGATTTGTAGATCAGCTAGATTTCTCTCTCTTAGTAGTCAATCAGTCGACACGGCCGGCTGATTCTACTTCTAATCCATTCTTGTTTTTGTCACCTTGTAACTTCGTTTTTATTTTGGGCCACCACTTCTCTGGCCTGGAAAAATGCTTAGCCTGCTGACTCGTCTCCTTGCTTCAAGTGTCACGGTCTTCTTCACTCAAATGTGAACATAATCATGTTACTCCTCTGCACAAACTCCTTTGGTGGTTCCTTGGATGAAGTCTGCTCTTCTCTGCATGATATGCAGGATCCTTTACGATCTGGCTCGTACTCACCTCTTTTGCCTTATCTCCCGTCTCTCTCCTAGGCCTCATCCACACAAAAGTACTTGCTTTTCTCCAACGAGTCATTTCTTTCTTGACTCCAAGTCTTGCCTATGCTCTTCCCTCTACCTGGCTGCTCTACTGTATGCCCACCTGGAGACTGCCTACTTACCTTTCCAGACTCAGCTCAATCTGGGAACCTTCCCTAGCACTCCTGTCCCAACTCTGAAGCATCTTTCTCTGTGTGGTACATTCTTTTGTCATCACATTATATTGTAATTATTTGTTTGTACACCCATCTTTTCACTAGCCTTTAATCTTTTTCAAGACTGTATAAATAATGCCTCACCTCCACTCAACGTAGGAGCTCAGTATGGTAATTAACTGATGGATTTGCAGTTTCTTTTTGCCTTGGAAATCCATTTAAACAGGTGACCCTGATTTGGTCCATCTGACAGAAACCCAATTGAGTGGATTTTGTATAACTGTACCCAATTCATGGCTGAAATTTTGAAATGGGACTATGGGGTCGCTGTGCCTGTTTGCGTGTTTGTATATGTCTATATACATGTGTTATAGATGTGTGGTATTTTCTACCTCCAAGCGGTATTGCCAAAATTAACTTGTAAAAGAGCTCCATTTAGTTGGCTTAAAGAAAATTAAGCAGAGGGACTTCTCTGGTGGCGCGGTGGTTAAGAATCCGCCTGCCAATGCAGGGGACACGGGTTTGATCCCTCATCTGGGAAGATCCCACATGCTGTGGAGCAACTAAGCCCATGCGCCACAACTACTAAGCCTGTGCTCTAGAGCCCACGAGCCACAACTACGGAAGCCTGTGCACCCTAGAGCCTGTGCGCCACAACTACTGAGCCCACATGCCACAACTACTGAAGCCCATGCACTCTAGGGCCTGCGTGCCACAACTACTGAGCCCACATGCTGCAACTACTGAAGCCCGCACGCCTAGGAGCTGAGCTCCGCAACAAGGGAAGCCACCACAATTAGAAGCCCGCACACCGCAACAAAGAGTAGCCCCTGCTTGCCACAACTAGAGAAAGCCCACACGCAGCAACGAACACCCAACGCAGCCAAAAATAAATAAATAAATTAATTAAAATAAGAAAAGAAAAATAGCTTGGTATGATGGTTGACTTTGTCTAATGTCTCAGGAAGTTTTCATGGGTAATCTAAACATTAATTGTTGAAAACAAGTAAATTAAATAAATGTAAATGGGATAACAGTTTTTAGGTGAACTCTTTAATAATTATTATGTTTTATGGTATGTCCACTTAAAAATGGTTTCTCAAAATCTTTTAGTAATTTAAAACTTTGGAGTTTTGCTAAGTTAAATGATGGGGATTCACTGAATGTCTAGATCACTTCCAAATAAGATAAAATACTGAAACATTAACTGCTAAAGAAGTCTAAGTTTACCTACTTCTGTCTTATTACAGAAAAACTAAAGAAGTTTATATGTATTAAAAACATGTCATGTACCACACTGGAAAAAAAGCATTATGTTATGAGGAAATGTATGGTTTAGAAATTATGATATGCATTCATAAGTTTGCCAATCAAAAAAATACTGGTATGACAGTTTACAACTGCTTAACAAAGACAAAACAATTATCTTTTTTCTCCCTACCTGATGTCTCTAAAATTTGGAAACTCAGTGAGTATTCTTATTTTCATGGCAATATAGTTATTTGTATAAGTTCAGTACGAATCTGTTCTCCTTATAACATGATACAATTAGAAATATTGGTTATGGGACTTCCCTGGTGCTCCAGTGTGTAAGACTCCGAGCTCCCAACACAGGGGGCCTGCATTCGATTCCTGGTTGGGGAACTAGACCCCACATGCATGCCGCAACTAAGATCCACGTGCTGCAACTAAGGAGTCCACATGCTGTAACTAAGAAGTCTGCATGCCGCAACAAAGATCCCACGTGCTGCAACTAAGACCCAGCACAGCCAAAATAAATAAATATTTTTTTTAAAAAGAAATATTGGTTATATTACCAGGGCTTTGACTGGATTGTCATATTTGAGAGAGACATACATAGAATTAGATGTGACCAGACAGCTTTAAAGAACTAAGGTTGACTTCATGGAGCCATAAAGCCCCTTGGAAAAACAACCTGGTACCTTGCCTTCAGGGTTCCCACCAGCTTTACCAGATGAGTAAGGAAAGTTCCTTCCTTGCAGGCACAAGAACCTCAAGATAATTTTGGGAACCTCAAGGAGAGAAAAATTCACCCAAATTCATAGGTATTAACAGGTGAATCTAATGTCATGTCCTCGGTGTGGCTTCCTGGCCTCGAGAGGCAATTAAAAGTTCAATCTGGGGCTTCCCTGGTGCCGCAGTGGTTGAGAGTCCGCCTGCCGATGCAGGGGACATGGGTTCATGCCCCGGTCCGGGAGGATCCCACATGCCGCGGACCGGCTGGGCCCGTGAGCCATGGCCGCTGAGCCTGCGTCTCCGGAGCCTGTGCTCCGCAACGGGAGAGGCCACAACAGTGAGAGGCCCGCGTACCGCAAAAAAAAAAAAAAAAAAAAAGTTCAATCTGGCAATTCCTTATGAACAGTTCCAGCAAAGCATATTTTAAAAGGCCTGGACTTATGTAAATAATCAGGCCAAGTTTAATACAATTAAATTTATTTTACAAACAAATGAGTCTTAATTTGGCCATCTTTGGTAAAGATAAAGGTGATTTTAGAGAGAGAGAAAAAATTATGTTTCAATAGAAACTATAATACACGCTTATGGATATTAGATTCTAATTCTGTTAATCATCTTTGAGGTTTTGTTTTTCTACCTGTAAACTGGACTGGACCCTGAATTCTTCTAGTTTCCTCACATATTTGGCTACAGCTCTCCAAGCTTACACTTTCAATTTTTCTCTCACTTTTGACTTGAAATTATTGAGAACTAAAGCTGTCCGTTTCTTGAAGTCCTACAAACCGTAACTGAACAACCTGATATAAACTTAAGCAAGATCAGCACAATAACCCACGTTTAGACAATCTTTGTGCCTATTGCTTTGTAAGCCACTCAGGAAGTTTACCTGAACACCAGATGACATCACAAGAGATTTCAAACCACAAAAGATGCTTTGAGCCTAACATCTAGAAATCTCAGCTGGCAACTCTCAGGACTCAGACACTGGGTTTATAATTTGCTTCACCCATTAACCTCTATTTTTCTTTGTCTCCACAGAAATGCCTCTTATTAAATACCTGGTTGCTTATACCCTGTGGGCCTAACTTTGAGGGCCCACCTGCATCACCACCTCCTGAAATGAGTAACTGAAGTGACCTATTGTCAGGACGAAGAGACTCGTTCGACGAGATATAAAGCAATCTATCAACTCAACTTTTTGACTGTGACAATGCTAGAAGAAGTTTCGAAGGCAAGACTGGAGGGGACCAAGATGTGCCTCCCCAAAATGTCTCTGGCATGCGGATTAGTTCAAGTGGAAAACAATCGAGGCCCAAAAGACTCAGGAAGAAATTTTGCCCCTCCCCCCAGCTGCCTAAAAAGAATTTAGATAGAGGACCTGTTCCTGGAGTAGTGCTATCACCAGAGATATCGGCAAAATGTGGGCTGGGTGGTGGGGAGATTAAAGATTAGAGTCCACTCTCTGTCGCATTGTCTCCACATGGCTCAGCAAACAGTTTTTACCAAACATTTGCTTTTCATTTGCATGTCAATTACCTTCCTCCCTTCGAAGTCCCAACATTCTCTTTTGTCTTTAGCTGAAGGTGGTGTTTAAGGTGAGGGTTTTGACTATTTTGGCGAGTTACTCAGTTTTTCTGGGTCTCTTCTAGGTATAGTTGTTATTAAACTTTTGTTTGATTTTTTCTTGTTAATCTGTCTCATGTCAATTTAATTCTTAGACCAGCCAGAAGAACCTAGAAGGGTAGAGAAAAATTTCTTCCTTCTCAACAATACCTACGAGGCTGATGAGACACGCACAGCACTCTTTGGGGACCAGGGGAGGGCAAGAAGACAACACTGTCCAGGTACCTGTGGTGATATGCTTAGTGCATGGGAATGAGACGTTTGGGCCTCGAGAATATGAAACCTCAAAGGAAAATGAACTGAGAGTAAGGGATTTAGAAGTTAGGAAGGACTGCTGAACACTCTGATGTCAAGGGATTAATTTGTAAGAGATCTGCAAAACAACACACACAGGTATCTACCAAATCATCATGCATCATACATCTGGAAACTTCCTGAAGAGGAACTGCAAAGCAACTCAGGGTTAAAAGCGATACCTACAGTGAAATCCTTAACCTTCCGAATCACTCAAGGAAGGAGGAGAAATCTGAAGCCCTGGAAAACTAGCCTCTTGAGGATCACAGCAGAGAGATAGAAAACAAGATAAGAAGCATTTTTTTTATTTTTTTTTGCTTGTGAAATGCATGCAGGGTACTCCTTTCTCCTCAGGGCAAGAAAGGAGAAGGAGCTTCTTTTGTACAAGGCATTCTGGAAGAGGGGGACTTGAATGAGAAGAAAAGATTCTAATTCAGATGCTGGATGTGACCCCAGCCCCAAAAGAGAGGAAGGAGGTTGGGAGCTGCCCGAGTGAAAGGTGGCCCAGTCCCCAAGACAGGGGGGACAAACAGAAGAAAAACCCATAGTTAGGGAGCAGGATATACAAATGGGGGACCCCAGAACACCTGGCACTCCTTCTGTGGCACTGGGACCACTTTGTTTGTAACTAGAAACTCAGGTAGTAGCCACAAGATGTGGCTAAAGGATAAAAGTGCAAGCTGCAGAAATAACTTGTCAAAATGTATGTCTAAATACCCAGATGTGTGTGCTGAGAGATGCATTTTACTTAGAATTATTAGGATACCTATCCACTGTTACAAGGGCTCCCGGGCAGGGGAGAGGGGTAAAGATAAGAGGAAGCTTTCCTGGTCAACTCTCTCTATATATTACTTGACTCTTACTTAGAGAATATAGTCACTTACTTATGAAATAAGAAAGGAAGGAAGGAAGGAAGGAAGGAAGGAAGGGAGGGAGGGAGGGAGGAAGGGAGGGGGAGGGGAGGGAGGGGAGAGAGAGAGAGAGAGAGAGAGAGAGAGAGAGAGAGAAAGAAAAGAGAAATACCCAAGCAAATCACAAAAGGAAGGTACCAAAACCAAGTTCTAATCCCTCTCATTCCCCTGCTTCCTAACTCCCTCCTCCCACTAACATACTTGCTCTGGAGAAGGGAGAAAGGCTTTTCATTTAATTAAAATATAAAAGACTTTCTTTTTTTACTGCCTGGTGGCTAGGGATATTTTGCTGACTCAGCAGTGAATAATCAGCTTTGACCTAAATAACAGAATAACTCAAAGTGGCAGCTGCAGTTGCATAAGCTGGAGCCAAATCTGCAGTTCCTTCTCTCTCCCTCTCCTCCCCGCTTCACTCCCTTCAGGCTATGAGAAGGCAAGCCAGTTACAGCAGGTTCTTTCTGCCTCTCCACCCGCATCCGGACATTCCCACCATCACTTCTCATCCGATCTTTTCCAAAACTCTAGAGGGTCTTTGCGCAAGGAGTCACCTACCTAGGCTTGGCGGGTTTGGGGAACGCAAAGGAAGCCGTGGGGTCTAGTTGCCCGGGGAACTCTCCCCTGTGGCCTGGTTTCTCTCCTAGGGGAGGACTGAACGGCCTCAGGGTTCTTGATTTATAGTTGGAGGGTGAGGGTGGCCTGTCGTCTGAGATACTTTAGCAGCATCAGCAGGAAAAAGGAAACTGTGTCTGTGGGCATGAGATGCTGAAACAGCAGTGGCCTGCACTCTGTGGTCCCCCTTCCCACCCCCATTAACCTATCTGATGGCAGAAACAGCCACTCCTCCTGCATTCCCATGCCCCCTTCCCCCTCCTCTCACCTCCTGCAGCTCCAGATCCAGCCAGCAAGCAAGGACCAAGTGACTATCCTCGTGACTACCCTCGGTGACTACACGACAGGATCACGAGGTGCCCAATGCTGTGCTAAGAATACTCTTGTCTTGGGCAATCCTTGCCACGGCACGTACAGCACACGCGAGATCTCAGCCTCATCTCACGAGAGGTGGGCCGGTGACCTGGCCAAGCACTGGCTGCACTTAGAAAGTGGTGCAGAGATGCAGGCTTGGGAAGCCCGGTTCTGGAGCCCACATCCCTCTGCCTCCAGATCCACGAGCAGGCCCAACTGGCACAAGGAGTACGCTCCGTACAAGTATGTTGGCTCCACAGTGCCACTTGCCTAGATGATGGGGTCTATCCCGGGGCTGCACACCACTGCCAATGAGGGCACACACCCCTCAGGTCCCACCCCGGCTCCTGGGTGGGCGAGTGACCCCTCCCTCCCCTTCCCACCAGCAGAACAGAAGGAAGTGTCAAGACCTGGGACAGAGTGTGACCAGGATGGTCACTGCCCTCAGCCAGGTGGATGTGTGTTTGGAAGGTGTGGGAAGGCAGGGACTGAGCTGACTCTAGAAGTGGAGCCTCTGAAAAAGTCCAAATATTTACTTTAGAAATTAGTTTTTGGCTAAAAGGTACAACATACCCCAATCCATTGAGATCCCTGATTATCAGAGATTAAGTGTTGAGACTTCCTAGAAATACAGGTTGCCAAACTTCTCCATAAAGCCTCTCTAACCTATTCCAGCTCACAGAGATCTCTTCCCTTTTTCGGAATTTTTACTGCAATTGAATCCTAACCATGAAATCTGTCTATATGGCTTTTCTGCCTAGTTAGACAGAAAACTCATCAAGGGCGGGGACCATGGACATGCTGCTATTTGTGTTCTCCCAACTCACACCTTTACACTCTCCTCCCAGAGAGGTTTTGTTTTTGTTTTTGTTTTTTTCTGTTTTTTTTTTTTTTTTTTTTGCGGTATGCGGGCCTCTCACTGTTGTGGCCTCTCCCGTTGCAGAGCACAGGCTCCGGATGCGCAGGCTCAGCGGCCATGGCTCACGGGTCCAGCCGCTCCGCGGCATGTGGGATCTTCCCGGACCGGGGCACGAACCTGCATCCCCTGCATCGGCAGGCGGACTCTCAACCACTGCGCCACCAGGGAAGCCCTCCCAGAGAGTTTTAAGATGTGAGCTGGCAGGTTGAGAGGCCAGAAAAGTCTTCTCACGAGAGGTAGGGAGTCTCCAGCGTGGTGTGTGCGCTGGAAAGAGAAGGAATCACCTTGGCTAATTCACTTTCCTGGCTCCGTTTCCTTTTCTGCTCTAGGAAAATTGTAAGACTGGCCCAGCTTGCCTTATGGATTTGTTGTGAGGCTCGGGTCAGATGATACAAGTGAAACTACTTTATATGATGTAAAGAACCCTCCCAGTGAAAATTACTGTGCCTGTGAACAGCTATCGATACTTAAGTTTTGGGGCTTCTCTGGTGGCGCAGTGGTTGAGAATCTGCCTGCTAATGCAGGGGACACAGGTTCGAGCCCTGGTCCGGGAAGACCCCACATGCTGCGGAGCAACTGGGCCCGTGAGCCACAATTACTGAGCCTGCGCGTCTGGAGCCTGTGCTCCGCAACAGGAGAGGCCGCAACAGTGAGAGGCCCGCGCACCGTGATGAAGAGTGGTCCCCGCTCGCCGCAACTAGAGAAGGCCCTCGCACACAGAAACGAAGACCCAACACAGCAAAAATAAATAAGTAAATTAATAAACTCCTACCCCCAACATCTTCTTAAAAAAAAAACACTTAAGTTTCTTCTTTTTTTTTTTTAAACACCGGATAATTATTATGTGGAATCCATTTGTCCACAGCATGCAAATTGGAAACTGAAAAGTAACAAGGAAGAAAAAAAAGGTGGGGAGGAAAGAAAGAGGGAGAGGAAGGAGAACCAGAGATGAGGAAGGCTAGAAGACGCCATCCCGGGAGCAAGGCCCAGGTGGCACTTACATAAGCAGATGGCAGCCAGGAGGCGAAGGCCAGACTCTGGGGGGAAGCAGGTGGGGAAGAGCGGCTGCAGCACATAGTTGGAGAAGGTGAGGGCGATGACAGCCTGGTTGGTGGGGTAGATCACCAGCACAGCAATCCATAGCCTCAGGAACCTGGTGGGGGAATGGGACAGCACTTGAGCCAAGACATCAAAAAAGACCCCCGCTCCCATCGCCTGGCAGGGCAGGGATTCAGAAGCCATCAGGGAAGCCCGGGCAAGTCACCGGGCAGTGTTAGGAGAGGCAGGTGGGCTAAAGGGGTGCGGTTCCTTTTTGTTTTCAGGGATGCTAAGGAACCCAGCCACTGCTCAAAGGAGACACCTAGCCCTCTGCAAGGACGGTAAATTGGTTTAACGATGAGCTGTTTCAACTAGTACTGACTCGTCTTGGTGTTCTTTCTCTCTCCCTGCTCCTTTCATCATTTCATCATCTCTTCTCTACCACTCTAGCCCCCAGCATCCACTGGTGGAAAAGAAAATTTGCAACCCCGGAATCTTCACAGTCAGGGCATGCTAAAGGCGTGGCCACTTAAGCAAATGCCAAGGGGAGGCATCGGCTGGGGGTTTGTCCTCCACGCCCTTGGGCCCCTTGGTGAGGTTTGAGCTCTTCAGTAACAGGGCTGCAAGGGCTGAGGATATTCAAGATCAGGGTCTGGAATCAGGGATACCGTTATCCTTGGTAACGTGAAAAGTACCCCGTACCTTAGTGGTCACTCTCATCTGTCAGGATAAAAGGGCTTTGTTTTTGTGACGCGCTTTCCCCGCGCATCTCCAGTCAGAGTTGTCACTTAGTTCTACTTGTTCTCACTCATAGAATCTTGCCCACTAAGGTCAACAGAGATTAAGGGAATTCCCTGGCAGTCCAGTGGTTAGGACTCCATGCTTTCACTGCCAAGGGCCCAGGTTCGATCCCTGGTCTGGGAACTAAGATCCCACAAGCTTCATGGCGCAGCAAAAAAAAGAAAAACCGAAAACAAAAAACCCTAAACAGAGATTAAAACGACAGCCTGGTTCCTCTGCCACTCTCAGGGGCATCAAGGGGACACAGGCTGAACTGGCAACCGTGACTTAGAGGCAAAAGAGGAATCCCAAGCTCTAGCGCTCTTCGGCATGCTGGAAAGCCCTGGCCTTGGCTTCTGGGACCGCTCGGTCCCCTGCACATCCTCTTACCCAGCCAGTCCTCCGAAGATGTCCTTGACGTAGGAGTAGTCACCTCCAGATTTGGGGATGGTGACCCCGAGCTCAGCATAGCACAGGGCTCCCACAGCTGTGATGAGGCCTGTTATGATCCACACGATGAGGGCGAGGCCCACGGAGCCGGCATTCTCCAGCACACCTTTGGGTGAGACGAAGATTCCGGAGCCAATGATGTTCCCTGCAAGAGGCACCAAGGGTACCAGGGGAGATGGTACAGTCAGTACAGTTGGCAGGACCAGCACCTGCAGGGGTGCTCTCACCTTTGATCTGATGCAGTGCCTGGGGGATGCGCTAATCCCCTCCAGGCAGGTGTGTCTAGCAATAATTCTCCTTAGAAGTAGGGGAAAGAGGAGCAGACACTGGACACGTAGAGACCAGGAACTTGGTCGGGTACTTTACATGCATCATTTAATCCTCAGGACAAGCCTATAGAGTCAGATACCACTTCTCCCATTTTACAGAGGAGGAAACTGAGTCTCAGAGATACCAAGTGTGTCGCCGAAGTCCACACAGTATTAAGTGGTGGTGCAGATTGAACTGACTGGGCTGAACGTAGTCCAGCAAAGGTGGTGACAAAGGCCTTACTTAAGGCTGGCTGGAAATGGAAGGGCTGGAAAAAATGGGCTGTTCTGAGACTGGCTGCCAGTAAGAAAACTTTAAAAATGAGCTGAAGGGTAATGCCTTTGGACAGATTGTGGTCACACCCTGTGTCTGGGGTCTTTAAGACCCACGAGTATGGACAGCACTCCTGGAGGCTGGCCTCTACCCCAGACACACGGCCCCACCCTTGGTGCGGAGCATGAAATAGCCCTATCAGAACAGCCCTGGTAGTTTGGAAGTGGTTTGTCAGGGTGCAATATGTGCAAAGCCTCAGCACCATATTCTTCCAAAGGTCTCTCCCCTCCATTGTCCCAAGTGCCCCTCACAACCACCTCATGGAATCAGGAGGAGGAGGAAGTACAGGCATTCCTCTCTATTTTACAAACACAGAGACTAAGACACAGAGGGGTTAAGTGGCTTTCTCCAAATTCCACAGCTACTGGTAGGTAAAACTGGATCTAGTAGTCGGTCTCCTGTTGCTTAATCCAAGGGCTCTTTCCACTAATCCACTTCTGTTCTGTGTGCAAGGGGATGGTCTGCTCCTGAGAGGTGACGCTGGCCCCAGGGACTGAATGTTGGCTACTAGGATGTGTGTGTCGGGCGAGGGAGGAGCAGAAGTGTGGAGGCAGCTCCTGACATGTTCCTTCCTAAGCTTTCCTTTGTTCACTTCTTTTGCGTCCAGGGATAGGTGTTTTGAAAGCTCCCTCTTCGTGCCCCACCCTGCCAAACTAATGACAGCCTGGGGGAAGAAGCAGAGACTAAATAGATCCAGGTCGAAATACAGAGCTGGGGGCCAGCTGAGGCCAGTTGGATTTGACAGTGTTCTGAGAACACTTCAAACTCCCACCATCTCTCTTTAGTGGTTTGGGGACCTCCCTGGCAGTCCAGTGGTTAGGACTCTGAGCTTCCACTGCAGGGGGCTCGGGTTCGATCCCTGGTCAGGGAACTAAGATCCTGCATGTTGCACGGCATGGCCAAAAAAAAAGAATGCCCTCTCTCCAGTGGTTTGGAACAAGTTCTGGGCTGAGTAAGATGCAGAGTATACGATTTTATGCTCGAATTTCAAAAACTGACTTTCGGATCTCAACTACAACTCAACCTCAATCCAGTCCTGAAACTTTCACTTCTAAACCAAAATTCAGTCAAAGGGGAAGAGAAGAGAATATTCACATCCTAAAAGCAGTAATATTTCATTCTTTCGGGACGTAGAATATGCTGCCCCTTTTCAAACTAAAAAATTGCTGCGTGAGATGAGTAATGAGAGAGGGAAGGGCCCAGGAGGATCAAAAGAACAGCCAAGCGGTGAGACTGAAGTACAAAATCGGAGGGCCTGGGGCTACAGCTAGATTCCGATGGGAAGGAGGCACATTTATGTCTCCAACAGGCCTTCTTTCCCCTAGTGCTAACTCTATCCCAATAGAACAGGGCTGCATATAGAAGTGAAGCTAAAAGAAACAAACCCTCACGTTCAAGTTTGTGATCTAAACATCAGGCAAAGAGAGACAGAAAAATGAGATCCCAGGTGCCACCAGTTCTTAAAGGCTTTTCCTTTTTTTGGTATTTTTATTTAAAGTCCTAGACTTGGAATGAGAGGACACCTTTCAGCCCTCCTCTGTCCTCAACCTGTCCCCATGTGTGCTGTGCATGGATGTTGGGTCAGTGGAGACTAAAAGGGCCTCCTGGTAGCATCCCAGGACTCAGGACACAGTCACCCTGTCAACGGACCCTTCATCTGCCACACTAAACGTGAGATGGGATTGCTGATAGTGCTGAAAGGTAATAGTAAACTCCTTGCCTGGCAGGAATTTATCAGAAGAGTCATCTGTAGGGCATTTTAAAGCCAGATGAGAAGAGGGCAATAGAAGCTTATAAAACTAGTTCGAGGGGTTAGAAAAACAACCAATATGGGAGAAAAACAAGGTTTTGGCTTTGGTCTTTAAGGTGCCGAAAGGGTGGTGGGGAGATAGCTAGGCAGTTCTCAGAACGAGGAATGGCTGCTGCCACAGGGAAAAGGGCGGTGGATGAACTGAAAAGATTCCATCTTCTCAGGAATGAGGAGTGTCAAAGTTCCACTAAGGTTCTTAGAAAACACCGCAGTGGAGACGAGTGAGCACTTCGGTTCTCCTGCTTTCGTTCTGACATTTCCACAGTATGTGCCCCTCCCCATCACCCCAGGTGGAGGGTGGGAGGTGCAACACCAACAGCCCTTTTCGAGGGTCTGACTACTTCCTGTCTCCACTGATTCTTGGATAACGTGTCCTTCCATGGAGCTGCCGTAGTAGATGGTGAGGGCTGGCACTGGGACAAGAGTTCTCGTTTTATAAAACTTGAGCTCTCCCCATCAACAATCTTCATTTTGACCAATTAAAATGATAAAGATAAAAGTGGGAAAAAAAATTGAATTATGCTAACCAAAACTGAGCACTACGGGATGGGAAGGAGAGGAATGCCTTGCCCTGATTCTAGGAAGCCGCTACCTAGAAAACCAGAATCAGATGTCTCCTCCCCCTTAGCAGCCTCTAGAATTTCTACAGGGGGAGGAATGTCACTCAGAGCACAGCTGTGTACTGGAGCCCAAAGAATATTCACATTACATTTACTTAAAAGTGATGCTGGGTCTTCCCTGGTGGCGCAGTGGTTAAGAACCCTCCTGCCAATGCAGGGGACACGGGATCGAGCCCTCGTCTGGGAAAATCCCACATGCTGCGGAGCACCTAAGCTCGTGTACCACAACTACTGAGCCCCCATGCCACAACTACTGAAGCCCATGCGCCTAGAGCCCATGCTCCGCAATAAGAGAAGCTACTGCAGTGAGAAGCCCGCGCACCACAACAAAGAGTAGCCCCTGCTCACCTCAACTAGAGAAAGTCCGTGTGCAGCAACAAAGAGCCAACACAGCCAAAAATAAATAAACAAACAAACAAACAAATAAATAAATTAGACTACAGTTCTGCAGCCTGTGGAAGGAAAACCACATTCACAGAAAGACAGACAAAATGAAAAGGCAGAGGACTTTGTACCAGATGAAGGAACAAGATAAAACCCCAGAAAAACAACTAAATGAAGTGGAGATAGGCAACCTTCCAGAAAAAGAATTCAGAATAATGATAGTGAAGATGACCCAGGACCTCGGAAAAAGAACAGAGGCAAAGATCGAGAAGACGCAAGATATGCTTAACAAAGACCTGGAAAAATTAAAGAACAAACACCTAGAAGAATTAAATAACAAACAAACAGACATGAACAATACAATAACTGAAATGAAAAATACACTAGAAGGAATCAATAGCAGAATAACTGAGGCAGAAGAACGGGTAAGTGACCTGGATGACAGAATGGTGGAATTCACTGCCGTGGAACAGAATAAAGAAAAAAGAATGAAAAGAAATGAAGACAGCCTAAGAGACCTCTGGAACAATATTAAACACAACAACATTCGCATTATAGGGGTCCCAGAAGGAGAAGAGAGAGAGAAAGGACCCAAGGAAATATTTGAAGAGATTATAGTCGTAAACTTCCCTAACATGGGAAGGGAAATAGCCACCCAAGTCCAGGAAGTGCAGAGAATCCCAGGCAGGATAAACCCAAGGAGAAACACGCCGAGACACATAGTAATCAAACTGACAAAGATTAAAGACAAAGAAAAATTACTGAAAGCAACAAGGGAAAAATGACAAATAACATACAAGGGAACTCCCATAAGGTTAACAGCTGATTTCTCAGCAGAAACTCTATAAGAAAGAAGGGAGTGGCACAATATATTTAAAGTGATGAAAGGGAAGAACCTACAACCAAGATTACTCTACCCGGCAAGGATCTCTTTCAGATTCGTTGGAGAAATCAAAAGCTTTACAGACAAGCAAAAGCCAGAGAATTCAGCACTGCCAGACCAGCTCTATAACAAATGCTAAAGGAACTTCTCTAAGTGGGAAACACAAGAGAAGAAAAGGACCTACAGAAACAAACCCATAACAATTAAGAAAATGGTAATAGGAACATATATATCGATAATTACCTAAAACGTGAATAGATTAAATGCTCCAACCAAAAGGCACAGGCTTGCTGAATGGATACAGAAACAAGACCCATATATATGCTGTCTACAAGAGACCCACTTCAGACCTAGGGACACATACAGACTGAAAGTGAGGGGATGGAAAAAGATATTCCATGCAAATGGAAGTCAAAAGAAAGCTGGAGTAGCAATACTCATATCAGATAAAATAGACTTTAAAATACAGAATGTTACAAGAGACAAGGAAGGACACTACATAATGATCAAAGGATCAATCCAAGAAGAAGATATAACAATTATAAATATATACGTACCCAACATAGGAGCACCTCAATACATAAGGCAAATGCTAACAGCTATAAAAGAGGAAATCGAGAGTAACACAATAATAGTGGGGGACTTTAACACCTCACTTACACCAATGAACAGATAATCCAGACAGAAAATTAATAAGGAAACACAAGCTTTAAATGACACAATAGACCAGATAGATTTAATTGATATTTATAGGACATTCCATCCAAAAACAGCAGATTATACTTTCTTCTCAAGTGCACACGGAACATTCTCCAGGATAGATCACATCTTGGGTCACAAATCAAGCCTCGGTAAATTTAAGAAAACTGAAATCATATCGAGCATCTTTCCTGACCACAACGCTATGAGATTAGAAATCAATTACAGGGAAAAAACGTAAAAAACACAAACACATGGAGGCTAAATAATACATTACTAAATAACCAAGAGATCACTGAAGAAATCAAAGAGGAAATCAAAAAATACCTAGAGACAAATGACAATGAAAATACGATGATCCAAAACCTATGGGATGCAGCAAAAGCAGTTCTAAGAGGGAAGTTTATAGCAATACAAGCCTACCTCAAGAAACAAGTAAAATCTCAGATAAACAATCTAAACTTACACCTAAAAGAAGTAGAGATAGAAGAACAAACAAAGCCCAAAGTTAGTAGAAGAAAAGAAATCATACAGATCAGAGAAGAAATAAATGAAACAAAGAAAACAATAGCAAAGATCAATAAAACTAAAAGCTGGTTCTTTGAGAAGATAAATAAAATTGATAAACCTTTAGCCAGACTCATCAAGAAGAAAGGGGGAGAGGACACAAATCAATAAAATTAGAAATGAAAAAGGAGAAGTTACAACAGACATTTCAGGAATACAAAGCATCCTAAGAGACTACTACAAGCAATGCTATGCCAATAAAATGGACAACCTGGAAGAAATGGACAAATTCTTAGAAAGGTATAACCTTCCAAGACTGAACCAGGAAGAAATAGAAAATATGAACAGACTAATCACAAGTAATGAAATTGAAACTGTGATTAAAAATCTTCCAACAAACAAAAGTCCAGGAACAGATGGCTTCACAGGGGAATTCTCTCAAACATTTAGAGAAGAGCTAACACCCATCCTTCTCAAACTCTTCCAAAAAATTGCAGAGGAGACTTCCCTGGTGGCACAGTGGTTAAAAATCTGCCTGCCAATGCAGGGGACATGGGTTCGAGCCTTGGTCCGGGAAGATCCCACATGCCATGGAGCAACTAAGCCCGTGTGCCACAACTGCTGAGCCTGTGCTCTAGAGCCCGCGAGCCACAAGTACTGAAGCCCGTGTGCCTAGAGCCAATGCACTGCAACAAGAGAAGCCACCGCAACGAGAAGCCCACTCACCACAACGAAGAATAGCCCCTGCTCACCGCAACTAGAGAAAGCGTGCACGCAGCAATGAAGACCCAATGCAGCCAAATTAAAAAAAAAAAAAAATTGCAGAGGAAGGAACACTCCCAAACTCATTCTATGAGGCCACCATCACCCTCATACAAAAACCAGACAAAGATAGTACAAAAAAAGAAAATTACAGACCCATATCACTGATGAACACAGATGCAAAAATCCTCAAAAAAATACTAGCAAACAGAATCCAACAACAAATTAAAGGATCATACACCATGATCAAGTGGGATTTATCCCAGGGATGCAAGGATTCTTCAATATACGCAAATCAATCAATGTGATACACCATATTAATAAATTGAAGAATAAAAACCATATGATCATCTCAATAGATGCAGAAAAAGTGTTTGACAAAATTCAACACGAATTTATGACAAAAACTCTCCAGAAAGTGGGCATAGAGGGAACCTACCTCAACATAATAAAGGCCACATATGACAAACCCACAGCAAACATTGTTCTCAATGGTGAAAAACTGAAAGCATTTCCTCTAACATCAGGAACACGACAAGGATGTCCACTCTCACCAGTATTATTCAACACAGTTTTGGAAGTCCTAGCCATGGCAATCAGAGAAGAAAAAAAGGAATACAAATTGGAAAAGAAGAAGTAAAACTGTCACTGTTTGCAGATGACATGACACTACACATAGAGAATCCTAAAGATGCCACCAGAAAACTATCAGAGCTAATCAATGAATTTGGTAAAGTTGCAGGATACAAAATTAATGCACAGAAATCTCTTGCATTCCTACACACTAACAACAAAAGATCAGAAAGAGAAATTAATGAAACAATCCCATTCACCATTGCAACAAAAAGAATAAAATACCTAGGAATAAACCTACCTAAGGAGGTAAAAGACCTGTACTCAGAAAACTATAAGACACCGATGAAAGAAATCAAAGATGACACAAACAGATGGAGAGATATACCATGTTCTTGGATTGGAAGAATCAATATTGTGAAAATGACTATACTACCCAAAGCAATCTACAGATTCAATGCAATCCCTATCAAATTACCACTGGCATTTTTTACAGAACTAGAACAAAAAATCTTAAAATTTGTATGGAGACACAAAAGACCCCGAATAGCCAAAGCAGTCTTGAGAGAAAAAAAACAGAGCTGGAGGAACCAGACTCCCTGACTTCGGACTATACTACCAAGCTACAGTAATCAAGACAATATGGTACTGGCACAAAAACAGAAATATAGATCAATGGAACAGGATAGAAAGCCCAGAGATAAACCCACGCACCTACAGTCAACTAATCTATGAGAAAGGAGGCAAGGATATATAATGGAGAAAAGACAGTCTCTTCAATAAGTGGTGCTGGGAAAACTGGACAGGTACATGTAAAAGAATGAAATTAGAACACTCCCTAACACCATACACAAAAATAAACTCAAAATGGATTAGAGACCTAAATGTAAGACTAGACACTACAAAACCCTTAGAGGAAAACATAGGAAGAACACTCTTTGACATAAATCACAGCAAGATTTTTTTTGATTCACCTTCTAGAGTAATGGAAATAAAAACAAAAATAAACAAATGGGACCTAATGAAACTTAAAAGCTTTTGCAAAGCAAAGGAAACTACAAACAAGACAAAAGGACAACCCTCAGAATGGGAGAAAATATTTGCAAACGAATCAATGGACAAAGGATTAATCTCCAAAATATATAAACAGCTCATGCAGCTCAATATCAAAAAAACAAACACCCCAATCCAAAAATGGGCAGAAGACCTAAACAGACATTTCTCCAAAGAAGACGTACAGATGGCCAAGAAGCACATGAAAAGCTGCTCAACATCACTAATTATTAGAGAAATGCAAATCAAAACTACAAAGAGGTATCACCTCACACCAGTTAGAATGGGCATCATCAGAAAATCTACAAACAACAAATGCTGATGAGGGTGTGGAGAAAAGGGAACCCTCTTGCACTGTTGGTGGGAATGTAAATTGATACAGCCACTATGGAGAACAGTATGGAGGTTCATTAAAAAACTAAAATTAGAATTAACAAATGACCCAGCAATCCCACTACTGGGCATATACCCAGAGAAAACCATAATTCAAAAAGACACGTGTGTCATGAAGAACCTAGGGGTAAGACGGGAATAAAGACACAGACCTATTAGAGAATGGATTTGAGGATATGGGGAGGGGGAAGGGTAAGCTGTGACAAAGCGCGAGACAGGCATCAACATATATGCACTACCAAACATAAAATAGATAGCTAGTGGGAAGCAGCCGCATAGCACAGGGAGATCAGCTCGGTGGTTTGTGACCACCTAGAGGGGTGGGATAGGGAGGGTGGGAGGGAGGGAGACGCAAGAGGGAAGAGATATGGGAACATATGTATATGTATAACTGATTCACTTTCTTATAAAGCAGAAACTAACACACCATTGTAAAGCAATTATACTCCAATAAAGATGTTAAAAATATATATATTATTTGACCAAATTGCAGGCAAATGCAAAAAAAAAAAAAAAAAAAGACACATGCACCCCAATGTTCATTGCAGCACTATTTACCATAGCCAGGTCATGGAAGCAACCTAAATGCCCATCGACAGACAAGTGGATAAAGAAGATGTGGTATATATATATATATGTATATATATATATATATACAATGGAATATTAGCCATAGAAAGGAACAAAATTGGGTCATTTGGGGGCTTCCCTGGTGGTGCAGTTGTTGAGAATCTGCCTGCTAATGCAGGGGACACGGGTTCGAGTCCTGGTCCGGGAAGATCCCACATGCCGCGGAGCAACCAGGCCCGTGAGCCACAACTACTGAGCCTGCGTGTCTGGAGCCTGTGCTCCGCAACAAGAGGGGCCGTGATAGTGAGAGGCCCGCGCACCGTGATGAAGAGTGGCCCCCGCTTGCCACAACTAGAGAAAGCCCTTGCACAGAAACGAAGACCCAACACGGCAAAAATAAATAAATTAATTGATAAACTCCTACCCCCAACATCTAAAAAAAAAAAAAAAAATTGGGTCATTTGTAGAGACGTGGATGGATCTAGAGACTGTCATACAGAGTGAAGTAAGTCAGAAAGAGAAAAACAAATATCGTATATTAACGCATATATGTGGAACCTAGAAAAATGGTACAGATGAACCGGTTTGCAGGGCAGAAATAGAGACACAGATGTAGAGAACAAACGTATGGACACCAAGTGGGGAAAATGGGGGGGGGGGCGGTGGGTGGAGTGGTGGGGTGAATTGGGAGATTGGGGTTGACATATATACACTAATATGTATAAAATAGATAACTAATAAGAACCTGCTGTATAAAAAATAAATAAAATTAAATTAATAAAAAAATAAATAAAAATAAATTTTTAAAAAGTGGTGCCTATTATATACAATCTTTAGTGTAATTATTTGATTAATATATATCTACCCCACTAAGACTGCAAGCTCTGTGAAAGCAGAAACTGTATTGCTTACCTGTGAAATGTCACATAGTAAACACTCTATAAATATTTACCGAATAAATGATGTCTGATGTCAATCTAGAACTGATCTCCGCAGAGCAATTTAATATACCTATTTATCTGGAGCCTCCAAAAGCTTTGAAATATGTCAAGTGTCTACTGTAGGCAAATGAGTAAAGCAACCTACTCATTTCACTGCTGAGTAGACTGGCTACTATTACCATCTTTAATTTATGGGGAAAGAAAGTGGGGCAACTATTATTCTCATTTTTCCAAATGGAGAAAATGAGGGAGATATTATTATTCCTATTTTACAGATGAAGAAACTGAGACCCAGAGAGGTTAGTTATTTGCCTAAATCACAGGGTAAGTTAGTAGTAACTGGATTAGAACCTAAATCTTCTGTCACAGCCTTAAGCTTTTCCCTGAAAATTGTCAATTTTACATGCTCCACCCTATAGTCAATGAGAATGGTTCACAGAAGATGCTTATTAAAGAACTGGAACACAGATCTGATTATTTCCTTCTATTGCAATACCACGTTCAATGATGATTTACAAAATGTTCATGTCCATTACCTTACGTGATTCTCACAGCTACTTTCTTGGGTGCACAGGTCAGGCACTATCATCCCTATTTACCTTTGCAAAGACTGAGGTTCAGAGAGGCGAAGAGCCTTGATCAAAGTCACATACTGCATAGGTAGCAAGGCCTGGACGAGAGGCATGACCTTGGACTCCTGGTCCAAGGGTTCCTCCTACTCCAAGCTGCCTCTCCTCTAGAAATTACACAACACACACCTTAACTGCAGGGCTTTTAAACTTTACACTGTCCAAATGAGGGTTATCTGGAGTGGCTTTGAAAGAGGAAAACTGGGGGCTTCCCTGGTGGTGCAGTGGTTAAGAATCCACCTGCCAATGCAGAGGACACAGGTTTGAGCCCTGGTCTGGGAAGCTCCCACGTGCTGCGGAGCCTGCGCACCCCAACTACTGAAGCCCGCGCACGTAGAGCCCATGCTCTGCAACAAGAGAAGCCACCGCAATGAGAAGCACACGCACCGCAAAAAAGAGTAGCCCCCGCTCGCCACAACTAGAGAAAGCCCACGTGCAGCAACGAAGACCCAACAGAGCCAGAAATAAATTAATTAATTAAATAAATTTATAAAAAAGAAAAAAAGAAAAAGGAGAACTGGGAAAGGGCTTTTCTACCTTGGCTATGAACCTTTCTTGATGAGAGGTTGGAAGAAAGTTGATTATGGCAGGGATTTTTTTTTCTCCATTGTTTTCCTCTTAGGCTCATCATCTACAAAGCCATTCAAGAATGAGATGCCCAACTGCCTGGTAGAGCCAAGGTACTGGAGGTCAGGGTTTCAATCCTCTCTTTCATCCACTCCAATTGGGAAAATAACCATCTCATCACATAGATCTTCTTTAGTGAAAAATCAGTCCTAGAATGCCTGGACGATGAGGTCCAGCTTGGCTTGTTCTGGCAAAGAAAAGCCAAGTGAACCACTCCATTAAAAAGGGGCCAAGGCGGGCTTCCCTGGTGGCGCAATGGTTGAGAGTCCGCCTGCCGATGCAGGGGAAACGGGTTCGTGCCCCGGTCTGGGAAGATCCCACATGCCGCGGAGCGGCTGGGCCCGTGAGCCATGGCCACTGAACCTGTGCGTCCAGAGCCTGTGCTCCACAACGGGAGAGGCCACGGCAGTGAGAGGCCCGAGTACCGCAAAAAAAAAAAAAAAAAAAAAAAAAAGGGGGCCTAGGGGCTTCCCTGGTGGCACAGTGGTTGAGAATCTGCCTGCTAATGCAGGGGACACGGGTTCGAGCCCTGGTCCGGGAAGATTCCCACATGCCGCGGAGCAACAAGGCCCGTGAGCCACAACTACTGGGCCTGCGCGTCTGGAGTCTGTGCTCCGCAACAAGAGAGGCCGCGATAGTGAGAGGCCTGCGCACCGCGATGAAGAGTGGCCCCCGCTTGCCACAACTAGAGAAAGCCCTCGCACAGAAACGAAGACCCAACACAGCAAAAATAAATTAATTAATTAATAAACTCCTACCCCCAACAAAAAAAAAAAAAAGAAAAAAAAGGGGGCCAAGTTGTATCAGTGGGCAAGTTGTCACTAGAAAAACTGCTGGAATTGAGAAAATCCACATTTACCATGAATAACTGCTGACTTCACCTGTGGGCAAATACCCATGTGATTCATATTAAGGCCTTACTCACTTCCAGGCCTGTCCATGCTAGAATGCTGTAGCCATCAAAGAATTTCCTAGGGCATGGAATTACAGACTTCTAATGCCCAAGAGACTCTCAAATCCAAAAGGCTTTGGCCTTTCCTACTGACTCATGCTCCTCTTGGAATCTAGCCAGAGCTTCTCCTGGCCCTTGGAGGTTCTGTCCTTTTCTATGATGTCCAGAGAAAGCCAAGGTGAACCTTCTTTGTGCTTCTCCCACAAAGTGGCTGGGAGGGTCTCAGGATTTTCAGGACTAGGGGAACAGCATGGAAGTAGGGTCAGCATATCGAGGTCAGGCTTTGATCCTCATGGCAGGCCTGGAATCTCACCATGCCTCTCACCCTGTGTCCATTTCCCATCAGGACTGTACAAACAGCTACCTCAGGGTGACGGCTGGTCACGACTCCAACACACACCCTGTGATGTTGCCATCTCCTGCCCAACAGAGATGTGGAAGGCGCTCTAGGACTCTGCTGGTTCGGATTCCACGCTAAAGAGTGAAATGGGTGCTAGACTTAGAGTTGGAGGAGCCATTGAGTTCTTGCTTTGCCACTCATAAGCCGTGTGACCTGAATTTTTCTGAGAGTCCCTACTGCATCTGTTAAATGGGAATACTTGCTCCCGCTTTGCCTACCTCACAGAGTTGTTGTGGGGATGAAATGTGATCACACATGCGTGGAAACATTTTATAATCTGTTTAATGCCAGCAAATATAAGAAGCTACTAGGATTTAGAGCCGTAGGGATAGAAATAATCTCTAGAAGACACCAATAATGGTCTTGCTTTGGAAGTTTGGTTCTGAAATAGCACTACAGAGCCAGGACCATGAAGCATTGTCTGGGTACAATTTTTAGATGCCACAGGCAGGTGGCCAACAGGTAATTACATCTCAAGAAGTATTTATTGAGCACCCACTCTGTACATGCTTGCTTCGAAAGGTAATTGGGAAGCACTTATTCACACATGGACTTTTAACATAGATGGAGCCAACCACCATCCACTAGCCATTTAACATAGATGGAGCCAACCACCATCCACTAGCCATTAAAAGACAGGCATCCTGGCCTGAGGGGCTAAGAGTGCTGAGCCCTCAAAAATGACCATTAAGGATTCACATCGGGCTTCCAGCATCTCCCTGTCTGGTTGGGAAACCAGGCACCAGCAGTGAGAGGCTTTGTCTGCATCAGTGGTTCTCATCCAGTGGCAATTCTGCACCATCTCCCCACCCTCAGGGGACAACTGGTAGTGTCTGGAGACATTTTTGGCTGTCACAACTGGGGAGGCGGTGCTACTGGCATCTAGTGGGTAGAGGCCAGGGATGCTGCATGGGACAGCCCCCCCTAAACAACAAAGTATCTGGCCCAAAAGGTAATAGTGCCAAGGTTGAGATCAGCCTGTCATCATCTGGTTAATTCCTAAAGTCCTTTTCAAATCTGAACTTAAATGAGATTTGGGTGCTTGGTGTTTTGTTTGCTTTTTGCTAAGTGCAAAAATTTATTGTTCATGGGAATAACTCATTTTTAAGCT
Organism: Grampus griseus; assembly: GCF_964374135.1. Lineage (NCBI taxonomy): Eukaryota > Metazoa > Chordata > Mammalia > Artiodactyla > Delphinidae > Grampus > Grampus griseus. The sequence goes on along the minus strand of NC_139018.1, from coordinate 74,325,362 downwards.
AAAAAATTTTGTTTTCAACACACAACATTAAATTTATCACCTTAAGCATTTTTAAGTGTACGGTATTGTTAAGCATATTCAGGGACTTCCCTGGCTGTCCATTGTTTAAGAGTCCACGCTTCCACTGTAGAGGGTGCACGTTCGGTCCCTGGTCAGGGAATTAAGATCCCGAATGCAGCCAAAAAAATAAAGCATATTCACATTGCTGGCAGACAGGTCTCTAATGTATGATCTGGCTTAGACTGACTGCTATTTTTCAACAAATACTTTCTAAGCACCTACCCTGTGCCAGGCTGAATACATGGGGATGTGAAAATGAGAAAGACTCAGTCCCTGCCCTCAGGGAATCGTGCAGAGAAGTGAACATGATGCATGTGGACACAGAATTGACACCACCAGGGACAGCAGAAGTTGCATGAGCGCAATTGTGACTCATGACAAGATGTTAGGGATGGAAAAGGTCACCGATGGAGGCTATTCAAAAAAAGCTTCCTGGAACAGGGGAAGCACAAGAAGCTGATTGAGTAAGTAGACTCAAGTCAACAGAGAGAAAAGGAAAAGCATTGGCTGCTTGATAAACGGGTCAGACTTGGGCTGAATTGGCCAGTTCTTCCCATCACCCAATCAACCTAATCTAATCTACGTTTCTAAACCAGAATTAATGAGTGTGGAGGTGGGGTGAGAGTGGGGATTGGGGGAAGAGGGGGTGGTGGACGATGAGCTTAAAGGAGAGAACGAAACTAATATTTACTGAACATATACCATAGGATACCAGCCTTATTTTATTTTATTTATTTATTTTGCGGTACGTGGGCCTCTCACTGTTGTGTCCTCTCCCACTGCGGAGCACAGGCTCTGGACATGCAGGCTCAGCGGCCATGGCTCACGGGCCCAGCTGCGCCACGGCATGTGGGATCTTCCCGGACCGGGGCACAAACCCGTGTCCCCTGCATCGGCAGGCGGACTCTCAACCACTGCGCCAGCAGGGAAGCCCTACCAGCCTTATTTTAATACTCCACAAGAAATTTCTATTTTACTGATAATTAACTGGTTCCAGGTTACCAAGCTTGTAAATAGGGAAGTAGTTTAAAAATCCAGGACTATCTCCAAAGCTCTTCCTGTTCTGTGATATCATCAGTGGTTCCTCCCTTTCCACAACATGCTAATACAAATCATGGAAAAATTCATTCTATGCTTCCTACTTCCAGCATCAGGGCCCACTTAACAAACGCCTCCTTATCCCTAAGGCAACCTGACCTGGCTGTATCAGCTGCTGAGTCAACACCCTATGCAGAATTGTACTCTAAAGAGGCAGCTAAAGAATGTACGCATCTCACAGATGTACAAGCAGACACCTTGAAAATCTATATATACTGAGAAAAGTACACTAACAATTCTGCAGCAACGGAACACCCTCTGGGTAATCGGCCTTCACAATATGCTGCTCAGTGTGAGGTTGCCCAGAACATCTTAAGGCATAATGTGAAATCCTCTCCCCAGGAGTGACATCACTGGTAATGCTGAAGATATTTACAGCAGGGAGCAAACCAATGGGAAGACTCATGACCGTGTGGAAGGATGAGGGATGAGATGCAATCGATAAAGCTTTTCAGCTCAGACTTCATTCATTCTATAAATGAAACAGCTTAAAATAGACTTGAGAGATAATTTGGCTTCTTAGAAGTAAAATTTACTGGTGCTTAGCACAGGGCCTAGCACATAACGCTGAATGAGTGTTTGCGAAATGTTAAAATATGGGCCGACCGGATCCTATGACCAGCAGTCCCTACCCCTGAGCCAGGGAGCTGTCTGCACTTTGCCATTCCAGATGTCCAGGGAGAAGAGCTGGTGGGGGGGTGAGGGTGGGGAGGGCTCTTTTGCAGGCAAGTTCTGGGAGGGGAACAAGGCATGATCCTTCTTGCTCTGTACGCTCAGCTGGGAGTTAAAAATTAGAAGGGATGGACTCCTAACTTTCTGTTGTTTGGGGTGGTTCAGAATATATTCTTGGGATTATTTGCTCATGCCTGCTTTTTTGATAATCCCTCACCACCACCCCCAAAAATAACCACCAAACAACAAGAGCAACAACAGACATTCCTGAAGCGTTTCTTTGCAGGCAGCTGCGCTGCTGGATTAACCCTCAGAGGAAAGCAGAAAACCTTGCTGGGCAACTTGAAAGCCTCACCTGCCCCATACTTCCATGCCACTTCAGTAAGCCGATTTCATTCAGAAAAAGTGATATATATGGTGTTGGCCTCTCTGAGAAGGTCATCTGATCTGGGTACAGGGTGTTTTTGTTGTTGCTGTTTTTCTAAACAGAATGGGCTGTTTGTTTCTGTTTCTTGGAACATATTTTTTTACCTGCTGGGTTTCTATTTTCTTTCCCTAACCTAAGTGTCTCGTGCTATTCACTTATTCTGCATAACTCTGCTCTTTGAGAGAACATATTGCAGCCCTGACAGTAGCAGGCTCAACCAGCTTGCTCCTCGAGCTCCTTGGTTCCTGGCACGAAGCAACAAGATCCCTGGTTCCAGCCGCCCTGAGCTCCATGCTGTGGAGCATTTTGATTAAGCCCGGTGGCTTCAGAGTTCAATGACCTGGATGGGAATCCTGGCTCTGCCACTGTTCAGTTACTTATTCATTCAATGCCGTCCTTTCTACCACAGTACTTATTTCATGGGATTAGATGAGAATATCCATAAAGCACTGATCAGGTACTACGAATTGGGTGCATAGTAGTGCTCAGGAAATGGTAGCTACTTATATTATTATTATTACACCGCTGGGTATAGCGTTTCTCTATTCGCTAAGATGTGTTTGTTTTGACAAGTGTCCAAGTTGGCTTCTGTCTCAGAGTTTTCTTTGAGAACAATGACAGTTTTAAACATGCTTTCATCATGAATGAACCAAATGCTAATCCTTCCATGTTTAAAAAAAAATTGAAGTACAAACTCGAGAAGCAATTTTCACACTCCAGCCTCTGGTTAACATCCAATTGACATTTTGGGGATTAGGAAGCTAATACATCAAATTAGAGACTAAAATGTAAAATTTTCTAAAGTGGCGTAAAAACACACGGGTCTGAAAATCTTTTGGCCTTGAAATGTTTCCAAATCAGTCCAGTGCCATTTGAGTATGGTTATACCTATAGCCACACTCCTCTGTTGACAAATAGCCTTTAAAAGAAGTTTCCCCCTTAAAAAAAAAAAAAAAAGTATAACTGATTCACTTTGTTATAAAGCAGAAACTAACACACCATTGTAAAGCAATTATACTCCAATAAAGATGAAACAAAAAAAAAAAGAAGTTTCCCCCCAACTTTTCCAGCATCAGACATCCACAGTCTTTCCAGACTCCAGTGTCAGGGTTATGGTCCTGCATGTCCCACTGCCCCACCACACAATACATACACACCAGCCTCCCTCCTGCCTCTCTTGGTTACCAATTAGAAACGGGGAATGGCTAAGAGCTTTGGTTATGGAGTCAGACCATCTCAGTAGTCAGTTGTGTGATCCCAGACAAATTACTTCCCAGCTCTGTGACTCAATTTCCCCATGTTTAAAATAGAGTTATAGAGACTTCCCTGGTGGCACTGTGGTTAAGAATCCACCTGCCAATGCAGGGGACACGGGTTCAAGCCCTGGTCCGGGAGGATCCCACGTGCTGCAGAGCAACTAAGCCCGTGCGCCACAACTACTGAGCCTGCACTCTAGAGCCCGCGTGCCAGAACTAGTGAAGCCCGCGCGCCTAGAGCCCGTGCTCCGCAACAAGAGAAGCCACCGCAATGAGAAGCCCACACACCGCAACGAAGAGTAGCCCCCTCTTGCTGCAACTACGGAAAGCCCGCGTGCAGCAACGAAGACTTAATGCAGCCAAAAATAAATAAATAAAATAAAATAAAATAAAATAGAGTTATAATACCTATTTCCATAGGACTGTAGTCAGGATTAAATAAGGTAATATATGTAAAGAGTTTATAGCACAGGAACTGGCATTTAGTAAGAGCTCAATAAATACTATTTTTTAAACATCTTGTTAGCTGAAAGAGAGCGGTCTAATAGCTAGACCTGCATCCAATATTGCTCTGCAGCAAATATACCAAGGTACCCCATAAACATACATTGTGTTAAAAACAAAATGGTCTAACAAATCATGAATCTTTTCTGTAGGCTCTGTAGCTGAACTAGTGCCTTCAGACCTAGATTCTGGGTGCATACCTAAATACATAACTGATATAAAGTGACCTAAACAGCCAGGAACTCTGTGGGCACCTCTACCATGGCTGCAAAGAATGCTGGTCCAGAGAGGAAAGGTGTGCATGTGGGAGAGTTAACGGGAGCGTGGTCTGTGCTGATCACATCCTGCAGTAGCTGAGCCAGCGCACCTCAGGCTCCCCCACAAGTGTTCCTGCAGCTGTACCAGAACGGTACCTTCTTCCACTCCCAGCCGATTGCTCAGTTCTCATTTATACTGGGACACTTCCTCACCTGGAATGCAACACTAACTGCTCCATCTATAAAAACAAATAAGGACCTCTGCCCAGGATCTAAATGAAAACACCTCTTTTAGGACACGAAAATTAAAAGAGTAGAGAACAATGCTTACAAGCTTGATTCAGGATTCAGACAAGCTCTAGGTTTGAGTCTTCAATACTTTTCAGCTGTGTGACCTTCAACACGTTGCTTGTCCCTCTGAGCCTCTATTTTCTTATCTGGATGAAGGGCGAGGAAGTGCTTACCACACGGGATTATTGTGAGGGATAAATAAGACAATGTATGTTTGGAAACTGGACAGTGTCTGGCACATAATAAGTGTTTAATAATGACAGCTATTAACAGTAGCTTTGATAGCACCAATTAATGAATTTTGCTGCTCCTTCATACTCTCCTTAGATTTGGGGGAGACTCCACATTCATGGAGAAATCTAAGTTCACCTGTTGCCAACAGGTTTCCTTGGCCAAGTATGTGGAGAGCAATAGCCTGGTTAGATTAGGGCAGAGGTGATGTTAAAAAATTAAAAACAGGTCAACCTCATTTCTAAGTTGATGAAATTATTCCTGGCTTAAAGATTTTCAAGCCAGGTTCCCAAGAGCCCTTCAGATAAATACTTTTTATTACTACGCTCTTCAGAGTTTTGTCCAAGGCTCAATTAAATTCAACAATCATTTGAGTAACTGTTTCATGTCAGGGACACTGCTGAGCACTAAAGATTCAGAGACGTATACGACACATTTTTTTGCTCGAGGAAATCACAGTTTAGTCATTTTCCGTCTACCTACCAAATCTCCCAGAATTACCTTCTCTACTCCATCTTTCTCCATGTCCTTCAAGATGCTTCTTAATCTAGTTCTGGGTGAGAACTTCTCTCTCTTTGTGCTTCTCACCATTCACCTAACTTTGTCCTCCTTACACAGCTCAACCGTATCATAAATTTTCAATGTTCTCTGTCTAATGTATATAAATCTCATCTCCCCAGTCAGATTATAAATAATTCTAGGGCATGAGTCTTCTATTAGTTCATTTTATATTCTTGTAACACCTGCCATTTTGTTATTCCTACTTTAAATCATCAATGACGATTGTGAGTGAAATTTTATGAGGTTTTATGAAACATAGTTTAACTTATCCCTCTAAGTCAATTGGATATGAGATAGATTTGGGGCAGTTGCTACTTTCCCATACCTCATGACCTTAGGAAATTTCCTTTCTCTTTTTGCCTTCAAATTCTCTTCCTTCCACAGTGTTGACAGTGCACACCAGATCACTAAATTCCATGTGAAAAATGCCATTTCTATTTTTGCATTTGGCCTTGAAAAAACGTGACTCACTGTCATCCACTCGGAAACCCCTCTAGAGGACAGGGCAGCTACTCAGCACATTTGTAAATCAACAGCCACACAGGAGGGGAAATGGAAAGGATTTCATCTCCACATCACCCTAAAGGGGAAATGTGCATCTCAGCTTAAATGGAGATACAATCGTGACTATTAACGGTACAAGGACTCTTGCACTTTGGAAAAATATCCTGATTTCTCTGAAATCACATATTTGGGATCTCTTTTCACCATAGACCACCAGAGTTATTATTCTGGTTGCTATAATACCAATGGGAGCATTGGGACTATTCTTACTGTGAAGTGCTATCCATGAGGCTGTGGACAAATCAGTAGTAGCATTCACCCAACTAAAACTATATCTCTTATACCTGGACACTCCCATTTCTTCATAGTCTTAGACAAACGATAAAGGAAGAGACAAAAACAAGCTCAGTATATAGGAGAATATTCTCTACCTTTGAATACCTGCACATATGTAGGGGTGGGTGAACAAGGCTGAGGCAGGAAGGAGGTCTGACTGTGCTTGTGTGTATGTGGGTGTGCACTCTGTGGATAAAACAGAACCTTCCCAAAGGGGGGAAAATTCTTAATCCTCTCAGTCAAACGGGTGAAAGAGGTAACAGGCTCTGGGCTATTTACAGACCTTAAATTGGCATGTGCTATACATATTGAGTACTTTGCTGATCTCATTTTTTAGAGCAATTGAAATAAGGGAGAGACAGAAAAGGTCATGAGAGATTCAAATCATGACTATAATTGTTTAAAATAACATTACCTTTCTTAAAACTGTAGATGCCTGGAAAACCTCCCAGAGTCAGAGAATTAGATAAAGTGGGATTCCACTTTGAAAGCAGAGTGGAGATAATGTGATGTATGAAGGCTGGGTGTAGAGGTGAAGAGGACTATCTGAATATTGTACTGATTTGATTTGATTTAAAGGGTGTTCTCCAGTGCCACCATTGCTCAGGTGCCAAAATGCCTCTGTGCTACCATGAGGACCATGGGGTTATCCAAGTGCTGTGGGCACCAGGACACTACATGCCTTCAAAAGGAAGTCTGCACAGAAACCTATCTGTCCTGACTGTCCCATGCCCCTTTCTCTGGGAAAAAGGTAAAGCCCTCTACCAAAGACAGCAGAAGAAACTCTCACCCTCTGGAGTGAGGACAGTAATGACCCATTGCCCATCGATCTCTAGGGCCTCTCTGGAAAGAGGAATATGTGTTGTCTCGAGATGGAGCCATGTTTGGGACCCCCTGCCCGGTAGAGTACAGTTAGGGGGTTGGAGTGGCCTGCACTGGCACTCTTGGGGACACTCAGGCTCCCCCAGTTTCAAAGCCTCCCAGCCGGACTCCCCATTCTAGTTATTCCCATTTCCCTTTGAGAACCTCACAGGGTCTTCCGTGGATGTTAAGAGACGTGGATGCTACATGGACCCCATCAAGCGACGAGAGAAACTGCCAACTGCACATTTACATGTACAGAAAAGCAAAATCTGTCTCTTCTTTCCTTCCATAAGTTATTTCCTCATCTGTGAAATGGGAATAACAGCCCTATCACATGTGCTTTGCCAAGAGAAAGTGCTGTATAAGGTGTAAAAGCTATAGAAAGGCAAAGCATTCTTATACTGCTGTTTGTAGCTATTTTTATTATGACACACCCCCTAGGCCCATAGTCTCATATAATGTAAACAATGAAACAGTGACTAAGTATGTCTCAAAAGCCAGTCCACAGCCTGCTAAGGAGATGGCTGCAGGAAAGCCTGTTAAAAATCTAGGTTCCCCAGCCCTACCTTAAGTCAGCTGAATCAGAACCCTCAAGTGTGGAGCCCGGAGACCTATATTTTCAACAAGCTCCCAGGCAACAATGACCATCAGCCAGATGTGTGCCCCTATTTGCTCCATTCCGCGAACGCTGGACAGAACTTCTCAGCCGGGTTTGGAGGAAGAGATGTATGACATACAGCACTTCCTATACCTCAAACTTGACCAGTGGGAATAGGTTACAGCACAGGTGAATGACAACTCTTTTCTAAGGGAGCAGGAAGTAGAAATAGTGCTTTACGGGGGTTGGGGGAATGAGGGGTTAAGGTTCTACAAGAGGACCTCCAGACGGGGAGGAGTGGTCGGTGGGGAAAGGAATTGGACTCACCTACAATGATACCACAAGCACTGACCAATCCAATCTCTTTCTTCAGGGCCACTCCGCCCCCTGCAGAACTCTCGGGGCTGGCCTCCGACTCGCTCCCACCTGGGTGGTTCTTTCCAGTGTTGTTTCGGTGCCTGGCTCCTTTTTCCATGTTTCTCAGTAGGATTTCAACCTCCGAAAGGTATCTCTCTTTCTAATGCATATGGATGTAAATATATTTAGAGAGAAAGCCTTTCAAATGGAGACGTCCTTTTCCGTGATGTGATAAGGACCACTCCTACCCTCTTAAAAAAAAAAAAAAAAAGACGCAGGCAGATAAAAGAGAAAAATGAAAATATTCCTACTCTGCCGTGACACTTTCTTGTCACTCGTGCTTACAAACAAGGAAAGTATTGTTGGGGGCGGCAAGGGGGAGGCATAGATATTTAAATATAAAAATAGAACTGTACCAGCTACTCCGGCTGGAATTCTCCTGAAAAAGGATGTAGCTCTTCAGAAACCAGGACCTTTCAGCAATGTGTACCAGGCAGTGGCTTATTTCAGATGCTTCAAAGAGGTAGTCCGGATTTCCCTCAGCTCTTCCCCTAAGAAAACAGATTGTCTTTACCTCCCCTTACCCTTTTCTTTTATGATGAGGATAAAAGTAGTTTTCATTAACTGACAGGAAAAAAGGCAATCCTCCCGTACTCTCTTCTCTCCCAGAAACAACGTGGACCCGACCGGTTTGCTCTAGGTCCTGTTTCCACCTGGCGTGGGTTTCTTTCCCCTCCCCGTCTCCTGCCTTCCGCTTTCTCCAGATGTCCTCTTCGGTCTCGCTTGTTTTCTTGTCCCTGTTTTCCTTCTTCCGATCTCCGTCCTCACGGCACAGACTGCCCCATCTCCTGTGGTTACAGGAGAGTGGCTCTGGCACAAACGAACGTGTTCCCCTTTTAGCGAGGGGTTTTATGTGCTGAGCTAGCTCCGCCCCCCACCTCCTCCGTTCCTATCCATCCTCTGTCTCCTCCTTTCTGTTCAATGTAAATAGCAGCACACAGCCGCCAAAGATCACCGAGAAGATGGATTAACAGATTTCCTTTTGTAATCGATAGGCTCTCTTTTCTCCATCTTTCTCTTTGTAGGTAGTGGAAGTATTAAAAATCCTCCTATGTCGACCGTTCCGGGAGAGTTTCATGAGCTGGTATAGCATTACAGGTCTTTCAGCAGATGTGGGCTTTATAAATAAGGCACTGGTTGTGCAGACACTTTAGTACCATCAGAAATACACTGGCGAATGTATTAAAATATTTATGTCTGGAAGATTTGAGGATACAGGAGAGAAGGCTGTAGGGACATTATCTTCAAGTATCTGAAAATAGGAGGAAACTCAGGGTGGGAGAGGGGAATGGAAAGAATTAAGAATAATGGTAAAGAGGTTCATTTAGTATAATTGTGAGCAGCTGTGAAGAGTAGCGTGGAAACAAAATTACCCGGAAGAGGTGGCAGCCTCAGCGTTCGCAGCTCTTATTTAGTGTTATCTGAAACGGGGCGGGGGACGGGGGGGAAAGACCCCCACTCTGGTCCCAGGAAAGAATGACACAAAATCTGGTGGAATGGGGCCTTTTACAGCTTCTAATATTTTTGCATCTATAAATTATTAGAAAGGCAGACTGGAGTGGGAGTGGGGAGTTATAAGCACCTCTCTGATCATGAAGCAGATTGTTTATGTTAAGAGATGACTTATTTCCATACTGATACTGTATCTTGGCTTCTGTGAAGAATTTTACCCAGAAACTACTGCCTTATGTGAGAGCAATGACATCTATTTATAATTGCAAAGTACTCTGAAAAAAACAGCAAGAAGCAATATAGCAGACAACACTAAGTCTAAAATGAAATTATTTTGAATCTGTATTACATACATTATGCAAAAGCACTTGATTTTAAAGTGGGTCTAAAAAATAAAGTTCCCCAAGCTGACCACTAAGTACAGAAATTGGCCTCACTTTTTACAGAATGTTCCAAAAGATTTTGGATTTTAAGGGAAGTAAATAATTCCTTAAAATGGGGATTGTTGAGCTATTGTAGGAAGGGCTTTTCCACATGGGGTAAAGTCCAATCAGCAATCTTTTCTACTTCGCCCCCTTGAACACTCAGCAAGCATTAAGAGGTTTCAAAGTTTAGGAGTTCAACAGCTTCTCCTTCTGCAGTTCAAGATATAGCAAATTGAAAGCCTCAGCAAAAAAAAAAAAAAAAAAAAAAAAAAAAAGTGGGGGTGGTGATGTAAAAAGGATTTTTAACAAAAAGAACAGACAAAGCAGGGAATATATAGCACAGAACTCCATGGGAGGGGATGAGTCATGGGAAATGAAAAAATTTTGAATTGCTTTTGGCCTTTCCTGACAATATCAGAAAGCATCAACCATCTGGTTTGAAGACTTCTGCTCAAATTTCAATGTCAAGTTATAAAACAAATAATCTTTCTGCTCTCAAACATGAATTCCTTCAGTAATGTTTCAATTCAAATGGTGTAGATATAATACGAGATAAAACATGAATGTGATGAATTTGAGGTCTCTTGCCAAAACTGGTGCTAGCTGATCACAATATGGTAAGCTTTAGCCATCTCAACGTATGACCTAAGAAGCTAAAGGGGGAGTGGGATCAAATACAACTTTGGGATGCAATGGTATTAAGCACACCCAATTGGAAAGAAAGTGTTTTTGAAATTTAATATTTCTGTTTCTTTTGCACTTGGAGTTTATAAGTGGCTTATGATTGTCTATTAATGGTACAATGGAAAAGGTAGAAAAGGAATCTCCCCACCCCACCCCCTAAATAAACAGGACCATTTATTCATATTATAAGGCTTCCTTCAGGTTTGGATCTTTTTGTGGAATAAATCCTAAGTGTGTCAAAATTCCACATGGTTAACATTGAGCGCAGGAGAGAAAGAAAAGTCTTCGCGAGATATGTTGAGAAAAATCTATAGAAATAATTAACTGAAGGTTATTAAATTTTTAGTGCTGAATTCTTTTTTATTCATAACTCGATTCTACATTTGCCTTTATAATTTTAGATCTGTTGTCTACATTTAAATAGTACATTATCTACAAACTGTTTTCTGCACAATATCTTGATTTTTTTTTCCCCTCATTAAATACTTCGGGGAGACAAGGCTGTAATTTTTCCCTATTATAAAGATTAGGAAGCTGAAGCTCAGAGAATGTCTTACCTGAGGACAAAGATAAGACACCTTTGGACAAGTGGGATATCAATGGTTTACACTGAGATCTTCCCAGGACATTACAGCTACTTGCTGATGCCTCAGCTTCTTCTGAGGGAAACAGAAGACCTTTGATCAGGGCCATGTCCACGCTTCTTGAATTGGTGTCATAACTGTGCTTTTAGAGACCCACCTTGATGCCACACCTAACATCAGTGAGATCCACAGGTCTTAATCTGCCCCCACCCCTCCATTTGTCACCCCTTCCCATAGTCCTCGGTTTGGTTAGTTTCCAAGTACTTTAGTACAACTCTGTTTCCAATATCTGAGTCACTGTTTACTGTTGTTTTTCATGCTGAAGATGGGAAGAAATTGATCTTTTTACCCAGGGAAAGGGTGGGTAAGAGGGTCGTTTTCTTAGGAATCTGTACTTAGGAAGAGAAAGGCTGTGTGAGGCTGACATCTACTGCACAAAGAGGGATATGGCATGGGGGCATGCTGCTTGTATGGTAGCTGAACAAAAACGCTGTCATGTTTCAATATTCCCTTTTTGAAACAACAGGTAAGAAGTATCTGTTAATGCAAAGGGGTAGAGTTAATGCACAAAGCACATTCACTCCATTCCTCACATTTTTTTTTTCCTGCCGTGCCGCACGGCTTGCAGGATCTTAGTTCCAGGGTTCGAACCCAGGCCCCTGCAATGAACGCGCCGAGTCCTAACCACCGGACCACCAGGGAATTCCCTTGACGTTTTTTTTTCTGGACCCAATAGACAAGCACTTTATTCTTGTTCTTTGTAGCAGAGCTATAAGGTCTGAGGTCACTAAGAGAATTCCCAAATCTCTTCCGGGAGGGAACTCACAGTCCATGCTCCCACTCTATTCTTCTCGCACCTACCTGCCCAGAGTCAGAAGGAAACCCTGATTTCAATTAAAGCCAGCTTTCTTCTTAGAATTCCAGCGACCACTGCCTATAGTCAAACAGTGGCTTCCTGAGCTAGTGGTTCTAAGAGACTTTATTTAATTAAAAATGGAAAGCAGGGCTTCCCTGGTGGCGCAGTGGTTTAAAGTCCACCTGCCAATGCAGGGGACACGGGTTCGTGCCCCGGTCCGGGAAGATCCCACATGCCGTGGAGCGGCTGGGCCCGTGAGCCATGGCCGCTGAGCCTGCGCGTCCGGAGCCTGTGCTCCGCAACGGGAGAGGCCACAACAGTGAGAGGCCCGCGTACTGCAAAAAAAAAAAAAAAAAAAGGAAAGCAGATGAAAATTAGTGAGCAAAGAAGAAGGAAGTAAGAAAGAAAAGGCCAAAACAGGTAAGAAAAAAAGGAAGATGAAATGAGGAGATGCCCTCAGTTAATAAGCCCTTTTTAGGGTATGCTCTGTTTGCCTTTCGGACATATTCCTAAATTCAAAGGAAGTTGTATCTTGTAAGGTCTATGTAGTCCTGAGAATTTGGATGGAGCAGACCCTGTTCCGTTATGATGGTCCATTAGTTCATGCTCTTCTGGGATAACGATGAATTCTTGCTCTGACACTAGAGACAAAAATTCCAGCAGATTACTGTTCTGTCTGCTGCACTTGGCCAGATTCCATGGAGCCAGCCCAGCACCAGTGGGAAGGAAGTAAAGATGCATTCCCTGAGGCAGGCTGCATGTCCTTCACTCCTTCACTGGGCCCATCTGTCATGGCGACTTGGTATTCTTTTTAAGGATTTAGGTGACTTCAGTTCTGAGTACTTAAATATGGAAACTTCCACCTCCTCATTGGTTTTCACTGAAGATTTGTGTTTACCAAAGATGAGAGCCCCTGTCTTTTTTTAAAAAAATAAATTTATTTATTTATTTATAGCTGCGCTGGATCTTCATTGCTGCGTGCAGGCTTTCTCTAGTTGCAGGGAGCAGGGGCTACTCTTCGTTGCATTGCGTGGGCTTCTTATTGCAGTGGCTTCTCTTGTTGCAGGGCACGGGCTCTAGGTGGGTGGGCTTCAGTAGTTGTGGCACACGGGGCTTAGTAGTTGTGGCACACGGGCTCAGTAGTTGTGGCTTGCGGGCTCTAGAGCACAGGCTCAGTAGTTGTGGCACATGGGCTTAGTTGCTCCACGGCATGTGGGATCTTCCCGGACCAGGGCTGGAACCTGTGTCCCATGCATCGGCAGGCGGATTCTTAACCACTGCGCCACCAGGGAAGTCCTGAGAGTTCCTGTCTTTTAAGATGTGGAAGAGAAGTTCCCTGAGGTCAGAGATTTGTTTTGTTCATTGCTGTAACCCCAGTACGTAAAATGGTGCCTGGCACTCAATCAATATAATCGAATGGGGCTTCCCTGGTGGCACAGTGGTTAAGAATCCACCTGCCAGTGCAGGAGACACAGGTTCAAGCCCTGGTCCGGGAAGATTCCACATGCCATGGAGCAGTTAAGCCCGTGTCCCCCAACTACTGAGCCTGTGCTCTCAAGCCCGTGAGCCACAACTACTGAGCCTGCGTGCCACAACTACTGAAGGCCGCGTGCCTAGATCCTGTGCTCCACAATGAAGAGTAGCCCCCGCTCCTCACAACCAGAGAAGAGCCTGCGCACAGCAACAATGACCCAATGCAACCAAAAATAAAATAAATAATAAAATAAATAAATTTAAAAAAATATATAATTTAATGAATGAATGGTGATGTGCATTAATGCATAATAAATGCATAAATCACATAATAACTGATGGACTGATGTGCCGACTAATTGTAGCAAGATGTAGTCCTCAGTGCCTGGAGAGGGACTGGATTGTGGAAAGAGGGGAAAAACACCATCCAGGGTTTGACTTAAAGATCATTTCTTACAGAGCACAGATCTCAAGCAGGCCCTCAACCCTGCACAGCGATCCTACCACAGTCCTGTAGTCATTGCCTCTTCCACTTATCTCCTCCTCTCTGCAAAGCAACACCATCCCCCAAATCCTCACTTTCAGTTGACATTCTTGCCTATTGTTTCATGGTGAGAAAATAGAAATAAGTGGAAGAAAACATCCACATCCTCCTACCACTAAATCTGTACATCTTTCCCCACATACTCGACCTCCCCTCCCATAGAAACAGATGTGGTGTCCATGCTCCTGTGTATCTATCTCCCTGACTTGTGCACTCGATTCCCTGTTCTTTCTTACCTACTCATGAACTTTGCTCCTGCAATTACTCCTTTCTTTCCTGCATTATCAGTTTTTTACTCTCTCCTGGATTATTCCTATCAGCATGCAAATATGCTGTAACAGCTTCTGTTTAAAAAAACAAAACTAACAGAACCTCCCTTGACTTTACTCCCCTATTCAGCTGCCACCCAACTTCTCTGCTCCCCTGTTTTCACTTCTTCACCTCCATTCATGCTTGAATCCACTAGTCTTAAGCTTTTGTCCCTATCCCCATGATGAAGCCATTCCTGTCAAGGTCACCAGTAGCCACCGCAGGGCCCAATCTAGCAAGCGTTTCTCAGTCTTCGGCTTACTGATCTCACAGCAGCCTTGGCTCCTGGGATCCACTCTTCTGGCTTTCCCCTACCTCACTGGCCTCTTAGGTTCCTCAGCTGGATCCTTTTCTCTTCCCAACCTCTCCTCTATCCTCCCTCACTACCTGGGTGATCTCATCCAGCCCTATGACTTTCAGTGGCATCTCCACACTGATATTTCCCAAATTTATAAATCCAGCCCTCATCTCTCCCAGAAATTCTAGAATTAGCTATCTGTCTACATGATGTCTCTGTTGGATGTTTAATAGGTATCTGAAACTTAAAAAGCCCAGTGCCTGCATGCCCCTTCAAACCTGCTCTTCCTCCAGTATTCCCCACTTTAGTAAATGGCACTCCTTGGTCAGGCCAAATATCTTGGAGTTAACCTTGACTTACCTTTTTCTCTTATCTTTTATTCAGCATTTGGTTTATCAGCCAATCCTGTTAGCTGTTAGTTTAAACTCATTTAGAAATGACTCACTTCTTACCATCTTCACTGCTACTACCCTGGTTTATTACCACCTCCTCACCAGCTCTCACCTGGACTATTCCACTGGGCTCCCTGTTTCGACACCTGTTGTCCTAAAACGTCCTCCTATACATCATTCTCAACAGAGCAACCAGAATAATCCTTTAAAATCATAAGTCAAGGACTTCCCTGGTGGCGCAGTGAATGAGACTCCGAGCTCCCATTGCAGAGGGCCTGGGTTCGATCCCTGGTCAGGGAACTAGATCCCACATGCCTGCCATAACTAAGGAGCCCGCCTGCCACAACTAAGGAGCCGGCGAGCCACAGTTAAGACCCAGTGAAACCAAATAAATAAATAAATATTTTTTAAAAATCGTAAATCAGGTCATATCTCTCCATTGCTCAAAATCCTCCAGCGGCTACTCATCACACCTAATTAGAATCAAATCTGAAGTCATCTTTCTCATGGCCTCTGGTGACCACTCCAAAATCATATCCGTATAATCTTCCTTCCACTTAGTCCTTCCAGACTCCTTCCTATTCTTGTGAACACCGAGCTCTGCTTCAGGCCTTTACACTAGCTGGAGCTTCTGTGAGGAACACTCTTCCTCTAGACAGTCACATGCTCTGTTCCCTCGTGTTAGGCTTATCTCTCATCAAATGTCACCTTGCAGAGGATTTCTCTGATCACCCAATAGAAAATCAATCTTTAATCCATCACCTGGACCTATTTTTTGTCATTATTACCTAACATTATTCATTTGCTTGTTTGTTCCTTGTTTCCTCTGTTAAAATGTAAGTAGGGAAATGATATTATAGTTATAAGTAAAGAATCTTTATTTTTTTTTTTTTAGGGTGTCTTCTTTTATTTACTTATTTTTGGATGCATTGGGTCTTCGTTGCTGCACATGGGCTTTCTCTAGTTGTGGCGAGCGGGGGCTACTCTTCGTTGCAGTCTTCTCATTGAGGTGGCTTGTCTTGTTGTGGAGCACGGGCTCTAGGCATGTGGGCTCCAGTAGTTGTGGCATGAGGGCTCAGTAGTTGTGGCTCACAGGCTGTAGAGCGCAGGCTCGATAGTTGTGGAGCATGGGCTTAGTTAATCCGTGACATGTGGGATCCTCCCAGACCAGGGATGGAACCCGTGTCCCCTGCGTTAGCAGGAGGATTCCTAACCACTGCGCCACCAGGGAAGTCCCTATCTTTTAGTTATATATGCCAATATATTTATGGATGAAATAATTTGATGTCTTGGATTTGCTTCAAAATAATATAAGGGGGGGCTTTCCTGGTGGCGCAGTGGTTGAGAGTCCACCTGCCGATGCAGGTGACACGGGTTCGTGCCCCGGTCCGGGAAGATCCCACGTGCCACGGAGCGGCTGGGCCAGTGAGCCATGGCCGCTGAGCCTGCGCGTCCGGAGCCTGCGCTCCGCAACGGGAGAGGCCACAACAGTGAGAGGCCCGCGTACCGCAAAAAAAATAAAAATTAAAAAAAATAATAATAATATAAGGGGAAGTGATAGAGCGGTAGTTTATCAATGAAAGAAGGCTGTGAGTTGATATTGTTTAAGCTGGGTGATGGGTAGGTAGGAGTCCATTATACTGTCTTCTCTAGCTTTGTATATGTTTACATTTTCCTATAAAAACAAACACAATCTTTGCTCGTTTCTTTATCATCATCTCCCTAATGTCCAGAGCAGTACTTGACATATAGAAGGAATTCAATAAATACATATTTATTTAATAGTTATTGCACTTTGAATCAGGAGAGTAAAGGTATATTTTCAAGATAAAAGTTAATCATTTACTGCCAATTGTTGAAATCTAAGTTCCAAAGGAGATTTTATAAAGAGTATTCCCTTCCAGGCTTCACATCCAAGAATGTCTTAATTGTGGGAATGCCAAAAACTAAACTTAAGAGCAATTTTTAAAAATATAGCTTAACTGGGAGATCAGCTCGGTGCTTTGTGACCGCCTGGAGGGGTGGGATAGGGAGAGTGGGAGGAAGGGAGATGCAAGAGGGGAGAAGATATGGGGTCATATGTGTATGTATAACTAATTCACTTTGTTATAAAGCAGAAAATAACACACCATTGTAAAGCAATTATACTCCAATAAAGATCTTTACTATATATATATGGCTTAATTTCTCACCTCTTTCTCACCAAATCATGATAATTAACCGTCATCTCCTATACTACTAAAATTGTGAAGCAAAGTTGGGAAGAAAATACAAAAATCTAAAAGGCTATAGTGGACTTCCCTGGCGGTACAGTGGTTAAGAATCTGCCTGCCAATGCAGGGGACACGGGTGCGAGCCCTGTTCCAGGAAGATCCCACATGCTGCGGAGCAACTAGAGCCCGTGAAGCACAACTACTGAAGCCTGCTCTCCTAGAGTCCGTGCTCCGCAACAAGAGAAGCCACCGCAATGAGAAACCCGCGCACCGCAACAAAGAGTAGCCCCCGCTCGCCACAGCTAGAGAAAAGCCCGCATGCAGCAATGAAGACCCAACGCAGCCAAAAGAAAAAATAAAAAAATAAAAGGCTACAGTGTGGAGCTCACTGATGTAGAACGTACAATCTATAGTAAGAGAATGTGGTCTTTTAGGAAATCTTCAATACTACACAATTAATCAGATTAATAGAGAAATAAATTCTAATAGAAATTTTATTACATATACAGGGATGTGCTCAATTAATTTCACTTGCATATTCAGCCAATACTGATCAACTGTTTACTGTGCTATAGATACAGGGAATATAATGGCGGACAAACACCATCTGCCTTCAAGAACCTCAAGGACTGTGATGATTGATTCTAGGTGTCAACTTGACTAGCCACAGGGTACCCAGAGTTCGCATTATTTCTGGGTGTGTCTGTAAGAGTGTTTCTGGATAAGATTAGCATTTGAATTGACGGGTCCATTAAAGTAAATTGCCCTTCCTCACGTGAGTGAGCATCATCAAATCTGTTGAGGGCCTGAATAGGAGAAAAAGCAAAGGACGGAGGAATTCACCCCTTGTTGCTTCCTATCTGCCTGCTGGAGTTGGGACATCTCATCTCACCTTCTCTACCCCTCAGATTGGGATTTAAACCATTGACTTCCCTGATTCTCTGGCCTTTGGACACAGACTGACTTACACCAACATCTTTCCTGAGCCTCTGGCCTGCAGACAGAAGATCATGGGACTTCCCAGCTTCCATATTGAGTAAACCAATTTGTTATAAATAAATCTCTCTCTCTCCCTACCCCCATATATATACACACATATATCTCCTACTGATTCTGTTTCTTTGGGGAACCCTGACTAAGACAAGGACCTTAGATGCCAACACTTTAGATCTTTCTCTTTCCTCCTAAAGTCCAGGTGCAGCTTAGTTTCCTATGAGACAGGAGGGAAGAGGGCAGGACACAACCTTTAAAAGAATGACATAGCCCTTGAGGATACGACGAAAACTGGTTAGAACCTACTAGGCCCAAGATGGCGGAAAATTCAACTTCCAATAGACCTTGAGCCTCATTGTATGCTCATTGTAATATATTAGCATGCTAAATGACAGCCACCCACTGGCGCCATGACGACAGAGGCTGACCATTTTAGGCCAAAAAGTGGGCGGTGGCCCAATTCCTGAAAACTGCTTCCCCTTCTCCAAAACAGTTAGAATATTCCTCCCACTTAGCATAGGCAATTACCCAGCCCATAAAAACTAACCACCCCTGCAGCCCAGGGCCACTCTCGCCTTCTGAGGTGGACAGCATTCTGCCTATGGAATAGTGTATTCCTCTCTAAATAAACCTGCTTTCACTTTACTGTGGCTCACTCTTGAATTTTTGCTCTGAAAAGCCAGGACCCTCACTTGGTGGCCCATTCCGGGGACTCACCTGAGACCTGGGACCTGACCAGCCTATCATGCCCTATTTTCCTGCAACATCTTGACTCCCCAACAAAGGATCACTGGACATTTGAGGAAAGCTCCAGCATGACAATAACAAACATAGGTGATGCAAGAAGCAGAAGAAGGGCTTCCCTGGTGGCGCAGTGGTTGAGAGTCTGCCTGCCAATGCAGGAGTCACGGGTTCGGGCCCTGGTCTGGGAGGATCCCACATGCCACGGAGTAACTAGGCCCGTGAGCCACAACTACTGAGCCTGCACATCTGGAGCCTGTGCTCCGCAGCGGGAGAGGCCGTGATAGTGAGAGGCCCGTGCACTGCGATGAAGAGTGGCCCCCACTTGCTGCAGCTGGAGAAAGCCCACACACAGAGGCAAAGACCCAACACAGCCATGAATAAATAAATAAATAAAGAAAGAAAGAAAGAAAGAAAGAAGCAGAAGAAAACTTCCAAAAAATTACAATTACTATACTCAGAAAGGGGAATTAGAGTGAGAAGATAGGACCCAGTTCTGAGGCCAGGTAATAGCCCCATTAGGTCATGCCAGTTACTGGGTTCAAAACCAAACTCCTCTCAGTTCCCCAGACAAAACCAAATTCCTGTGTTCCTCATTTTGTCATGGCCATAGTATCACGTTATCATAGCATCATGATCTCAATCACCCAGGCCTGAGGCCTTCATCTTTTTCCCTCCCTCTCCCTTTTTAACCCCATATCCAATTGGTCACCAAGTCCTGTTGGTTCTGCCTCTGAAATTGTCTCACAGCTGTCTTACTATCCCATAGCTGCTGCCCTACTCCAGAACTATTCATCCAGTCCCATTGCAATAGCCTACCACTTAATCCCCCATCTGCAACCTTGCATCTCTTCATTCTGTCCCCAGAGTTATGTTTCATAAAACACGGGGTTGATCATGTTTCTATCCTGCTTAAAAGCCTCTGATGGTTCTCTATTGTATAAAGCAGTGGTCCCTAAGGCTGGCTGAGTGAGCATCAAAATCACCCAAGGAGCTTTTAAAATTAAAAAATATACTGGCCACAGGGAAGTGCTCAGGTAGACCTTCTCCTATGGTACCCTCTGGTGGCAACTCCATGCAATGGCTGACTTTCATTTTACCCACAAAATTCCCTCTGAGATTCTAATTAAGATGGATCTGCCTAATGGTTGGGGGAACCACTAGCTTAACAAATAAAGTCTAAACTCTTGGATGGAGGCATCAATCCATCTCTCTAGCTTCTTCCCCATAATATCTTCTTATCCTCATCATCCTTTTGGTGTCCCATTCACTCTTCCCTTTAGCCACACTGGACCAGACTGTACTTTCCCATACTAATGTGTTTACTGATGCTTTTCCCCTGATTGGAATGCCCCTCCTCTCCACCTGCAGGATAAAATTTTCCCATTTTTTAAGGCTCATTCAAATGCCTGTTCCTCTAGGAAACCTGCCCAAATTGACCTTATCTCTCTTTTTTTCTGTGTTCTCATAGCATTCCCTACTTCCTCAGGGAAGCCTTCCCGGACTGTATGCTCCCATAGTAACTGGTGCTTTGTCTTATATGACAGTACTTAAAGTACTTAATAGTTATATACCTATTATTGAGATTAAAGAAAATGTCTTCCTCTCCTACTATACTGGAAGTGACTTGGAGGCAAGAGCCATATCTATTACCATGTACAGAGGGTACATAATATAGATGCTCAATAACATTTGTTGACTGGGTTAATTAATGGTTTTGAAATGATCATATATTCTGTTTTGTAGTGTGTGTAATTATATCTGTATATATTTGGATTCCTTATTCAGCCATAGGCTTTTTGAAGAGACAGATAAAATTTCTTATGTCTTTGTACCACACCCCTATCCCCACCTAGATATGTGCCTGGGATAGAGTGGAAACTTAGATAAAATTGCCCCATGAATATCCCAGGAGAATGCAGATTCCAAGAGAGCCATGACTTTGTCTTCTCCCTTGCCATATCCCCAGGGGCTAGAATAGTGCTTGGTCCCTGGCATTTGCTTAGTAAATATTTGTTGGCTGAATGATTATAATTACCAGATAGATCCTTCTCCCATAGTTCCTGGTGGTATTAACCACTAATCTTCATTTTATTCCTAAATTTCTCTTCTCCCATTGAGATGTATTCCTGTTTGAGTGTGCTAAAGTGTGTCTTGAAGCAAGGTAAAATTCTCCCTGATAATTTCCTTTCCTATTCCATTGTTTATCAAATATTTACTGAGCACCTACCACATATCAGACACTGTGGAAGGACTGGTAAGCCCAAAGTAAAAATATAGACCCAGTCTGGTTAAAGACGGAAGTGAACACAATGGGACAAGGGTCATGATAGTGACATGCAAAGACTGCTCTGGGAGCACCCCTCAGTGGGCAGGCCAGAATAGGCATCTGGAGAAAGTGATCTCTGAGCTGAGTCTGGAAGGACGAGTAGAAGTTAACCTGGAGAATATGCCAAACAAAGGAAACAGCTTGCCCAAAAGGCACACCAGCAGGAGAGTGTGATTTAAATGCAGTGTGACTAGGACTTCCCTGGTGGTGCAGTGGTTAAGAATCCACCTACCAATGCAGGGGACACGGGTTCAAGCCCTGGTCTGGGAAGATCCCACATGCCACGGAGCAACTAAGCCCATGCGCCACAACTACTGAGCCTGTGCTCTACAGCCCGCGAGCCACAACTATTGAGCCCACCATGCCACAACTACTGAAGCCCGTGCGCCTAGAGCGCGTGCTCCTCAACAAGAGAAGCCACCTCAATGAGAAGGCTGCGCACCTCAACAAAGAGTAGCCCCTGCTCGCCGCAACTAGAGAAAGCCCGCGTGCAGCAACGAAGACCCAACGCAGCCAAAAATAAAAATAAATTAATTAATTAAAATAAATAAATAAATTCATTGTGACTGAAGTGCACCGTCCTCTTGATCAAACATTGAGAGATGCAAAAAAAAAAAATGCAGATCATGAAGAGCTTTAGTGCCATACTCAGTAAATTGTCTTGAAAGTGTTGGGCAGTTTTAAGCAGAACAGTGATTGGATCTGGCAGCTTGGTAGGATGGAATTGATTGGGCAAATCTATAGGCAGAGAACAGTTAAGAGGTGATTAGAGTAATCAAAATAAGGAATAAAGAGAAACAATGCAAGAGTGATGAAAATAGAAAGATGATGGATTCAAGGTATATTTATAAAATATATACTCAATGAACACTTGTATGTCTAGAAAATTACTTACAGAAATAATTGCATGGTGCTTAAAGATAAATGAATGTAAAGATGTTTATTACATCACGTTTTAGCAATAATTAAAAATTGGAAACACTGTATGTCCATCAATATGAGATTAATTAAATTATTACTAATCAAAGCATGCAAACTTTAAAAAGAATGATGTAGAAACTGGGTCATTTGTAGAGATGTGGCTGGACCTAGAGTCTGTCATACAAAGTGAAGTAAGCCAGAAAGAGAAAAAACAAATATTGTATATTAATGCATATATGTGGAATCTAGAAAAATGGTACAGATGAACCTATTTGCAGGGTAGGACTAGAGACACAGAGGTAGAGAATGGATGTGTGGACATGGGAGGAGGAGGAGGGTGGGATGAAATGGGAGATTAGGATTGACATATATATACTACCATGCGTAAAATAGATAGCTATCGTGAACATGCTATAAAGCACAGGAAGCTCAGCTCCATGTTCTGTGACGACCTAGATGAGTGGGATGGGGGGTGGGAGGAGAGTCCAAGAGGGAGGGGATATAGGTATACATATAGCTGATTCACTTCATTGTACAGAAGAAACTAACACAACATTGTAAAGCACTTACACTCCAATAAAAACAATAAAAAGAATGATGTATAAAAATAAAAATATTAACTGAAAACAAATTGTAAATTGATCTTATGTGTATAATATCACATTTTTGTTTAAATGCGTATAACATATGTGTATTGTGTGGTGGTATATGCATTGAAAGAAATTCTGGAAGGATTTACATAAAGACTGTCAACCATGTTTGTCTTTGGGGAATAGGGTCGGGGTGATGGGTTTTCATTTTCCAATTTATAAACTTGTGTTTTCATTTTTTTCAAAACTAAATGCAACATGTGAGCCTGGATAGAAAAAAACATTTCTTCTCTTTCTATAAAGGACATTTGTGGAAGAATTGGTGAAATTTGAATAAGGTTTCTAGATTAGATAATAGTACCATATCAATGTTAATTCTTTGATTTTGATAATGGTACTGACTTTATGGGAGAGAATGTCCTTGTTTATGGGAAATTCACAGTGAAATATTTAGGAGTAATGGGGCCTTATGTCTGCAACGGATTCTCAAACGGAACAGAAAAAATAATAGATGTGGTAAAATGTTAACATTTGGGGAATCTGGATTAAAGTAAACAGGGATTCTTCTATATTTTCACTTTTTTGTAAGTCTGAAATTATATATATGTATATATTTAATTTTTGGCTGCACGCGGGCTTTCTCTGGTTGCGACGAGTGGGGGCTACTCTTCTTTGCGGTGTGCGGGCTTCTCATTGCACTGGCTTCTCTTGTTGTGGAGCACGGCTCTAGGTGTGCTGGCTTTAGTAGTTGTGGCGCACTTGCTCCGCGGCATGTGGGATCTTCCCTGACCAGGGATGGGACCCATGTCCCCGGCGTTGGCAGGTGGATTCTTATTTATTTATTTATTTATTTTTTTTTTGCGGTACACGGGCCTCTCACTGTTGTGGCCTCTCCCGTTGCGGAGCGCAGGCTCCGGACGCGCAGGCTCAGCGGCCATGGCTCACGGGCCCAGCCGCTCCGCGGCATGTGGGATCTTCCCGGACTGGGGCACGAACCCGTGTCACCTGCATCGGCAGGCGGACTCGCAACCACTGTGCCACCAGGGAAGTCCTATCACTTTTTTATTTTTGGCTGCGCTCGTGGCTGGAAGGATCTTAGTTCCCTGACTAGGGGTGGAACTCAGGCAGTGAAAGCGCATCCTAGCCACTGGACCGCCAGGCAATTCCCTTGCAGCATATTTTAAAGAAAATTCCAGACATTCTATCCAACATATCTCAACAAGCATCTCTTAAAAATACAGACATTTTCTTATATAACTACAAGGTCATTATCACACCTAAAAATTAAGGATAATTCTTTGATATCAATTTTTTTAAAAAACTGCTTTACATGTATACTGGGGTTGATCAAATAAGTAAATGTATAATGGGTGTTGGGAGCTAGGGTTCTCACTGTCAGAAAGAGAAGACGGGGAGAAAGCAAGAAGGGAAGACTGGAATGAACCCTGTGGTACTGGAAATAGATTTGGAGACATCAGCATGAACTCATGTTTAGCTTAATATATGTAGAAATAAACAGACAGAAACAATGAGAAAAAGTGTGTATCCACAAGTTAGTATACGTACATATATTACCTAGCTCTGTCCACTGAAAGGGCCTAGAAACAATGACATCTCCATAGCGATGAGAACACCTTATGTCCAAATTTTGGTTTCAAAATACCATTCTCCAATAAAGGTAACAAAAGATCCTTGGAGAAATGTCTAATTTTAGAGCTGGGGCAAGGAAAATACAAAATAATTCTGGAGCATCTTGTAGTACCAAAAAGGAAATGTTTAAAATTTTAAAAGGATGTAGGAGTCCACCTGAAAGATTTTCCCAATGGCCAAATGGAATAATTTGAGCAACAAAATAAATAATGTACTATTAGATTATAATCCAAAGTATAAAATAAATGTACATGAGTCCATACTGAGACACATAAATGACTGAATACATAACTAACTGGTGGAGTAGAAGCAAACCTTTACAGAAGAATTCCAAGTAATGTATGGAGATACTCTTCCTTATAAGAGGTGGTACTTAAACACTTCTTTCTAGTTTTGAGGCTGCGCTGGACTTGCAGTCTTGCTTCCAAAGAATACAGAAAGGGAAAACATTAACTTTAAAGTGGGGAAACCTGGGAAACACTACCTTAACCAAGTAGTATTCATTTTTAAATTATATCATCACAACGTTGTACAACCATCACCTCTAGTTCCATAATTTTTCATCACCTCAAACAGAAATTCTGTACCTATTAAGCAACAACTCCCATTCTCTCCTTCTCTCAGCCTCTGTTAACCTCTAATCTATTTTCTGTCTCTATGAATTTGACTATTCCAGATATTTCACATAAATGGAATCATACAATATTTGTCCTTTTGTGTCTGGCTTATTTCATTTACCATTGTTTCCAAGGTTCATTAATGGTGTGGTGTGTATCAGAACTTCATTCTTTTTTATTGCTGAAAAATATCCCATTGTATGTATATACCACATTGTTTATCCATTTATCTATTGTTGGACAATTGGGCTGTGCCCTTCTTTTGGCTATCATGAATAATGCTGCATCAATATTGTGAACGTTGATGTACAAGTGCCTGTTTAAATCCATGTTCTCAATACTTTGGGGTATATACCTAGGCATGGAATTGCTAGGTCATATGGTAGGGTAGTTCTATGTTTAACTTTTTGAGGAACCACCAAACTGTCTTCCACAGCAAAGGCACCATTGTACATTCCCACCAGCAATATACAAGGGTTCCAATTTCTCTGCATCCTCCCCAACACTATGGCTTTCTTTAAAAAAAAGTATAGCCATCCTTATAGGTGTGAAATGGTAACTCACTGTGGTTTTGATTTGCATTTCCTTCATGAGTAATGATATTGAGCATCCTTTCATGTGTCTATTGGCCATCTGCCTAATCAAGAAATGTCTAATCAAGTCCTTTGCCCATTTTTTAACTGAGTTGTTTGTGTCTTTGTTGTTAAGTTGTAGGAGATATATGATTTGCAAATATTTTCTCTCATTCTGTGTGCTGTCATTTTGCTCTCTTGATAGTGTCTTTTGATACACAAAATTTTTAATATTAATGAAGTCCAATTTGTCCACTTTTTCTTTTATTGTCTGTGCTTTTGTCATAGTTAGGAACCATGGCCAAATTCAAGGTCATTAAGACTTGCCCCTAAATTTTCTTCTAAGAATTTTATGTTTTTTGCTGTTACATTTAGATATTTGATCCATTTTTAGTTAATTTTTGTATATAGTGTAAGGTAAGGTTCCAACCTTATTCTTTTTCACGTGGATATCCAGTTTTCCCTGCACAGTTTGTTGAAGAGATTATTTTTCCCCCCATTGAAGGGTCTTGGCATCCTTGTTGAATATCAATTGACCATAGATGTGAGAGTTTATTTCTGGATTCTTAATTCTACTCCATTGGTCTATATGTCTATCCTTATGCCAGCACTGCACTGTTTTGATAATGGTAACTTTGTATAGTAAGTTTTAAATTTGGGAATTGTAACTCCTCCAACTTTATTCTTCTTTTTCAAGATTGTTTTGGCTATTCTGGATCCCTTGAAATTCCATATGAATTTTAGGATGAGTTTTTCAATTTCTGCAAAAAACACCATTGGGATTTTGATAGGGATTGCATTGAATCTGTATATCACTTTGGGTAATATTATCAGCAATATTAAGTAGTTTTCTATGTACAAGTCTTGCATCTCCTTGGTTAAATTTATTTCTAAGTATTTTATTCTTTTTTGATACTTTTGTAAATGGAATTGTTTTCTCATAGACGACTGACTTTTGACAAAGGCAATTTAGTTTAAAAAAGATCTTTTCAACTAATGGTCCTTGAACAATTGGATATCTATATGAAGAAAACAAAAACAAAAGACACACACACACACACAAGGACTTTAATCCATACCTCAAATCATATAGAAAAATTAACTCAAAATGAATCATATTCCTAATGTGAATACAAAACTGTAAGTCTAGATTTCTAGCATTTTAGAAGAAAATATGGGAGGAAATCCTTGTGACCTTGAGTTTGGCAAAGACTTCTTAGATATGACACCAAAAGCATGCTTCATTAAAGGACAAATTGATAAGGAAGATGGCGGAAGAGTAAGACGCGGAGATCACCTTCCTTCACACAGATACACCAGAAATACATCTACACGCGGAACAACTCCTAAAGAACACCTACTGAACGCTGGCAGAAGACCTCAGACCTCCCAAAAGGCAACAAAGCCCCCACGTACCTGGGTAGGGCAAAAGAAAAAAGAATAAACAGAGACCAAAGAATAGGGACGGGACCTGCACCAGTGGGAGGGAGCTGTGAAGGAGGAAAGGTTTCCACACACTAGGAAGCCCCTTCGCGGGCGGAGGCTGCGGGTGGCGGAGGGGGAACGCTTCGGAGCCGCGGAGGAGAGCGCAGCAACAGGGGTTCAGAGGGAAAAGCGGAGAGATTCCTGCACAGAGGATCAGGGCCAACCGGCACTCACCAGGCCGAGAGGCTTGTCTGCTCACCCGCCGGCACGGGCGGGGCTGGGAGTTGAGGCTCCGGCTTCGGTCGGAGCGCCGGGAGAGGACTGGGGTTGGCGGCGTGAACACACCCTTCAGGGGGTTAGTGCGCCACGGCTAGCCGGGAGGGAGTCCGGGGAAAAGTCTGGACCTGCCGAAGAGGCAAGAGACTTTTTCTTACCTCTTTGTTTCCTGGTGCGCGAGGAGAGGGGATTAAAAGCGCTGCTTAATGGAGCCCCAGAGACGGGCGCGAGCCGCGGCTAAAAGCGCGGACCCCAGAGATGGGCATGAGACGCTAAGGCTGCTGCTGCCACCACCAAGACGCCTGTGTGCGAGCACAGGTCACTCTCCACACCCCCCTTCCGGGGAGACTGTGCAGCCCGCCACTGCCGGGGTCCCGGGATCCAGGGTCAACTCCTCTGGGAGAACGGACGGCGCGCCTCAGGCTGGTGCGACGTCACGCTGGCCTCTGCCGCCGCAGGCTCGCCCCGCACTCCGTGCCCCTCCCTCCCCCCGGCCTGAGTGAGCCAGAGCCCCCGAATCAGCGGCTCCTTTAACCCCGTCCTGTCTGAGCAAAGAACAGACGCCCTCCAGCGACCCACACGCAGAGGCGGGGCCAAATCCAAAGCTGAGCCCCTGGGAGCTGTGAGAACAAAGAAGAGAAAGGGAAATCTCTCCCAGCAGCCTCAGAAGCAGCGGATTAAAGCTCCACAATCAACTTGATGTACCCTGCATCTGTGGAATACATGAATAGACAACGAATCATCCCAAATTAAGGAGGTGGACTTTGAGAGCAAGATTTATAATTTTTTTCCCCTTTTCCTCTTTTTGAGAGTGTGTATGTGTATGCTTCTGTGTGCGATTTTGTCTGTATAGCTTTGCTTCCACCATTTGTCCTAGGGTTCTATCCGTCCGTTTAAAAAAATTTTTTTTCTTTTCTTTTTCTCTTAATAATTATTTTTTTATTTTAATAACTTTATTATATTTTATCTTTATTTTACTTTATCGCCTTTCTTTTTTTCCTTCCTTCCCTCCTTCCTTCCTCCCTCCCTCCCTCCCTCCCTCCTTTCTTTCTCTCTTTCTACTTCTACTAATTCTTTCTTTCTACTTTTTCTCCCTTTTATTCTGAGCCGTGTGGATGAAAGGCTCTTGATGCAGCAGCCAGGAGTCAGTGCTTTGCCTCTGAGGAGGGAGAGCCAACTTCAGGACACTGGTCCACAAGAGACCTCCCAGCTCCACATAATATCAAATGGCGAAATTCTCCCAGAGATCTCCATCTCAACACCAGCACCCAGCTTCACTCAACGACCAGCAAGCTACAGTGCTGGACATCCTATGCCAAACAACTAGCAAGACAGGAACACAACCCCACCCATTAGCAGAGAGGCTGCCTAAAATCGTAATAAGTCCACAGACACCCCAAAACACACCACCAGACGTGGACCTGCCCACCAGAAAGACAAGATCCAGTCTCATCCACCAGAACATAGGCACTAGTCCCCTCCACCAGGAAGCCTACACAACCCACTGAACCAACCTTAGCCACTGGGGACAGACACCAGAAACAACGGGAACTACAAACCTGCAGCCTGCAAAAATGAGACCCCAAACACAGTAAGATAAGCAAAATGAAAAGACAGAGAAACACACAGCAGATGAAGGAGCAAGATAAAAACCCACCAGACCTAGCAAATGAAGAGGAAATAGGCAGTCTACCTGAAAAAGAATTCAGAATAATGATAGTAAAGATGATCCAAAATCTTGGAAATAGAATAGATAAAATGCAAGAAACATTTAACAAGGACCTAGAAGAACTAAAGATGAAACAAACAACGATGAACAGCACAATAAATGAAATTAAAAATACTCTAGATGGGATCAATAGCGGAATAACTGAGGCAGAAGAACGGATAAGTGACCTGGAAGATAAAATAGTGGAAATAACTACTGCAGAGCAGAATAAAGAAAAAGGAATGAAAAGAACTGAGGAGCGTCTCAGAGACCTGTGGGACAACATCAAATGCACCAACATTCGAATTATAGGGGTTCCAGAAGAAGAAGAGAAAAAGAAAGGGACTGAGAAAATATTTGAAGAGATTATAGTTGAAAACTTCTCTAATATGGGAAAGGAAATAGTTAATCAAGTCCAGGAAGCACAGAGAGTCCCATACAGGATAAATCCAAGGAGAAATATCTCAAGACACATATTAATCAAACTGTCAAAAATCAAATACAAAGAAAACATATTAAAAGCAGCAAGGGAAAAACAACAAATAACACACAAGGGAATCCCCATAAGGTTAACAGCTGATTGTTCAGCAGAATCTCTGCAAGCCAGAAGGGACTGGCAGGATATATTTAAAGTGTTGAAGGAGAAAAACCTGCAACCAAGATTACTTTACCCAGCAAGGATCTCATTCAGATTTGATGGAGAAATTAAAAGCTTTACAGACAAGCAAAAGCTGAGAGAGTTCAGCACCACCAAACCAGCTTTACAACAACTGCTAAAGGAAATACTCTAGGCAAGAAACACAAGAGAAGGAAAAGACATACAATAACGAACCCAAAACAATTAAGAAAATGAGAGTAGGAACATACATATCAATTATTACCTTAAATGTAAATGGATTAAATGCTCCCACCAAAAGACACAGATTGGCTGAATGGATACAAAAACAAGACCCATATATTTGCTGCCTACAGGAGACCCACTTCAGACCTAGAGAAACATACAGACTGAAAGTGAGGGGATGGAAAAAGATATTTCATGCAAATGGAAACCAAAAGAAAGCGAGAGTAGCAATTCTCATATCAGACAAAATAGTCTTTAAAATAAAGACTATTAGAAGAGACAAAGAAGGACACTACATAATGATCAAGGGGTCGATCCAAGAAGAAGATATAACAATTGTAAGTATTCACCCAACATAGGAGCACCTCAATACATAAGGCAAATACTAACAGCCATAAAAGGGGAAATCAACAGTAACACATTCATAGGAGGGGACTTTAACACCCCACTTTCACCAATGGACAGGTCACCCAAAATGAAAATAAATAAGGAAACACAAGCTTTAAATGATACATTAAAGAAGATGGACTTAATTGATATTTATAGGACATTCCATCCAAAAACAACAGAATACACATTTTTCTCAAGTGCTCATGGAACATTCTCCAGAATAGATCATATCTTGGGTCACAAATCAAGCCTTGGTAAATTTTAAAAAATTGAAATTGTATCAAGTATCTCTTCCGACCACAATGCTATGAGACTAGATATCAATTACAGGAAAAGATCTGTAAAAAATACAAACACATGGAGGCTAAACAATACACTACTTAATAACGAAGTGATCACTGAAGAAATCACAGAGGAAATAAAAAAAATACCTAGAAACAAATGACAATGGAGACACGACGACGCAAAATCTATGGGATGCAGCAAAAGCAGTTCTAAGAGGGAACTTTATAGCAACACAATCCTGCCTTACAAAACAGGAAACATCTCAAATAAACAACCTAACCTTGCACCTAAAGCAATTAGAGAAAGAAGAACAAAAACCCCCCCAAAGTTAGCAGAAGGAAAGAAATCATAAAAATCAGATCAGAAACAAATGAAAAAGAAATGAAGGAAACGATAGCAAAGATCAATAAAACTAAAAGCTGGTTCTTTGAGAAGATAAACAAAATTGATAAACCATTAGCCAGACTCATCAAGAAAAAGAGGGAGAAGACTCAAATCAATAGAATTAGAAATGAAAAAGGAGAAGTAACAACTGACCCTGCAGATATACAAAAGATCATGAGAGATTACTACAAGCAACTCTATGCCAATAAAATGGACAATCTGGAAGAAATGGACAAATTCTTAGAAATGCACAACGTGCCAAGACTGAATCAGGAAGAAATAGAAAATATGAACAGACCAATCACAAGCACTGAAATTGAAACTGTGATTAAAAATCTTCCAACAAACAAAGCCCAGGACCAGATGGCTTCACAGGCGAATTCTATCAAACATTTAGAGAAGAGCTAACACCTATCCTTCTCAAACTCTTCCAAAATATAGCAGAGGGAGGAACACTCCCAAACTCATTCTACGAGGCCACCATCACCCTGATACCAAAACCAGACAAGGATATCACAAAGAAGGAAAACTGCAGGCCAATATCACTGATGAACATAGATGCAAAAATCCTCAACAAAATACTAGCAAACAGAATCCAACAGCACATTAAACAGATCATACACCATGATCAAGTGGGGTTTATTCCAGGAATGCAAGGATTCTTCATTATATGCAAATCAATCAACGTGATACACCATATTAACAAATTGAAGGAGAAAAACCATACGATCATCTCAATAGATGCAGAGAAAGCTTTCGACAAAATTCAACAGCAATTTATGATAAAAACCCTGCAGAAAGTAGGCATAGAGGGAACTTTCCTCAACATAATAAAGGCCATATATGACAAACCCACAGCAACATCGTCCTCAATGGTGAAAATCTGAAAGCATTTCCACTAAGATCAGGAACAAGACAAGGTTGCCCACTCTCACCACTCTTATTCAACATAGTTTTGGAAGTTTTAGTCACATCAATCAGAGAAGAAAAGGAAATAAAAGAAATCCAAATTGGAAAAGAAGAAGTAAAGCTGTCACTGTTTGCAGATGACATGGTACTATACATAGAGAATCCTAAAGATGCTACCAGAAAACTCCTAGAGCTAATCAATGAATTTGGTAAAGTTGCAGGATACAAAATTAATGCACAGAAATCTCTGGCATTCCTATACACTAATGATGAAAAATCTGAAAGTGAAATCAAGAAAACACTCCCATTTACCATTGCAACAAAAGGAATAAAATATCTAGGAATAAACCTACCTAAGGAGACAAAAGACCTGTATGCAGAAAATTATAAGACATTGATGAAAGAAATTAAAGATGATACAAATAAATGGAGAGATATACCATGTTCTTGGATTGGAAGAATCAACATTGTGAAAATGACTCTACTACCCAAAGCAATCTGCAGATCCAATGCAATCCCTATCAAACTACCACTGGCATTTTTCACAGAACTAGAACAAAAACTTTCACAATTTGTATGGAAACACAAAAGACCCCGAATAGCCAAAGCAATCTTGAGAACGAAAAATGGAGCTGGAGGAATCAGGCTCCCTGACTTCAGACTATACTACAAAGCTACAGTAATCAAGACAGTATGGTACTGGCACAAAAACAGAAATATAGATCAATGGAACAGGATAGAAAGCCCAGAGATAAACCCACGCAAATATGGTCACCTTATCTTTGATAAAGGAGGCAGGAGTGTACAGTGGAGAAAGGACAGCCTCTTCAATAAGTGGTGCTGGGAAAACCGGACAGGTACATGTAAAAGTATGAGATTAGATCACTCCCTAACACCATACACAAAAATAAGCTCAAAATGGATTAAAGACCTAAATGTAAGACCAGAAACTATCAAACTCTTAGAGGAAAACATAGGCAGAACACTCTATGACATAAATCACAGCAAGATCCTTTTTGACCCACCTCCTAGAGAAATGGAAATAAAAACAAAAATAAACAAGTGGGACCTAATGAAACTTCAAAGCTTTTGCACAGCAAAGGAAACCATAAACAAGACCAAAAGACAACCCTCAGAATGGGAGAAAATATTTGCAAATGAAGCAACTGACAAAGGATTAATCTCCAAAATATATAAGCAGCTCATGCAGCTCAATAACAAAAAACCAAACAACACAATCCAAAAATGGGCAGAAGACCTAAATAGACATTTCTCCAAAGAAGATATACAGACCGCCAACAAACACATAAAAGAATGCTCAACATCATTAATAATTAGAGAAATGCAAATCAAAACTACAATGAGATATCATCTCACACCAATCAGAATGGCCATCATCAAAAAATCTAGAAACAATAAATTCTGGAGAGGGTGTGGAGAAAAGGGAACCCTCTTGCACTGCTGGTGGGAATGTAAATTGATACAGCCACTGTGGAGAACAGTATGGAGGTTCCTTAAAAAACTACAAATAGAACTACCATATGACCCAGCAATCCCACTACTGGGCATATACCCTGAGAAAACCATAATTCAAAAAGAGTCATGTACCAAAATGTTCATTGCAGCTCTATTTACAATAGCCAGGAGATGGAAACAACCTACGTGTCCATCATCGGATGAATGGATAAAGAAGATGTGGCACATATATACAATGGAATATTACTCAGCCATAAAAAGAAACAAAATTGAGCTATTTGTAATGAGGTGGATAGACCTAGAGTCTGTCATACAGACTGACGTAAGTCAGAAAGAGAAAGACAAATACCATATGCTAACATATATATATGGAATTTAAGGGAAAAAAATGTCATGAAGAACCTAGGGGTAAGACGGGAATAAAGACACAGACCTACTAGAGAAGGGACTTGAGGATATGGGGAGGGGGAAGGGTAAGGTGTGACAAAGCGAGAGAGAGGCATGGACACATATACACTACCAAACATAAGGTAGATAGTTAGTGAGAAGCAGCCGCATAGCACAGAGAGATCAGCTCGGTGCTTTGTGACCACCTAGGTGGGTGGGATAGGGAGGGTGGGAGCGAGGGAGATGCAAGAGGGAGGAGATATGGGGATATATGTATATGTATAGCTGATTCACTTTGTTATAAAGCAGAAACTAACACACCATTGTAAAGCAATTATACTCCAATAAAGATGCAAAAAAAAAAAAAAAAGGACAAATTGATAAATGGGACTTCAACAAAAGTAAAAACCTGCTCTTCAAGGGGAATTCCCTGGTGGTCCAGTGGTTAGGATTTGGTGCTTTCACTGCCAGGGATACATGGTGGGGCCAAAAAAAAAAAAAAGAAAAGAAACAAAACAGAACAAAAAAACACCTCTGCTCTTCAATAACCACTATTAAAAGACTGAAAAGACAAGCCAAAGACTGGGAATATATTTGATAGAGAAGTTTCTTCAGAATATATGAAGAACTCTCAAAATTCAAAATATGAAAAAAAAAAAAAACCAAACCCAACCTAGTTAAAAATGGGCCAACGATTTTGACACTTCACGCACATTCATTTGCTTATATATAAGCACACAAATATGTGTTCATCATCATTAGTCATTAGGGAAATACAAATTAAACCACCATGAGAGGGGTTTCCCTGGTGGCGCAGTGGTTAAGAATCCACCTGCCAATGCAGGGGACACAGGTTCGAGCCCTGGTCCCGGAAGATCCCATATGCTGTGGAGCAACAAAGCCCATGTGCCACAACTACTGAGCCAGCGCTCTAGAGCCCGAGAGCCACAACTACTAGAGCCCATGCTCCACAACTACTGAAACCCACACGCCTAGAGTCCGTGCTCCTCAACAAGAGAAGCCACCGCAATGAGAAGCCCACGCACCGTAATGAAGAGTAGCCCCCACTCAGCACAACTAGAGAAAGCCTGCTTGCAGAAACAAAGACCCAACACAGCCAAAAATAAATAAATTAAAACAACAACAACAAACCACAACGAGAACCACTACACACCTATTAGAATTAATCAAAATAAAAAGACTGAACAGTCTGTGCTGACAATAATGTGGAGAACCTGGAAATCTCATACATTGCTTGTGGGAATGGAAAATGGTACAATTACTTTGGAAAAGTTTGGCAGCTTCTTCAAAAGTTAAACATATACCCCACATAGCTACTATTTGATCTAGCCATTCAGCTTCTAGGTATTTCCCCAAGGGAAAAGAAGGCATATGTCCAAACAAAGACTTGTACAGGAACATTTATAGCAGCTTTATTTGTTATAGCTCCAAACTGGAAACAACTCAAATGTCCATCAACAGATGAATGGACAAATTGTGGTATATACATATGATAAAATACCACTCAGCAACAAAAATGAAAGAATTATTGATACATGCAAGAACATGGATGGATCTCAAAATCATTATGTTGAATGAAATAAGCCCGACAAAAAAAGTCTATGTGATTCTTGTATATAAAACTCCAGAAAATGCAAACTAATCTCTAGTGATAGAAAGTACCTGTGTTACCGGGGGAGAGAAGTGTGGGGACGGTTGGGAGGGATGGTTTACAAAGGAGCATGCAGAAACTTTTGGGGATGATGGATATCTTCACTATTTTTTTTTTTTTTTTTTTTTTTTTTTTTTTGGTATGCGGGCCTCTCACTGCTGTGGCCTCTCCCATTGCGGAGCACAGGCTCCGGACACGCAGGCTCAGCAGCCATGGCTCACGGGCCCAGCTGCTCCGCAGCATGTGGGATCTTCCCGGACTGGGGCACGAACCCGTGTCCCCTGCATCGGCAGGCGGACTCTCAACCACTGCGCCACCAGGGAAGCCCTTCACTATCTTTATTGTAGTGATGGCTTCAAGGCTTTATACATATGTCAAAACTTACCAAATTTGCATTTTAAATATATACAGTGGATTGTATGCCAATTCTATCTCAATAAAATTGTTTAAAAAGCTACTAATCTGATGTACAGTTAATTTGATTTGTTTCAGTCCTCAATTTTTAGGAGTTGCTTTTCAATTCTATTTTTGAATATGTAAAATAATTATATTTCTATAGACAAAATTATATAAGAAGTTAAATTCAGGGAAGTCTTCCTTTCATATTTTTACTTCTATAATGTTCCCTTCCTATCTTCATAGGTAAATTTTTTTTGTAATTTCTGTTTTATCTTCTAGTGTTTCTTTTTGATATGCATTTATTAATATATCCCTCCCTCCCTTTTTTTGGCCACAGCATGCGCCATCTTAGTTCCCCAACCAGGGATCAACCCTGTGCCCCCTGCAGTGGAAACGCGGGTTCTTAACCACTGGACCGCCAGGGAAGTCCCTATATTTCCCCTTTCTCAAACAAAGAATTGCACATTATGTAACCTTCTACACCTTTTATTTTCATTTAACAATAAATTTACCTCATATCAGTGTATGAAGATCTTTCTCATTTCTTTTTGTATGTGCATAATACTCAACTGTGATTTGTCACTGATAAACAGTTATCAATCTTTTGCTATTATAAATACTACTGCGAAGAATAACCTTGTTCATAAGTGATCTCATATTTTTGCCAGTGCATCTTTGAGACAGATTCCTCGAAGTGGGATTGCTGGATTAAAGATAAATACATATGTAACTTTCCTAGACAGGGCCATGTTCACTACAGAGTGGTTACACTATTTGGCATTCTCACGAGCAATATATGAGTGTCTGTGGCTCCCTAAACTTGCCAACACAATATGTTATGAAATACTTGGATCTGCCAGTCTGAGAGATGGAAAGTAGTACTTTGATGGAGTTTCTGTTTGCTTATCCCACTAAAAGTGAGGTTGAATATCTTTTAATATGTTCAAGGGCCATTAAAATTTTTTTTTCTGTGAACTGTTTATGTCTTTTGCTCAAATTTCTATTGTCATCGGCTTTCTCTTTTTAGAAGTTCTTTGTATAGTAAAGCTATTAGCCCTTTGTGATTTAAGTTGAAGATGTTATTCCCCAATTTGTCACTGTTTTTTTATTTCATTTGTAGTGGGCTTTTCTCTCTCTCTCTCTCTCTGTGTGTGTGTGTGTGTGTGTGTGAGAGAGAGAGAGAGAGAGAGAGAGAGAGAGAGAGAGAAAGAGAGAGAGAGAGAGCTTGGACATCTAAAAGGTCTTCTTTTATTTCTATGTAGTCAAGTTTATCAGTCTTTTCTTTTATTGCTTCTAGACTTTTGGATCATAGGAAGAGTTCCCCTAATCCTCAGTTGTAAAGGTGTTCACCCATGTTTTCTTCCAGTACTTGTATGTTTCATTTTACATTTAGATTTCCGATCCACTTGAAATTTATCTTGGTGAACAGTGTGAGATACAGACCCAATGTTATATTTTTCCAAATGGCTATCCAGTTTTCTCAACTCTTTATTAAAAAACTCAATCCTGGGAATTCCCTGGCAGTCCAGTGTTTAGGACTCCGCGCTTCTACCGCCAGGGGCTCAGGTTCCATCCCTGGTCAGCCCGCATCCCACTGGCTTTGCAGTGAGGCCAAAACGAAAACAAAAAAACCTCAATCCCACCCCGCCCCCACTGAATTCCTCACCTCTATCACAAATTAATAATTTCAACTGTACATGTTTCTATTTCTGGACTTTCTATTCTATTTTACTGGTCTGTATGTTTACCCATGCACCAATAGCACACTTTCTAAATTATAGAGACTTTATAATATGTTTTAATATTAGGTGTGGCTAGCTTCCCACCCCACATGACACTAAAAGATTTTCAGGGTTTTCCTGGATACTCTTGTTTGTTTGGATATTTTCCATATGAAAGTTATAATCAATTTGTTTAATTCTAGAAAGGCAACCTGTGTTTTTTGTTTGTTTTGGATCAAGTTAAATTTATAAATTAGGAAGAACTGACATCATTGGGATGTTGACTCTTCCTTTCCAACATTATGATGTTGACTTGTTATTTTATTTATGTTGACTTTTGTCTCTTTCAATAATGGTTTAAAATTTTCTTCATATATATTTCGTTAAGTTATTGCCTAAGTATTTTATCTTTATTTTTATTTTAAATAGTCTTCTGTCCTCTTACATCTTCTACCTGATTATTATTTGAATATGGAAAGGTTACTATATTTCTTTCTGTTAAGTTTATAACTTGTTACTTTACTAGATTTTCTTATTATTTACAGTAGCTTCTCGATTGATTCTCTCCGATTTTTCAACATACAATGATATAATCTGCTAAAAGAAGTGTTTTTATCTTATCCTTTTAAATTAGTGTTCCCATACCATGTTAAGTGGTAGTGGTAGTCTTGTCTCATTCTTGACTAGCAAGAATGACTCTAATGTTCCCTCATGTAAAAAACATGCGGGGGACTTCCCTGGTGGTCCAGTGGGTAAGACTTTGTGCTCCCAATGCAGGGGGCCCAGGTTCGATCCCTAGTCAGGGGACTAGATTCTGCATGCATGCCACAACTAAGAGTCCACATGCTGCAACTAAGGAGTCCGCATGCCGCAACTAAAAGATCCCACATGATGCAACAAAGATCCTGCGTGCCACAACTAAGACCTGGCAAAGCCAAAATAAATAAATAATAAGTAAATAAAATAAAAATAAAAAACATGCTGGATTTTGCATACACATACACAGACATCTTTTAATCATATTAAGGGAATATCTATTGATTCCTACTTCATTGAAAATTTAAATCAAAAATGGATATAAATTATGACAAATGCTTTATTGGCAACTGTGGAGATTAGCGTATGATATTTCTTCTTAGAAATATTATTTAATATAATAAGTTACATTAATAGATTTCCTAATATTGAACAATCCTTTCGTTGTGGTTTTTTTTTTTTTTTTTTTTTTTTTTGCGGTACGCGGGCCTCTCACTGTTGTGCCCTCTCCCGTTGTGGAGCACAGGCTCTGGACGCGCAGGCTCAGCGGCCATGGCTCACAGGCCTAGCCGCTCCGTGGCATGTGGGATCTTCCCGGACCCGGGCACGAACTTGTGTCCCCTGCATCCGCAGGCAGACTCTCAACCACTGCGCCACCAGGGAAGCCCAATCCTTTCGTTTTTGTAGTGAACATCACTTGGTCATAATGTATACTTTTTAAAATATGTTGTTGGATTCTATTCTATTTTCTATCTTATTTAAGATTTTTGCACCAATATTCACAAGTGAGATTGTTCTGTAGTTTTCTTGTGTGTATGTGTGCAATCTTTATCATTTTTTTTTTTTTTTTGCTAAGCTCATCTCATAAAATGTTTTTGTAAGTTTTCTTCTTTTTCTATGACCCAGAATGCTTAAGTAGAATTAAGATTATATTTAGGAAAACTATGCAATGGTTTGAGTTGTGGGCTGAACTAATCACTTTTTAATGGAACACCTTTTTAACCTGAAAGAACAAGTAACAAACAAACTATACTTATTCAGATTTGGGTATTTGGTAGACATTTTCTCAAAAATACACAAAATGAGCTTGTCACTTCAAGGAAAACAAGTGACTTTGTATTTATTGACAATGACAAAACTCAAATTTTCAGATGAAAATTAGAATTTTGGGAAACTTGTATCTGCAACTGTGAACCTGACAAGTTCCCAATACTCAAAGACTTTTCTGGTGAGATAGGTGTTGATACAAATAAAAGTGATTTTTAAATATTGTATAATGGAGTGTGTCAGTATTTAATATTGTATCATGAAATGTGTCAATGTGTTTAACTCAGTGAACCAATATTTTCCAAATGACCAATTTGGTCTAATGCCAAATGTTACACATTCATTGATATGGTGTCAGATCCCACGCTGCAGCTAGCTTTTAACAAACTCCCACTTCTTGAATTTTGGTTTAGTATCAAAGAAAAATGTTCATAAGTATCTAAATAAGCTATTAAAATACTACTCCCTGGGGCTTCCCTGGTGGCGCGGTGGTTGGGAGTCTGCCTGCCAATGCGGGGGATGCGGGTTCGGGCCCTGGTCTGGGAGGATCCCACGTGCCGCGGAGCGGCTGGGCCCGTGAGCCACGATTACTGAGCCTGCGCGTCTGGAGCCTGTGCTCCTCAACAAGAGAGGCCACGATAGTGAGAGGCCCGCGCACCGCGATGAAGAGTGGCCCCCGCTTGCCGCAACTGGAGGGGGCCCTCGCGCAGAGGCGGAGACCCAGCACAGCCATAAATAAATTAATTAATTAATAAAAAAAAAATGTCAGGTGCTGTGCTATTTAAAAAAATAATAAAAAAAAATTAAAAAAAAATACTACTCCCTTTTCCAGCTATGTATTTGAGTGAGTCCAGATCTTCACACACTTCAACCAAAACAGTACACTGTAACAGAGTGATTGCAGATGTGTGAATCCGACTGCTTTCTATTAGGTCAGATAGTAAGAAATGATAAAGCTGTAAAACAAAAACAATACCCCTCTTCTCACTAAATTGTATTTATTTGGGAAAATATAGTTATTTCTCATAGGTTATGTTAACATTTAATGGGTTTATTTTTATTGTTGTTTTCAAATGAATAAAAAATATTAAAAATTTTTTCAATCTTAATTGCTAATATGGTGAACATTGATAGATATAATACAATCCACAGAAACCAAAGCTCTGTAGGGAAGGGTGTCTTCAATACTTTTTTTTTTGGCTGTGTCACACAGCATCCAGGGATAGGGGATCTTATTTCCCTGACCAGGGATGGAACCTGTGTGCCGGCCATGGAAGCACACA
This sequence comes from Grampus griseus, assembly GCF_964374135.1. Lineage (NCBI taxonomy): Eukaryota > Metazoa > Chordata > Mammalia > Artiodactyla > Delphinidae > Grampus > Grampus griseus. The sequence continues at coordinate 74,284,684 of NC_139018.1, read as the reverse complement.
GTCCTAACCGCTGGACTGCCAGGGAATTCAATACTTCAATACTTTTTAAAAGGTAAAGGAGTTCTGAGACCAAGACGCTTGAGAACCATTACTTAGCAGCTTCCTCAGGAAAAGCTCATGTTCAGATTTTTTTGTCAGCAGGCTTTACACCTGAACACAGCATAAGGGGATATAAAATTCTTGGATCATATTTTCTTTTTGAGAACCTTGAAAATGCAGTTTCATTGTTTCTAGCATAAAATGATGCTGTAAAGAATTCTGACGCCAGTCGAATTTCCTTTTCCTTATAAATGACTAGGACTTTTTGTCTGGATGCTCAAAGGGGTTTTTCCTTATCTTTAAAGACTAATAGTTTTACTAGAAAGTGTTTTGGTTTAAACTGTTCTGGGTCAGTTTTATCCTATACACTGTAGGCCTTTGCGATATGTAGACTTAAGTCTTATTTCAGGAAAATTTTCTCAAAATTTTGTTTTAAATATTTGTTCTGATACATTGCTCTGGTTTTCCTTGTGGGGATAAATGTGTGTGCTTGTTCTCTATATCTATCACTTTCTCTTGAAAACTTTTATCTTCCTTTTTAGAAAAACCATTCTCCTTTCAGCCCTTAAATGTGCTTTTTTTATTTCTGAAAAAAGTTAAAAAAATTTTTTCCTGAGACTGGTTAGTTCTCATTTAATATGCGACTGTTCTCTACCCGTATCACTTTTTAGCTTTTCTATTTCTGATTTATGCTTTTCTTTCAAATCATCTATTATTTTATTTCCCTTAAAAATATTAGGTTAAAAAAAAGAGAGAAGAAAAAATGCTAAGTTAAAGTTTTCATCTGCTTTGTGACCACATTTTTCTAGTGTGTTACTGTCTGCTTGAACATTATTAAGTTTATTTTCACCTTGTTTCCATAGCATGTATGGGATTAGATCATATTTCTTATTTGTTCCCAATCTTAAATGAGGTAGATTTTCCCGGACTATTAAGAAAACGCAGTCTTGCCTCTCGGCCCCGCCCACGCCTCGCGCATGCTCTGGACCCCGCCCACTCCTGGGCCCCGCCCACGCCTCTCACACAGCGTCGCCGGCCACGCCCAGCCTCTTGCCTCTCGACGGTGCCAGGCTTGCTGTATATTTTCCCGCCATTTCCAGCTTTTCTTGAGAACTGATTGATTTCGGTGAGATCCGAGGCCTTTTGGGATCACTGCGGCCAAACAGGTAGGGCATGTAGTTAAAAAAGAGCTACTGCGGGCTTCCCTGGTGGCGCAGTGGTTGACAGTCCGCCTGCCGATGCAGGGGACATCCCCGGTCCGGGAAGATCCCACATGCCGCGGAGCGGCTGGGCCCGTGAGCCATGGCCGCTGAGCCTGCGCGTCCAGAGCCTGTGCTCCGCAACGGGAGAGGCCACAACAGTGAGAGGCCCGCGTACCGCAAAAAAAAAAAAAAAAGAGTTACTCGTAAATCTGAGACTCTGCTTAATCTCCATCACCCCTAGAAATCAGACGAGGCTTGCCCTCACAAATCCTGTTAACGGCCCTTCTTCTAAAGGGTTCATTTGGTCAACGCATTTGATTAAAATCGTTCTTGCTTCCCCTAAACAAAGCAGGGCATATATTACTGTGACCTTTTCAGTAGTTCTTTAGACTCACTTTCTGGTAGAAGTTAGTGTATCTGTGAGCAACAAATAGGTATCTGAAGCTCATGCCTCTGTGTAATGTCTTTGCATTGAAACATTTATTCAGTAAGTTTTTATCGTGAATCTTGCCCTTATGTGAGAAAAATATTACAGTGTGGCACAAACCAGCCAATATTCTTTGAGCAAATGTCTCCATAAACTACTTTAAAACTTTTTTAAAGAAAAGACTTAAAAAAAAAGAAGACTTCAGTGGGGAAAAATTTTACCTTCTGTTTTGATTTTTTCCCCCAATTTAATTTTAAATGAAATTAAACTAATATATATTACATTCTTGTAGTATATTCATGAAATTAAGCGTAAATCTATTAAATGTGTGAACTAATTACAGCTCTATGTTTCAGCTCTGTATTTTTTTTTTTTTTTTTTTTGCCGTACACGGACCTCTCACTGTTGTGGCCTCTCCCGTTGCGGAGCACAGGCTCTGGACGCGCAGGCCCAGCGGCCATGGCTCACGGGCCCAGCTGCTCCGCGGCATGTGGGATCTTCCCGGACCGGGGCACGAACCCGTGTCCCCTGCATCGGCAGGCGGACTGTCAACCACTGCGCCACCAGGGAAGCCCTCAGCTCTGTATATTTTATGTCAGTTTCTTCATTTAAAACCTTACATTTCAGTGAATATCAGATACATCTTTTGAAAAATGATGGGATTGGAAAAAATGTTAAATGATTTTCAAGATCGCTTCCAGATCTATGATTCTGAGTTTCTATGGAGTAGAAGGAAATGTGAAAAGCTCAGACATCATGCATAAATAATGTTTCCATTAGATAAAATATGTCCCAAATGGCTAATATGTGATCTTGTATATTTGGTCCACTACCTTCTCCTTGCTCCATCTTGCTGTATCACAGGAAACTATTAGGAAAGAAATAGATTTTTTTTTAGGATTGTTTTTTCTAATTACAAATTAGTGCCTGAATTAATCCAGAAAATTTAGAAAACAAAAAAAGTGTAAAGGCAACACACACACACACACATACACATACACATGATCTCACCATTCAAAAAAAAATCGTCATTGTCCTATTACTCTTCTAAATATGTATAATTTTTCTCTTTAGAAAATGGCATAGCATAGTCTGCAGTCTGCTTTTTTTACTTCAGAGGTATATGTACTTCCTCACATCCAATTAAAATACCCACAATAATATGCCCACATCCCAATAAGTTAGCAGAAACTAAGCAAACATTGTTAAGTAGATTTTGGAACAGCTATAATTATGTTATGCCCCAGGTTATTCTCTTTCTCTGCTGCAGAATGGATTGGTTTCACTGCAACCTGTGTTTCCGAAAAGATGGGGCCCATTTCTTTGTCACCAGCTGTGGCCATATTTTCTGTAAAAAGTGTTTGACTCTGGGTGAGTGATTTAACTGTTTTCACATTCAGGCAAAAATGTTTTTAACCTAGAAATAATGATTAACCATTTCTCTGTGTAACTTGGAATAAAAATCACTTAGTAGGCCGAAGGTGGTGTGGGTATAATAGGAAACTGTTGATTATGAAAATCGGAGGAATCCATTAAAAGGAATGATTTAGCAAATGGACTATCTATTACTTGAACATCAAAAGGTGCTTGTCAGTGTTCTGAAGCCTGTGGCAGAGAAAGCCACAAGGTTATCAGACTGATTAGAGGAAAGAGAAAAAATAAAAATAATGAATAGAAATTGGGAAAGTGGTTGATAACAAGAGCTATTTCTAATGGGAAGTAGTATAATCTGTGAAATCAATTTAATTAGAAATGTTGACGATGGTGATAGTGGTGGGTGATACCTTTGTGGTTTAAAAAGTTTTTTCATGTGTACCAGTTTTATGTATCCTCACCACAATCCCAGGAGGTAATTATTAGTAGACCCATTTTACAAATGAGGAGCTGGTTCAAATAGGTGATTTGACCAAGTTCTTGCAGCTGTTAAGTCTTAGAAGAGACAAATTTAAGGTGTGTCTTTTTTTTCTTAATGCTAAAATACTTACAAGGTATGTATTATATTCTGTAGGTATGTATTCTGGGTAGTAGGTCCAGAAGAGGGACTTAAGATGTTTTGATCAGGGAAAATTTCCTAGAAGAGGTGTTGTTTCAATAGAGTTTTGAGTAATAAACTGGAGTCTGCCAAGTGAATTAGGCAGGGAAGATCATTCTGGTTTAAGAGAACAGCATGTGTAAAGGAATACAACATCATTAAACTTAGTACAGGGAAGTACATGTGGTTGGGATTGGTAGAGCATAAAAGAATAAAGTAAGAAATGGTGAGAGATGAGGCTAGAGTGGTAGGTAGTGGCCATATGATGGAAGGCTCTATATACCAGGCTAAAGAACCTGAACTTTATCCTGCAGGTGATGGAGAGCTGTGGAAGTTTCTTTGTCTTGTCTTTTTCTTAAATAGAAGAATGATTTGCACTTGCTAGCTCACTCTGATAATAATATGGAAGGAAGACGGGGAAAAACTTCATCCCCAAGGAAAGAAGAGTCAGGTTAGGTAGCCTCTGGAGAAGCTTTTTCTCTATGTGAATCTCATGACCCTTTAAAGTTATCTGCTAATGTAACAAAGCTATTACTATGGTAACAGCAGCTCACTTTGGAGCAGTTTGTCTCGGTGAAGCATATGTCATGTGACGTTTTCTCCGGACATGGCATTTATCTTAATCAATAACCAGCACCACCACTAAAATTTTAACTTCACAGGAAGATTAGTAATTTTAATTTCCACATCTTTCAGATTGGGTTAATTAGAGAATGAGAGTAGGAGAGCTTCAAAACAATATCCAGGAATATTAGCAAGGTGAGAACAAGGCAGGAATAATTGGAGAGTTTCTTATGGTGCCTAATGTGTGCCTACTGTCTGGTAGATAGAATAAAAAATAATAACTTAAAGTTGAGATCTTTGGTACTCTTCCCAGACTCTAGTAAATGTACACTCCTGTACTCCTGCTGGGAGGCTACTGTCCCTCACCTGCAGAAGAAAACTGAGAATTTATAAAAAGGGAGATGGGTAGAGGTACAGTGTGAAAGCCTTACTTCTCATCAACATACAAGTTTGGAAACACTGATTTCGAGAATGGAGCTCAAGTCGATGTCCTTTTATAGCACAATGACATTTTGAATTCAGTAAGAACCCTCTTTTCATTAGCTAGCCTACTTGACTGTTATCATGTACTTTAGGAAAATCTTACCTCATGCCCATGAGAACCAAACATTTTTTTCCCCTTTCCCCGCTAGATAAATGTGCTGTTTGTGGAACTGCCTGCAAGTATCTGGCTCTTTCTGATAATGTAAGTTTTTCCTCCCCGTCACAAACAATCTTATCCCATTCCTGGTGTGTAGGAACTATACAAAGAATACAGTGGCTAAGAACTGAAATTTTGGGGGAATTCCCTGGTGGTCCAGTGGTTAGGACTTGGGGCTTTCACCGTGGGGGCCTAGGTTCAACCTCTGGTCAGGGAACTAAGATCCTGCAAGCCACGTGGCATGGCCAAAAAAAAAAACTGAAATTTTTTTTTAAAAAAAGGAACAAACAAAACGTGTAGATAGCAATTGAAAAAAAAAGGAGGTAAACTAGAGATAAAAGAATTATTTGTGGATTTGTGACTGCTGTCACAGAAGCATGAGGTAAGAAGGATTAGGATATGTAGTCTACATCTCCTAGCGCAATAGTGATCGCCCTTTTAGCACAGTGAAATAATACCTGGTTGCTTTAGAAAGGGTGCTATGTCTTTAACCATATTTGCCTGTATTTTATTTCATTCCATTGTGGATGTGTCTTACTCTCTTCATAGCTGAAACCTCAGGAGAAGATGTACTTCAAAAGCCCTGTGGAGACAGCTTTGCAGTATTTTAGTCACATCTCTCAGGTATGAGAAATAAAAGTGAAGAAAACCTGATTTTCCAGGCAAGTTATAAATGCATCTTATTTCTTTTCCAGAGGTTCTCTTTAAACTGCATTCATATATTTGTATACAATGGGGAGAAATTGGCTGCCCTGTTTGCTTTCTTCCCTGATGATACAAATCTCAACAGTTAACTTTTTACTCACCCAGAATCTGTGATAGGCTGTAAAAACTACTATGTAGCTGACATCTTGCCTTGTGGTTCCTAGTTCTATTTAGTAATTTTTGAGGATAAAAAAGGTTCTAGAGAGCTTTGTCTTCTTTCTTCGCACATTTAATGAATCTTCTAAAAATTGCTTTGAATATACAGGCCTGACCCTGCAAACAATGGATTTAGTAGCCAAACTTTCAAGCTTTTGCTTATAGACCTAAGTTCAAAAACGGATTTCTTGTTCTCCACTCTTATTTTTCAATAACCTGTCTTAGCAACACATATATATTTAATTCTTCAGTTAGTATTTATAATAGGTTGCCTGAATTTTGGAAGATATTTTTCTTTTCCTGATGCATGATATGTTGTCATGCCATTGACTTGGTCAGGAGCAATAGAATTGTGGAAGGAAGTGAAGAGGAGACAGGACAACCATTTGAGAAAGTTCCCAAATTCTAAAAACTTTGGTTTTTCCTTTCCACTCTCCAGTTCTCCACCAAGATCATTTCATAGCCTCATGGGATTGCTATCTGGGCACATTTCTTGAGATTTTATCACTATTTTTCTTCTCTAGTCTCCTCGTTCTTACGAGAATATTTTTTTATTAAATGTGAAGATGGTCCTTTGTCATGTTTGGCTGAAGACAGTAGGTTTAATTTTTCTTTGGTGTCTCCCCCTCAATCCTGACTCTGGAGATAGAGGAAGGGAAATTAAAGCTTTCACTGCATCCTGCTTTTAGCTGCTTGGGTGAACCGTCATATTTGAGATACTATTTAACATTATGGGGAGATAAAATCCAGCTGAGACTCAAGGAGAAATGTAAACAAGGTCACATGAACAAGAGAAAGAGCAGAGCTTTGGTTAATAACTAAACCAAGGGTTAGTTAATGATCAGGAGAGAAATTATATGTAGTCTGAATTCTACCCTGCCTAATCATGGGACCAAATACACATGGTCAAGTAATCAAGATAAAATACATGAAAAGGGTCAGTTAATCATCACTGTAGTGAAGTGCCCGTTTGGTGAAGTCAGCAATGTCTGAAAATGTGTTTTCCCAATCTGTGAAGTTGAATAACTGATCCAAGTAATGTCTAGATTGTCTCGTTCAGGCTTCTGCTCATATTTTTCTTCCTCAGTCAGACCTTTACTGACTCTCATATCTCAAATAGCAGCCCCAAGTCTACTTCTTACCCTGCTTTATTTTTCATCATAGGTCTTATCTCTAACATTATATAATTTATTTATTGTCTGAATCCTGCACTGCTTTCCCTTAGCATAATGTGTTCAAGGTTTATCCATGTTGTAGAATGTATTAGAACTTCATTAGTACTTTATTCCTTTTTATGACCAAATAATAATCCATTATATAGCTGGATATACGTTTCACGTATTCATTCATCCATTGAGGGACATTTAGGTTATTTCCACTTTTTGGCTATTATGAATAATGCTGCTATGAGTATTTGTATACAAGTTTTTGTGTGGACATATATTCATTTCTCTTGGATATATACATAGGAATTAGATCACTGGATCAAATGGTAACTCTATGTTTAACTTTTGGAACTGCCAGACTGTTTTCCCAAGTGCTTGCACATTTTACATTTTTACCAGCAGTGTATGAGGGTTTTGATTTCTCCATATCCTCACCAACACTTGTTTTATCTGTCTTTTTTTAATAATAATCATCCTAGTGGTGTGAAGTGCTATCTCGGTGTGGGTTTGATTTGCATTTCTCTGATGATTAATGTTGTTGAGCATCTTCTCATGTGCTTATTGGCTATTTGTTTGTCATCTTTAAAGTAATATCTATTCAAATCCTTTGCCCATTTTTAAGTCGGATTGTCTTTTTATTAGTTGTAAGAGTTCTTTATATATTCTAGGTACAAGTCCTTCACCACATATGTGATTTGCAAACATTTTCTCCCATTTTGTTGGGCCCATCCACTTTAAAATTAAGAAGAAGTAACATAAATGTCCATTAAGTAAAAACAAATAGGAAGAACAGACAACATCAAGCATCAAATAGAGTAGGAAATAAAGAGAGAGAAGAGGTTGAGAGAAAGAGAGGGAAAGATATAGGTTCACAAAGAAAGACAAATTCAGAGCAAAAGGCACAAATGAAAATACAGAGGGACTTCCCTGGTGGGCCAGTGGTTAAGGCTCTGCGCTCCCAATACAGGGGGCATGGGTTTGATCCCTGCTTGGGGAACGAAGATCCCACATGCCATATGGCGCAGCCAAAAAAAAAGAAAAAGATAAACAAAAATACAGAGAAAGACTTTTTTAAAAAATGAATTTATTTATTTATTTTGGGCTGCATTGGGTCTTCGTTGCTGCACGCGGGCTTTCTCTAGTTGTGGTGAACAGGAGCTACTCTTGGTTGTGGTGTGCGGGCTTCTCATTGCAGTGGCTTCTCTTGTTGTGGAACACGAGCTCTAGGCATGCGGGCTTCAGTAGTTGTGGCTCTCGGGCTGTAGAGCTCAGGCTCAGTAGCTGTGGCGCACAGACTTAGTTGCTCCGCGGCATGGGGGATCTTCCCCAACCAGGGCTCGAACCTGTGTCCCCTGCATTGGCAGGCTGATTTTTAACCACTACGTCACCAGGGAAGCCCAAGAAAGACTTTCATAAATTTAATGTTGGGACTGACAAACTTTTTCTTGAAAGGTTAGTAAATATTTTAGGTTTTGCAGGCTATGCAACCTCTGTTGCAGCTACTCAACTCTGCTGCTGTAGCACAGAACAACAGCCACAGGCAATCTGTAAACAAATGGGTATGACTGTATTCCAGTAAAACTTTATTTACAAATACAGGCAGCTGGCCCTGATCATTAGGTGGCTGACTGGGAAATCATATGTTTTGCTAACATACTTAAATAACTACCATATAAATCGTTTGAGTAAAATCAGGTCAAGACCTGATCTCATAAATAGATCAGATCAGTTTCCCATCCCTCACTTGAATTTAAAGACTGAACAGCTGAGATAATCAATGGTGCCTTTGAAGAAAGGTTTTATTTAGTTGAAGATTATTTTACCTGAAAAGAAAAAGTTTATCTGTCAGTTTTTAAGACTTCTGAAACAGTGTAGCTGAGTTCTTTATCACTACTGAGCAGGTCGAGGAACCTTAAGCCCCAGTGTGAGAGGCTTTGATCACAAACTGCAACCCAAAACTTAACTCCCTGGCTGTGCCACGTGGCTTGTAGGATCTTAGTTCCCCGACGAGGGATCGAACCTGTGCCCCCTGCAGTGGAAGCGTGGAGTCTTAACCACTGGACCACCAGGGAAGTCCCCTTTCTTTTGATAAGGAAGCATTTTTAGGATTCTTTTTTGCTCAAATCTCTTTGAGCACCAAAGTAGTTTTGGCACGTAGGTTAGTAGGTCTCTTGGCTATATATTGTATCTATCCATAGTATCTATTGCTCGCCAACCCTTTGCCATTTTAGATAACTCCCAGGATTGAGTGCCTTTTTTCTGCTTCTGCATTGTTCAAATTTTCTAAAATGAATATGTTTTACTTTTATTGAAAACAAGAATAAATTTTAAAAAATAGATTACAGTGAATTCTTATCTGTGTAGAATTAGTTTAGTTTGCTTTTGAGTAGAAAGGAAAGAGTGTAGAGACTATATAAATTCGGAAGTAGAATTCTTTAGGAAGGTGGCAAAAGCAACTTGCAAATTAAATGAGAACAAAAAGTTTATGACAAAAGTACCAGATCTAGGAAGGACCTAAGAAAAAGGTTTACGGTGTGAGTAGGGAGGAAACAAACGAGACCTGAATACTGCTGTGTATTCAAAAGTAGAACCTGACAAAGCTAAAATACTTTCCACATATTAACTTTTGATCTGATTCAGTAATTCCATGATAGGCACATCAGTATATCAAATGGTAAATTAAAGCAAAAGATAAAATTATTTACCCATGGCCAGAAATAAAATTCAGGAATAGGTAAATCTCCTTCTGTGCCTCTTTGCCCTTTACTGTAGCAACATAAACAGCCTACAAGTGTCTATGTGTGAGTATCTTAGGGAAAGTAAATTGGTTACCAGTGCTCTGTAGAGCTAGGAATGTGGAAGCTGAGTCCAAGCTAATAGTAAACAAGTAAGGTCAGAACCAGTTCTAAGCTTGGAAACATTTTTTTGGTTGTCACTTCTTGCTCAAGATGAATGGTTATATATATATATATATATTTTTTTTTTTTTCTTTTTTCGTTACGCGGGCCTCTCACTGTTGTGGCCTCTCCCGTTGCGGAGCACAGGCTCCGGACGCGCAGGCTCAGCGGCCAAGGCTCACGGGGCCCAGCCGCTCCGCGGCATGTGGGATCTTCCCGGACCGGGGCACGAACCTGTGTCCCCTGCATCGGCAGGCGGACTCTTAACCACTGCGCCACCAGGGAAGCCCGAATGGTTATATTTTTAAAGAGTCATTCTATGTCAGAATGTTCTCATTAAGATATTAGGAAGGCACTTTTCTGGAAATGAAAAGCTTTGGCTTTCCCTAGTTTTGGGGAATCATGAATTAGGTCAGATGCTCCAGAAGAAAATGATCAGTAATAGAGTATGAATTGATGGGTTTCCATTTGTTGCTACAAGTAAGGGGAAAGGAGTTATGGGGGTTGTATGTCAAAGGTCTGTTTTTCCCTAGTAGGTGTGGAGTTTCCAGAAGAAGCAAACAGATCTCCTCATCGCCTTTTATAAGCATAGAATTACCAAGTTAGAAGCAGCCACGCAGGAGGCACAGCAAACACTGACTAACCAGGACAAGTAAGTGACGAATGAAATCACCAGAGAGCCTTTTTCTTCTCATAGAAGCTGTAGCCCTTATTTCCTTATGGTTCCAAAGCCTAAAAATTGCTCCATGTGTGTTTATGTTTGTCTTGGTTAAGTCAGGTACAGAATTTTTGGTCTCTCAATCTCCATTTTATTTTTCTCTTTCTTCCCTCAAGGGACCTTCCCTACTTTATAGCTTTCCCCTTTTACTTCCATCTGTCGAAAACTACTTCAGAGAAATCGGACATGACTTTTTCACAGTAATAATGATGGAAGATTTAAAATGTTACCTCTAGGAGGGTGTGTTTTGGTTCTTTTTTTTTTTTTTTTGGCTGCGTTGGGTCTTTGTTGCTGCACGCAGGCTTTCTCTAGTTGCAGCAAGCGGGGGCTACTCTTCATTGTGGTGTTGGGGCTTCTCATTGCGGTGGCTTCTTTTGTTGCAGAGCATGGGCTCTAGGCGCGCAGGCTTCAGTAGTTGCAGCACATGGGCCCTAGAGCACACGGGCTTCAGTAGCTGTGGCACATGGGCTCAGTAGTTGTGGCTCATGGGCTCTAGAGTGCAGGTTCAGTAGTTGTGGCGCACGGGCTTAGTTGCTCCACAGCATGTGGGATCTTCCCAGACCAGGGATTGAACCCATGTCCCCTGCATTGGCAGGCAGATTCTTAACCACTGCACCACCAGGGAAGTCCATGTTCTTTTGGAAATCTTAAGCTAAAAGATGGAATCCCTGATGGAAATTTTCAGACAGCAGCAGGCCAGGGGAAAATGTGTGGAGAGGAAATGCAGTTCTGTGTAAACTTCTGAAATCGTACCAAGTGACTGTTTATTTTGTCCACCTGATTCTTCTCACCACCAAAACCCTGCCATTGCCCCCCTGAATCACCAGATCTCTGACAGAAATACCTTGTATAGTGGCAAGTATCTCTCCGGAAGCATTAACTAGATGTTGATAATAAAAATCAGGTTTTTTATCCCACTGACCTGCTGGAGCTGATTGTTTCTTTTTCCATCTTTTGCCTAGAGAGCTGTCAGTCTTAAGGAAAGAGAATGGAGAACTGAAGAAATTGCTAGCCATCCTAAAGGTGAATGAAATAGATTTTCCATACTATTATTTTCTCTCTTACTTGGCCCATCTATCTAGCTGACTGAATAGAATTAGTGTTTCCTAACCTTTTTCACATCATGGCTGGTAATATTGATAACATTTGTACAGCAAGCACACTGTAGTAAATGGACGAGGCCACAGAAGACCTTGGAGGGATGAAAGGACAAAATCTAGCACAGTGGTAACCTATTCTCGAATATCAGGGAGTCCATGCCATAACACATGGGAAGCTCTCTTATAGAAGAGATATCTGTGGTAACTTAAAATTTGTCTTCAAGAATCCCAAGGCACCTCAGGACCTTTCCTGTCCCTCAAACTCTATTTCCTGGACATTTGTCTCTTCCCAAGATTGTCCTTTGTGTTTATATAATGTTCCTTTTGATCTTACTCTTGTAACTCTTCTAGCACATTGTAATCCTGTCATTTTCCTTGCTCTCCCCATAGACTCTCTATATTTCCCCACATGTATCAGTCTACAGGATTCCCAATGTGTTTTTGTGAAGAGGAACTAAAATTTTCTCCCCCCAAAGCTAATAATTTTCTGAGGAAACACTCACTGTTGCTGTTTTTTCTTCTATTGGGCATCTTAGTAACCACAACTAGAGGACATTGCAGCTTAGCTATCTGACAAGTAAGATCCATTGATTGGGACCATTGAGCTACAGCTTCCTTCACTCCCATTTTTTTCACCTACAGGAATCTCCAAGTTGGTACCAAGGAAGCAGGTCAGTTTTATCAGGCCCCATACCATCCCTCTTTGAAAATTTCTATCCTTTCCTTTTTTTTTTTTTTTTTAATTGGAGTATAGTTGCTTTACAATGTTGTGTTAGTTTCTGCTGTACAGCAAAGTGAATTCTATCCTTTCTTGGCACTTGGCTGTAGCTCCTGTGTGGGCTCTGCGGTGGAGGGAATGGTTTATGAATTCATTTTTCACTTCTCCAAAAAAGAGCTCCTTACTGAAAAGTGCTGAACTAAAATCTTGGATGAATGCTCACCCTTGACCGTCACCTTATGAAATCCTATTCACCCCTCAAAATTGAACTCATGTGTCATTTCCTCTGTCAGCACTTTATTAGGCAGAGTTAGATGTTCTATTATTCATTTATTCAATAAATATTCATTAAGTACTTACTGTTTGTGAAGCACTGTGTTAGGTGTTGGGTGTACATCACCGATTATTCTAATTGTAAATGTCTGTACCCTACCAGTTATTATATATTTTTAATATCAGCTCTGCATTGGTGGATTAAAAAGACATGGCCCCTGACTCACAGAAGCTAAAGTATAGTGTTCTATCATACTTCCATACTTCTGACATACCCATTATAACACTTATGTTGCTCTTTTTCTTTTTGTCTCTCCCACTAGCCTGTGAGCCTCTCAAAAATAGGAACCATATTCTAGTTATCTTTGTAAGTTCAGGATCTAAGACTTATGAGCACTAAATAAATGTCTGTGGGTAGATGGAAGAGGGGATGGAGGGAGTGAGGGAATGGCAGATGTATGAATGGATGGACAGATGGATAGATATATGTAAAGTTGAGAGTACCTGGTAAGGCACTATGGGAAGGAAGAAAGAAGGACTTCAGAACTTCTATTATGGGCAATAGAGAAGTGGAGAAGATTTCGTTTAGGGAATTGGAGAGCCAAGGAGTCCCATATGGAAAGCTTGCCTCTGTATTTTGGGCTGATACCTGTAATACATGATTAGTAAGCAATTTGTGCTCAGAGAGAAGGCTGTTATTTCTGTAAATAATGACCTGATTGATCCTCTAAGGTGGCACTAAGTTCTGCTTAGAGAAAATAGAGCTGCCTTTCTTTTTTTTTTTTTCCTTGCAGGTCAACCACACCTCGACCAGTGGGCATTACTTCTCCATCACAGTCAGGTAGAGACCATGTTTTGCCCAAATATCTGTGTGAGATGAGTAAATATCCTTATCCCATATGGAAGATGGTTTCCTCTCAGAAAGTATAATGTGATTTTCCGAATCTTATGTATGATATGAAAAGGCCATACTCCTGGACACTCACTTGCAACATGTAGGCTAGGCAAGGCAGGGCACACCATTGATGGCAACTTTTCATTCTGCATTTTATTCCCTTTCAGTTACTCCACGACCCAGTTCTCAGCATAGCAGCCAAGTGGTCAGGTGAGTAGAAAGCTACACAGCAGCATTAGAACTGTTGGCAAAAGATCAAGATGAAAGAAATGCCTAGATACGGCTGAGACAGGGACTGAGGAGACTTTATGTCTGTGTAAAAGTTTAATACCAGGTTTGTTTTTTCCTTTTTGTTTTGCCTTATACAGTCGGTCCTCCTCAGTGGAATCTATCCTTTATAGAGGGGCTGGCTTTAGTAACTTGGGACAGGTAAGAAATATTCACATTATCTTTTCAGATTGAGACTTCTAATGCTAAATGAAAGCCAAGATTAAAGCAAGAATATTAAACTTATATTGATTTTGGCATGAATTATCTGATGCCATGCCTGGACTCTCTTTCAGCAATTCAGACCTGATGTTAGAAGCTGACCTAATTCATGACTCGGAATGAATAGGGGTGAAAATAGTGGACTGCATTAACAGTGTCCATCATGTTCATTTTGGAAGGAATAAAGTGTGGATCCTTCCTGGAGTCACGTACCCACTCTGGGAGAAAAACATACACTTCAGTGTATAGCCATAGCATGAAATATGGAAGCCAGAGAATCGGGATATATATATATATATATATTTATTTATTTATTTATTTATTTATTTTATTATTATTATTATTTTTTTGGCGGTACGTGGGCCTCTCACTGTTGTGGCCTCTCCTGTTGCGGAGCACAGGCTCCGGACACACAGGCTCAGCGGTCATGGTTCACGGGCCTAGTCGCTCCGCGGCATGTGGGATCCTCCCGGACCGGGGCAGGAACCCGTGTCCCCTGCATCGGCAGGCGGACTCTCAACCACTGCGCCACCAGGGAAGCCCCGGGATATATTTATTAATGTTTATTATTTGTCCCTCAGGGAGCCAGAGCGCTGCAGGGAAGGAGCACTCCAAGAGACTCTTTTACTGGTGAGAGGGGCAGTGTAGGGGAAGGAGTCAGAAGCCAACACATTCTGAGCAGATACCAGCAGATTTCTGGTTTTCTGTGCATAATATAATGCCATTTTACTTTTTCTCCAGAAGGTGGTTCCAGGTATCCAGATACAACTTTTCAAGTAATGATATTTCTGTTCTCAAACTGATAAGGGGAAAATTGAAACTTGAGTATTAGAAAGTCATTGAAACCCTCTGGTTAGGAGACTGGAGAGTAACTTTTAAAATAATTGACCTGGATTTTAATTGCCACAAGATGGCAGTAGAAGTTAGATCTAAAAGAAAGATTAACTAGATGCCAATTATGTTAGCCTGAAGGGTGTCTGGCTTCTTCACTGTGTATCAAACACAAAAATATTCCAGTGAAGAAATATTTTGGTTCCACCTACGTAATTTCTTGTCTCTTTCCCCTTAGAACTATTACTGTTATTACTGTTTTTCAAGGCATTAGTCAGTCCATAGAGTATACTTGGAGAGGATTTCCCTTTCTTTCCCAAGAGGCAGTTTTGAAATTCACAGATCTCTTCCTGGATAACCATTTTTGAAATTCACCAAATAGCCTCCCTCCAGTTCTTTCATCTTCACCCCTTTGAAAAACTAGGTGCTCTAGCCAATTTATTTCTGTCAGGTTAGTAGTAATACTCTCTTTTATTTCTGATTTTAGTTATTTGGGGCTTTCTTCTTTTTTCTTGGACAGCCTGGCTAAAGATTAGTCCAATTTTTTAACAGTTCTAAAAAGGAAGTTTATTTTTAAAAAATTTTTAAATTAAAGTATAGTTGATTTACAATATCATCTAAGTTTCAGGTGTACGGCACAGCAATTGAGATACATATATATATATATATATATATATATATATATATATATATGTACCATCTTCCAGAAAAAAAGCGAATGAACTTTTTGGCCAACCCAATACAGACATATACATACATATGTATGTATATTTATATAACTGAATCTATATATACATATATTTTTTCAGATTCTTTTCCCTTATAAGTTATTATATAATATTGAGTATAGTTTCCTGTGCTATACAGTAGGTCCTTGTTGGTTATCTGGGGTTTTTTTAAATTTATTTATTTTTGGCTGCGCTAGGTCTTCGTTGCTGCACGCGGGCTTTCTCTGGTTGTGGTGAGCAGGGGCTACTCTTCGTTGTGGTGCTCTCATTGCGGTAGCTTTTCTTGTTGTGGAGCACGGGTTCCAGGTGTGCAGGCTTCAGTAGTTGTGGCACGTGGGCTCAGTAGTTGTGGCTTGCGGGCTGTAGAGCGCAGGCTCAGTAGCTGTGGTGTGCGGGCTTAGTTGCTCTGCGGCATGTGGGATCTTCCCAGACCAGGGCTCGAACCCATGTCCACTGCACTGGCAGGCGGATTCTTAACCACTGCACCACCAGGGTTATCTATTTTATACATAGTAGTATGTATGTGTTAATCCCAGCCTCCAGATTTATCCTGCCCCTCACCCCACAGGATTAGTCAATTTTGTTTATCATTTCAAAGAACCAACTTTTAGTTTTCTTGATTTTTCTCTATTATTTTTCTATTCTCTATTTCATTTTTTTCTGCCCTAATCATTTTCTTTCCATCTGCTTTTGGGTTTAGTTCTCCTCGTTTCTTAAAGTGGACAGTAGCATTATTGACTTGAGATCTGCTTTTTTAATATAGACCTTTACAGTTATAAATTTCACTCTGAGCACTGCTTTCACTGCATCCTTTTAAGTTTTAGTATGTTGTGTTTTTGTTTTCATTCATCTCAAAGTATTTTCTAACTTCTGTGATTTTCTTTTCTTTGACCCATTAGTTACTTAGCAGTGTTGATTATCCACATAATTGTTAATTTCCCAAATTTCCTCCTGTTAATTGATTTTAATTTCATTTCATTGTTGTTGAACAACATACTTTGTATGGTTTAGATCCTTTTAAATTTATAGCCTAAAACATTGTCTATCCTGGGGAAAGTTCCCTGTACACTTGAAAAGAATGTGTATTCTGCTGTTGTTGGGTGGAGTGTTCTATAGATATCTGTTAGATTTAGTTGGTATATAGTGCCATTTAAATCTTCTGTTTTCTTGCTGATCTTCTGTCTTGCTGTTTTATCCATTATTGAAAGTGGGGTATTGAAAGCTCTATTATTGTTGAATTATCTATTTTTCTCTTCAATTCTGTCAGTTTTTGCTTCATGTATTTTAGGACTTTGTTTTTAAGTGCATATATAAGTGTTATATCTTCTTGATGGGTTGACCCTTTTATCATTTTGACCTTTGTCTCTAGTAACAATGTCGTCTTAAAGTGCATTTGTCTGATATTACCCATTCCAGCTCTCTTTTGTTTACTGTTTGCGTGGAATATCTTTTTCCATCCTTTTACTTTAAACCTATATGTGTCTTTGAATTTACAGTGAGTCTTTCATAGATGATGTATAGTTGGATCTTTTTTCACCATTTGGCCAGTTTCTGCCTTTTAATTGGAGAGTTTAATACATTTACATTTAACGTAATTATTAATAAGGAAAGACTGCTTCTGCCATTTTGCTATTTGTTTTCTATGTGTCTTTTTTTTTTTTTTTTTTTTGCCACACCACACAGCATGTGGGATTTTAGTTCCCCGACCAGGGATTGAACCTGTGCCCCCTACAGTGGAAGCGTGGATTCTTAACCACTGGACCACCAGGGAAGTCCCTGTTTTCTATATGTCTTATGTATGTTTTGTTCCTCACTTCCTCCATTTTTGCTGTCTTTTGTGTTAAACAGCTATTTTCTAGTGTACCATTTTACTTTCTCTCTTGTTTCTTTCACTGTATTTTTTGTTATTTTCTTAGGGATCAACATCATAATTAACATCATAATTTATAACAATTTAGTTCAGATTATACCAAACTTAATTTCAACAGTGTACAAAAGCTTTTCTCCTATATAGTTCCATTCCCCTCTCCATTCTATTGTGCTGTTATTATATAGATTATATCTTTAAAAATTGTGTTCTCCTCAACATAAATTTATAATTATGTTTTATGCAGTTGTCTTTTAAATCAGATAGGAGGAAGTTACAAAAATACACTTATACTTTTATGTTTATCAATGTAGTTATCTTTACCAGTGATCTTTATTATTTCTTCATGTAGATTTGAGTTACTGTCCAGTGTCCTATCACTTAAGCTTGAAGGACTCTCTTTAGTATTTCTTGTAAAGCAGGTTTGGTAGTGATGAATTCTCTTAATTTTGACACTCATCTGGGAGTGTCTTAATTTCTCCTTCATTTTTGAAGGATAGTTTTGCTGGATTTAAAATTTTTGATTGACAGTCTTTCAGCATTTTGAATACATTATCCTCCTATATTCTGGCCTCCATGGTTTCTGAGGAGAAATCAGTGCCAATTTTATTGAGAATCCCTTTCATGTGATGAATGGCTTCTCTCTTGCTGCTTTCAAGTTTCTTTTTTTGCCTTTAGCTTTCAACAGTTTATGATGAGTCTAGGTGCGGATCTCTTTGATTTCTCCTCTTTGGGATTTGTTGAGCTTCTTGGATGTATAGATTAATGTTTTCATCTAATTTGGGAAGTTGTCAGCCATTATTTCTTCAGATAATTCTTTCTGCCCTTGGTCCTCTCTGTTCTCCTTCTGGAACTCCCATTTTGCACATGCTGGTGTGCTTGATGGTATTCCACCAAGGTCTTTGAGGCTTTGTTCATTTTTCTTCATTCCTTTTTCTTTCTCTTCTTCATACTGGATAATCTCAATTGATTTATTTTCAAGTTTGCTGCTTCTTTTTTCTGACAGCTCATATCTCTAGTGAAGTTTACATTTTAGTTATTGTACTTTTCAATTCCAGAACTTATATTTGCTTCTTTTTAATATAATATTTCTTTATTAGTGTTCTCTATTTGATGAGACCATTCTCATACTGTTGTTTAGTGCTTTAGACATGGTTTCCTTTAGCTAACTGAACATGTTTAAAATAGCTGATTTAGGGACTTCCTTGGCAGTCCAGTGGTTAAGACTGTGCTTCCACTGCAGGGGATATGGGTTCGATCCCTGTTCGGGGAACTAGGATCCCGCATGCCTGTCAACGTGGCCAAAAAAAAAAAAAAAGAACCGCTGGTTTAAAGTCTTTGTCTTTAAAATCCAATGTATCTGAGCTTCCTCAAGGACAGTTTCTATTGCTTGTGCTTTTTTCCTTTACATAGATCATACTTTCTTGTTTCTTTCATGCCTCATAATTTTTTGTTGAAAACTGGACAGCTAAATAATATAGCATGGCAACTCTAAGAATCAGATACTTCCTCCCTTCCCAAGGTTTGTTGTTGTTGCTGTTTGTCATTGTTTGTTTAGTGACTTTCTAAAACTGATTCTGTAAAATCTGTATTCTTTCTCGTGTGGCCACCGAAGTGTCTCTTTGGTTAGCTTAGTGTTCAGCTAATGATTGGACAGAGCTTTCCTTAAACACCTAGTACCAATAAATCCCTCAGTGTTTGCTGAGGGACTGTGTGTTGGGGTGTACCTTCAACATGCAGCTGACGACTGTGCCTTAGCCTTCACTTTCTGCTTGTATGACCTCAAGGTAGTCCCAAGGTGAGAGCTTAGAGCCTTTTCAATCTTTACTGAGCATGCACACAGCCCTGTGCATGCACATGGCCTAGATTCCCAAGAACTTGTTCCTTTTCAAAATCCCGGTGGACAGGTCATTCCACAGCTTTTCCTTTTATGCTTTTTGGTTAGCCTATTGTTTGCCCCAACTGATATTCACCTCCTCAGGCAGGCTAAACAAGTGCCTCTAATTATTTGCAATAAACACTCCTGGGGAAAAAGCTTTTCACACTTGGTGAACTCTTAAGCTCCAAGTCCTGGTAAGTTTGGCTCCAAGTCAGGTCAAATAAAGAAAGCCTTGCAAGTGAAGTCTTCCAGTGAACAACTAGGCAGGTCAAGTATGACAATTCTCTGGGAATGAGGTTTTGAAAGAGCTCCAACCCCATTCCATCCCCTATGATGACTGCCAAACTGTTGATTTTCAAGGCTACCATGGAGCTGGAGAGGGAGAAATGGGAATAGGGCAAGTTAAAATGTCACAAAGCTCACTGTTCTTACTCACATTCAGCTATTTTTCTGGAATAAACATTCCCCAGATTGCTAAAAGCCCTTTGTTAATTTCCAGAATTCTGAAGAAGTTGATTCTGACAATTTTTGCCAGTTTTCTCATTCCTTTTATGGAGAGAATCTGTGGAGGTCCTTACTCTACATTTTTACTGCTGTCACTCCCAGCCAATTTAAAGACCCTTTGTCTTTAGCCATTCTTTCTGATAATCTTCACCTTAGAGGGGAAACCAAGGCACAGATACATTAGAACGCATCAAGGCAGTGATGGATCCTTGCCCATAAACTCATGAAAGGGCGAGGAAAGCACCTTTATGATCCACTGCTAGGTGACTTGTGGGCTTTTTCACTTGCCATTAGCCCCCAAGTCTAACATATATACCAAAATCTTTGATCCCCTGTTCCTTTGCCCTGGCCCCCAGAATACCTGGGTCTCTTCTTGGTTCATGAATTATCTCATAGGCTCATCTTTATGCTTTTCAGAAACCCCTTCACCAGCTTCCACTCACAGCCTATCTTATAGGTAAGTAATACTGCTTCCTTTCACTTGAGATCTGTTCCCACTGACATTCTGCCAGCAGCCCTGTGGTTACTTCTCCACTGGCCTATACCACTGAAGCTTATAATCTACCTTGTAAACAAAAGAGAAGGTTGAACAGTACTGTGTCTAATATACATCTGAATTACTTAATTGTATTCTGAGTTGCAAGCAGGGGATTCATTTCCTCTCTGGTTTAAATGTATAGGCTCTTCCTTTACACATGGTTTTTACTTTAACCTTTCCTTTTCTCTACTGATGCTTTTATTTCCCTTCCTTAGACCTTCATCTGCCTCCTCCGGACAGGGGATTTTTTCTTTCAGACCATCCCTAAGTGGTGGGGATTCAGGTCAAATAGGAGTCCTCACCCCCAATAATTCAGGTAAGTTAAATAACATTCCCAAAGGAGTGGAGCTTCAACCATTGACATATACACTAAAATGAAGATTTTCAAGGTGCAAAGAAGTTGAGATTTTTACACCCCAGCCCCTGAAAAAAGCACTGTCTCAAGTTTGACTCCTTAATATTCTTTAAGAGTTACCCCATTTCCTTCACAGTTAAGGCAGGCTTTGGATTGTGCCTAAATATCACTCATCCTGTCACCAGGAATAGAGTTCTGCTCTTTAGCCAGAAGGTTGGCCTGTAGAATTAAACTGGCTTTTTGTTTGTTTCTTTTGAGATCCCTATGTTGCAGCACTGCTGGGAGCTTAGTGCTGAATGAGAATGATAAAACCAGCATCCTTTATTCTCCTCATGTTTTCCCAAAAGGTACCTCTGCTACCAGTCCTTGTGATAAGGGGCTGTCATCTTTCATAGCTCACCAAAATCTTTATATTGTCTCTACATCTTTCTACTCATAGTTAAACTCAAATCTCAGACCTCTGTGTCACCACCCCATCCTCACAGTAAAAGAATGGACTTTATATTATAACCCACCTCTTGAATTGCTGAGCTAACAGTCTTTTCCCTTCTGAGTAGTGTACTGCAGATTAAGAACCACTTATTTATCCTGATGCATAAATAACAATACTGAGAAACTGCCCCAGGTAGTTATCTTTCACTATTTAATTCCATCCTCCAGGTCAGAGGGAGAGCAGAACCACACTAGAGGGTCTTCCTGGTTTCCAGCTACCAGCCCTACAGGTGAGCCCTGGCCAGTCTAACTGGTCTGCTCATGAAAAACTCACACAGTTAGGCCTGCACACTTAATGCCTCATTCTGGTCTCTTGTTAAGGTGATAGAATGTAACCAGTGGAGAATGACGTGGTTTCAAGTGTGGTAACCACAGGTACACAGTTTTCCAGAGTGGTGTCACTCTGATAATATGACTGTCAGATTACCTTCCTGGTTTGGGGTTTAAAAATTAGGTCACAGGGCTTCCCTGGTGGCGCAGTGGTTGAGAGTCCGCCTACCGATGCAGGGGACACGGGTTCGTGCCCCGGTCCGGGAGGATCCCACATGCCGCGGAGCAGCTGCGCCCGTGAACCATGGCCGCTGAGCCTGCGCGTCCGGAGCCTGCGCTCCACAGCGGGAGAGGCCACAACGGTGAGAGGCCCGCGTACAGCAAAAAAAAAAAAAAAAAAAAAATTCGGTCACATAGTAATGAAAGGTTTTAAACTGAGAGGTCTTGGCCAGGGTGAACTAAGGATGTGGACACAAATGACATTCCCAAGAGTTTCACAGAAAGGGGTTTTCAATGGAATATATATTTTGGATAGAGGTACTGCTTGAACTAGGAAAAACCATTTTCATTTCTCCAAAGAGCAACAGCAGAATAATGTTTTGTAAATTTATGAGACTATGATTCTGATCCAGAAAACAAGAGGAAAAGGGCATGGGAACGAGAAGAGAGGTTTGTAAGGAGCTCTATTAAATGAAAAGTCCAGTCTTGCCTTTTAAGTTCACTTTTACACCTTGGGTTTTGAGGATATTTAGGCCAAGCTCCTGGTGACCTACTAAGGTAGGTAAATATTTTGCTCTCATGTTCCAAAATTCCCTTTATTTTCATCAGCAAGGAATTAGGGTCTAAGCCTTAACAGACAACGCTGGGGAAATAACATCCCTCTAAGACCCTCGTAAATCGAGGGATTAATCTACAGGTGAAAAAAAGACTTAAGACACATAAACCATCTGCAAATAAATGGCCTCCAGTTGGATCTTGATTGGAACAAACTGTAAAAACCATTTATGAGACAGTTGAGGAAAACTGAATACTTAGTGGACATTTTATATTAAGGAATTGTTAATAGTGTTTTTTTTGTAGGCATGATGCTATTGTGGTTATGTTTTTAAAAATAGTCTTTATCTTTTAGAGATGCATACTAAAATACTTATGGATAGAAAATTAAATGATTGTCTGAATTTTGCTTTAGCTTAATCTAGTGGAAAGGGGCAGTGTGAGAAAGTAGAAATGAAAGAAAATTGGCCATGAGTTAATTGTTGAAGTTGGGTGATGAGTACATATGAGTACATTATACTACTGTTTTTGTATTTTTTGAAAATTTCCATAATAAAGTTAGAAAAAGAGTTATTGAAGAAAGTACCACTTCCCCAGAGGCCTAAGAACTCTGCCTCCCTGGTAATCATCTCTGGGTATGGTAGTCATGTTCCAGGCTTCCCAAAACTGTTTGATTTTCAAATATTCGGCTTTATCACCATAAACCACGGAAATGCTCCAGTTTCATAAGTAGCAACAAAGCCTTTGTCACATTAGATGTATCAAATCTTAGTTTGGAAAAGTTAGTTTTCATGAAAGGGAGAAAACTATGGGGAAGCAACAGCAGCGGTTTACTGTCACGATAAACTTCATATAATGACTTGAGAGGGCCTTACTTGCCCTTTTTGTTACAAACACTCGCCCTTTTTGTTACAAACACCCTTAACTGCCTTTCTGTCCTGTGCTGCAGAATCTCTACCAACAGAGGCAGATGGGATTAGCCAGGGGGAGAGAAGCATGGAACACTCCCAGATAGACCATTTTCAAGATCTGATCTATACATACTGCTGAAGGACGGACGGTAGCATCTCATACTCATTTAGGTGTGATGGCCTTGGAAAATGTACCCCTACCTTGTTTCCTGGTTTCACTCTGTACCTTCTCTCTCTCAATCTTAACCCTATACACCCTGTATTACTTCCTATGAAAATGATCAGGTCAGAGCTTCAGGAAGATGTTTATATCTCTCCCACAAGATACAGATAGCTCCCTTATTTCCTGCAACTTGAAACAAGGTTATAAAAACAATTCTTGGCATCATTGGGGGTGGGGTGGGTGGGGTGATATACTTATTAACCATGTTTTATTTCTGGATTTCACTTTTTAGCTTTGGATATATTCTCCCACTGCCGATGTTAACAAGCCACAACACTGTTCCTTGCCCTAATTTATTATACTTTTTCTATTTGCCTATTGTTTCCTCTGTGCCTAGTTACTATTAAATATGTTGATTTTCCTTTCTGTTTGGTAACGGTTGGAGACACAGGCTTACTAAAGTACACAGATAATGAAATAAAGAGGATGTCCTTTTATTGCTACTGCAACTCTATTGGTATTACAAGCTCTCAAATGGTGGAGTGGGCAAAGAACACTACCACTGAGATCAAACATTTATTCTTCTTTGGGTACTAAGGGGTAGAAATGAGGGATTAAATGGGTAGGCCACTGGCAGGCATACCTTAAGCAAAAATATTGGAAAAATGTAAAGATAGCATCTGCCAGAAATAAATTTGGTCTTGGGAATGACCTTGTAGCTGAATAGGATCCCACTACCCTTTCTGAAACTGAATTTATTTTAAAGGCATTTCTAAACTCCCTCTCTTCTGAGCAAGAGCCTGTGCTGTAGCAGGTGCAGAAAAAAGTCTGCCTAGTGATAGATACTGATCTACTAACTTTTCAAGTTTTTGTTCTTTTACTTTACCTCACTATATCCTGCCGCTTCAAAAATAAATAAAAAGTATACTAAATCAGAAAGTTAATGGATTTGGCTCCATTAATCTCTAAACCATAGAAGTGGCAAAGTGGAGGTGAGAGAAACAATTTTATTTTTGGCCTTTTTATTATTATTCTAGCAATTTGGGGCTTTCCACTTTTTTATTTCTAGATGGTTAACCCACTGATACCTTTATATCTGACCCCAACTGATGAAACCATTCTAAAACATCAATTAATTCAGTTAAGGACCATGGTCCCTCTGTCTCCAAGACAGATCGTATAAAGTGAGGGAAAAGTCTCTTTTCTGGACACATTAAACCAACACCAAAAAGATAAAAAAATCAGTCTATGTCAAGCTAGGCAGGAGGGACTGTCAGGTTTGTAAAACCAAACCTGGAACCTACCTGCACTGTCCTTCCGAACAGTAGAAACCATTCCTTCTCCTCTCTACCCCTCTGTAATTCTAATTCTACTTTTTTTTTAAAGGACATCTCCCCTAATTCCCACCTCCAATAAATATCCAGTCTAAATTATTCTCCACCCAATTATTAAACTTTTTCACAAGCTCCGGGGGGAAGATTTACCCTGAGACAAATAGTGAACAGAATGGGGGTTTGGGAAAGATAAAAAGGTACAAGGCATAGTGGTCCAGTATTAGAAACGAAAACATTCTGCTCCCTGTGTGACTCAATAAAGCAGCAGGAAAACATATAAAGTCAAGCTGGTATAAGGAAGAGGAAGTATTTGTGATTGACTGGGACATACTGAGATTCTTGGCTGCATTGTGTGTGGACTTGTGCTCAGAGAGAAAAGAAGGGGTGCAAGGCAGCCTTATATTCCAAGGAAAATGGTGGGGTGGGACTGGGGGATGTACTGGAATCTTTACACCTCCTTTCTAGTCCTCCATAGATGTAGGCCGTAGTACACTAAGGGGAAAGAACAGCCAATACGAAGAGAGCAAGAGCCTTTTCCCGGCCTCATAGTTTGGACCAGACCCATAGCACTCTTCTCATTGAGGCTGGAGGCCTGGATTTCTGCCCATCCAATCCCCACCTTGCTTTGTCCTCCACGATCATCCTCCCTGGTCCACCCTTACTACATCCCGCTGTCCCCCACCCTCAAAAACACAAAGCTTTTCAGTTCTTTGCCACAAGGTAAGTAAAAAAATGTGGTTTCTTTGTTTAAACAGTTACTAAGTTGGTTCGTCTTTTAGTAACAGACCTCCCCTCCCCCAGTGCACCCTCAGTCCTGGATGATCACATCATCATCGTCGTCGTCGTCGTCTTCCTCCTCCTCCTCTTCATCTTCATAATCTTCTGGCAGTTCTTCCTCCTCCTCTTCCTGCTCTTCATCTAGACAAACCACCACTTCAGCTGGCTCAGGTAATCGAGAGTCAAACCAATCCAGTACCTGCTGGGTGGTAAGCCTTGATGCCTGACTCAGTTGAGGGATATCACTTTCCCGTAGCTGTTGGTGGGTTGCCCAGTACCTTTCCAAGGGTCGTATATCTGGTGGGGGTGGGGGGATCGGCAGAGGTGGTGTCTCAGCCCATTCATTCAAGGAGCGGGTTGAAGGTGGTGGTGTGGGAATTGCTGGATCCTGGAAACTAGGGGCACCAGGTACTGCGTTGTCCCGAAACCATTTTAGTTGCCCATGCTTCAAGGCATAGCGTGTGTCACCAAACCACTGAATAATCTCAGGCCGAGGTAAGCCAGTGATCTGCTCTAATTTATGGTAATCCTCACGCCGTGCCCACTGGCACTGTAAAAAAAACGATTTGAGGATAGCCAGCTGCTCTTTGGTTTTGCGCTTGGTCTTTCGCTGGCGTTGCATATCTGGGGAAAGGTACTCTGCAGGGCCAACCCCACCAGGTGCTGAGTTATGCCTTAGCCCCTGGGGCCAGGCTGGCTCCAGCTGTGGGCGTAGTGCCTGTTCATTGGGTGACAGTGGCTGTGGGATACAGCCCAGTGGCTGGAGGGGTTTAGAGGTGGCAGTAGCTCCATTAGCCAGTACCTGGAAAGAGGAAGAAGAGGTAGAGGAAGGAGGAGTCACATTAGATGCTGACTCCTTCTTACAACTACTGGCAAGTAATGAGACGGGTGGAGGCTTATCCCGAGCACGGGGCTGGTGGACAGCTGTGGAGTGGTTCCAGGAAGCAGTACCTAGGCCGTGTGACTGGTCGGGACCCTTGCCTGCCTGCTCCTTAGAGAGGCCACTGCTTTGAAGATCCTGCCAAAATTGTGATTGGTGGGGGAATGCCCCACTGCCAGGTGCCATCAGGGGCTCCTTTGCTTTCTGGTGACTCAGTGGCTCTGAGGGCTCTACCTTCAATCCTTTCATCTGGGTGGGCTCGCCAAGAGTCAGGGGAACTATTCCAAGACCAACTTGTTCTGGAGGTGGCACTGGAGAAGGAGGCACCTCCTCTGGGGGCCGCCCTGCATGATGAGTAAAAGAGAGAAGGGATTTGAAATGGAGTTGGTCCCGATGGTAGACTACTCGGGCTCGAGTCTCTTCAATTTCTTCGGATGACCAGCTAATGCCACAGCGGAGGCGCTGGGCCATGAACCAAGTCTTGACTTTCTCCATCTGCAGCCCATAGCGTAGGCAGAGAAGGGCAAT
Source organism: Grampus griseus (assembly GCF_964374135.1). Lineage (NCBI taxonomy): Eukaryota > Metazoa > Chordata > Mammalia > Artiodactyla > Delphinidae > Grampus > Grampus griseus. The sequence continues at coordinate 74,257,832 of NC_139018.1, read as the reverse complement.
GTCTGCTAAACTGGGATACGGAAAGTAGCTGAAGGTTTGTAGCAAGTGCTCATTGCCATCCAGCTCACTAGTCTGGGCTGCTTGGGTCCACACAAGTTGTAGCTCCTCAGAGATTGGAGGGAGACAGATGAGCCCCGCAGGGGAGCTATTAAGACCGCTGGCCTCTTTATTAGGAGGCATGGTGCTTTCTGATTTGTGCCCTTCAGAGATAGCTGTAATAAGAAGAGAAACAGCTCGATCACTGGGGCTCCTCTTTCAACCCATTGTTCAATTTCTACCAAACAAAACGTTGGACTCCAGTACAATCAACTTCTACGTGTACTGTGCTGGATTGCTTTTAAAGTGCATAACAATTTCTCATTTAATTTTCATAACCTTGTGAATCATCAGAACCTGCTATAATTCCCTTGTAAGTATGAAAAAACCAAAGTCCATAGAGGTTAAATTATCCCAAGTCACAAGACTAGTGAGTGTTGTCACCAAAAACGAAATCTGACTTCCGAGGTTAAAAAGGAAAACATCCTTATAGCCTTTATCTTTCCCATTCAAATTCACTTCACCCTCTAAGTTAATGGAACAAGAATGACAAAACTAAGACTCACCAAGAAAACAAGAAGAGGTGTAATCCCAGAACACTTTAGCTCCTAACAGATTATCTCTAGAGTTATCTCTAGATTATCTCTAGAATATGGAAAGGTTAAGAATATGTGTGAAAATCTAGAAGGTAGAATAGCACAGTCCCTCTGCCCAGCCCCCTTTTCTTTCCCTTCTTGGTGGGCGAGTGTTAGGGGGAGGGGATTGATGGGTTTTTTTTCTAACTCTCAGTAGGATAAGATAGGTCAGCTATCTGGGATAAATGGGGCTCACTCCCCCTCGGTTTTGGTCTGGTTAGGGTAGAGGGAGGGGAACGTTTCCTACCCCTGTCATCCTCAGAACAAAGGTTATTCCCCTCCCCCCAGCCTTTGTCTCTTCCAACTGCTGAGTCTCTCTCCAGGGAGCCTAGAGAGCTCCCTCAGACCTTAGCAGCCCCTCCGCACAAGACGGGAGGCCCTCAGCTCTTATCTTTTCAGTCCAGCTTTCTTCTCAGAACCAGGTGGGCTCGCTCATTATAAACTGTAACCGGGTCCTGCAAGCTACCCAGCAGCACCAGGGCTCCCAGGGTCATCGTGGCTGTGGGGACTGCAGGGAAAGCCTCTGACTACGCTTCATTCTTGGAAACCTGCTCAAGCTATTTCCCAGAATAATTCTGTTGACCAATTTTTTTTTTTTTTTGGCCATGCCTGAGGCTTTTGGGATCTTAGTTCCCCAACCAGGGAGGAACCCATGCCTCCTGCAGTGGAAGCACAGAGTCCTAACCACTGGACCGCCAGGGAGTTCCCTGTTGACCAAATTTTAACTCGGCTCCCTGTGTGGGCATTAGAGACTTTAAAACATCTGTCATCCTTTACTCTTAGAGGAATCCCATCTGAGTTTATAAATATTACTTCTGATATGTTATGGATAGGACAGGATTCCGATATAAATGCTACATGATGAATTGAGAAAAATCTCAAGTCCAGAAAGTTACACATAGTGCAGTGTAATATCGGGGATTTTATATGATGAGCAGAAAACTTCGGAAGCATTCTAATGGGTGTCACCGTTCCCTTTTAACAAGCAAATCTTAACAAACTGAAGGCCATGCAGACCCTAGAAGCAGTACAGCTTGAAGAGAACCTTAAGAGGGTAAATGAAGGCAGCATGGCATAGTGGGTTAAAATATGATTAAGGCCAGCCTGCAGTTTGAATCCCAATTCTGCCACCAGCCATGTGATCTTGGGCAAAAGCTACTGAACTTATAGGAGCCTCAGTTTCCTCATGTGTAGAAAATGGAGACAATGTTGAATGTATGTAAAGTTACATATATTTTTACAGAGCACCTACTGTGTGCTAGATGTCATGTGTAGGCGGGGCCTAGAGCTGTTAGAGGTGGAGGTCTGGGGTGAGGCAGATTTGAGGTGAATCGCAGCTTCTCCACTCCCTAGAGTGCTCGCTAAGCTTTATTTTCCCATCAGAATAAAAGGAGGTCATAACAGCGTCTACCTTGCAAGTTTATGACTAAATCAAAAAATGCAACTGATGGGCTTCCCTGGTGGCGCAGTGGTTGAGAGTCCGCCTGCCGATGCAGGGGACATGGGTTCGTGCCCCGGTCCGGGAGGATCCCACGTGCCGTGGAGCGGCTGGGCCCGTGAGCCATGGCCGCTGGGCCTGCGCGTCCAGAGCCTGTGCTCCGCAACGGGAGAGGCCACAACAGTGAGAGGCCCGCATACAGAAAAAAAAAAAAAAAAATGCAACTGACGTCATGCCTAGACCAAAGTAAAGGCTCAATAAATTAGAGCTTTTATCATTGCTTCAGCCTCACGGGCTGATTCTGATATAAGGTAATGCTCCTCTTAGACAACAGGGGAAGTGAGGCAAAGACTGAATCCTTTAAAATGACTGTTTCAGTCTGTTATTGCAGTCTTAATCCTAATGAGCAGTGGAGGAAACCAGGGTGTCTTGATTTTGTACTTTTTATATTTGGGGAGTTGGATATAATTCCAGAAAGGATTTTGCAACTTTTAAAAAGTAGCAAAATCACTGCTTTAGAATTGAATCCATAATTTGGATATAAGTTCTTTTTGATTACTAGGTGAATTGCCAGTGTGGTAGCTCTACCTTTACCCTCCAGGTCCATCCCAGACACAGCTGAGGGGCTGTGAGGAAGTGCTTGCACAGCCAGGCACTAAACTACCATTTGGAAATTGTGGCCCACCAGGAACACCACCAAATCTAAGCTGGAGAATACTTGATGTTCCAGCACTTGACATCCACTTAACCTTATCTGTGTCCTGTTTTTTAAGGTCACAGTAACAGTTCAGATACGAGGAAAAGGTAGCGTAAGGAATAAAGCAGTCCAGTGTGAGGATGAAGACTGCCAGACAGGAAATAAGGCAGGCACAGCTATAAGCCCACCAGGAAGCATTTTACTTTCATTCATGTGGTTTGCTATTGTCAGATTCCCATATCAGCTTGATATTTCAGTATAACATACAGTAATGGAAAGGTCATATCTGGTGTACTGTATGTATCTACAGTTTCCCAGTGACACAAAACACAAGTTGTGGAAGACTTCCTGATACAGAATGGTGGCTTAAATCAGGGCACAGATGTAGAGCTGGTACCTCCCTGGAAGAATCTGGCTTTGATATAGGAGAAAACTATCCAGGGAGTGGCTCATGAGAACTATAACAAAGAGGGTAGACCCTACAGTAATCAAAACCACAGTGAAGACACTATAGTGTCTTATGTCCTTGTACTTCATTTGGAGATGGGAGAGAAAGGGAAGGAAAGCTGGAGAAATAAGGACTCCTCTGAGCAGAGGTGGTGGTAGTGGTATTATCAATTCTGAATTATTACTAAACTTGTATCCATGCCAGATATGCCCCACTGCTACTTAAAATCACTAATAAAAAATATAGTCAGGGTAACACCCTTATTTCCCTTTGGGCTTTCCATACCCCTGGACAAAAGGCAGAAAAGAATGGGCTGCCTTAAACTTCCAGTGTAGGTGTTCATACAATCCTAGGAAAAAGAGGTCTTCAGAACTTGAACCTAGGCTGGGAATTCCCTGGTGATCCAGTGGTTAGGATTCCGCACTTCCACTGCAGGACTGCAAGGGGCACGGGTTTGATCCCTGGTGGGGGAACTAATCCCGCATACTGCACGGTGCCAAAAAACCCTCGAGCCTAGGCTTATGGTTAAAAGCAGGAAACAGTTCAAGTGAGAGACCAGATATGAGCCTGCTAAATTCCCTAAATCTTTATTCAGAGAACTGAGGTTTTCTGAATGAAATGTGTTTTGGTGATAGTTTTCAAGGGCCTTAAAGGACTTTTAGTGATATTCAATTCATGTGCTTCTCAACTTTTTGGATCATGAACCTCTTTGAAAATCAGAAGTTATAAACTCTCAGAAAGTTATGACTTACTGCCCCCCCCCGCCCCATAAACATTCACACTTACACATTACATAAAGTATAATCTCCGGGGGTTTGCTGATTGCCCAGAAGTCCTGGTTAATAAGCTCTGCCTTATGTCCTCCCAACTTAATAAAAGCCATGGTGGTAATGCTTAAAGAGAAACAGTTTATGAATGAATGGAAAGAATGGTTGGAAGACTCAAGAGAATCTGAATTAGTCTAGAAGCGACTAGGCATTGGTGATATTAGTTGGAGAGAGTGGAAGTGAGGGGTGTTCAACTGGGCCAAAAGCCTGGCTTAACTGACCCCTACTGGATTACATTATCAATACCCATAGTGCACTGGAAACTAGACACTGGTAGGCTACTCTAGTATGGCAAAGTCAGCTGCTTCCTTCAGCTGCCCTATGTGCTTAGGCCAGTTGTGTGTAATTCCAAACCTGCTTAGGCTCATTGTTTTTCTGTATATAATAATTAAACATCACATAAATCTATGAAAAATGAGTGCATTAAGAATTGTTTCTGGGAATTCCCTGGCAGTCCAGTAGTTAGGACACCGTGCTTTCACTGCTGAGGGCCCGGGTTCAATCCCTGGTTGGGGAAGTAAGATCTCACAAGCCGCACAGAGCGGCCAAAAGAAAAAAACTGTTTCTATGAAAACAAAGTCAAATGCTTTGGAAAGACATAATACAAAGGAGTGTATATTAAAAATTTTTTTTGAGTTGGGAGTAGGCAAGAAAACTGTAAAAGACTGGAGGGGCTGGGGATTTAAAAAACTCAGAAGTATTCTGCACTCAGATTGCTTCAAAAGTGTTTAAATTCTCACTCCACTTTAAAGAAACCAAACGTGGAAATCACAGATGATGAGAGGCAGTGGCTCCAGGCTCAGGCTGCACATTAGAATTACCTGGGAAACTTAAACCAGGGCATCAACCTCCTCATTCTGACTTAATTAGCCTGGACTGGGGCTCAGGCATAAGTAGTTTTTAAAAAGTTCTCAGGGTGCAGCCAGATTTGAGATTCACTTATGTCGTTTATCCTAGAAAGACAATTGGGACTGCCAATCAGCATACTTACATAAAGAAAACGCCTGGACACTAACCGAAGAGATTGGTGAAATGAACGTACTTTTAATGACAGTTCTTAAGATATGTATGCATCATTTTAAAAATTCCCAACTTTAACTGGCTTTTTTGTTTTTTCGTTTTTTTTTTTTTTCAATTACTGCCACCTACTTATCCTAATCATAAAAAGCGCTTCAAATGTATGGTGAGAAGGGGGTTCATATGACAAAATATCACATCTGGGCCCTCATTACCAAATAGGTCTCAGCTTGAGTCTTCTTTCAGTTTAGAAGTCTCAGATTAGGACGCAACACCAGGAACCTCTGAGGACTCAGGTTCTCACTTTCCTAGTTGGTTTTCTGAGTATGTCTGGGTAGGGGTCAGAGGGGGCAATTTCTCTTAAACCTTTCATTCCCAAAGGCAACTGCTCCCCAGGAATAAGGCCAGGTTTCTGTACATGTGTTGAGGTCGCTAGGAGGTAGTCATGGAGGGGAGGAGGGGAGGCCTGGGAAGGAAACGTTTCTCCTATCCTCCATTTCACAGGCAGTCTAGAAGGCTCCAAACTGGGTCAGAGAACAAAAAGTTCCTGCACTTGGGGCGATGAGCCCCAGGAAGCAGGAGAATCTCAAACCCTCCCCTCGCCAAGGGCGTCCCTACCCAGCCTTCCCCTCCTCCCTACACACCCACTCACCCTCCCCCAGTTACAACAGGGAACCGAAAAGTCCAGAGGAGAAAGGAGAGAGAACCAGGCGACTTCGAACCTAGAATTCTCCTCCCCCCAGCGCGGGGATGGGGCTCCGGGGGTCGGAGATCGTACAGGGGCTGGGAGGGGAAGTCGAAGGGGCTGGGGATCACTCACCGCAGTCCGGCCCGGGCGGCGGCTCCCAGCCTCGCACCATGGGCCGGGGGGAAAGGGGGAGAAAGGGCAGGGGGCCTCCGGGGTGAGAGTGGGGTTGCTGCCCGGTGCGGCCTGCTCCGAGCCCACCCGCGCGGAGGGCTGGGACCGGGACTGCCCCCCCCCGCCCCCGAAAGCGCGCCCGTCTAGCCCAGCCCTGCTTCAGCGAGTTGGAGGCGGGGCGGATGGGTGGGGCGGGCTCCAGGGGCGGTGCCAAGGTGGCCAGAGTCCTGATTGGTGAACGCAGGTGGGCGGGCCCCGGCGGAACAGACTGAGCCGGCCATTGGCTGCGTGGGCCTCGGTTGAAGTCGGCTATTGGCTCCGTGGGCCTCAGCCGGGGTGGCTATTGGCTGCGTGGGGCAGAGAAGATGTCCCCCCGGGCTAGGATGCAGTGAATGGTACCCCCTCCCACCCTCGCCTTGTGGGCGCCGGATCTTAGGGGTCCACTGGGCAATGTTCCTCCTGGAATTCCCCAAGAAATTAACAGCAGTTTGCTGAACTGTCCAGACCGCCTACAACTACTCCCCATTTGTTTCCTTCGGAAGGAAGACTTTTTCAGTATCCCTTTGCCAGTCTCACACAGGAGACGCGCGTTCCCAGACGAGGGCCCAACCGCTGTCAGCAGCGTCACTGTAAACGAAGCGCCTAGAGCAACCGGGAACTTGTTCTCGAGATGGATCAAATGTCTTGGACACCCTTAAAGACGAGGATCCTAGCAGCCCGGCACCGTCGGCCACTTCCCGGGTCCAGCTGTCACCAGACAGGTGTTCTCAAAGACGAAGTGCTAGAGGAGGTCACCTCGTTCGGACTTACCCACCCGCTCCGCCTTAGTAAAGAGGACCTGGAAATGTGCCTCATATTTGGGGACCTTGGTTTTTGTTGTAAAGAAAGGGAGTGCGATAAAATGGTCTTTCCACCGAAACAGTATTCCACACCGAAATTCTGGGCCAAAAGTTTGTATAGTTAGGATTCTCAGTCTTCTGACTAAAACTTGGGAACAATACTTTCTGAAGTGAGTCTTCTGTTCTCATGCTAGTCTCCTCTTGTATTATTTAGGTCACAATAGCTTATATACCGACAATAACTTATAAAACAATTTCAGACTTTGCCCTGTATTCTACAGATCTCGCCACTCCCCCTGTACCCCCTAAAAGTCAACCACCATAATCGCTACTTCTGATTCTTAATTGCTCCAGTCTAAGGTCAAGAGCTCTTTCAAGGTTGCCAAGCATGAGAAATATATCTCTAATTCAGCTTGGAGCCCCATTTTCCGTTGCTGGCCCTGCATTTGCCCCTTCCTCCCCTCTCTCCCTCAATACATTTAGTAACAATCTCAACTCCTAAGAGCCATGCCCTTCAAACTAGTATCCTGCAAAAACATGATAGGAGTAAGCAACAGAAAGAATATTCTCAGCTTTAGAATTAGAAACTTTTGATCCCTGAGGGTTTAAGCCAGGGCTGGTGGTACATACAGAACTTCTCCTAAATCATGACTTATTACAATACGCCAATGGTTTGTATGTAACGAAGGAAGGGAAAAGTGAAACACTGTAGGCAGCAGGCAGCCCTCAGTTGTCGATGGAGAGCTTATTGTTTTATAATCCAAACAATGAAACTGGATTGACCCGGAAGAACTCACGCTTATTTGGCTGGAAAGCCAGGCAGGAACTGTGAAAATTTAGTGGCTGCCCCTGGAGGGTTCAGTCAGTCACTCTGGGCATCACAGATCATGGGCTGGGAATTATGAAAGGTAGACAACTCAGTCACATTTCTTGTCTCAGAAGGATACTCACTCCCAATTCAGGTGTAGGGAGAAGAATCAAAGACAGATTTAAGGGAGGAAGAATCCAAGGAAAGAAGAAACTCCTCTGCCCCAGTTCTGGAGAACAGGCTGAAGCCTCCCTCCTTTATGTGGGTTTCACCCTAACACTTTATTTTTTGTGTTTTATTAATTTTTATTGGAGTATAGTTGCTTTACAATGTTGTGTTAGTTTCTGCTGTACAGCAAAATGAATCAGCTATCACCCTAACAGTTGGGGTGGGGGAGTGGAAGAGAGGAAGAGGTCCAGACTTGACATTATCAGAGAAGGGAGGGTCCCACCTTCAGCAAGACAGTAATCATCCCAGCTCTTCCAGGGACTAGTGCTGAAGAATGTGGATTTACCACATCATCCTTAATCTTTGGTGAAAACTCCCTCTCCCTTTGCATGGCTCAGAAATATAGCAGGACTGACCAGACACACAATGACCTAATAGCTAAGGAAGTTGGAGGAAGGGCCCTCTCTTGCACAGAACTCTTCCAAAGCATGGGAGGAGTCCCAGCAATGTGTTAATATGATCATAGGTTTTTGTAGAATTTGAAAAAAAAATTTAAACTGCAGTTGGTCAAGACTGATGTCTCTTTCCTTTCTGACTCCTCCTCCATCACACTTCTCCTTTTGTCCAGTGGCAATGAAGAGGCCACGGGTATTTGGGGATTGACTAACCAAGTTGAGCTGGGAATACATTTAGTTTGGGTGTAGGAGTTACACATCTGTGATTTGCAGTTACTTCTGTGAATAAATAGTAATTACAGTGTTATGGGCTGAACTGTGTCCTGCTAAAATTCATATGTTAAAGTCCTAACTCCCAGTACCTCAGAATGTAACCATATTTGGAGATAAGGTCTATGCAGAGGTAATTAAATTATAATGAGGTCTTTAGGGTGAGTCCTAATTCAGTATAACTGCTGTCCTTATAATAAGAGGAAATTTGGATGCAGACATGCAGGTAGGACCATGTGAAGATATAGGGAGAAGATGGCTATCCACAAGCCAAGAGAGAGGAACCTCAGAGTGAAATCAACCCTGCCAACACCTGGATCTCAGGTTTCTAGCCTCAAAACCGTGAGAGAATTTCCACTGTTTAAGCCACCCAGTCTAAGTATTTTGTTATGGCAGCTCTAACAAACTTAATACATACAGCTTCCAGGAATACTCCCAATGTCAAAAATTCAGAGTTTATGTTATTCATTATTGCAAATTTGAAAATGCTCCAAAATCTTACACCACATATACTGAAGACATTTGGTAGTGTTTTTCCAAGTTTGACAAAAGTCCCCCCAAATTATGTGACATTATTACTTACAAGGTGTGAAGGTGAAATTTTTTTTAATTATCAAGAATTTTTTTAAAGTGATCATGGAGATGGAATTATCTCTTTACGGAAAAATTATCTATAATCATCATATAAAAAGACTATCAAAGAGCATGCAGCCAAAAACAAAATTGTGGGGAAAAATATTTAGGTTTGCCACATAGGTAATTTTAAAAATGTTATTTTTCTTGATTTTGTGATATTATGATATTTGTCAGCTTTTTTAAAGTTATAATTTTTAAGATATCTTTTCTCATTCTGAAATATTTATTTTACTTGAAAAAGGCCCCAAAAGTTGTATGCTTCAGACAACCGAAAACTTGGATCTATCCCGGGGACTAACGAAACAGATATGGTGAGTTTCTGCCCCAGTTAGGGAAACCCTGCTCCAGTGTTCTGCGCTCTGTCCTAAAAAACAGACGTGAGGGCTGACCAGTCGTCACAACTGCAAGTATTGAGGATTTGGGATAGCAAAAGCTGCAATGGAGTTTGCGGAAGAGAGATTTCAGACAAACCTACCACCAAACTAAGATATGAGAAGTCTGGAAAGACATTAGGGCCACAGAGAGACCCTAGGCGATAAGCCATGGAGGGAACCCATGGAAAGCCCCCACTTACCTCTTCTTGGGGATCTGCTCCTCATGCTGACTCTACCCTTCAGCATATCTGGTTTCAATTACAATGCGTGTACTAAAGAGTGGGTGCTCTGCAGTGACATCACAACTTGGCCATTATGATGTAATGATGAGGCATCTGATTATTCTCGGGCTAGGGCTTCCCTGTAAGGAACAGTCTCATTACTTGGTGGATAATTGGACTCTTTCATCATTCAGGTGATGTGGGAGTCAATACTATGTTAGAACTTGATCTTTTTCAAATAGACAGAGAGGTCCTCACTTTTCCTCTCCATCATATTTCTTGTCCTTTGTTTTAGGATTGCCCTTGATAGACAAAAGGGGCTTTGCTTTTCCTTCCAGTGCCTAAGGAGCAGAATGTAATTTAAATGGCCTCCTTAAGAAAAGCACCCCACCAAGGGGAAACACGGGGCCTTCACCTGAGCTGTTCGCTTTAACTGCAACAGCAGCTGGTGCTGGGTGCAAGGGAGCTATGAGCTGGGCCTGGTAACTTTCCCTACCACTACCCAAAAGGGTGCCGTGATACTATAGGGGTGTCTCATACCAGGGCCGCCCAACTCCTCTACATCTCCTTCCCATCCAACTTTTGCATAGCCAGAGGACTCCAGCAGACAGGGAACAGGACTTGCAAGAGATGAGATGGCCAAGAAATGCAGGGTGCCTCTGGGTCTCTTGCCACCCTCAGCCCCAAACAAACAATACTTCTCAGTAGCTTATACTTTCTTTTCATATTTCAACTTTATTTCAAATACGAGGTCTTTTATCCAGAAGGGAGAGCAGTTGCATGAGGAGGCTGAAGTGAGGCACAATACGAGTGGGTCTGGGGCCCAGTGTACAGAGCTGCACTGTGAAGAGGGTGGGGAGGCTCGGGAAGGGTCTGATGAGAACGGTGGTTTGAGGGGGATTCAAATAGCAAACTTTCATTTCCTCCCCAGGTTAGCTATTCAATGGGTAGATTATTCAGTTGTTGTTTTGTTGTTGTTGTTTGTTTTAGCAACTTCACTGTTCTTCAGCGATATCACTGAAAGAAGTGCCAAGGCTGGGGACATATCAGTCCCTTTTGTTTCTCTTTCTGCCTGGACGGGGAAGGGAATGGAAACTAGAAGCAGAAAATGAAAATTTCTGACGTGTCCCTTGCCATGAAAAATCGTGGGTCTGACCCTGTGGAGAGAGGCCTGTTTCATAGCCTGGGAATGGGAGGTGGTCAGGAGGCCTGGGTTTACGTCCCATCTGGAGTTGCACTAACAAATTCTCTGACCCTGCTGGGGTCCCTTCTCATCTCTGGACCTGTGTCCTCATCTCTAGAGGAGTCTGGACACAGTGATCTCTATAGACAAGCCTTTTCAGGTCTCTGGATTCTATGACCTGCGCATTGCAAGGATCCAGAGGGGCTCCAGAGAAACACAGGAGTTAGAAGCAAGGGAATGTGGGATTAGATTGGCAAGTTGAGTTAGGGCTTATTGTGAAGAGAAATGATATATTCATAAAAGAAATAATGTATTCATAAAAGAAAACAAAGGAACAGGAAGAATACTTAGGAAGACATCTGAGGTCTGGATGAGAGGAAAGGGCAAGAGTGTTCCTGCTGTGTTGCTTCAAGGACCCGAGCCCCTGACCATGGTAATGGTTTCTCTTATGGCCCTTCCCGGTCCATGGCTAACAGGTTATACCCTAAATTGCCCCCATTCGTACAGTCATCAGGCTTTAGAGGAAAGTCCCCACCACAACGCCTAACACATGACAAATCTCTGAAGTTTCTGCCAAATTCCTAGTGTTTCCCATGTCAGATTAGACTAGCAGCTTACCCCCAGGCCCTGGGGCAGCTCTGTATGGGAAGAACCAGAAGACTCATGTCTTGGCTCTGTAAAGCTGAGAATAGGGGCATGGGTGAGCCAGGGTACTTCTTAGAGAAAAAGCTCAGGAACAATGAACTCTTCTTGGTTCCCTGCCCCCAACCATTTGCATTTATCTGCTTAGTAATACTCAGGTTCCCAGAGAGGGCCCAAGCACAGACCATCCAGCAATTGTCCTAGTCAGGGACCCTTCTAGTGGAAACTTTAGGGAATTGGCCTGTTCAAGGCTAGCTGGGGTAGTAGGAAGGGGCACAGCATACCAACAAGTGTGGAGGACTGGCTAGGGCCAGGAGAGAATCCCAATGTATGGCAAGGCTGGAGTTCAAATGGGTTCCCAAGTTCTCCAGCAGGCGCAGGCGCAGTGGTTCCTTGCTGATCCTGCAGAGCCGGGACACGGGCACAGGAGGCAGCAGCAAGCTCCTGGAAATAGCAGATGAAGCTTGGGACCCTTGGTGCTTTGCCTTCTCCAAGCCAGTTGGGGAGGCTGGGAGGATGGGAAGGCAGAGCACAATTAGAAACTGTGGTCTTTTCCTAATAAGAGATGGTATGTGCCAAGGGTTTTTTTTTAATGGCAAGGTTTTAATTTTGTTTTTAAAGGATAATATTATGACATCATGGTTATGCACTGAGGCTCTGGAGATTTCCTGGGTTCACAATCCTAGCTCGGCCATTTACTAGCTGTGTGACCTTGCACAAAATACCGAGCTTTTCTGAATTGTTTTCTCTCTAAAACAGGAATAACATTACTCAACTCATAGGGTTGTTTTGTGGATTATAAAGCATGCAAGACACCAGATTTTAGTGGCTACGTAAGTAAATGTGAGCTCTTGCGACTGCTGATACACATAACAGTAATGCATACACATAACGCAAGAGATGATCACACACTGAGCCTTGACCCACTCTCCCGCTCCATTATCCTCCCTTGGGCTCTTCATTGGTGACTAAAAAGTGTATTGCTGGTGGCTTTCAGTACACTTTCTCTCGTCACTCTGCTGGAACTTTGACCTGAGGGTGATCCACAAGATGCATGAAATTCTTTGTTTTTTCCACCAGGTGAAGATGATGCTTAAATGGGCATTTGTCTGAGGAATGACCCAGGGTTTCTCTCTTTCAGCCATTTTTCTTCAAAGGATTAAAGATTTGGAGAGGAGGGGCATGGTAATAAGCCCCATACTCCATTCTGAACGCATGTATGGGCACGTATGCGTGTACCCTCGCTCACTAAGAGATAAAAGGGGAATCCAGAAAATTTTGAGAAATCAGTAACAGATAGAAACGGGTGTGGGGAGCTGGTTACCTGGGAGCTCCTTGTTCATCTGCAGCATCAGGAACTGCTTTTCCCTCTTCTCCCTTCTAGAAGACTGTCAAGAAGGAGCCTGAGGGAGGAAGGTGGATCAACCATGGTCTTGGAGAAAAGGAAGTAGGTTCTCCACTCCTTCATCTTCAACAAGGATGAAGAGAGAGGCAGATGGAAATAGAGAAAGTGAAGGTAAATACCGTATATGCTAAAAGAAAAATGAAAGTGATGAGAAGGGGACAAGGAAAGAGAAAAGCAAAGAGCTTAGACATAGGGTGAGAAGGGAGGAAAACACACAACCAGCTGAGGTTAACCAGGAGAGACATAAGGCATAAATGTGAATGGGGAGAAGAGTCCAGCTTTCCCATTTCACTTGCTCAAGGTATGGAGCAGACTGCCATCTTCTGGTACCATTTAATTTTCAAGGTGCTCTGATTCTTGGTTTGAAATGTTTTCAGTTTCTTATACCTATAATCCTTTATACTCAAGAAAGTCCCCAACGTTGTTTCATTTTGGGGGCTCCCAAGCATCATTTTCCCCTAGAGAGGCACCTCCCCAAAGCTGTCTCCCAGCACCCAGGCTGGAAGTCTGTTGGGTCAAGAGCAAAAGCAAGGGGCAGAGGATGAGCTGTGGTTTGAAAGAGGCCCTGGAATACCCTGAGGCTGCAGGCTGGTTGCTGCAGACTGGATGCTTTCTGGGCTCTGGAACATGTGTCAAAAACTGGAGAGCCATTCTCAGGCCCAACCACACGCTTGGGGTGCTGTGTGTTCTGAACTGTAAGCACTCCAACCGTAGGCTGGAGAATGTGGCTTCTAATCCACACTCTGCCCCTCACAGATCATAAAATGTCAGAGCAAGAAGGGGCCTAAGAGATCACCTAATCCAAATGCAGTTTCTCAAGGAGGAAACTCTGGCCCAGAGAGGTGAAGTAACTTGCCCAAAGTTATCCAGCTAGTCAGTGACTTCCTTTTCTTTTGTGGCAGAAGGAATCCTGTGATTCACCTGTCTCTTGACAAATACAGTCCATAAAGTGCTTAGAGGTCATTAGAAGGCACCCAGAAAGGTAAGGCTGGCATTTTTCTGGAAGCCTGAGTGCACCAACACCTTAGGCACCGCATTATTTGGCCACAAGGACAAGCCTGGAGTTGGTTTTACTTTCATTTTCATCCCCAGGGCTGCCTGGAAGCTGGGGGAGGGAGCTCTGATGCTACCTGCCATCACTCCCCAGCCAGTCAGTGAAGACTGAAGCTAGGGGCTGGGGTGATAAGCGAATCCTGTCATAATGTCAGGGGCTGGGGAGCAATGGCCAAATTCCTGGGACTTAAGCAAGGCAATTATGGGTGAGTTAAAGCTACGATGGGCAGGGCTGGGGAACCTGCGGTGGCTAAGGCCAGTAAGAAGAGGGAATAAGCCAGCAATCTAAATGATTTCAACTGTGGTGGGCTCCTAGTTCACACAAAATATGTCCTCGGTCCCAAAGAGTTACCCTCAACCTTTGACTGCCTAGGCCGGACGGACCTACTCACTTTCTCCCAATGCCCACTCACGGAAGAGAACATCACTATCGTCCTTTTGCTTCTTTTCTAACCTTCCAGCACCCTTTCCGTCTCCCTCCTTCTATGACTTGGGTTCCTCCACTCACATCCACCCCAACCTCCCCAACTTTCGTTGATTCTACCCACACCCCACACCCCTTTGGTTTCCCCCATCCTCCTCGCCCTCCCGGGCTTGACTCTCTAGGGCAGCTCCCCGCCAATCTCGGTTTCTCCCATTCCTCCCCACCAAATCTTCGGGATCCCCCAGCCCCCCGGTGCCTTTGATTTTTTTCCGCCGTCGGCCGCAGGCGTCTCAGATAAAGTGGATCCAGCCCTGTAGCTCCGGGGCTCCACCACTGCCCGGGTGCTCGGGCCCACGTAGAGCATAGTCACGGCCGCCGTTGTTGTCCCAGAACTCGTGGCCGCTAACGCGGTAGCGCAAGGCGAAAAGCAGGGCGCCACCAATGGGTGGCGCCGGCAGGCGGAAGGCGAAGCGGTCGGCGCGCGGCGGGGGCGGGGCCGGACCGGCGTAGGCAGCGGGCTCCTCGCGTTGGGTCCGCCAGCCATCGGCGCTCCAGCGCACGCTCACGCGCTTCTCGTAGGCCAGGTCCAGCACGCGCGCGCTCCCGGCGACGCCCAGCGGGCCCGCCTCGGCGCGTTCCAGGCAGATTCGCTGCGCCCGCAAGCGGGCCGCGAAGCCAGGCTCGCTGGCCGGCTCCAGGGCAACGCGCGCCTCCTGCTGGGAAAGGGGGAAAGGAGGAAAGGGGAGGAGGGAGCCCAGGAGAAGGGAGGGGAGGGGAGAGAGAGGGGGCGGGGTCAGGGCGAGGCACGGGACCAATCGGAGGCCGACCCCGGCGTCCGGGCAGTCAGAGGGGAGCCCTGCTGGGAGAGTGGCCTAGAGCCACCTGCCAATGGGGACACCAAAAGGGATGAGCGAGAGCAAGCCCAGGGTTCGGGGTGGAGATGGGTGCTCCTAGATAAATCCACTCCCATAAACCCGCCGAGGCCAAGTTGGGGAGGTCCCGGGGAAGGGGCGTACCTCTGCCGCCTACCTGGAGACCTCGGGCGCGGGACTGGCACGGCGCGAAGTGGCGAAGGGCGTCCCTCTGCAGCTGAACCTGCACGTGGCGGGGTACCCGGGGCAGCTCTCCCGGGCGGAAGCGGCGCACCGCGGTCAGCTCCAGCCCAAGCGCGTCGGCGAAACGCACTCTCTTACGGGTGTCGGGGCTGCGGCTGTGGGGCACCCGGGTACCGCTGCCTCCGGCGGGCGCAGAGCGAGCCCTGCGCTCCCGACTCGGAGCAGGAGCTCGGGATCGGGCCCCGAGGCGCGTCCCGCCTTCGCCTGGCACCTCCTCCGGCTCCTCCTCGAGGCTGGGCCGCTGGCTGCGGTAGTAGGCGCGCTCTGTCAGCGCGGCGATGAAGCTCAGGTTGCGGGGAATGTCGGTGCGGGGGGACCGCTCGCGAGACATGGCACCCCCCGCCCCGGCGGAGCCCTCCCGCAGCGCCGCCGCGCTGCCTTCCTTTCCTGTCTCCCACCCGCCTGGTGTTGGCGCAGAAGCTTCAGGCACCCTTCGCAGTTGCGTACTCTCCTTGCTGTCACCTCCAGAATCCTCCACCTCAGCTCCCAGGGTATTTGACCATCACCTCCTGCGTCTCTCTACTCTGAGCGTGCGCTCAGCGGCGCTCACCCTCCGGTCGCGCGGCCGTCGCCCACAGCCCTCTGACAGGTGGCTCCCCATCCAGCAGGAGGTGGGCACTCCAGCCTACAGGTCCTGAGTGAGACCACTCTGCCTTTTTTCTTTTTTTTTTTTTAACGGCCTCAGCCTTTCGGCTCGGGAAGAGTTAACGTAGGGAGTAGAGAGTAACCTTTCCTTTCCTTTTCGGGGAAGTTTCAAAAGGCCCAGCCTGTAACTTTCTCTTCAGGGCTCAACGTCTTCTTTCCCAAACCCTAGGCTCCAGGTTTGGGAGGATGATGGGCGAAAACATGGGAAGGTCACGAAAGCTAGTTAGAGTCTCAAACAGAAGCTGAGATGTGGTACTCAAAAGGGTGGGTGGCCCATTTGAAAGAGTTCTGAGCTGAGAGTTGTGGAAAGACATAGTTTCGGGTCTCACCTCTGGTGCTATTTAGCTGCGTGACCTTGAGGAAGGGACAACTTCTCTGGACCTCAGTTTTCTTATCTGTAAAAAAGTGGATTAGAGTTCTGATCTCTAAGCTGACTGTACGCTCTTTGACGTACAGTCAAGGCTGTGTCTGATTCATGGTCAGTTTCAGCACATAGTAGGCCCTCAAATTATTGAATGAATCATCACATATATCTCTTGGAGCTGGGGCTGCGGGGTTCTAGTTCCAGTGGGAGCTCCAAGAAGGGCACAGAGCTGCTTTTTACTCCTTCATTTTTTTCTATATTAGTGGGAAAAAAAATATGAAGTTTAGTTTTTTTCTAACTTCCTCCTGATCTTGTGTAGCACTTACAGTGTGCTAAGTACAGTTGTTTTACAAATACTAACTCATATAATACAGTCATCATAGGACTAGGGAGTATTATGCCTATTTTATGGATGAGAAGATTGAGGGAGAGAGACAGGATAGGACTCTTGCCCAGGGTCACATAAATTAATATTTGGATAGCTGGAATTAGAAGTCAGCAGTCCCACTCTAGAGTCTACTCTTTTATCCACTTAGTTATAAGTGGATTAAAACATTTCATGGTAATAGTTAACATTCTCAGAGCATTGAAACGGGGAATCTTAGAGTGGAAACGGAATCTCTAAATTTAAAGCAACAGGAGTGTTTAACCGTAAAATCACAAGTGACTAAGTTGGAAATAAATAGTGAGACATATGCTATCTTATTATTATACAATTTATTCCTGCTTGCATTTTAATTCCAGTACTAACCATAGCAATGCTGTTTAGCCAGGACTCATTTTTAAAGTGATATTGAGTTTTATTTTCTTATTTTACACATACGTATATAATCCATGGACACATTCTTTTCATATTTTAGGGTATAAAATAATGCTACAGTAATTTGTGTTACAGTCAAGCAGTTAAAAACTGTCTTCCTTGCTCTGCTAAAATATGTTATTGACAGAATAGGTAAGGTTCCACGTCAGCCTAAATGGCTCGAGGTTTTCTGGGAAAAGCTCTGTTGCCTTGTCTACAGTTTAAGCTGCCATTCCTTGGCTCTGTAGTGTTGGCCTGAGAAGATCCTTGAGGTACACAGCTTTGGACCTGGTGTAATTTGTGTTGTTCCAGCAGTCTTTGTTTCTTAAACAGCCACTGCAGTGATCTTCAAACATCTGACTGCGCCTACTCAATAACTGGCCAGAGGCATCGAGTGATTTCTTCAGTCAACATTTACTGAGGGTCTATTAGGCTATGAGGACATAAAAGTGAATAAAATTCAGTGCCTGCTCTCACCACGCTTATAAATAAATGGGTGGGCGAACAGAAATCTATTCGGATCCTGTGACAAAAGTGTTTTTATTTCAAGTAAATTCTTAGAAGAAATCAGGACTGCAAATGAAGGACTAGGCTAGATTATTTTATAAGAAAGAAGGCAAACTTGGGACTTCCCTGGTGGTCCAGTGCTAAAGAATCCGCCATCCAATGCAGGGGACGTGGGTTCGATCCCTGGTTGAGGAACTAAGATCCCACCTGCCACGGGGCAACTGAGCCTGCGCACCACAACTACTGAGCTCACACACCTCAGTGAAAGAGCCCGCGTGCCGCAAACTACAGAGCCCACGTGCCCACGTGCCCCGGAGGCCGCGCGGCACAACTAGAGAGAGAAAAAACCCGCACGCCACAACTGGAGAGAGAAAACCCGCATGCCACAACTAGAGAGAAGCCCGTGCACCGCAATGAAGAGCCCACGCCACAAGGAAAGATCCTGTGTTCCTCAACTAAGACCCGACGCAGCCAAAAAAATAAATAAATAAATAAAATTACATTAAAGAAAAAAAAGAAGAAGAAGGCAATCTTGCTGGTGGCAGCTGGAATGATCAGCCCAAGGACAAAGAAGAAATGAGGATGATTGAAAGGATACAGTCATAAAGGAGTGGAATCGGTGGTATGTTCAGAATATTGGGGAGAACTGAGTTTGGGTTTGCAAATGATGTGGATTCAGTTTGGCCTTGTAAATGGCATGATAACAGCATTGATTACCTGAAGCAAAGAGGGACCTTGAAACAATACAGTGTTAAAGTTAAGACAAACTTTCAAATCAGAATTAGGTTGAGGCCCATCTTCTCAGTATGTGGCTTTGGGCAAATTACATAACCTCTCCAAGCCTCACTTTCCTCATCCATAGAATGAGGATAACACAACATAAGGATTAGTGTGAAGATAAAATATCAAGTGTGTAAAGAAAGCACTTAGTACCTAATAAGTCTTCAAAATGTGTGAGTCATCACCATCTTTACAGAAAAGACCTTTCTTCTCTAGTTACCATAGAGGCAGATGGGAATACCAAGGCTTGGACTGGAGGTAGAAGCAAAGGGAACCAGCAGGGAAGGAAAATTGGGTTACCTCTTTCGGCCTTTGGTTGGAGAGCCCTGCAAATGGAGCTGAAGGAAGTGCCAGCTGCAGGAGCTGGTGGGCCCCAATCAGAATGCCTGAGGGTGCCCTCGTGTGGATCAGCTGTAGTCAGATGGCTTCACACCCTGTGTAAACATACTGCCTTGTATAAATGGTAGACATTCATGTATTTGCATATATATATGTAATCTGAAAGGATAAACATCAACCTTGACATTGGCAACCTCCAGGAAGGGAGGTGGAATTGGGGGAAGAGCAGAGGGAGGGGGATTGATGACTTGTATTTTCTTTCTCTACACTTCCATATTATTTGACTTTTTCATAAGGAGAATAAGTTCACGTGTTGGCTAGAAAGAACTAAAAAAGAAACCAATCTAATTACAAAAAAAAAAAAAGAAGATAAAGTTACCTGCAGAAACTGCTTGCGATCCAAGTCCTGACTCCCTGATGCTTGGCTAAAGCCCCAGCTCACGTAGAGACCACTGGGTTAAAGGTCCTGGAGAAAAGAGGAAGTGAAGTGTTTGGTGTCTGTGTCACGTCTGCTAGTCCCACAGGATGAGGCACCTGGCAGGCAGTTTCCACCGGAATGGGAACTGCTCCTCTTTTCTGGGCACCCATTCCAGGGCTGCAAAAGTTCAACAAGTGCATGGAACATCAGAGACCTTCTGGAAATGCTGAATTTGCTCTGAGGTTTCCTGAGCCTCAGCCGGCTTCTCTGGGTAGCCTCCAGGGTCAGGAGCCCCGTCCGGCTCTCCATGTCCTCCTGGCCCTGCTCTTCCTGGCCTCCAGCAGCCCTCTCTCTTCCTGAGTTGTGGCCCTTCCCAAGCCTGCGTCCCAGCCCCGCCCCTCTCTCTGGACGCATCTCTGGGCCCCATCATCACCCGGCGCCGGGCCCTCCCTCCCGCCCCCCCTTTCTCCTCCCTCCTTCCTTCCCTCCCTTCCTCCCTCTCTCCCTCCCTCCCAGCTCCTGCACCAGGAAACAGCCAGATCCTGGCAGCGGCCTGACCCGTGAGATCCCTAACCTGGCAGGCAGGCGGGGTTGGAGACCGGCTGAGGGTGGGGGTGAGGGAGGAGCTGGGCCTTTGGGCTGCACTGGGGGGAGCGGGAGTAGAGATGGTGTCGGCAGGAAGCCCTTGGCCCTGGGTTTCCCGGGAGGACAGTCATTAAACATGGATTCGGCCACACAGCTGGTAGAGCGTTGGGGGCAGGGGCCTGGTCCCGGGAGCTGCAACCCCAGCCCTTCTCAGCCCAGACCCTGATCCCTGGTCTTCCCCACCTAGCTCTGATCTCCCCCTCCCCTTCCCAGGGCTCCACGCTGGGCAGGAGGATGAAAGGCCCCAGCTGGGGGCTCCTTGCCACCAGCGCTGGGTCCTAAGAGCTGCCATCCAGGCTGGGTGAGTGTCCCCTTCCTTCTCTGTCCCGGGCAACCCTTTGCTTCTCCCCCTTTCCCTTCAGCCCCTGTCTCCTCGCCCATCTTGTGCCTCTGCCAGCATCTTCACATCTTGCCTCTGGGGAGGTCCTAAGCCCCTTCCTCTAGCCAAAAAGGTGTGTACTGTGGCGGGGTTGGTGGGGGAGGTATAGAGGTGTCAATAGAGCTGCTGTTGTCTTGTTATGAAAAGAATCTAAAGTATTTTAGGTGAAATTTACTTGTTTTACATTTAATTTGGCATATTATGAATTTGAGGGCCAGCCCCTCATGCCCTGGCCCCGCACCATGGCCTAATCTCCTTGTTCTTACTCGTCCCGGCCCAGTGGTTTCTGAGATTTCCCCTCACCTCCCTCCCTGTCTCATGGGCTGGCCAAACCTGAAATGCCTCCTTCTGGGTCTCTGACCATATATTCATGCCAGTCTTTTGTGTTTGACTCCTGCAGCTGCCCGGATGGCGACCCCAGCCTCGGCCCCAGACACACGGGCTCTAGTGGCAGACTTTGTAGGCTATAAGCTGAGGCAGAAGGGTTATGTTTGTGGAGCTGGCCCCGGGGAGGGCCCGGCAGCTGACCCGCTGCACCAAGCCATGCGGGCAGCTGGAGATGAGTTCGAGACCCGCTTCCGGCGCACCTTCTCGGATCTGGCAGCTCAGCTGCATGTGACCCCGGGCTCGGCCCAGCAACGCTTCACCCAGGTCTCTGATGAACTCTTCCAAGGGGGGCCCAACTGGGGCCGCCTTGTGGCTTTCTTTGTCTTTGGAGCCGCGCTGTGTGCTGAGAGTGTCAACAAGGAGATGGAGCCACTTGTGGGACAAGTGCAGGAGTGGATGGTGGCCTACCTGGAGACGCGGCTGGCCGACTGGATCCACAGCAGCGGGGGCTGGGTAAGAAACTTCTCCATTGCTGCCCTGAACATCCCTCTGAAAAGCTGGTCTCCAGGGGGAAGACGGGGGCTCTGGCTGGAGCTGGGGGCGGCTGTGCTGGGAATGAGGCGCGGGGGCTGAGTCTCCCTGTTTGGGTGGAATCAGACGCCCTCACTATGGGTATCACTGGACTCTGCACTCCAGGGCTGCCATGCAGTCATCACTGGGTGGGCTCATGGTCCAAAGCAGAGGACAGAATACACAGTAGACAGTGTAGTGCCTGCAGAGAAATGGCATCCAGCCATCGGGAATTTTTTACACCAGAGTACATGGCATGGGGGTGTCAGGGATCAGGGATGGGTGGTGGTCAAGGCAAGCCTTGGCAAAGGATGCCAGTTCTGAGCAGAATTTTTGGCCAGGGAAAGGATGGGATTCAGTTGACGTAGAGAAGGGCAAATGAGCCAGGCGCTCAGGGGTCATCAGAGGGGCTGGCGGCCAGGAGCTTGGGCCAGAGAGGAGCTGGGGGTGGGGTAGTGCTTGCAGTGGATGGAACTGGAACTCTCCCTCTCCTCTTTTCTCCACTCTTTCCTCTCCTGATATCCCTTTCTCCTTCTTTCTCTCCTACTTCCCTTCTCTCCCACAGGCGGAGTTCACAGCTCTATACGGGGACGGGGCCCTGGAGGAGGCGCGGCGTCTGCGGGAGGGGAACTGGGCCTCAGTGAGGACAGTGCTGACGGGGGCCGTGGCACTGGGGGCCCTGGTAACTGTAGGGGCCTTTTTTGCTAGCAAGTGAGAAAGTCCAGGGCCAGGTGGGGCGAGGTGTGGCTGGGGGACAGGAGAGCAGGAACAGAGCAGAGGAATGCCCTTGGAAGAAGTGGGGGAAAGGATGGGCATGGAACAGGGATGGGAAGGGGCAAGGTAGCGTGCAAGAGAGCTGAGTGTGCCAGGCAGGCGGTTGAAAGAGTGAACTGGAGCTATTGCGGAATGTATTGGGAAAGTCAGGAGATGGATTCATTCCAGGGTTGGGGGGAGGTGGGAGGGATTATGCCTATAGGTGTAGGCACATGAAACTCTACCTAGAGCTTGATTTGCAGCCCCGAGGAAGGTGGACTTGCATAAGGGGTTGGCGTCTCCTTTGAGTGAGTGAGATTTGGGGCAAACACAGAAGGAACATCCCTTTGGAATGGGAGCTTGGGGTTCTCAGGGGATAGGGAGAGGTGGCTGTGACCATGGGCTGCTGGGACATGCGTGTGCATGTGCACGGGTGCTCGTGTGCATGCTGGGCTGCTTGTCTAATCTGGTGGCCGTGGGATTCCTCGAGGAGAAAACATTCCCTCTTGCAGTGGTGAGAACGAGGGGCAGCTCTCTGTCCCTCCTCCCAACGTCCCCTCCCCTCTTCCCTTGTCCTGCTGCCTCAAGGCTGAGGGACAGAAACACTGTATCCAGACTGAGGGCTCTGGCAACTTTTCTGCAGAAAGTCGTCAGCAGGGCTTTGGAGAGAAGAGCACTTCTGTAGCTGGCCTTGTTCCTTCATTGTCCCCCTTCCTTGTGCATCACGCACTTGCTGCTGCCTCCTGGGCTCTGACAGAAAGGCAGGGCTGCGGAGCCTGCGGGGGTGGAGGCTTCGGGAGCTGGAGCTGCCTGCTGCCCTCCTCTCCCACTGGGGCACACTGGTGCCTAAAGTGTTCCCTATCTCTGGGACCTTTTGTACCCAAACTTAAACTCTAAATTGGGGCTCTTACTAATTTTCCTTTTGAGTGTGTGGACGTAAATGCAGATCTGGAATACAGTCTGGGTCCTGCACTGTGTCTCGGAGAGACTGTTGATGTCTTGAGAGGAACATTCCAGCTCTGAACCCCATGAATGTGAGGGTGACGTGTACTCCGTGACTGGCCTATTCCATGTGGTGGGCTTTGGTGCTGCTTTATTAAGGGCCAGGTGTCTGGGTTCCACAGTACCTCCCAGGACCTAGAAACATTGATATTTTCTTGGAAGCCACGCTGTTTGCATGGGTTTTACTTGTCTGTACCTCAGAGTCTGAGGATGTTAACTTTAGAGCTCCCTGTCCTCTATAACAGATTCAGATGACAGCTTTTTCTTTTGAGAAAGACATGATTTCACTCCAGATGTATGCCCTGAGCCAGACCTCACTGCTGCACTTTCCTAGGTGCTAAAATTGCTGCTCTCCAATGCTGACTTCTTCTGACACAGTGCTCTAGAACCCTGCCCTTGATCCTGAGCACTGACCAGCTTAGCTAGACCATGGTTGACTCTTGGAGATTTTCACTTGGTCCCAGAATGTGGCAACATAGTTGTACTCACAAGAATGTGGGACCAAAATTGGCCTCAGGTGTTTAGCTCAGACTTTTGCTTTTGAGAGAGGGCTGCACTTTTTAACGGTATTTATAGGGGAGGTGGTGGACTGCATGGGCCACTTGGTCTGTTGTGAGTATGCTGGTACCAGGCACTCAGAGCCAGTCTGTGGCAGGCAGTTGGGGTGGGGGGGGTCTCTGACTTGCTCAGGACAAACTAGGCCAGTGGTTTTCCAACTGCTTGGCAGAGCCCCAAAGTTTCCTAGGGTTGCCTCAGGAGTCCTTGGGGGAGATGAGGCGGGGGCACTGAGCAGGCCAGGTGACTTGCCCTCAAACAGAACAGCTCCCCTGTAGCTGTCTTACATATCGGGGTTCAGGGTAAGATTTTATTTGCATTAAGGGGTTTGCTGCTGAAAAACAAAGTTGGAAAACCACTGACTAGACCGTCAGCTCCAAATTGGAGCCTGTGCTCCCCCAGGTTTGGGTCAGACTCTTCCCCCTACCCTCTACCACAGGACGCCTAGCCCTGGTAGCTTTCCTGGGGACCTTTAGCAAACAGAGGTAGCAGGGACTGTGGTCAAGTTACCAAAAAGCCCGGCTCTGAGGCCTTAACACCTGGGTGGAAGGAGAGGCTGTTTTCTGAAAGGGTAAAAGGGCTTGGTCTGGATTCCCGGAAGCATAGCTTGGATGGGACCACAGAGGGCAGTTTTGACCTGTCCTGCCCTTCTGAGCTTGAGGGGGAACGGAAACCCCAGAGACTCTTCTGTCAGGGAAAACTAGCGACTCTCTTCTAGAGCCATATAGTTCCTTGGGATTAGCTCTTGGCCAAGAAGGCTGAGTATGGCTCCCAATTTTTAAATCCATTTCATTTTTTTTAAAATAAGGGAAATAAATCTTATTGCCATTTTTCAGAGATTAAATAGGTGGAGAGGGTGTTTCTTGCTCTCCAGAGCCCAAAGGGACAAATAGGGACTTTGCTTAGGCCAAGGAAGGAGCAGAGGTAGGGCAACTAGGTCCTGCACTTATTAATCCCACTCCCCACTTATTCTAGGGCATACACTATTTTACTTTTTTAAAATCATAAAGCGGCGGGAGAACAGATTTGGTTAGTTTAGAAGAAAAGAAAAAGCTCTATAAATATAAATATATATTCCTGTATTTTTATTTAATAATTTATAAATACCAAGTTCATTTGACTTTTATTTTTGTGTAATATGTAATGGTCGTATTAAAAAAAATAAATAAAACCCAGAAGTTTAATGAGAAGGACTGAGCAGGGTTTGTGACTTCTATACTGTATAGCCTGGGGTCAGGACATTTCTTGATCTAAGCATCTCATCATGACCTTGTTAAGGCCAAGAATTAGATTAATAGGGATTTGGGAAAGTATTGAGATAAAAAAATTAAAAAAAAAAAAAAATGGAGGGAATTCCCCAGCGGTCTAGTGGTTAGGACTCTGTGCTTTCACTGCCAAGGGCCCGGTTTCGACCCCTGGTCAGGGAGCTAAGATCCCACAAGCTGCGCCATGCAGACAAAAAAAAAAAGAAAAAAGAAAATCAGAGTTGTTCTCCCATCCCCCCATCCTAGCCAAATGCCCAAAGCCAAGAACTCCATCTGTGCCAACCCAAGCATTGAGAGGGTGTGTGTATATGGTACTTTGGGATGGCCACAACAAAACCCAAAACAAAACAAACAAAACCTACCAAAAATCTTTATGATGTAATCAAGTCCCCTGTTGTGGTTCAGCTGCTAAATCAGAAGTATGTGATAATGAGCATTTCTCCTCAATATCCTGCTGCCTACTTCAGGCTTAAAATAAGTCTGGCAAAAATGGAGCCCTTGCTTACTTTCCTGCTCCCGAGACATTTGGTTTCAGCCATTGTAATGCAAACTGCTAAACTGGATGGGATCTACAGGAATTGTTCAGCCCATCCCTCTGTACTTCTAGTCTAGGACCACATCAAAATCATGTCTGACAGGAGTAGTGATCTTAATTTTAATTCACAAGTGGGAGTTTCTAGTCTTTCTATAATCCAATGCAATATAATGGTATTTGGGTTTATGTGTTAAATTGTAGTGAGAAATACACTGCTTAGAGGAATCCAGTGTTGTATTTCTATTCTCTCTATATAGAAAAATCTACGGGACAAGCCATGTTAAAATCAGAGAGTGGCTTGGTGAACATGGCTCTAGGGAAAAGGGAATTAGATGCTCTTAATAGTTAATATCATTAGGCTATGATAGCTAGTGTATTTATCCCTACTGTAGTTTGACTGGTTTATAGTTTGCCTAATTCCAAAAAGCATTTGCAGCATCTTACTATAATACACGAAAGACAAAACAATAGGAAAATATAGATTTTTAAAGTAAGGGTAAAGGGAAAATTGAAATATTATAATAAAATGACAGCAAAAAGGAAAACGAACACAGAAAAGGATTCTATAAGCAGTATTCCCAAATACTAAAGGTAGGCTATGAATTCAACTCTGAGCTTCTTGGCAGCTAAAGAAAATTGGAAAACACAATGAGATTCACATCCCTCCTAGGATTTGTAAAACCTTTCAGTTCCTCAAGGTAGGCAAAAAGTTTTGTGGCTCTTCTGAGAAGACACTGAATGATATAGTGGACACCACCCTCTATAACACCTGACAGCAAATATGATGTTGAGTTTTACACTACCGTTTCTTGCAGAAACACCAAATGGGGATTCAGCAGGTCCTAAGCTTGTTCTATCAGGATCGTCACAGTTTAGCTCAAATATGCTCTATGATGCCATAGTTTAAAATAGGGCTAAATTTCAGACTATCTAAATGGACAGATGGATTGTTTATTCTTCAGACAGTTCTCTGTGAATGTTATTTCTCCAAATGATACTTTTGATAAAAATTGGGCAACATTTAGTTACACTTTCTAGCAAATGGATGGATTATAAATATTCTGTGTTTTTAGTTGAGAGCAGATCCTTTGAAAACTTTAAAAGCTGCCTTAAATGTGGATACAGGTGAGATACAAATAAATTAACAATATTTTAAAAATCAACCAGAAAACATAATATAATGGAATGCTATCTAGTTTTTTATTCATTCAGTCATTCATTCATTCAGCAAATATTCAAGCATCTTAGGTGTGCTGAGGACAATTCTAGGCACTGAGGTAGAGAAGTGAACAAACAGGCACAAATTTCTGCTTTCATGTTACTTTCATTCTAGTAATGGAAACAAACAAAAGCTAAATAACTACCTACCTACATAAATAAATTTCACGTGTTCATTAACATAACATTTCACGTTAGGTGCCAAATGCTATGGAGAAAAATAATTCATTAGGGTAGGATGGGAAGGTGTATGTATAGGTTTCAATGTTAAATAGAGTGAGTGGGGAAGGCCTCATTTCTAAGGTAACTTCTGACTAAAGTCATGAAAAATGAAATTGGAAAAATATTTTTATTGACATGGAAAAATATTTGTTATCTTATTAGGTAAAAAAAATAGATTAGAAAACAATATATGGTATGATCCCATTTTGCTAAAAAAATATGTATATACACACACATATATATACCTCTATATGTATTTGTGTATTGAAAGTTTCAGGATGGTATATGCCAAAATATCATTAGTGATTATCTCTGGGTGGTGGATTTTATGGGTGATTTTATTTTTTCTTTTTGCTATCAGTATTTTAGGATTTTTTTTATAAGGAACATATAAAAAAGAAGTTTTTCAGGTACAAAGTCTTCTAAAAGTTAACCAGGCAGAATGGAAATTAAGCAGCCCAAGAGAGGCTCCTTCTCACTTAAATGGCCACCCCACTTCCATGCAAGGTTGGACCTAGGGAGTTAAGGTAGGTCGGGCCAGACTTTGCATTAGAAAGTAATTGGAGTTGGCTCCAAAACAGAGGTAAGTAAATGATCAAGGCTCCAAGGTTCTGTGTCAACATTGTCCAATAGAAATATAGTGCAAGTCATGTAAAGCAACTATACTCCAATCAAAATTTTTAAAAAGTCAAAAAAAAAAAAAAAGAAATATAATGCAAGCCACATATGTAGTTTTACGTTTTTTAGTAGCCTCATTAAAAAAACCAAAAAGAAACAGGTAAAACTAATTTTAATAGTATTTTTTTAAACCTAGTATATAAAGACTACTATAATTTCAATCTGTAATTAATACTGAACAATTATTAAGTTATTTTACATAAGTATCTTTCTCATCCTGAGTCTTTGAAATTCAGTGTATATCTGACACTTCCAGCGCATCTCAATTCAGCACCATTCACATTTCAAGGGCTCAGTAGCCACGTGTGACGAGCGGCTACCATAGTAAACAATGTACTTCTAGATTAGAGGGAATTATTGCAGCCAGTAAATGTAAAATTTTCAAAGCAGGAGTTAAAAATGGGGATGAAACTACTAGGAAGCCAAGTATTTATATGTTTAGTGAGAAAACTTTTCCCTTCTGGACAGAACTGGACATGCCCTCATCCATTTTTACTGATTTAATTCTCCTTTTCTCAACTCAACAGATCATTCACTTTTGTTAACACACTTTTCCTTCTTCTAGGGCAAAACATCACTGAGTTTCAGTTTTTCTGGAACTCCATGGCCCTCTATTGATAGGTTATTACTGAAGGAAAAGTATACTTATAATGGGTGAATCTTACATCATTACATACCAATTAAAAAAAAATTCATTCTCAGAGGAAAACTTATCTCTTTGATGTTGTCTATGCATCAACAACAGGCAGGATATAAATTTATTACAGAAGATCATTCATTCAGTTAACATTTATTGAGCACACAGTGATAGCCAATGGCAATACAAATATAATTAAGAAGGTGTCCCTGCCTTTTACACTTTCAGTCTAATAGGGAACTATATTACAGATCACCATTCAAATATCTTTTTAAAATGTGTTTGTAAAAGTAATCATGCTTATTAGAGTAAGTTTGGAAGCTGGGCACTCTCCAATGCCCAAGTGTTTTTTTTAATTTTAAATAAAAATAATATACAATATTGTGGGAAAAATCATAGAACATAGAAAATTATAGAGAAGATCAATCATAATAAGCCTACTACCCAGAGAGAATCACTATTAACATTTTGGTATATTTTTTTTCCATCAGTTGTCTGTGCTTATATTTTATGATCATACTGTATATACAATTTTTTTTTGTATATACAATTTTGTACATTGCAATTCTGCTTACCATTATATTGCAAGCATTTTCCTTGTCATTAAAAATGTTTTGAAGACATAATGACTATATAAAATTACATATATGTGTGTATAACAATTTTCCTGAAAAGTGCCCACTTGGACAATCAAGTTGTTTACATTTTTTTTCACTTTGAAGAACACCTTTATTCTCAGATGTTTACCTAGGTTTTAGATTATTTCTTTAGAACAGATGATAAGAAATACAATTACTGTGTTAAGAACCTCAACATTTTAAAAACTTTTGTTGCATATTGCCAAAGAACAGATTGTACTGGTTCTTATTCCTTTTTTTCTCCAATGCCCAAGTTGTTTTTTTAAAAAATCAGATATACATAATTTTAATCATACTTTATATACAATTTTACATCCTACTTCTTTGGCCTAACAAAAATTATTTTTATAAGTTATCACACACTACGTGTAAACCTTTTTGTAAAAGAAATAGGTGCATAAAAAAATAAAAATAGGTGCATAATAATCTTGTGATGTAATTATAGTTTGCCTAAACATTTATCTCTTATTGGAATTTAGTCTTTTTCCAGCTTCAGCATTGTACGTAATGTTATCTTTGTGTATTAAAACAGACCTTACAGAAATTTTGATCTGAGCTTTGAAATCTGGTTTTGGATTCCCTGCTCACTTCTAATTAGTTATGACTTGGGGGAGTTACTTCATTCTTTCCTCATCCCTAAAAAAGGTTATGGTTTGGGGACTATTTGCTTCATAATGTTATGAGAGTTCAATGAGATAACATAACAAGGAGTCCAGGATGCAGCCTGTTACAAAATCCAGTGCTCAACAAAACTGTGGTTCAAAGGCATTATTTTAAAAATCACATTTCCCTTAACTGGCTTTCTTAGTTTAAATTAGGTATCAATAAACATCCAAGTCTTGATTTGGTTAAAATCAGTAGAAAAGATTTTTCTTCCAGCAAACTCACAATCTTTTAGAGCTTGTCTGCGGTGCTCAACTTAGTTCTCCCAGACCGCTGAAGCTGAGATGGCTGATGAAGTAATTTTCAGTGAAATTTTAAGCAACTGTGACTCTGCTCCAAGTTCTCCTGTTCCTGAGGTAAGGATTTGTGTGAAAAAATGAGGGTGAGGGGAAGAGTGGGGTATACTGTGAAGCTTTTGACTTTTGGTTTGCTAGTAGGAATCTCCTCTTGTTCAAATCCCTCTACCAAGTCATGTACATCCTCTCCAGGTTGTTTGAGTAACTATTTGGTTGGGCTCATGTGAATCTGGCTCTCAAACCATAGCTTGGTCTGGCTGCAGCTATCCCTCTTGCAAACTTAGCACTGCCGTTCCTTCCTTTTTAATAAATGTGTAGGATCACCACTAAACTATGGCAACCCTGCTTTCCAGGGCTAGGTCTCATTGGTACCTCAGAGTGCAACGATGAGGTGGAATTCCTCTGGGGTCTGAAGGAGGGTCTGGGAAAGCGCTGTAGATGAAGGGTGGCACCCAGATCCCCAGTCTATGTATCCTTTGGTCAACAAACATTTATTTGGATACTTACTATGTGCTAGGCATATTGCTCCACCGTGGAGATGCAAATGTAGATAGAATCCAGCCTCTCATCTCCAAGCTCTCACAAGCTCTAGTTAGGAAAGGAAGCACAAAATGATTAAGTGCACAGTGGAGGTAGGCCCGCTTGTCATGGGAGAAGAGGGGAGGCCAGTTAGTGGAAGGCTTCACAGAGGAGGTGATGATAGGGTTTGCAGTGGTCTGGCTGAAGAAGGACTGCATGTACAGAGGCACAGACCTGGGTGCAGATACACCCACTGGAATGAAGAGTGTGGAAACAACATTCACTTAGTAGCCTGGTCTGGAGGTCTCCAAGACCTCAGTAAGGAGTTCTGAGAGTTAACCTGGCCAGTGTGGATTGGAGTGGTGACCCACTGGAAGCTGACCCATTAAGCGGCTGCAGCAAACAGTCCAAGCAAAAGAAAAAATGAAACTGGGGCATGAGCAGAATGCTTGGAAAGTATGCCTGTGCAGGAAGACAGCACATACAGGGCTCATGACTAGTACTGGAGTGAGGATTCCTCCCTGCTTTCTGGTTTGGGGAGACCTGGTGGATGGTGGTGCCAGTAACCTGGGTGGGAAAGATAAGCTCCTTCCCAGAGAGCGCCATTCAGAACCCTCCATTTCCAGCAACATCCCATCTACTGGTGCATTCCTGGTAGAAGACCAGTTTCCAGAAACCGCCGCAGTATTTCCGGACTCTGCCTTCCAAGAACTCACTAGTTGGCAACCAGCAGCATCAAGATGGCCGCCTCCTAAAGACCAGTCATGTGACCTCGGCTTTCACTGGGAGCCCGGCAGTCCGTTCGGGGGCAAGGTTCACCTGTCACGAAACGGGCGTCAGCCCTTCGAATCTCGCGAGCCAATCGGCATCTGAGGCTGGGCCACTTCGGCGAAGCGATCGGAAGATTGGTCCTTTCCACTCGCCTTGTCAGTGGCCAATCACCGACCGTCATACTTCGCGGACCCGCCCTTAGGCGGGGGAGAAGCAGGAATGTCGTCACAGCTAGGCGGTATTGTTACCTAAGGACTTGAGAGGAGGTGGGACGAGTGTTGATTGACAGACCGATTTCTCCTACCGGGATTTAAGGATTTGGCGCAATCCCCCGCCTTAGGGATGGGGTCTTATTTGATTGCCTAGTAATATTCCCCAATGGAGTCCTAGCTCGTGGTGACGGGCAGGCTGCTTGACTAATGAATCCTCGGCGTGGCCGGCGCAGCTCTCCAATCGCTGGGCGGCTGGCCCCAGTCTGAGCGGCGATGGCGGCGGCGGCGGCGGCGGCAGCAGCAGCGGGGGCTGCGGGCGGTCGGGGCTCCGGGCCGGGGCGGCGGCGCCATCTTGTGCCCGGGGCCGGTGGGGAGGCCGGGGAGGGGGCCCCGGGGGGCGCAGGGGACTACGGGAACGGCTTGGAGTCTGAGGAACTGGAGCCTGAGGAGTTGCTGCTGGAGCCCGAGCCGGAGCCCGAGCCCGAAGAGGAGCCGCCCCGGCCCCGTGCCCCCCCGGGAGCTCCGGGCCCTGGGCCTGGCTCGGGAGCCCCCGGCAGCCAGGAGGAGGAGGAGGAGCCGGGACTGGTCGAGGGTGACCCGGGGGACGGCGCCATTGAGGACCCGGTGAGGGAAGGAGGGCGAGCGAGCAGGCCGGCCGGCCGTGTCACGGGAGGCCCAGAGCTCAGGCGAGCGGGAGGCGGGCGGGGGATGGGGGTGGGCGGGGAATAACGTGGCTGGGGCCGGGCTGGGGAGGCAGCCTCGACCGCCAGAAGGGGCCCAGCCGGGTTGATTCGGGCGTCATGGGTGCCTAGTGTTGTTCTAGAGAAGGTAGCTTGGTTTTCTTTTCATTACGACCCTCGCGTCGGGCGAGAGAAATGGCCGAGCATGGCTGGGGCCGCGCGCGGAAGGAGAGCAGGGTAGAGCCCCCTGCGTTGGTTCCTCTTAAGCTGTTCTCCATACCCTCCCCACTCATTGTAGGAGCTGGAAGCGATCAAAGCTCGAGTCAGGGAGATGGAGGAAGAAGCTGAGAAGCTAAAAGAGCTACAGAACGAGGTAGAGAAGCAGATGAATATGAGTCCACCTCCAGGCAATGGTGAGTAACTGGCGGTTGCACGCGGAACCCGGGTCCTGAGATTGGAAGGGTTATCGGAGCACGGTTTATATGGAATTAGATGCTCGGAACCTTGGAGCTGCTTGTCTGAGCAATTACTGGGCAGTTGCTGCAGTCATAGTCCATTGTGTGTTTTTCTGACCTTTGTGAGACGGGGCCTATGTTTTGGTGATGGTAGTCTTGTGCCTCCCTTTGTCCCTGTTACTAATGTGTTGCTCTTTGTTCTTAGTCTTCCACTACCCTTTTTGGAGGTTGCCAGCTGGTATTTGACCTTCAAGTCCAATAGTTTTTCTTTCAGTTGGAGACCTTTAGTTAGGAGTTCTAAGATAAACTGCTCAGCTTCAGGGGGCTTCTCCTCTAATCTAGAAATGTCCAGCCTCAGCCGACTTAATTTTGTTCACTTTTCAAATCATTTTAACCGAAGCTACTCAATAGGTACTTGATTTGGGGGCAGGAGGGAATCCCTGTATTGTTTTCTTTGATTTTTAAGACAGTATTAATCTATTCCTTAATTTTTCAAGTATTTGGTGAGCACCTATTGCATGCTAGACTTTTCTAGGTAATGGGTACAGCAGGGAACAGAACAGACCAAAATCTTTACCTTTGCTGCTGCTTGTGGTGGTGGTAGTGGTGCATAGATTGGCCAAGTAGAAAACAAGCGTTTTTTTCCTGATCCTTTTTTCTTCAAAGCTGGCCCAGTGATCATGTCCATTGAGGAGAAGATGGAGGCTGATGCCCGTTCCATCTATGTTGGCAATGTATGTACCAGAGCCTTGACTAGGGTTGGGGAAAGCTCTTAGTTTGGGGGATTATTTATTAGGAGTCCTGAAAGGAACCATTTCCAGGGTAGGTGGTGGATTTAAGGGGTGGAGGGAGGGTTGGAATGAGGTGAAAGGTAATGGTGATTAGCAGAGGCTCTGGGGTTGGAAGGAAAAGAGGTTAGTTCCTTAGAGAGCTAGATATTGGTGTGCTTTGGTGTGTATGGATGGCCCAGCGCAGAGGCTAGGCAGAGTACCTGTGGAGATGGGAGTTTGCCCTGTTACCTGTGAAATGTACCCCCCCACAGGTGGACTATGGTGCAACAGCAGAAGAGCTGGAAGCACACTTTCATGGCTGTGGTTCAGTCAACCGTGTTACTATACTATGTGACAAATTTAGTGGCCATCCCAAAGGGTAAGTGGGGAAGTTGAGGTCGTTTTAGTCACAGTTAAAAAATAAATAAATTATATTTTATATTGAGCAGTAAGTTACCTAGATGTTAAAGTAAGTAGTCTATCTTTTAAGATAGGTGTTAATGTTGATACATATCAAGGATTGCACGTAAAATTGCCTTCAGGGGCCCAACAGATAACAGAGATGGGGGCTGGGTGTGGGGGGGATCATGAACTATAAGGGGGGGCGCCTTCTGCATGGCCCCCACCGTTTTCTGCCTTGCGGAAAACCAGGCCCTCTGTATCCTATCTTATAATTTTCCAAGAGTAGCTGCAAATTTTGATTAAAATCTTCCATTAAGAATTTTTTGGACAAATAATTAAAAATATGAACACACTGTACTCAAACAAAGCATGCCTGCAAGTTGGATTTGACCTGTGAGCTGCTATTTGTATCCTCAGATAAAGTGGCAATTACCCTTTTCAGGTTTGCATATATAGAGTTCTCAGACAAAGAGTCAGTGAGGACTTCCTTGGCCTTAGATGAGTCCCTATTTAGAGGAAGACAAATCAAGGTAAGCCCTGTGCCCTTTGCTGTTCTGGTTCTGTAAGTTCTCCAGCTTGGCTCTAAGGCATTGTGTTATACGTGTCATTCTCAGGTGATCCCAAAACGAACCAACAGACCAGGCATCAGCACAACAGACCGGGGTTTCCCGAGAGCCCGATACCGTGCCCGGACCACCAACTACAACAGTTCCCGTTCTCGATTCTACAGTGGTTTTAACAGCAGGCCCCGGGGTCGCGTCTACAGGTCAGGATAGATGGGCTGCTCCTCTCCCCCGCCTCCCATGAGCCCTGTATGCTTCCTTCTCTCCTCATCTGAGGAACCTCCCTCCTTTACCCTCCCCTTGGTTCCGGGGACTTGGTCTCCTGCCTGTGCAGGGTGAGGAAGGTAGTTGCAGGCCAGGAGGCCAGTCTCATCTTTTTCTGGAGCAGGAATTGGTGATAAGGGCTGGATCTCTCCACCCTGTTCTGAGAGATGCTTCTCCACCCAGCCTTTTTTTCCTTGAGAGTTGATGGCAGTGAAGGTGTTTACACAGAACTCCCAGGAAGAACAGGGCCTCAGAGCAGTGAAAGCACTGTTTGGACCTTTGCTACTTTTCTCAGAGTTAGGGAGGGGCTGAAGTTTGAACCTCCCTTGGAAGAAAACCAGAGGCTAGTTGATCCTCCTCAACAGCCATGTGGGAGGATATCGAGATATTTACTCTTTAGCCAGTCTTTTGCAACTTTCTCGCTGGGCCTAGTGTGGCACCCGTGTTGTTGCTTCACTTTACTTCCGTTTCTTTACATTTAAATAGACAGTTTAGGCATATAGACCTTGACTTTTCATAAGATTTACCTGTCAGCTCCCAGGAGTTAGGGAGGATCTGTTGGTGAGAGCCTCGCTTTTAAGAGCTGTGGAGAACTGGAATCTGGATAAACAATGAGTCCTTTTTCTTGCCCCTATGTCTCAGATGGATTTCTTTATTGCCACTGTTTGGCGAGGTAATTACAGTTAATTCCCCACTCCCATTTGTCAGGTGTGTCACTATTTCTGGGATTGTGGGGGTCAGTTTTAGGACTTGGGAAACTTCTTTCCCCTCTTCCCTTCTCAATAACTGGGGCGAGGGCCCACGGGGAGGGGCTTGTACTGAACTATTTAGTGATCATGTTAACACCTAACTCTCCTTCTTTCTTCCAGGGGCCGGGCTAGAGCGACATCATGGTATTCCCCTTACTAAAAAAAGTGTGTATTAGGAGGAGAGAGAGGAAAAAAAGAGGAAAGAAGGAAAAAAAAAAAGAATTTAAAAAAAAAAAAAAAAGAAAAACAGAAGATGACCTTGATGGAAAAAAATATTTTTTAAAAAAAAAAGATATACTGTGGAAGGGGGGAGAATCCCATAACTAACTGCTGAGGAGGGACCTGCTTTGGGGAGTAAGGGAAGGCCCAGGGAGTGGGGCAGGGGGCTGCTCATTCACTCTGGGGATTCGCCATGGACACGTCTCAACCGCGCAAGCTGCTCCCCCTGTTTCCCTGTGCCCCTTTGCCCCCTTGCGGGCTGCTCAAGGGTAGGTGGGCATGGGTGGTAGGAGGGTTTTTTTTTTACCCAGGGCTCTGGAAGGACACCAAACTGTTCTGCTTGTTACCTTCCCTCCATCTTCTCCCTAGCTTTCACAGTCCCCTCCTGCCTGTTCCTGTCCTGCCAGGTCTACCACCCACCCCACCCCTCTTTTCTGGCTCCCTGCCCCTCCAGATTGCCTGGTGATCTATTTTGTTTCCTTTTGTGTTTCTTTTTCTGTTTTGAGTGTCTTTCTTTGCAGGTTTCTGTAGCCGGAAGATCTCCGATCCGCTCCCAGCGGCTCCAGTGTAAATTCCCCTTTCCCCTGGGGAAATGCACTACCTTGTTTTGGGGGGTTTTGGGGTGTTTTTTGTTTTTCAGTTTTTTGTTTTGTTTTGTTTTCCTTTGCCTTTTTTTCCCTTTTGTTTGGAGGGAATGGGAGGAAGTGGGCACAGGGAGGTGGGAGGTGGATTTTGTTTATTTTTTTAGCTCATTTCCAGGGGGTGGGAGTTTTTTTTTTAATATGTGTCATGAATAAAGTTGTTTTTGAAAATAAAAAATGTTTGGCCTTTTGGGTGTATGGATTATTTATCTTCCTGTTGTCTCTTAAATCCCAGATGGCTGTTAATTCTCCTTTCTGGAAATGCTGGTGTTGTGGAGGGGAAGTTCCCACCTAAGGAGTAGGAGTCAGAAGTACAACTAGTAGGAACATTGTGCGTTTAGCTGAGCTTGATGGGGTTTTCTGGAAAGCATGTAGCCCTGATTGGCATTTGAGAGGTACATTAAATGAGCCTGGGAATATAAAGGAATGGCCAGATTAGACTGCTCTGATAGCACTTTAGTGTGTCCTCTTGATAAAATTTATGTGCAAATGAATTATCCACATCAACAGCACTAGATTCTTATGTTGGCGTCTGGGTAGCCTTTTTTGTCTTCTCTACCCCAAGGTAGGCTCAAAAAACGAGGGAAAAAAATAATTAGGGGGACTTCCCTGGTGACGCAGTGGTTGAGAGTCTGCCTGCCAATGCGGGGGACATGGGTTCGGGCCCTGGTCTTGGAGGATCCCACGTGCCGCGGAGCACCTGGGCCCCTGTGCTGCAGTTACTGAGGCCCGCATTCCTAGAGCCTGTGCTCCACAATGGGAGAGGCCACCACAATGAGAAGCCTGTGCACAGCAATGAAGACCCAATGTAGCCAAAATAAATTTAAAAAAAAAAATTAGGGCTTCCCTGGTGACTTAGTGGTTAAGAATGTGCCTGCTGGGGCTTCCCTGGTGGTGCAGTGGTTGAGAGTCCGCCTGCCGAGGCAGGGGACTCGGGTTCGTGCCCCAGTCTGGGGAGATCCCACATGCCACGGGGTGGCTAGGCCCGTGAGCCATGGCCGCTGAGCCTGCGTGTCCGGAGCCTGTGCTCCACAACGGGAGAGGCCACAACAGTGAGAGGCCCTCATACAGCAAAAAAAAAAAAAAAAAGAATCCACCTGCCAATGCAATGGACACGGTTTCAAGCCCTGGTCCAGGAACATCCCACATGCCCCAGAGCAACTAAGCCCGTGCGCCACAACTACTGAGCCTGCGCTCTAGAACCCGCGAGCTACAACTACTGAGCCCATGTGCCACAGCTACTGAAGCCCGCATACCTAGAGCCCGTGCTTTGCAACGAGAAGCCACTGCAATGAAGCCTGTGCACCGCAACGAACAGTAGACCCCGCTCGCTGCAACTAGAGAAAGCCTGTGTGCAGCAACGAAGACCCAACACAGCCAGAAATAAAAAAAATTATTAATAAAAGTTAACATTTAAAGATAATTGCGAAGCTTACGTTTAGTAGTTCAGTGGCCACTTAATACGTTCAGCTAACTTGTTTTCATTTTTTTATAAATTTATTTTTAATTATGGCTGCGTTGGGTCTTTGTTGCTGCATGTGAGCTTTCTCTAGTTGCGGCGAGCGGGGCCTACTCTTAATTGCGGAGCACGGGCTCTAGGCATGCAGGCTTCAGTAGTTGTGGTGCATGGGCTTAGTTGCTCCACAGCATGTGGGATTCCCAGACCCAGGGCTTGAACCTCTTTCCGCTGTGTTGGCAGGCAGATTCTTAACCACTGCGGCAGGGAAGTCCTAGCTAACTTATTTTGGATTGTTCCATTAATTAGGACAAGTGGCTTTCGTTGTTTGAGTATCCTTAAGTTTAGTAGTTGAGTTACTTGGTTGTGTTAATGACCTAATTTTCCATTTTATATTCTAATGTTAGATTGGTCTTAAAAGCCTTTGGTACTATATCACACACACACCCCTTTTTGTAGACCCTCCATTACTTACAGAGTTTGTAAATATTTAAACGTCTATATGTTCACTTCTGTTCCTAGGATTTTTGTTCATGATTGCCTCTGACCGAGATGCTCTCTTTGATAATCTTAGGTTAAAGAAATGGCTCTCCATATCCATGGAGCCTCAGCCAACCTCCCAAATGTTTTTTGTTTTTTATTTCCAAATGGTTTTGTATTCTGAAATTTCAGGTATCGACCATCCCATAATTTAATATTTGATCGTCTACCTCCTATTGTGTCATTTGTTAGGCATTTGGGAGTCTTCTTTAACTAGATTCAACTAGAACAGTGTCTCGTAAGCTGAGTACGGAAACTTTAGAGGCTGATTAGCAAGAAGCTGAATAAAGTGTTCAGTATTAACTTTTTATTAGAAAAATGTGCAACATCTTAAGTGGCTTGATGCTGCTAATGCTGGGAAAGTCTTGTCTGTCCGCCAGGTGGCAGTAAGTGGCTATCTAAAAAAATCCCTGTAGCCTGTTGGATCTTGGAGGATGAATTGCTTTTTTGACTCTTCTTTGTTTTAATTTTCTGTGTTCAGTCCGTTCTCAATATCCTGTCTGTCCTCTATCCTACTTTAACTGCTTGAGCAGCTCCCCACCTTGATTGTAGTGGACTCCTGGCAATAATCTGGCTCCAAACTCTTCGTATTTCCAAAAAGGCCCCTATGCTGCCAAGTGTGGAACTAAGGTTTTTCCCAATTTGATCCAGATTGATTTTTCCTGCCACATTCTTCCCTACATCTGATGTACTGTGCATTCCAGTTGAGTTTTACTTTATTTTCATGTATTGCTCATGCTGTTCCTCCAGCCTGCTATGCCCATCACATCTACTCTGTCAGAATCATAAGATAGAAGCCAAGGTGTATAAGCCAAGTAACGCGGCCAGGAAACTTATTTTGATTTCCTAGTCAGGATGAATCGCTCCTGCACTCGGCAAATTGCTCCTATCTCTATTTGGCACTTCATGCTTTCATAATTAAAATAATTACATCCGTGTTTTCCCTTAAGGGCATGGATTGTGCCTTTGTATGGCTCACAGCACCTGCCACTTAGGTGTTCAGAAGGTGTTAATTCACCTTGGAGGGTCCCTTTATCCCGGGCCTGCTGATTCCTATTCTTTTTTTAAGTAAATAAATTTATTTATTTATTTTTGGGTGCGTTGGGTCTTTGTTGCTGTGCGCGGGCTTTCTCTAGTTGTGGAGATCAGGGGCTACTCTTCATTGTGGTGCGCGGGCTTCTCATTGCGGTGGCTTCTCTTGTTGCAGAGCGCGGGGTCTAGGCATGTGGGCTTCAGTAGTTGCAGCGTGTGGGCTCTAGGGCGCGTGGGCTTCAGTATTTGTGGCACGCAGGCTCAGTAGTTGTGGTGCACAGGCTTTGTTGCTGTGAGGCATGTGGGATATTCCCAGACCAGGGCTCAAACCTGTGACCCCTGCATTGGCAGGCAGATTCTTAACCACTGCGCCACCAGGGAAGTCCCTGTTGATTCCTATTCTTAACAGGAATTAGATTTCCTGCTTTACCTGGTCTCTTCATTTTTCCTGTATCATCCTCAGTGATTTTAGAGGAAGTAGCTTAGAAAGCAAGTTGCTTTCTTTGAGAAAGATTGGTTACTTTTCTGTCAGTCATTCCTAATAAGCTCTCTCTTAATCAAGGGACAGCAATGAGTCTGGTCTCATTCGGATTCTGTGGGAAGGAAGTGTCCTTGAGGAGGAGAGATTGGGGAAGCCTGTCTGTAAGATTTCTCTGGAGTGAGTCTGAGTCAGAGATCCTTTGAGGGACTGTGGGTGATACAAAATGAATGAGGACAGCCCAGTGCTTTCTCAGAATTTGCCCAACCTGACACCAGCAACAGAAAAAAGCGGTGGCTGGGTTTTTTCAATAATGTAATAGCTTTCCTCACTTTTATATGGTTAGATGAGTAGATTTGATTTCTCAAATCATCTAATTTAAAAATGTCAACCCAGCTAATGCCTCTTTCTCCTTTATGCCTATGGCAATCATTCATTCAACAAACAGACATTTACTGAGTCCTTACCAAGTGCTGGGCACTGTTCTAAGTGCTAGAATTTGTTACAGAAAAAGGGGTCACTAAGTAAAGGAACTTTAATTTTATTTGCTGAAGAAAGCTTGCAATATTTCTGACTTGCATCCCACCAAAAAGCTCTATGGATTTTTTTAGATCTAATTCACATACCATAAATTTGCCTTTTAAGTGTACTTAAAATTCAGTGATATTTAGTAGATATATTTATAGTAACCATATTATTTATACATATATATGTACATACCTATATAGTAACCATCATCACTACCTAATTTTAGAGCATTTTCATCATGGCAAACAGAAACCCTGTACCCATTAACAAGCATTCCCAATTTTCCCCCCCTTGCAGTCCCTAGCAACTACTAATTATACTTTCTATATCTATGGGTATGCCTTTTCTGAATATTTCATATAAATGAGATCGTACAATATGTGGCCTTTTCTGTCTGGCTTCTTTCATTTAGCATGTTTTCAAGATTCATCCACGTTGTAGCATTTATCAATACTTCATTCCTTTTTATGGCTGAATAATATTTCATTGTACAGTTGACCCTTGAACAACATGGGTTTGAACTGCATGGGCCCACTTAAACGTGGGGTGTTTTCAGTAAATACGTACTGTAGTGCTACCTGGTCCATGGTTGGTTGAACCCATGGATGCAGAACTACGACATGGAGGGTAGACTGTAAAGTTTTTGAGGATTTTGAACTGCATAGAGGGTCGACGCTCCTAACCCCCAAGTTGAAGGATCAACTGTATAGATATACCACATTTTGTTTATCCGGTTATCAGTTGGTGGACATTTGGGATAGTCCCATTTTTTGACTATTAGGAATAGTGTGCTACAAACATCTGTGGACAAGTTTCTGTGTGACCATACCTTTTCATTTCTCTGGGGTATATCTTTTCATGTGCTTACTGGCCCTTTGTATATATTCTCTGAAGAAATGTCTAGCAGATCCTTTGCCCACTTTTTAACTGGGTTATTTGTCTTTACTGTTGAGTTGCAAGAGTTCTTGATATATTCTGAATACTAGACCTTTATCAGATATATATGATTTCCAAATATATTTTCTCCCATTTTGTAGGTTTTCACTTTCATTTATTTATTTTTGGCTGAGTTGGGTCTTCGTTGCTGCACGCAGGCTTTCTCTAGTTGCAGCGAGCGGGCTTCTCATTGCGGTGGCTTCTCGTTGCGGAGCATGGGCTCTAGGCACACAGACTTCAGTAGTTGTGGCATGCGGGCTCAGTAGCTGTGGCTTGCGGGCTCTAGAGCGCAGGCTCAGTAGTTGTGGTGCACAGGCTTAGTTGCTCTGTGACCTGTGGGATATTCCCAGACCAGGGCTCGAACCTGTGTCCCTGCATTGGCAGGAGGATTCTTAACCACTGCACCACCAGGGAAGTCCCGGTTTTCACTTTCTTGATAGTGTCCTTTGAAGCACAAAAGTTACGAAGGTTTATGCCTATGTTTTTTCCTAAGAGTTTTATAGTTTTAGCTCTTATATTTAAGTCTTTGATGCATTTTGAATTAATTTTGTGTATGGTGTGAGGTAGAGGTCCAGCTTCATTCTTTTGCATGCAAATAATGCATTTGTCCCAACCCCATTTGTTAAAAAGCCTATTCTTTCCCCATTGAATGGTCTTAACACCCTTGTTGAAATCAGTTGACTGTAAGTCCACAGGTTTATTTCTGGACTCTCGATTCTGTTCCATCAATCTATGTGTCCATCCTTATGCCAGTAGTACAGTTTTCATTACTGTAGTTTTGTAATAAGTTTTGAAAGTGGAAAGTGTGAGTCTTCCAATTTTGCTTTTTTCCCAAGATTGCTTAGCTATTCTGGGTCTTTGACATTTCCATATGAATTTTAGAATCAGCTTGTCAATTTCTGCAAAAAAGATGGCAAAGATTTTAACAGGAATTATTACACTGAATCTGTAGATCAGTTTATAGAAGATTGCATCTTAACAATATTAAAACTTCCAATCTATGAACAACGTATGTCTTTCCATTTATTTAGATCTTTAATTTCTTTAAACAACGTTTTGTAGTTTTCAGTGTACAGGTCTTGCAATTCTTTTATTAAATTTATTCCTAAGTATTGGAGGTTTTGCTATTTTAAATGGAATTCTTAATTTCATTTTCAGATTGTTCATTGCAGTTGTATAAAAATACAGCTGATTTTGGGGATTCCCTGGTGGTCCAGTGGTTAGGATTTGGTGTTTCACTGCCGGGGGCCTTGGTTCAGTCCCTGCTCAGGGAACTAAGATCCTGCAAGCTGCGTGGTGCAGCCAAAAAACAATTGATTTTGTATATTGATCTTGTATCCTCCACATTCAATCACTAGTTAAGTAACCTTGCTGGACTTGTTTATTTAGTTCTTATAGCTTTTTGGTGGACTCTTTAGGATTCTCTGTATACAAGGTCATGTCACCTGCAAATATAGTTTTACATTGTCTTTTCCATTCTTGGTGCTTTTTACAGGCATATCTCATTGTATTGGGTTTTGCTTTATTGCACTTGGTAGAGATTACATTTTTTACAAATTGAAGGTTGGTGGCAACCCTGCATTGAATAAGACTCTTGGTGCCAGTTTCCAACAGCATTTGCTCACTTCATGTCTCTGTGTCACATTTCGGTAATTCTCACAATATTTCAAACCCTAAACCAACAAAAAGATTACGACTCACTGAAGGCTAAGATGATGGTTAGCATTTTGTAGCAATAAAGTATTTTCAAGTTAAAGTATGTACATTGTCTTTTATAGATATAATGCTATTGCACACTTAATAGACTACAGTACAGTGTAAACATAACTTTTATATGCACTGGGAAACCAAAACATTTGTGTAACTTGCTTTGTTGCAGTGGTCTGGAACTGAGCCCTCAGTATCTCTGAGGTACGCCTGTATTTCATTTGCTTGCCTCATTTCCCTGGCTAGAACCTCCAGTACAATGTAGAATAGAAGTGATGAGTGCAGACATCTTTGTCTTGTTCCTGATCTTGGGGGTAAAGCTTTCAGACTTTCACTGATAAATATGATGTTAGCTGTGGGTTTTCATAGCTGCCTTTTATTCCGTGGAAGTTTAAGGTAAACACTGCTCTTCTCCATGTATACCATGTTCTGTCGTGTCTCTAGGCTTTGCACTGTTTCTTCTTCCTTTCTGTCCCTGGCAAACTCAAGACTTACCCTGTAGGGTCCAATCCAAATATCTGAGAATCTTTCCTTGACTGCCTCCAATAGAGTATTTCCTGTCCTCCTTAGAGCTGCTACAGCACTTTTTATATTTTTCTGCATTTTCTATATAGGATTGTAATTATTTATCTCCCAGTGTTCTGAGCTCTTGCAGGCAAGGACCATGCCGCCCCAGACCTGAGGCAGCATAAGACAGTAGTGGATAATCAGTAAAAATCGGTTGCACGGTAGCCGGGCTAGGTTGACTGAATGAGGAATGGGAGTGGCTTTCATATCACTTCATATAACTTTTTTTAGGTTAGAAATGTACCCCGTATATCCTTTTAATTTTCTCCTCAATAATCCATAATGGTTTTTACTTGTGAATCCAACTAAAACATTTCTAAGAACTGTTCATGCTTCGTCAGTACAACCTTTCCAAGGAAAGTAGTCATTTCCTTGTTTGCCTGTAAATGATCTCCAAGTTCCTGGGGTACCTTCTAAACTTAATATTACAGGATAAGTAATACTTTCTTCCATGGTGTTTAGAATTATTTTCTATCTGGTATGCGGTAAGAAGATTGCAGGCTCTCAGTTCTCAAGATCTGGCTACTCTAATTACCAGTCACCTCAAAAGTTACCTCTCCAAACCTCAGTCTCCCCATCTGTAAAAGCCTAAGAAATAATAACCATTTTTCATGGGGTTATTGATGACGATCCAGTGAGATCATGTGGTTGGTGAATTTTAGAGCAACTGACAAGATGCCAGTTGTAGCTACACACACTGGTCCTGTCCACCTAGAC
Organism: Grampus griseus; assembly: GCF_964374135.1. Taxonomy (NCBI): domain Eukaryota; kingdom Metazoa; phylum Chordata; class Mammalia; order Artiodactyla; family Delphinidae; genus Grampus; species Grampus griseus. The sequence continues at coordinate 74,213,841 of NC_139018.1, read as the reverse complement.
CAGGAATTGCTTGGGGATGAGGGAGTGTATCTTCGTGCTTCCTTGATGCTTCTTGTATGCTATCATTCTCTTTGCCTTTACCTCTTTGGTTGAAGTCAGAGAGACTTGCTGTGTTTCACCTACCCTCCTACAGGGGTTGCTCTAGCTACCTGAGTGTTTTTATTTTCTTTCCATGGACCTTTTTCCAGCGGTATGCAGAGAATGGGTTCTTTGAAATGCCTCTTTGACACCATTCCTCACAGTGTGCTTTGGACAGTGTCATTAGCATATAAGTAACTCCTTGGCTTTACCTGGGCTCTTCCAAAAAGTACTTATCTACCATCCTGTTGGTTCTTACAGAAACTCTGGAGACAGCAATGAGTATGATCTCTCAATGAGTGTTATCATTGGCAACCCAAAGCTAAAAAGTCAACATTGGAGTCAGTTTGGACCACACAGACACTGTTCTACAGAATGTGTGATGCAGAAGGCCTGGGTTTAAGTCCTCGCTCTGCCTCTTCATGGCAGTTCCTTCCATTTCTCTCATTTCCATTTCCTCAGTAGTTAGATAGGATAAAACTACTAATACCTATTACAGGGGGCTATGAAGATTAAATGAGAAGGGTTCTTATGAGTTCTCCAGTGATTATTATCGAGAGCCCAGAAGCATGGCTTAGTTTCCTACAGCTTTGTGCCTGGGGCATGGACTGGCAGAGGGGAAGGAGATAGGAACACCGGTGTTGCAGGGATCTGTGGGTAACAGGGCCCCCCTTCTCTGGAAGAGGCTGGCCTCAAGACATGCTTTTCTTAAGAATTCCTCTCTCCAGGACCTCCTCACCCTTTCCTACCTCCAGGCCTTTGCTCTCCCTATGTCCTTTGAATTGAGAGCTATGTACCTGTCTCCTGGGCCCTTGCCTAAGGTCTTTCTGCCTCTCTGAGTCTCACCTCCTTCAGGAGGCAGCCTTTTGATGCTCCAAACCACTGGTCTCTCTTCCTCCTCATTAATATTCCCAGTGTTAGATGGATTTTAAGCTCCTTGAAGGATGGCCCACGCCCTAAACATCCAGGATGGAACTGGTCTGTAAATCCGGCACAGGAAACATTTGTTTAAAGAATTAACAAATACAACTTTTTGAACACCTATCGTGGGTCACATGTTGGTGTTTCAAAGTTGCGTAAGACAAAGTTCCTGTCCTCAAGGGGCTTACCATCTAGTGGGATAATTTAAGAGGCACTTACAATGTACTATCTTGTTTAATCCTCATAGCAACCCTTGAAGGAAGCTGGAGGTTAAGAGACTTGCCCAAAGCCAGGCCAGGGCTAGTCAAAGGCAGGCCCTGGCACTGAGGTGGAAGGCCTAGTCTCCTACAGCCCCCTCCCAGGGGGGCCTAGAGACTCACTCCTCACTTCCAAGGGTCGCCCGCAAAGATTGGAAGGAGTTGGGAAGCTGGCCACGGTGTGCATCCCTAGAGAGCTCCAGCTCCAGGATCCAGTTATATCCCAGCTGTCACTCGTTAACTTTGTAACCTTGGGCAAGTTACTGAGTCTCTGAGTGTCAGTTTCGTCATCTGTAAAAGAAGAATACTGTCGTGGGCATCCATTGTGTTTACCTGCACAACTCCAGTCCTACTTCTGCCAGCAGCACTCAGGTACTGCTTTCCCCTCCCCAGTTGTCAGTAATAGGGGTGGGGTGGGGTGGTGTGATACACAAGCTAGCCAGTCACTTGCTCTCTTGCCTTTTCTGGCTCCTGGCCTTTTATGACTAGTTCTGCTTTTCCTTCTACTCTGTGAGCTCTGCACCACAACCTGCCCCACCAGATCCCTTTAATAAATTGCCTTTGTGTTTAAGTTCATTAGAGTCAGTCAGTTATTATTGCTTGCAAAAACAAGCAGCTTTAATTGATCCAAACACCTACCTTGCAATGTTGTAAGGCTTAAATGATTAAACGAAGTTTGTAAAGTGCCTAGCCCACTCCTAGCAGCATAGCAAGCAGTGAGTAAGGGGTGGTGGTAGTTGTCTGTAAGTTAACATGGTGGGGGAGTGAGAAGAGGGGGCAGGTGCAGGGAGGGGGAGGGAGATTTTTACTGGTTTGGGTTCCACTGAGAGAAACCTTCCCCCAAGAGACAGTGAGAAGGACAACAGAAGGGAGGGAAGTCCAGGCTATGGTATGCTCATTTATTCAAAATGTCTTTATTGAAACAGAATGATAGAGCAAGAAAGAATGAGGTCTGGGAGGATGTCTTTGGGCATAGGATGGAGCCCAGACCTGGTGGATACAGTGTGGAGCTCCCTCCCTGTCCCCTGACTCTTGCCAAGGAAGTGAACACAAAGCAGCAAGGAGGAGATGGGGTTGAGGGCAGCCCTCTGAGCTCTCCATGGTGACTGGCGTGAGATGCCTCTGAGGCTTCAGGGTAGCCCTGCCTTCCTCATTCAGTCCTCCCGCTCTCCTTGCCAGGGCCTTGTGCCACCTTTCTGTATGGGCCAGCCTCCTGCCAGGGTGCTCGAAGGTCGCTCAGAGGGCAGGGTTGGGGGTGGCAAGCAGTGGAACGTGGTCACAGCGGTTAGGGGGTGGCTGCCGCAGCAGGGAGGGCCGGCGGCACAGCTCCCCATCCCGGAGCACCTCGGGCAGGAGCTTGCGTTTGGTTTCCGGCAGAAGCATGATGCTGAGGATGCAGAGGAGAGCACAGGCTGCCAGCACCACGTGCTGCAGGAAAGCTCCGTGGCCCATGTGGAGGCGCTGGGCTGGGCCACTCAGCCCGCCAAGTGCCCCCAGTGCCATGATCAGGCCCAGGCCTCGGCCCCTGGGAGAGACGGACAAGGCACTGAGCCTGTAGCTGTGGGCCTCACCCCAGCTCTTCTCCAGCAGCCTCCCCTTTTTCATCCCTCAGGCCCTGTCCTCAGCTGGAGACTCCCCTGGCAGCACCCCTGCTCTCACCGGACAGTGGTAGGGATGACTTCAGCAGCAAGGAGCGTGCTGAGGATGCCAGCAGCTTGGGAGGAGAAGAGGCCAAGGACGGAGAAGGTGGTGATGGCAGCCTCGTTCAGATCTGGAGGAGCAAGAGATGGAGCGTGTGAACAGAGGTGGGGAGGTCATGCTTGGCCTAGTCCCTGCCATCATCCCCTCTGATCCCTAGCCGGGCGGGTCTGGGCATTCACTCATCGGTTGAGAGAACAGACAGGACTGTGCGGCCAGGGGGAGAATTGTGGAAGATCTGGGCAGGGTCTGGTCTGGTTTTGGGAGGCCTGTGCCAGAAGCAGTGGCTGAGCCCGTCTGAGGCACCTCTGCTGGGGTTCCTTTGCTGAGCCCACACCGTGGGGAAGGGAGGATGCTCACAATCCCACAGGCCCAGCAGGACCAGGGACGCAATGCCAGTGAGGGTCATCGAGAGAAGCAGGATGCCCCGGCGGCCAAATCGGTCCACGGTGACCCCCAGGAAGACGCAGGCCAGGGCAGCTGTGCCGCTGGCCAGCAAGGAGCACAGGTAGAAGTCCGATGGGCTCCCTCCTCCTCCCACAGGCTGGTAGCAGTGACGAATAGCGTGGGCAATAAAGCTGTGAGACAGGGTGGGGAGGCGAAGAAAGGTGTCTGAATCTCCATCTGCAGCCTTTCACAGCCCTGGCTGGCCTCTGTAGGGGTCCTCAGGCTTTCCCCACCCGGCCAGCCCCCATCCCAGCTACTGGCCTGGCCCTTGGCTCAGACACCCAGGCTCACTTGGTGAATCCCAGGATAAGTAGATTTTTCCAGATGTTGCGGTAGTTGAGGAGGGAAGCGAAGGAAAAGGAGGATGTTGCAGGGAGAGGGCAGGTGTTCTCCAGGTCTTGGGAGACAGAGAGGAGCTGTCTGTTAGAAGGAACAGCTGAGAACCCAGGGTCCTCCCACATGGGTGGTAGGGACCCTGGGAGAAGGTGGTACAGCTACAACAGAGGGCACCATCATGTGTGCACACTGAGGTATCACCTGTAGGGACCCCTGTCTCTTACCCTGCAGGGCCTCCTGGGCCTCCTCTCCCAGCATCTGCCCGTGGGGCCGGTTCCGCTCAGCCAGTATCCTCAGCACAGACTGGGCCTCCTCAATCTGTCGCTTCACTATCAGCCACCGTGCAGACTCCAGAAACAGACCAGGCCAGCTGGGGGTGGGGTGGGGGGTACACTGTGAGGCCTCCTGAATCCTGACCCAGGGATGGAAAACTCCCACCTCTGAGGGGCTGGGGCTGGAGCAGGCCTGGACAAGGGGCAATGGAGAAGAGGAGGGGTCTCCAGGCTAGAGCTAGGCTGGAGGTAGAGATGGGAACGGCCAGACAACAGGTGGAGGGTGATACTGACCCATAAAACAGGAAGAGGATGCAGGGAGCGGTGATCATTCGCTGCAGAAATCGCCAGTCCTTAGAGACAAGGGCCAGGCCCAGGAACAGGAAGTGCCCCCCTACCCCCACCAACTCCCCTGCCAGGGCCACCCGAAGCCTCTGGGTTGGGTCGCACAGCTCCAGGCCTGGAGATACAGCAGGGACAGGGAAGAGAGGCCAGGGAGGAAGGAGGCGAGGGAGAGAAGAGGGGAGAGGGAGGGAGGAGGACAGAGAGCAAGGTCAGCCCCTGAGTGGAGGCTGCAGCCATCGCCTCCCACAGGCCAACCGCTAAGGCAAAGAGTGGAGAGTTGTTCAGTTCTCTCTCCTCTCCCACTCAAACCTGGGAGGGCTCGAGGGTCAGAGTCCCTGGTGGGTTTTCAGCATTCCCAAATTATGGGCCCTTTCACACCAGACCTCTTATTTGACTTTCACATTAACCCTTGTTCAAGGTCATACAGCTACTCAGGATTTCATTTTTAAAATAAGGCTCATTCCCTGACAGCAGTAAGTCCAGAGCAAGGAAAGCCTTAAAGATCATGGGAAGAGAGGGGTGTGGAGAGAAGGAAGACCCCTTGATCCTTCAAAGGCCTGGGCAGAAAGACAGCTGAGATTCCGGACAGCTGAAATCTGGGGCTGAAGAAGGGACTGAGGGGATCTTAGGGAGCAGTAGGAATGGCCTGGGGATACAGACAGGCAGGCATGAGTCCCTAGGGAAGGAGCTCTGGGGGGATGCCACTCACGCATCAGGTAGACACCAAGGTCAACGCCGGCAAGCAGAAAGCCCAGGAGGAATCGGAGTGCCATGACACCTGTGGAGGAGCCTGCAGCAGCCCCTCCCACTCCACAGGGGCCCACCAGTCCCAAGGTCAGCAACACAATCCCACGACGGCCAAACCTGGAAAGTAGGGAGAGCCTCTGATCACCCAGACTCCCTGGGGGAGGAGTTGCTGGGTGGGGCCCAGCTGCCCACTTCAAAGCTGGAGGTATGAGGATGAGGCCCTGGAGTGAGGCTAGAGAAGATGGGAGAGGATGGGGACCATGGTTGGCTACTGGGCACTGGGGCGAGGCTATGGTTCTGTGGGGGTAGGACCATTGACTCTTGGGATGGGGCTACTGGTCAGAGATGAGGGCATTTCTTCATGGAAGTGAGACCAACCATCAGAATGGATGGGATATTGCTTAGGGGACTTGGAACCATTGGTCCTTGGGCAGAGAGCTATTGGTCAGTGGGGATGGAGCTTGTCTTGCTCAGACTGGTCAGAGGAGATGGGGTCATTGATATATGGGGTTGGAGCTATTGATCTATGGAGGTAGGCCATTGGCCACTTGTCCATGGGGATAATATTGGTCAGTGAAAGTGGAGCTCTTGATCTTAGGGGACTGAGTAATTGATTTTGGGGGATGAGGCCATTTTTCCGTGGGGTTGGGGCATGGGTCTACTAATCCATAGGGGTGGTCAGTGGGGATGGGGCCACTGACCAGAAGATGGAGCCATTGATCCATGGGAATGGAGCTCTTAATCTATGGGATAGTACCATCGATCAGCAGGGATGATCACTAATCTTTGAAGATTTGACCGTTGATCTTTGAGGATGGAGCTATTGATTCATGGGATAGGGATCTCAGTCCATGTGGATGCGACAGTTGGCCAGTAGGGATGAATCTATTAATCCATAGGAATAATCAGTAAGGATGGGGTCACAGACCAGAGGAGATGAGACAATTGGTCAATGATGATGGTCACTGACTATAAGTCAGTGAGGACAGGGCTACTGAGTTGGGCTATTGACTTTGGGGGATAAGACCACTGATCTTTGGGGATGTAGACTGGGGTCAATGGTCATTGGGAAGGGGGCACCGATAGCCTGAGGGTGAAGCTACTGACCCAGTAGGGTGGAGCCATTTTTCCATGGGGCTAAGCTTATTGGCTAAGGTTACTGAATTTAGGAGACTGAATTATTGGTCTTTGAGGATGAGGTTATTATTCCACAGGAATGATGCTACTGGTCTGTGGGTCTGAGGCCACTGATGCATAAGGAGGGGCTATTGACCTATGGGTTTAGGATCATTTGCCCACAGGGGTGTGTGACTATTGGGCAGTGAGGATAGGCATTGATTTTAGGGAACTGGATTATTCAATGTTGGGTTGCCTTTGATCCATGGGAGTTGAACTATAAATCCATTTGGATGAGACTGTAGACCAGTGGAGATGAGTTTAATAATCCACAGGGATGGTCAGTGGAGATGGTGTCGAGGATCAGAGGAGATGGGAGTTTTGACCCCTGGGAAGAGCTATTGGTTGGTGGGGATGGGTTGTTGATCTTTGAGATGAGGCCACTGATTCCTGGAAATGGGGCTTTTGATCTGAGAGGACCTGAGAGCACTGAAGATCCATGAGGATGGGGCTGTTAGTCTTGGGGGAGGGGTGCTATTGTGGTCACTGATCCATGGGGGTTGAACTATTGACCCCCATGAGGGTAGTCATTTGTTTATAGAGTTGAGCTATTGGTCAGTGTGAATGGAGCTGTTGATATTTAGAAATTAACATAATGAGCTTTAGGAATGAGGCCTTTGAGATGGAGTTAACAGTCCAGGTGGATAGGGCTGTTAGCAAGGATGAGTCTATCAATCCATGATGATGGTGAGGGAGGTGCTTGGTGGTGATAGGGATGATAGAGGAGAAGTTAGGACTTTCGATCTGTGGATATAGGGGTTTTGGTCAGTAGGGATGGGGCTATTGTCTTTTGAGATGAGGCCATTGATCCACAGATCTAGGGATTGGCAAGGAAGGAAGAGTTATTCCCTGTGTGGAAGAGGTATGGAAGGAGTATCTCTTGATGGGGAGTGAAGCTGAGACAGGGGTGGGGCTGCATATCATTGAACAGAAGAAATCCAGAGAACACTGCAGAGTCCACCGAGTCCCCTTCAGCCTCTTGCCAAGGCAAGCTGCCTGGGCCAGCCTCCCTAGCACCCCCTCCTCTCTACTTGCCCAGCCCTCACCTGTCTGCCGGGTAGCCCAGGAACAGGTAGCCAGAGGCAAAGCCCAAGATGAAGAGGATCTGCTCCAGGATCACCTGCCAGCCCAGGTCACACACCAGATCCCACTAGAGACGTGAGAGGGAAGGAGTGGGTGTGAGGCCCCTCGCTGGTCGCTCTCGGCCCGCCCCCAAACCCGCGGCCCACCAGGCTGCCTCACCTGGCCGATGGCGTTGGTGGTGAGCACGGGGAGGCCGTTATAGTCCCAGTCCTTGAGGCAGTGGTTGAAGTCCGGCGGGGCGAAGCCGTTGCACGAGGGGTCCGTACTGGTGGCGATGCGGCTGGCGGCGCTGGCTGCTAGGGCGGCGCTGGCGACGCTGACGCCGCTGGCGTTGGGGGGCTGCTCCCAGCCAGAGGCGTTGGGGGCGAAGGCCCCGTAGTGGCAATGCAGCGGGGGCGCCAGCGTGAAGATGGGGTCCGAGGCCATGCCCAGCGCCACAAAGAGCACGGGCAGGCAGCAGAGGCCGAGCTGCAGCTGCTGGCCGCCGCCCAGCGCCCCCACCTGGGCGAGCAGCGCCTCGAAGCTGAGGGGGCCGGGGGGCACGGCCAGCGACAGGCTGCTGCCCATCCCGTCGCCACCCGCGTCGCCCTCCCCATCCCGCTCGCGTTCGCGCTCCCGCTCACCCTGCAGCTGCTCCGTGGGCACCGCATCTCCGAGGGTCCCGACCTGCTGTGTGTGGGGGTGAGGTAAGGGGTGTGTGAGGTGGTGGCAGGAGAAGAGTGAAGCGGAGAAAACCGCAGAGTAAGGGAAGAGGCCGGGACCAGCGGGAGGAAGGCGGGCGGCGGAGGAGGGGGCGCAGGAGGAAAAGGCCGGGCGCTTGGCGGGGGTGCTGGGAGATGATGGCGTAGCCCCCAGGGCGCGGGCACTTACTCCATTGGGGCTGGGGGTGATCTCTACAGTGCTGTCGATTTTGCTGCCGCCCCCGCCATTGGGCTCGGGGGTCCCGGTGGCCACCCGGGGAGCCAGCTTGCCGACCGCAGGGGCCCTGGCGGCCCGCACCGAAAGGATGCACTGCCCTCTGGCCCAGTGGCGCGCCCGGTGCCCGGACACAGAAGCCGGAGAGACCCTGCTCTGCAGCCGCGGGCGCCTCCTTCGTCTCTGCGATCTCTGCGCTGCTTTCCCCTCCCCTTCCTCCAGACTCTCCTCCCCTTCCCACGTCAGCAGAACCTTCGGTCCAGACTCTTCGTCAGAGAGAGGAAGGGGGGCCAGGGCCCAGCGGAGGGAGAGGATGGGGCTCTGTCTCCATTCCCTGGGTCTGCGGACCATTGCGGTATAAAGAGGAAAAAAAAAAAAAAAAAAAAAGACCCTGAAGGATAGTAGATCCGAGGCAGATGCCAGCAATTCCTCCTTTGCTTCCAGTTCTTCCTTCTCATCTACCCATCCATCCACCTACCCACCCATCCATCCATCCATCCACTCATTCATCAGTAAAATTTATTAAGTGTCTGCTATGTTCTGGCCTTGTGCTGGGCTTTGGGGATAACAGGATGGACAAGACCGACCTTGGAGTAGCTTACTGAGACAGAAGGGTATACTGGAAATGATGACACGGGGCATGCACATGGTGGACTGGGCTGGGCACTGTACTCAGCCTTGGCCTTAGTCCTCTACAAGACCACTTGTCTGGTTTCACCACCTCCTCCCTGGCTGAGTCTCCATCATTTCTCAACAGCATTTGGCACTGTTGGCCATCCCTTCCTCTAACCACTTTTTTCCTTGGCTGCTAAGTCCCACACTCTCCTGGTTTTCTTTCTCTTGCTCCTCTTTTCTCTACTGCAGGCTTCTCCTCCTCCTCCTTGCCATCATTCAGTGTCTGCGATCTTCAGAGGCTTGGTTCTAGGTCCTCCTCTCATCTCACACTGTTCTTTCCACCTCGGGATCTCACCTGTGCCCATGGCTTTGATCACCCCCGGTATAAACAATACGAGCCAATACAAACCTGATCCCCAGATCTACATTTCCAGTTCCCACCTCTCTTCTGAGCCCCAGACCCATGAAGCCACCTCTTATTTGACCTCTTACCTTGGATGACTCACAGGGATCTCAAACTCAATACATCCAAGACCAAACTCATGTTTCCCCCCAACCCCCCACCACCCTGGCTGTCTTCTAGTGCTTCTTTCCTCACTGAATGGCACCCTCATCATCCAATTGTGGCCAGATGCTCAGTTGACAGCCCTTGGAGTGCCCTCTTCCTTACCCCCATGTCAGATCCTTTACAAAATCCTGTCCGTTTTACTTCCTATATAGTTCTCAGATATTCTGCTTCTCTCCAACTCTACCACCACTAGTCAAGCTACCTGTTGTACAGACTGCTTTAGCCTCAATTCTTAACCAGTGTTCTGCATCTGCTTTGTTTCCATCCCTTTTCCCCATCTGTTGTTCATAGTGCAGACAGAGTGATCTTTTCAAAATGCAGATCTGGGACTTCCCTGGTGGCACAGTGGTTAAGAATTTGCCTTGCCTCCCAATGCAGGGGACATGGGTTCAATCCCTGGTCCAGGAAGATCCCACATGCCGGAGCAACTAAGCCCGTGTGCCACAACTACTGAGCCCCCGTGCCACAACTACTGAAGCCTGTGCGCCTAGAGCCCGTGCTCCGCAACAAGAGAAGCCACTGCAAGGAGAAGCCTGCACACCACAAAGAAGAGTACCCCCCGCTCGCTGCAACTAGAGAAAGCCTGCGCACAGCAACAAAGACCCCACGTAGCCAAAAAAAAAAAGGGTATCTGTTCATGTCCCTTTCCTACTTAACAGCCTTCAATGTCTTCTCACTGTCAAGGTAAATACTAATTTTCTAGATATCTCAAACGTGACCCTGTGCTCTCTGCAGCTCCACCTCACATCTCTCCCCAAACTCTCTGCGCTCCAGTCACACTGACGTTCTTTCAGGTTTTCCAGTGCCACGGGTCCCTTGCATTAAGCTGGTCTTTACACCTAGAAGGCTTCTCCTCCCCCTACTCAGAGTGTGATTTACAGACTACCAGCAGCTGTGTAACCTGGGAGCTTGTTAGAAATGCAGAATCGCAGCCCTTTGAGTCATAATCTGCATTTTAACCAGATCCCTAGGTGTATGTACATTAAAGTTTGAGATACACTTCTCTAAGAGACTTGATATCTAATAGGTACTTTATTCTCTAATTCCAGGTAAGGGCTGAAAAGGCATGTCCTATCAGTCTCAGCCGGGAAATCCATTCCCTCTTGTCTCCACTGAACCACACTCATAATTTGCCTCCTCTGTTCAGAAATTTTCTAAATATGGGAAACTATTCTAATGCAATAAGCAGCCTCACACCACTTTCCCTCCCCCAACTCATTTGAGCATCTCTTCAGGATTTACTTTTGGTGCTGTCACAGCCAACATTCCTTGGGGGTTTGTTTGTGTCCTTGTGTCTGTCCTGGAATTATCATCCCTTTAACTTTCTGTGGTGCTGGGCTGTTTACATGCATTGTCTTGTTAGGGCCTCACAATAAGCCTGCGAGACCATTATGTTCATCTTCATATTAAAGATGAAACCAGGACTTGGAGGGACTGATAGGATTTACCTGCAGACATATAGGTACATGGAAACTTGCACAGAGACCTCTGACTCTAATTCCAGGCCGATCTCTTGAAATTCTTTCTGGAAGGTGATGGAGGATGGCCCCTGTTACAAGTCTTCAACACCTGGGGTAAATTTTGGTGGCCTCAGAATCTGAAAATGAGTTTCCTTTTGAGAGTGAAATGAGAACAAAGAACCCAAAATGGAGGAGGCAAATGCATGGGGAAAGGGGCCAAGGGACTAAGAGTGTGATTGAATTTTGGGATGCCTCCAACCCAGTCACTGTGGCAGAGTAGCATCTTGGGAAAGCAGAACTGAAGCAATGGATCTGTGGCTTGGACTACTTCCCTTGTGGTAAATGGCTGGAGTGATCCCCTATCTAAGCCATGGCCCATTAATTTCACCAAAGCCCCGTGGACTATGGACTTCTAACGCATTAAATTCACTGGCCCCTCAGCTCCTCTAAAAGATGGTGTGTCCAGAAGGACAGTCAGGAAGCCTGGAGAGGGGAGTTTAAGGGGCTAGACCTTCTTGGGTTAACTGAAGGGAGAGGGCGCCCAGGCCAGCAGCGCTCTCCAGTTGGCCAGAGTTGAGGACAGCTGGGGTGACCTCTCCAGCACGGCACCATGAAGGCTCTCTTGTGGCCACCCTCTCCACATGTGCACCTCTCTAATGACATCACTTGACATTGGTCTTGGAGGAGACGCGTTGGTCACAAATCAGGGCCTGCCTTCCTGCTATGCCGCGTCGCAGACTCTTCTTGGTTCTCTCATCCTCCGAGTCTCAGCACAGATACCACCTCACCTCCCCAACAGTTCTGTCTAAAGTCTCCAATGGCCTCTCTCCTCACCTAGTTGGTCTGGCATATCACCCTGTTTATTTCCATTACCAGCAACTGTCAACTTCGTGGCAGGTTTCTTTCTTTACTTACTTCTTTTAGCTGACTCGTTTATATCCAGCCCACCCCCATGATGTACCTTCAGAACAGCGCCTGGCACATCACATGGGAGCAGAGAACCTGCCAGATGAATAGTTGTTGAAGAAACAGCAAAATTTTCCCCAAAACCCTAAAGGCAGCCTGCCCACAGCCGTGCGTCTCATCGTTTTGGCCAAGGGTGCCAGGCCCACTCCCCAGGCTCCCAAGAAGCAGAGTCAGGGAACCAGACAGCCTGGTTTATTGAGATGCACCAGCGCTCAAGGCCCAGCTCTCCTGTCTCCTGTGGGGAGGAGCCCTCTGGCCTCTCCCAGGCCTTCCCATTCTGGGTGGCCAACGTCCTCCCCTCACTCTTAGCTAACAGTGAGGCACTGATGTTCTAGAGCCAAGACACAGGACAGGAAAGGGGCTCCGGGTGGCCCCTTCCCCCAGAATCTGAAAATGATTCAGGTTTCAGCTACCTGAACCTCTGTGGGGCCGAAATCCCAGAGGCAGGCAGCCACGCGGTGCCCAAGAACCTCTGCGTCAGGCTGAGGGAGGAGGAAGGTCCAGTTCCTCCTTGCCCTGGAGGGCCTGGCGCCTGCCCCTGACAAAGCAGGGAATAATATTAAATATAAATAATTTATAGAAAATGGCTCGTACAAAAAGCTGCGGGGTAGGGAAGGAGGCGCCTCCGTGAGAGGCTGAGATGACTGGAAGAGGGGGGAAGGGGGAGAGATGCCTCCACCTCTCCTAGTCCCTAAAACAGAGCCCTCCAGCTGCCCAAGGCCTTGAGGGGGCTCTGGCAGGCAGGCGAGGGCAGAGCAGGGCCAAGGGGCTCAGCGGGCCAGGCTGGTGAGCAGGGTGGTAAATTGCAGGGCCCGCCCTGCCAGCTCCGCCACACACTGCACCATCTCTTGGGCCGCAGGGCCAGATGGGTAGCCCAGGGCGGCCCCCTTGATGGCCAGCACCGTGGCCCGCAATGCCTGGCCCAGCGCTGTGCCTGCAGCTCCGACCTGTGCTCGCAGAGGGGTGGAGGCTGCCAGGCGGCCCAGGGTGTCCCCAACAAACACCAGGCGGTGAGCAGCCACCAGCACCTGCTTGCCGTGGGGCACGAAGAGGCGCGGGGGCTGGTTGGCCCGGGTGCTGGACATCAGGGCCGCCACGGCTGCCTGCAGTGTTGAGTAGTGGCCCTGGCACTGCCCAGCGTAGAAGTGCAGGAGCTGTAGATCTCCGGCGGGAAGAACCAGTGGCTCCCCTGGGGACGGGGCCTCCTGCGGGCGAGAAGAGTGGTCCGTGGGATTGCTCTCACTACTGCCGCTTTTGTTCTCATTTCCTTTCTCCTTCCCTCCCTTTGTTCCTCATTCCTTCCTTTCTCCCTGAGCTCAATTCCTTTAGATCGTACCTCTGCCCATCAGACAATTTAGATTCTCATAGCGAGTGGCAGGAAGGTACCCAGAATTGATGTCAGATAAATCTGGATACAAACAACCTCAAGAACAAGTCTCTGAACTTCATTGTTTCCTTGTCTCTAAAATGGGGAGCCTAGGACTGCACTGTCCAGTGTAAACGTAAGGCGAACCACCCATGTAATTTCAAATTTTCTAGTAGCCACATTAAGAAAATCCAAAGAAATTGGTCCATATTTTCTAACTCCATATATTAAAAATGTGGTAATTTGAACACTGTAATCAATACGAAAATTATTGAGATTGTTTTTCATACTAAGTCTGCAAAATCTGGTGTGCACTTTTCATTTACAGTACATTTCAGTTTGGACCGGTCACATTTGGAGGGATCGGTAGCCGCATGTGGCTGGTGGCTACCAGACTGGAGAGTGCAGCTCTCGTCTCTGCCTCCTAAGGCTGCAGTGGAGATTAGCTGATACGATGTACAGAAAGGGCTGAGAACAGAGAATTGCACACTGTAAGCACTATGTGAGTGCTAACTATGGCTGTGACGCACGCGATGTGCTGAGCACAGGGTGTGGCACTTGGTACAAACCTGACAAATGGTAGCTATCGTGATTAGGACCATTCTAGATCAGGTCGAGGAGACCATCTCACTTTCCCGAGGCCCAGAGAGATTAACTGGCGGCTTCTTAGTGGTGGAGCTGGGATTAGGAGCCGGGTCTCTTAGGAACCCAGGAATTCACAGTTGGAAGGGGCCTCGGAAGTCACCCGGCCCAGCAACTCTTCTGCTCCCCTGACTGCTCGCTTTTCTGACTCTTCTCCAACACATTCTTTCCTCTCTTTCCGAATCCCTGATATCCCTTTCTTTCTTTCTTTTTTTTTTTTTTTTTGTGGTACGCGGGCCTCTCACTGTTGTGGCCTCTCCGGTGGCAGAGCACAGGCTCCGGACACGCAGGCTCAGCGGCCATGGCTCACGGGCCCAGCCGCTCCGCGGCATGTGGGATCTTCCCGGACCGGGGCACGAACCCGTGTCCCCTGCATCGGCAGGCGGACTCTCAACCACTGCGCCACCAGGGAAGTCCCCTGATATCCTTTTCTAAGTTCCAGCTCCTTCCTGAATTCTAACTCCTCTCTACTCCAACTGTCCCGTTTCACTGAACTCTTACCCCCATCCTAAATCAATTTCCCTTGATGCGAGTTGAGAATAGCCCTTCTTCCAAGTTCCTGCTCCTCCCCGCCCCTTCTCTAGCACCACCCCCATGGGGTTACCTGCTGCTCTGGTGGTCCCCTCTCCAGCAGTTCAGGATCCCCTGGGGAGGCCTTATCCCGGGGCCTGGCTCCCTGAGCTTTATCCATGCCCTGCAGGGGGGGAGAGGGTCTCAGTGCAGTGGTGGGGGAGCAGGCTGGGGTCTAGCCTCCATGGTCTTCCTGTGCCTCCCCACTCCCACGTCCTCCCGAAGGTCTCTCCTGCCATCAGATCTGCAACCCCTTGACTCTAGGTCCGGGAGAGCTCTGGTGGCAGGTCAGAGGTCTCAGGGACCCTAGGCTGGGGTTAGGGGGAGGAATGTGGCACCGATACAAGTGATGTGGCCAAGTACTGGGGCCCAGGCCATAGGGTACAGGGCCATGGATGCGGAAGAAGGGAAGGGAGGAAGCCGGGGTCTGCATCTGGGGCCTCAGGCCTCCTTGCTGGCTCTCCTGGAGCCATTTCTGGTGGGGCTGGCTGGAGGCGAGCTCACCTTCAGGTGGACGTAGTCATACTCCTCGGCCATCGGGATGCCCTCATACTCATTGTGGTGTCCTTCTTGATGGTCCTCCACCTCCCCGATCTCTGGATCCCCCTCGACCTTGGGGCCCCCGTAGCCCGGCAGGCGGGGTGGGGGTGGGGGCAGAGGCCGGTCCTGGATGCTGCCCTTCCGGCCTGGAGCAGGAGAGGGAGCCGGGGAAGGGCTGGGGGCCTCCGGGACAGGCAGGGCCGGCAGAGGGCGGCGGGACAGGCTCTCAGCTGAAGGCAAGCGGGGCCTGTGTGCGGGTGGGGGGCTTCTGGCCAGAAGCAGGGCCAGGGCGTCTAGGTCATTGGAAGCCGAGGCTGCCAGGGGCTCTGGAGAAAGGGGTGTCTCCGGCCCCAGCAGGGGGACGTCGTAGATGCCCTCGTCAGTGCCCCCGCTTTCCCCGTCTGCCAGCAGTTCCTCCGGTGCTTCGTACAGATTGAGCAGGGCGGATGCTCGTTTCAGGTTGGAGGGGGCAGCGTAGAGGGGGGGCCCTGGCTCTCGGCCCCCCTCCCAGTCCAGATCTGGCTCCAGGTCTGACTGTGGCTTCGGGGCCAGAGGCACGTCATAGGGAGCTTCATCTTCTCCAGGGGACTGGGGGACAACCCAGGCCAGAGGGCGGGAGAAGGAGGCCGGGGAGTCATAGGGGCCGTTGGAGGGAACTCGGAGGGCAGTGGGGGGTACGTCATAGACCTGGAGAGGAAGCAGTTGGTTACTCTCAGTCTCAGCAGTGGGCCCCCATTCTGCTAACCCCTACCCCCGAGAGCCGTCTGTTTCCTGCCCAACATACACACAAACCTCTAGCCCTCACCTCCAGGGCATCTCCAGGGGCAGCCTGTTGGGTCCCACTGCCTCTGGGGACCTTGTAGATGAGATCAGGGGAGGGCGGACAGGGTGCAGCCAGAGGTCCCGAGGTAGGACAGGGCCGAGCTGGAGGTGGTACCACATACACCTGGGGGATCAACACAGGCAGGTGGGTCAGGTGGTGTGGGGACCAGGGGATCAGATAATGTGTGCCCGGGAGGAGCTTAGACATCTTCCAACCCCCTCCCTGTACCAGTGGGGAAAGAGCCCAGAAAGGGTTGGCCAGCAGGATTAGTACAGCAGAGTCGGTGCAGAGCTGCCGTCTCAGGGCTCTCCCTCCACGTGCAGGCACCGGCGGACGGGAATGTCCTGGCTTGGGGTTTTGGGGGGCTCCAGCTCTCACCTCCTGGTCCTCATTGCCGTGCTCTGGGGCCGGATGTGGTGAGCCAGGCTGGGCTGGCGGCACCTGGGAGAGGCCAGGCTTGGGCGCCGGGCCATTGGGAAGGAGCTTCACTCTGTTGGCAGGCACAATGCCCTGCTGGCCGTGCAGGGAGCAGAGGCACCAGCCGTCCAGCCCACCAGCGCCTTCCCTCTGCAGCACCCGTAGAACGTCCCCTCGGCGGAAGGACAGTTCCTGGGGGGACTCGGCGGTGTTGTCGTACAGTGCCCGGGCCAGCTGGGCCTGATGGGTGAGGTGGGAGTAGGGAGAGGGGTCTTCACACACATGTCAGGTCATGTCACCCCCTGCTCAAAACATAGAGCTCCCCACTTCCCTCAAGCTAAAAATCTTACCTCCTGACTCAGCCCTGCCTGTCTCCAGCTTCATCCCTTGCATTCTCCCTCTCTATTCCTTGATCTAGACAAGCTCTTTCCCACCTCAGGGCCTTTGCAGTCCCTTTACCTGTCCCCTGACTATTCATTTGACTGGCCCTTTTTCATCCTTCAGTTCTTCTTAAATGTCTTCTTCTCACTCTTCTCCCCACCCCATTCTGTGTCTGTCTCCACCCATTGTTTCCTTCACAGTACTTAATACTATTTGTCTATTTACTTTAAAAAATCAATTTCTTCCCTTGTACTGTCAGCCCTGTGAGAAAAGGGATTTCTATATTCCTAGCCTCTGCAATAGGCCTAACCTGGAATCAGTCCTCCATGAACATATGTTGAATGAATTACATGAGGAAGTCCTGGAAAGGTCTCCCATAGGATCTCCTTTACCTTCCCTGTTTCCCAGTCAGCATCCCCTATAAGCAGGTTAGATTAAGCAGCTGCAGAGACCCCGTATTCTGAGAAGGAGTGGGAGAAGCCCAGCCCAGACACAGCCTCAACATAATAAGGAAGAAAACAGAAACCAAAGCAATTGTTTTGTTCTCAGTCTGAGCAAGTAAGGCTCTACCAGCAGAGGCTGAGGTTATCATGGAGAAAAGTGTATACACTCGTGTGTGTTTGTGTGTGTGTGTGTGTGTGTGTGTGTATGCAAGGGGGCTGGTGGACCAACCAAGAGCAAACATTTATCAGCCTGTTTCCAGTCCTGTCTGGTGGGGACATCTAAGCTTTTTCCTTTGAGAGCTACAGGCTCAGGTAAGCCACAGACATCAAGTGCAAATTATATACCCAGACACTGAGCGAGTGTTTGCACCAATCATCTCATCTCATTTAATCCTCACAACAACCTGATGAGGGAGGAGCCATCATTATCCCCATTTGGAAAGGAAATTGGAACAGAGAGGTTGGTACTTTGCCCAACGACATACAGCTGGTGCAGCATGATTTGAACTCCAGGCTGTGGGATTCCAGAGCCTCTCACTCACTCCTCTGCTGCCTCTTCACAACCATAAGCATAAGGATCTACTTTTTGGGAGTTCCCTGGTGGCCTAGTGGTTAGGATTCCAGGCTTTCACTGCCGTGGCCCAGGTTCAATCCCTGGTCACAGAACTGAGATCCCACAAGCCATGCAGCGCACCCCTCCCCAAAAAAAGGATCCACTTTTTTCTTCTTATATAAGTAACAGTAGTTAAGTCAAGAGGGCCCATGACATATATCCGGACAAAACTATAATTCAGAAAGAAACACACACCCCTAAGTTCACAGCAGCACTATTCACGACAGCCAAGACATGGAAACAACATAAATGTCCGTTGACAGATGAATGGATAAAGAAGATGTGGTACATATATACAATGGAATATTACTCACCCATAAAAAAGAATGAAATAATGCCATTTACACCAACATGGATGCAACTAGAGATTATCATACTAAGTGAAGTAAGTCAGAAAGAGAAAGACAAACACCATATGATATCACTTATATGTGGAATCTAAAGTATGGTACAAATGAACCTATCTATGAAACAGAAACAGATTCATGGACATAGAGAACATACCGGTGGTTGCCAAGCGGGAGGGGACTGGGGGAGGGATGGAGTGGGAGGTTGGGGTTAGCAGATGTGAGCTATTATATATAGAAGGGATAAACAACAGGGTCCTACGGTATAGCACAGAGAATTATATTCAATATCCTATGATAAACCATAGTGGAAAAGAATATAAAAAAGGATGTACATATATATGTATAACTGAATCACTTTGCCGTACAGCAGTAACACAACATTGTAAATCAACTATGCTTCAATTAAAAAAAAAAAAAGGGACTTCCATGGTGGTGCAGTAGTTAAGAATCCACCTGCCAATGCAGGGGACACGGGTGTGAGCCCTGGTCCACGAAGATCCCACATGACGCGGAGCAACTAAGCCCGTGGGCCACAACTACTTCGTGCTGCAACTACTGAAGCCCACACGCCTAGAGCCCACGCTCCGCAACAAGAGAAGCCACTGTAATAAGAAGCCCGCTTACCACATCCAAAGGTAGTCCCCGCTCGCCACAACTAGAGAAAGCCTGTGCGCAGCAACGAAGACCCAAGACGGCCAAAAATAAAACAGAATTAAATAGGGCTTCCCTGGTGGCACAGTGGTTGAGAGTCTGCCTGCCGATGCAGGGGACACGGGTTTGTGCCCCGGTCCGGGAAGATCCCACATGCCGCGGAGTGGCTGGGCCCGTGAGCCATGGCCACTGAGCCTGCGCGTCCAGAGCCTGTGTTCCGCAACGGGAGAGGCCACAACAGTGAGAGGACCGCGTACCGCAAAAAAAACAAAACAAAACAGAATTAAATAATAAAAATTAAAAAATAAAATAAAAAGATAACAACAATAAAAAGACTTAAAAAACAAAACAAAAAGAGGACCCATGGCTCAAACATGACTCAAGTTCATAGGAAGTCTTCATGATGCCCAAGTTCCCTTTGCTAGTCTCTCTTCACCGGGCTCTGGTTCCACCAAGTTATTTGGTAGAATCAAGCTTAAGCCACTCACAATGTCAAAATATATTCCGCTTCAGCTATGTTTCCTAAGTGACCCGAGCCTGCTGGCAGGATCCCAGGCAGCGGTAGAAAGCAGGTAGTTAGGCATTACTGAACAGGTAATCCACGTGGGCTGACTAACTCAGTGAAACATCTCAAGCTCAAGATCTCTGGCAGGCTGCATTTGGCCACCAGGCCCTGGGGGAAGGGTGTCTGGCTCAGCCAGCATGAGTGCATGTTCCTCGTGGCCAGTGTTTCCCTCAGGTGGAGAGGTTGTCCAGCCCTTTATTGCTGGGTGATTTTAACAATAAGCTGACTTCTCTTGCCTGATTCCAAATGATCAAACCCTCTTCTGATTATATTTTGGCTTCTAAAGGAGGTTGTCCCACAAAAAGCCAATACGCTAGCCAGATGACACAAATTCCTGGTTAGCCTGGCCTTTTTCTTTCTAACTGTAAATTAGAAATTGGCGTTTTGGATCTAGCCAGGGGGTTAAAAAGCACGGTTTCTGAGGCAGACCGACCTGAGTTTGAGTCCTGGCTCTGCCCCTTTCGAGCTGGGTGACTTTGGGCAATTTGTTTAACCTCTCCAAGCTTCCGTTTCCTCCTTTATAGAATTCCATATCCATAGCTGAATATCCACTTTCAGACAATAACAGTACCAGCCTCACAGGGTTGTTGTGAGGACTGGGTGAGATAATGCATGAAAGAACCAGGACAAACCCATACAAAGCTCAGGGCCAGCTTAGGGCCAGTAAACACTCAGTAAATATTAGCTGTTTTTAGGATCCTGTGAGTTTCATAAGCATAAATACCAACACCCCTCACTCCCCCAGGCAAAAGAAAGATCTACCTCCTGGGACTACGAAGTTGACCAGCTGACCAGCTGGCTCCTGAGAAGGCATCTTTATGTCACAGTACCCCACTATGTTCAGGACCTCCCCCTCTTCTGGCTCCGAACTAGGGTCTGCTCACCATCATACAGATTGAGGAGCTAAGAGGAATTTGGTCTGAGAAGGAACGAAAATCTAACTCATCCTTGGGGGGTGTGGGAGGATGTCAGAAACCATGCTTCTCTTCCCAGCCTCACAATCCTCCTTCGCAGGATGCCCATTCAGAGGGAGCCAGAAAGCAGGTGGCAGCCTCGCTTTCCCTGGGAATCCTAAGGCCTAGGGAAGGCTGGAAAGGGGACAGAGTTGCTTAGATTCAGACTACAAGCAGTAGAGGACAGAAAGCAGGGGCGGGGCTGTGAAGAGTTCCTCCCTGTGTCAGGTTTGAATTCTGTCCAATGGGACCAAACCTCTGGGCCTTGCAATTGCGGGAACCCAGGCCAGAGTCCCTGATAGACTGATTGATGATGGGTGTGGCCACCCCAGCTCTACCCCCTCCTCAGGGGCCCAGCTGACTTGTGAGGGAGTGGCTGTCTTAAAGGGGGGTGGCCGTGGGCTACACGCTCACTGGGAGGCCTCCTCCCACTGGCCCATCATGCCAGCTGTCTCCTCCCTTTGTCCCCAGTCCTAGGAAAGTGGCCAGAGGCTGGCTGACATCACCTCCCCTCCTCCCTCTATTTTCTCTTGCTCCCTGCCCGATCTCCCTCTTTTACTTTATTTCCCACCTTTCTGCCGTCCCTCCTCTAGAGAAGGGCCCCCTTGGGCCCTTTGCCCTCTCCTATTTCCTTGAAGCCACCTCCGTTCTTTCAGCCCCCTCCCAACCTTTTACTAGCCTCCCAATCACAAGCCCCTGCCAACCTCCAGTGGCCATCTGTTCCCGCCCATAAAGGAGCAGATAGGACTCAGGCTTGCCCCCTCCCCTCCTTCCAGGAGCAGCCTCTGGAAAGAAAAAGGGGAGAATGGGGAGCGGGAGGAGAGAAGGGGGAGGCCAGATCCAGTAGGAGCTAGGGATGAGGAGTGAGAGGGGGAAAGGGAAACAAAAGTGCCAGAAGGGGGACACAGTCTCCCAAAGAAGCAAGGGACCAAGGAGCGAGACAAAGAGAAGGCAGAAATAAAAGTGACAGCAGTGCAGGACAGGCTGTGGACGTCTCTGCCCGGCAGCCTCCTCTCTCTGGTGGACTCACCGACGTGGCTATGGCCATGGCCTTGGCCTTCCGCGCGGCCAGCTCCAGGCCAGGCTCGGTTTCGCTGACTTCAGCAGCGGCTGCCCCGCACCATGGAGGCGGCCCCCTGCTGCGGCGCCTGAGTCGTGGCCTCCGCAGAGGTTGGAGGAGGAGAAAGAAAACCCACGAAACTCCCCAAATGGGAGGCAGCTTGGCCGGGCAGGAGGAGGAGCGGGGCGGGCCGGGGCGTCGCTGCGGGACCTCATCCAAGGGCGCGCGCTCTGCCCCGTCCCCGCGGCCTCCCGGGGGCTGCCGGGTGGACCAGGCCCCCGGAGCTGCCTGTCCTAGGCCGAGGGGGCACCCCGGATCCGCACGGGCCCAAAGCTTCCTTCCAGTGCCAGGGCGGGCGAGGAGGCGGGAGCTGGGGCTACGCTCGACGCCTCTCCGGGCCGCTCAGGACGGCCCCGAGGGCAGGGAGAAGCCGCCGGGGCGGTCGGGCTGGACGAGCGAGTTTAGGGGCCAAGCCTCCCCACCCGGCTGCCGCGCCGGAGAGCGGTGCTCCCGAGGCTGAGGGGCGTCGGGGGCTCTGCGGCAGCCCCGCTGCGAGGGAGGGGTGGGGGGGGCAGTGAAAACTGAGACGTTCGTCCCTCTTCAAACTCGCCCGACTTGGCGAACCGAGGCCAGGCTGGCGCCGAATGTCTCGGAGAGCGCGGCGGCTGGGCTGGGCGGCCCGAGTGGTTGCCTTCTGCCCAGACTCTCGCAGCCCCGGCGAGGAAGCGGGTTCCCAAACACGCACACTAGCTCGCAGCGCGCCTGGGGGTCTGGGGGCGCCGCGACGCCTCGCTACCCGCACGCGGGCCCGGCTCGAAGGGGCGGGACGGCGTTCCCCACACGCCCCCCTCCAGCCCTCGACGTCGGCGCTCCCGCTCCCACCCTCGGCCCCCGGCCCTCGGCGCTGGCCCCGCCGACCCGCTTACACGCACCCTTGGCGGGCCCTCTCCGCGCGCCCCAGGGCTCGGGGCAGCCCGGGTGTCTCTGGCAACCGAGAGAAAGGCCACAAAGCAAAAGAAGGAGCAAAGAGAAGGCGAAGGAGGAGCAGAGGCCAGGGTCCTGCGGACACGCCTGGAGGTGGGGCTGGGGGGGGGGGACACTGAGAGCGCTGGGAAGGCTCCGGGGGTCGCGCGCGGCCTTCAGGCTCACCCCCCGCTCGCGGCTCCCCTCCCCTCCCCTTCCCGGGCTCCCGGCGCCCTTTCTGTGCAGCTCCTTTCTCCTCCCCTCGGGCCCTCTCCGCTCCGGCGCGGGGCTCAGTCCCGGGGATTAAGAGAAAGGAGGGAGGGGAAAAGGGAGGGGAAGGGAAGGGGCGGAGGAGAAAGAAGGACGATCCCTCCAAAGGCGGGTGTTGAGTTTCAGCTCAGGACCCTCGGGCCAAATTGCACGCCCCCTCCCGGCTCCTCTTCCCCGTCGGCTGCAGCCCGGCGTCGCGGCGAACCTCCAGGTGGTCTGGTTCGCTCCCTCCCGGGAGCTTTCCTCTCCCCGTCACGCCCCCGATCTCCCCCGCCGGCCCCGCGCCTCTCTGCATCCCTTTCATTAGCCCCACATCTGTCTTTCCCTTGGGAGGGAGCACGCTCCTTCCGCCTTTCTGGGGTCCTCCGCGGAGCCTGTCTATTCCCTTGGCAGGGCCTCCGCAGGGGTCTGGGGCTGGACACGGATTCTAGCCCTGGCGAGAAAACGTGATGCCTGAGCATCTGGTCCCGGAGCCGCGGGCGGGCCGGTTGTGCCGCCTCTTAACGCTTCTCTGCCAGTCTAGACCTGTCCCCTGCCCTCACTCTGGCTCGCTCCTGAGGAGCAAAAGTGGGGACTTCGGGCACAAAAGGGCAGGACTCTTTCAGAGGAGCTGGGATTGCCCCCAAGCTTCGGCTGGAAGGACGCGGCTCGTGCCCCCACACCTCTCCTGCCCTGTTACTGCTCCTTCGCGTGCGCTGCCTCCCTCCAGTTGCCCGCCCCCTCCCCGCCCACCCCGCGTTCTTCCTTTGGGAAAGAACACATCGAGGCCTCTCAGAGGCTCCAGAGAAGCCTTCCTTCTTCCGTTTTTGAGGTTCCTGGAATTTAAAAAGTTAGATGCCAAACTGGATTGAAAAACTGTAGCATGTTTTCAATATTTACATTTAACACATTAACACTTCAAACACATAGACAATGGCTCTATGTATGTATAGCGTCATTTGGAGATAACATCAGAAGTCTAATTTAAGGCCCTTTGTGAACCTGAGGCCGGGGATACAGAGAGGCTCCCCTCTCCCCTCCCATCCCCCTCCACCTTCGCATTCCACAGGCCCACTCTTCCAGGCATTTGTCAGCAGGGGAGGGGGAAGCACCTGACCCAGCTCCTTCCTCTCCCTGTTGCTTGGGCACCTGTGAACAAACTCAGACTCCTTTAGGATGGGAGAAGAACTTTAACATTTCCAGATGCATCTCAAGGGAGAGCTCCCCCATTCCAGTTCCAGCCTGGTCCAACTTCTCCCAGACCCCAGCCCTGGGGGGGGGGGGCCTGGCTGCCTGGAACACAGATATTCAGCTTCTGGGGAGTGACTTGGTATATGATCTCTGCCCAGGGGACTGCCAAGGCAAATTGGGGCTCAAGATGGAGGTGGGCAGGAAACCCTGTTCCAAAGATGAGTGCCCTGATTGGCACAGGGGAAACAGATGGAGGCCGGAAAAGACTAAGCAGGAAGGAAGTGCTGGGACCCGGCAAAATGGTGGTTTGGGAGGAGGGCAGTGAGGCTCACTGCCCTCATTGTAGCTGAGCGCCTAGCTAGTGCCTGGAGCTAGGTGAGGGGGTTAGAGTGCACACCTGCAGGAACACAAGTCTGTGCTTCTGGAGTGCCCAGGCAGGAAATGGAGCCGGTCAGGCTCGGGAGTGAATCCTGGTTTGTCAGCTCTGTGACCTTGGTCAAGTTCTGGAACATCTCTGAAGTTCAGCTCCTCATCTGGAACAGTTGCTTTGGTGAGGAGTAAATATATGTAAAGTGTGTAGCACAATGGCCTTTCCTCTTCACCTTGGCTCCCCACAACTCCCCCTGCACCCCCAGCTGGTACCTTCATGAAAGTTCAAAGTGCTTCTTTGTTGAGGGCAGGAGGAGCCTTCTTCCTGTCCTTATGCCTCATCTCTGCCCTCTCCTTCGCAAACTGAGGTTTCAGGTGATTCTAACTTGGTCAGGGAGAGTTCTGGGCTCCAGGTTAGGTTGGAGAAAACCCAGGCTGGGTGGTAGGCTGAGACCCTGGGTGGGCGGCAGCCTCAGGCAGGGGGGCCCTCAGCTTCGGGGCTTGCGTTTGCCACTACTCAGGGGGTAGAAAGACAGGAACCCCTCCATCAGGCTTTCTGGGTCCCAGTCTTCTCTCCCACTCTTGTCCTTTCCCATCAGGGCCAATCGGCTGATGTCCTCCTCATCCCACCCCGTGACCTGTTCTACTCAGAACTTCTCGGGTGCTCATGGATTCTTCCAGTTCTCCTCTCTTTGGACCCCACCGCATCCAGATTGGCTGCATTCTAATCCTGGCTCCAACACTAGCCAACTCCAACATTGGGAAGCTATGTGACCTCTGGGAGCCTCTGGTTCCTTGTCTGTCAAATGGGTTAATAATGGAACTGAGGATTAAGAGAATCCTGAGAACTGGAATTCCCTGGTGGCGCAGTGGTTAGGAATCAGCCTGCCAGTGCAGGGGACACGGATTCGAGCCCTGGTTGGGGAAGATCCCACATGCTGCGGAGCAACTAAGCCCGTGCGCCACAACTACTGAAGCCCGTGAGCTTAGAGCCCGTGCTCCGCAAGAGAAGCCACCGCAATGGGAAGCCTGCACACAGCAACAAAGAGTAGAAGCCCACGTGCAGCAGCGAAGACCCAATGCAGCCAAAATAAATAAATAAATAAATTTATTTTTTTTAAAAAGATTCATTCATTAAAACAAAAAAAAAGAAGAAGTCTGAGAACAGTGCCTGGTCCATGATGTGTAAATGTTGGCTCAAAGCAACTGTTACTATTGTTATCTGATGTCAGTTCTGTGGGGCAGCAGAATGTCAAGGACACGGAACTTGCCTTCAAGAAACCCACATCATGTAGATTATGCTTGAATACAGTTGATACCTTCCCACTGAATTTGGCATAAAATCCAAATGCTCCGGACTTCCCTGGTGGCGCAGTGGTTAAGAATCTGCCTGCCAGTGGGTTCGAGCCCTGGTCCGGGAAGATCTCACATGCCACAGAGCAACTAAGCCCGTGTGCCACAACTACTGAACCTGCGCTCTAGAGCCCGCGAGCCACAACTACTGAGCCCATGCGCCACAATTACTGAAGCCTGTGCGCCTGGAGCCTGTGCTCCGCAACAAGAGAAGCCACTGCAATGAGAAGCCCATGCACCTCAACAAAAAGTAGCCCCTGCTCGCTGCAACCAGAGAAAGCCCGCACGCAGCAACAAAGACCCAACGCAGCCAAAAATAAAAAATATATATAAATTAAAAAACAAATGTTCTGCCACAGGCTTTAAGATCCTATGTGAGCTGGTCCCTGCCCACCTCTTCACCTCATTTCATCCCACCCTTTCCCTTAACCTTTGTTTTCTACCCACACTGTCCATTCTGTTTCTGAAACATGTCAAGCTCTTTCACCTCTAGGACTCTGCATGTCCTGTTCCCTCTGCCTGGACCACTCTTTCCCAGACCCTTTCCATCATCTTGTCAAATTCCACATCTTCAGAAAGGCCTTCCCTGGCTTTTTTTTTTTTTTTTTTTAAGATTTTTTTTGATGTGGACCACTTTTAAAGTCTTTATTGAATTTGTTACAATATTGCTTCTGTTTTATGTTTTGGTTTTTTGGCTGCGAGGCATGTGGGATCTTAGCTCTGACCAGGGATCACCTGCACCTCCTGCATTGGAAGGCGAAGTCTTAACTGCTGGACCACCAGGGAAGTTGCCTTCCCTGGCTTTTTAAAGTTAAGTTGCCCCTCTCTCCACCCACCCCCCACCTCCCAGTAATTCTCTATTTCTTAACACTGTTTCATTTTCTTCATAGCACTTATTATTATCAGAGATTATCTTGTTTCTTTATTTACCATCTGTCTCCTTCTAAAACGTAAGCTTCTTGAGGCAGGGACCTTATCTGGCTTGTCCTCCTCTGCATTCCTAGCATTTAGAATGGTGCCTGGCATATAATAAGTGCTCAATAAATATTTGGCAAATGGGCGAATGAACAGGGCAGCCATGACTGTAGGACAGAGTTGAGTAAGCCAAAGGCCCACCATGGGGGAGGCACCAGGCCTGGGCTGGGGGAGGGAGTTGCTAGGCTTTTTGTCCTGTTCACTCTGATTCTCTGCGTGTCTCCCAGGCCAGACTGGGTTCTCTTTGAAGGCAGGCTCCAGGCACCATGTAAGTAAAGATGATACTACAAATAATTAGCAACCGGTACCATCATGGCATCCCCATCAGGACACGGGAGCCTGTTCTGGAGGCCTCCGTCTGGGCCAGGCGGTCTCCCTTTAGTTGCAGGATCACAGGGAGGTTGTAGTGTGGACGTGCTCCAGTCCTGAGGACAGTATCTATTTACCAGCCGGGACAGAAGTAATATTTCAGCATTTTAACCACCAGTGCCCCTGCCCCACCTCAGGTGAGTGCAGATGAGCTTCAGTAGGCCTTGCGGAGCGCTGGTTTCAGCACTGTTGCAGGGGCTGCTAGGCTGGTTGGCACTTTTGTAGCCACCCAGGTTACCCCCAGCCCACCGCCCAAGCTGCAGCAAACATGCATATTTCTACAAGAGAAGAGAGGCCCCTAGGCGAAGAGCTGATCAGAGGCAGGGGAAGGGTGAGAACTCCGGTGACTTTCTGAGGAAGGGCAGGACAGCCATCGTAACCTTTTGCAAGCTTTCTTGGCCGAGGTGGGGTGCTTCCTGTCACATCCTCCCTGCTCTTTCCTGCTAGGGGCTGATCTCTTCCCAGAGGCTCGGGGGTGGGACTCTCAGCTGGTCCCCCGTGGCTGCCAGGTCAGGCCCAGGCAGGTGAGGACACACAGGGAAGCACCCGTGATACTGGGTACTGGGTGAACTTTGCTTCTGCCTCTACATTCTCCCCATTTGCCACCCCCATCTCTCCACACCCCTAGTGATTCCCTGAAAGCTGAAATGACTCAGGGATTCTTAGTCATCCCAACAGGAGAACCCTCTGGAAAATGCTTCTTATGGCAGGGAGTCATCCTGAGGAGACCCACAGCTGCTCCTGAGATAAGGGTGGAGACTGAGCAAATGGGAAGAGGTGAGTGGGGACATGTGGCTCAGAGCGCAAGTTCTGCGTCAGGCCTGGTCAGGCAGGGGAGACTGCCCTTCAGGGGTTTCGTTAGAGGAGGTCCTGGTACAGAGGCAGGGGACACCCCAAAGTCCTCTCCTGGAGGGAATGTCCCACGTAACCCACGTGGGTCCTTTGCAGCATCAACAAGTGAAACAAGTAGCTTGGATCACTTCCAGCTCTTTCAAGCACGCTGTCCTGGATAGGGGCCAAGATCAAGAGGTCCGGGCCCGTGTCAGCCTCTGAGGTTCTGATTGGTCTGGGAGAGACCCAAGGGATCCAGCTCTTCTGGAAGGTCCCCTCAAAGCCTTTTCTGCGGTTGGGGGTTGCTCGGGAACACCAAAAGCCACCCTGGGGTCCACGTGCCAGACCTAAGGCTGGACTCTGCACTAAGGTCGGTGATCAGGAGGACATCTGAGAAGAAAGGGAAGAGAAGAGACAAGACCATGGGTGGGAGCAGCAGGGATCATAGAAACGAGGCCTCTTGGAGAGAGACCAGGATGGTGTTCCCTAATTTTGGGTAACAAGCGAACCAGGGAAATTCCTATAATGCCTGTTCTCAAAGGCATAGAATAGCAGGATACTATTGCTTTGACCCATGCCTGGAAAAGTATAAAGAACAAAGTTTACCCAATAGGTTATCGGGCTTACAATGATGTTACTCACAACTTCAGTGAGTCTAGCATTTAAATCAGCTTTTGAAAACACTTGCAAGTTTTTTGGGGTTTTCAGTTTTGTTTTGTTTTTTTTGCGGTACGCGGGCCTCTCACTGTTGTGGCCTCTCCCGTTGCGGAGCACAGGATCAGCGGCCGTGGCTCATGGGCCCAGCCGCTCCGCGGCATGTGGGATCTTCCTGGACCAGGGCACGAACCCGTGTACCCTGCATCAGCAGGCGGACTCTCAACCACTGCGCCACCAGGGAAGCCCTTGTTTTGTTTTTTAATCTCAGGTCACACACTCCAAAAGGTAGTGGAAAAAAATTTGAATAAACAAAACAGGTTTGCTGCAGATAAAACCAGGACTCCTAAACTGCTCCAGTCAACCTGCTTCCACAAGGCCCTGCTGTCAGCCAGCGCAGTGCGCAGGCTGGGGGAGCAGCATCCGGCATGTACCAAGTGAGTGCGCAGGGGCCTGGCTGGGACGTGCTGAGCAGGGCAGGAGCAGAGATGTGGCTAGGGTGGAGGAAGCTCTCAGGTTTGGGGCTGGGGACCAGATGCGGCATGAATCCAGGAGCTCAGGGAACAGCTGGGGGAGGGGGCACCCGGACTAAGTGGAAGCAGTTTTCTCACTGGCCTTTTCCTACAGGTGGTTGCATTTTTGGCAATGGTCTTGGGAACCCACACCCTCCATTTGCGGCCCCAGAAGGGCTGTACCCACTGGCCCAGCTGCTGCTCCAGCAAAGGACAGAACCCCACTGAGGAGTGGCTGAAGTGCAACACTGTGCTCATGCCTCCCCCAGAGACCACCAGCCTTGCCCACCACCCGGAATCCTGCAAGGCCAGTGAAGACGGACCCCTCAACAGCCGGTCCATCGCCCCCTGGAGATACGAATGCTGGCCCCTGTCCCCTCCCGAACACCTGCTCATGTGCTGGTCAGCGTGTGTGCGAGAGACCAGGGGCGTTCCAGACAATTCCAGCCTACCTGCCCCCTTTTACCTCAGGGAGGTTATCAAGTTTGGGTGTTAGACAAGGCCTAGCTCTGACTCTTCTTGGGTGACCTTGGGCCAATCACTCAAGTGTTCAAAGCTTAGTTTTTTGCATCTGTAAAATGAAATAATAGTCCATAGGCTAATGGTGCAGATCATAGGAAATAAGATATGAAAAATCTGTACTTAGTACAGAAAATGTTGGTTTCTTCCTTTCTTCTTCTTCCTCTACTTCTTCCCCGCCTCCTCTTCCTTCTTCTCCTTCTTCTTCCCCTACAATGGCTGTGTTTTTCTAACTAAAATATCAGAGAATAATGTACAATACAGGCACGAAGAAGCCCGATACCAAATGCTACTGCCCTGAGCCATGAATGGGTTATAATTATACCCTCCCTCTGCTCTGGGGGGCGCAGCTGGGTGGTTGGAGCGCCAGGCTGGTTATCTCTGATCACGAGCAGTCTTATTCTTTTGCTGTGTGCCACACACATAATCCTGTATTTGTGTCATGATGTAAAATAAAATATTAGGAAGCCCTGAAATTGGGACAATTAATAAAAATATTAAAAATTAGTGCCTTAGGGATCCCAAACATATTTCTCTTGCAGTCTTGAGTCCTCACGGGGTGTCTGTGTTCCCACTCTCTGTAAGTCTAGTTCTGGCTTAGCCTTGGCTTTGAGGATGGGTGGAGTAGGTCAGTGGGTAGGGAAGGGTCAGCTTTGATTGAGACTAGATCCAGGGTGGAGACTGTAGGTCACTTTGCTTTGAAGTGGTCTCAGAAGGCTGGCTGGGTTCTGGGCGAAATCTGAAGAGGTGGGAGCCCCTTTGGGGAGGCTGGGTACCAGATGGCTGACTCGGCTGGGATCTAGACCCCTGGTTGGGAGGCCGTGAACCCCCGATAACCACTCTGCTGTCCTTCCCCAAAAGCGTGTTCTTTGCAACTCTTGTCCCACAAGCTGTTCCTCAGAAAAAAAAGAAAATGATGACGTCAAGTAAGTGGGGGAAAAACTGCTGCAAGCCCCACTCCTTGGAGGTTCCCAGTGTGCCCAGCACCTTCATGGCAAGAAGTCCACAGAGAAGAAATCATTAAACTCAGCGCTTCCCAGACTCATTTGGCGACAGACCCCTCCTGCTGCAGCGTGTTTATTGGGGAATGCCACTCCGGGACATGCCGCACTAGCTGAGCCCCAGTTTGCGAAGTCCTGTCTGTTTGGAGGACGGTTTTACAACCTAGGGGCTGTTTCCCTCTGGGCTTCTGGGGTCCCAGACCTTTGGAGCACCTACTTTTTATGCCTTTTAGGGACATGAAATCCTTTTAGAATAAGTCACTAAGCCTTACCACACACTCTTATGTGTGCTTATAATACGTGCACAGCCTGTGTCTGGAGGACAGGCAGGATATGGCAGATGGTGGCTTCCTCTGGGGAGGGGGACGGGGAGACAGACTGTCAGCCTTCACTTGATATTTTCTTATACTTGGATATAAGAGCAGTTTTTACTTTAAAATTTTAAAAAACCCTAAAAAATAATAACAATTACAAAAAGGAACCTCAGGCTAGAGCCCAGTGTATGTATCAGATGGAACCAGGGCTGGTCTGGTGGAGGCTCTGGTGGAGCTGCTCACCTGCCCCGCCTCCCTTAGGGCTCTGGGACCAGTTGGAAAGTCACTCTTCTATGCTCGACCCTCACTGACAGTTGGGGGAAATAAATCCCAGGGAACAGGGGGTGACTTGTTCAAAGTCACGCGGGTACCTGACACGCGGGTACCAGAGCTCGAATAAGAAGCCAAGCCCCCGACAGTCCTGGCATTTCCACCCTGGGGCCTCGCTGCTCCTGGCCGGTCCCCTGTTTGCCAGCCAGCCTTATCCCCAGGACCTGACGCTTGCCGCCCCTGCAGGTTGGACAGAGACTTGAACTGGCTGTAAGTGGCCTGTAAGACGGGAATAAAGACACAGACCTACTAGAGCATGGACTTGAGGATATGGGGAGAGGGAAGGGTAAGCTGGGACAAAGTGAGAGAGTGGCATGGACATATATACACTACCAAACGTAAAATAGATAGCTAGTGGGAAGCAGCCGCATAGCACAGGGAGATCAGCTCGGTGCTTTGTGACCACCTAGAGGGGTGGGATAGGGAGGGTGGGAGGGAGGGAGACGCAAGAGGCAAGAGATATGGGAACATATGTATATGTGTAACTGATTCACTTTGTTATAAAGCAGAAACTAACACACCATTGTAAAGCAATTATACTCCAATAAAGATGTTAAAAGATAGATAAATAAATAAATAAATAAAGTGGCCTGATTTGTCTTTGGCATCCCTGGTGCCTGAGCATCTTGTGGTCCCCAGCCTGGTCCCTCTTCCTCCCCACTGTCAGCCCTCACCTACTGCCTTCTCCCTCTGCCGTCCAGAGTTTCCGCTGTGGCCCCCCATCCCTCCCCTTCCCTGGCTTCCTGGCTCAGCCCTAAACACTGGGGGGGGGGGGGCGGGTCAGGCCGCCCTCCTGGCATGCTGGAGAGACAGAGGCCCATTGAGGTACTGCAGCAGGCACACAGCGCCCCCTTGTCCCCCAACAATCTGCCTTTGTCCTCAGTTCTGGCTGCTACTGCTTGGTTCTGGGGGGTGTTGCCTGGGCTGGGCTCCAGCTCCCACCCTCCCTAAAAGGAAAAGGGAGAAAGGATGGTGAGGAAGAGGGTTAAGGTTAGGGAAGAGGGCCACAAACTTCCTCAGGCTTGGGTCCTTGGGGGCTCCTAGGCCGGCCCATTACTCAGCTCACCTCCCAGCTCATCCTGGTTTCTCCGCGGACCTCCTCCTCCCCACGCTTCTCCCCTCTGCGGGAGGCGGGGTTGGGCTCCAAGTAAGGGGAGGGTTGACCACGCCCCCCTTGCCCGCGCCTCCCCTCCCATGTGCTGCCTGGGGGGCAGTGCACGCACCAGCCGAGCACTCTGGGCAGCTGGGTGCAGGCCCTTCTGGGCAGCCGCCTTCCCCGGGGTCCCACAGCAGCCCTGCCCGCTTCACGTTCAGGTTTCTCGCAGTGCCTTCCTGCTCCTCTCTGCTTCCCCATCCTGTCAGTTTTCCATTTTCCTTCCTGGCTGGTGGCAGTGGGGGCTGTGTGCGGTGGGCCCCGTGGAGATGCTCAGTGCTTGGAATCGCCGGGACCGACCCCCTGAAGAGGGGGCAGCTGCGGGGCTCCAGGGCTTCACCGTGGACAAGACGTTCCTCTCGTCCCTCAAAGGCATCCTGCTGGAAACTGAGCTGGTAACAGCTGCCTCCCTGACCTACAGCCTCCATCTCCCAGCCCGGGCCCCCCACCAGGGCTCAGCCCTCAGCAGCCTCCCTCCCCAGGCTCTCAGGACACCCCTTCGGCCCCAGCTGCCCCATCCCCCCACCCAGCCCCTCATCTCCCATCTGGAGGCAGTCACAGCAGGTTTCAGTTGCTGCAGGAAGGATTGAAGTTAAACAGAGGACAGCTCTCTGGGACATCGAGGGGGTGTGAGGCACAGGGATGGGACAGCGGTAACACCAGCTGGTCTTTCCCCGGGCTTTAAGATGGCCACTTCTTGGCAGATCCGAGAAGTTCAACTACCAAAAAGGGCAGACTTCCTGCAGCCCCGCTTTATCTGCTGCCTGCTCCCCATGAATATCTGTCCTCAGGAAAGGAGCTTCCCTTAGTCACTTAGCAAGACCTACTAGTAAACTTAAGTCTTCTGCATATGCGCCATCCTACATGGCCAGAGCTGAGGGGACCCCAGAGTCCACCCTGGAGCCTCTGCCTTCTAAACCTTGCCTCTTGGCATGGAACCAGAGGCTCTGGTCCTCGTCAGAAGAGTTTTAGGCATCCAGGAGTGGGAGAAGCGTTATGGGGCGTGGGGTGCCTCCTGGGGGCACAGGCTGATGTGGGTGCCACTCCAGGGGCTGGCGTTCCCATTGTACTTGGGGCTAAAGGGGGACACACTATCTTGTGGATTTCACAGAATGGCGGCCCCTGGAGCCGTGCAGCTTGGCCAAACTGCTGGGGCTGCTGGGATCCCGAGGCAGGGGGAGCATGGATGGGCAGAGGTGGGGGGCCAGAGTCGGGCCTCAGTAGGCAAAGGCCCTGGATGTGGCTCCAGGGATGGCGAGACCTCCAAGGACAGGTGGTGGGGCCGGCTGGGGGAGCTCCGGGGAGGGAGAGGGCAAAGGCCTGGCTGTGCCTGTGTCCCCTTCCTGGCAAGCTTCCCACACTCGGTCCCGCAGGCCCTGACCTTCATCATCTTCATCTGTTTCACGGCCTCCATCTCCGCCTACATGGCTGCTGCGCTACTGGAGTTCTTCATCACGCTAGCCTTCCTCTTCCTCTACGCCACCCAGTACTACCAGCGCTTCGATCGGCTGAACTGGCCCTGTCTGGTGAGGGACCCTGCCTCCCCCACCCCGTTTTGGTCCCTTTCTTCTCTGCACGTTGAATTTTCCTTTCCTCTCCCAGCCTCTCTCCTTTCCCTGGTTTAACAAGGAGTCCGGCTCCCATACCCAACACTCAAACACTCCTTTGACCCACATCCCTCAGATCTGCTCCCTTGCCCAGATCCAGCCCCAGCCCAGGCCCCTGGCTTCTGGTCCTGGTCCTGGTTGCTCCGCATTTATCTTCATCCCTCCCCTGGGGAGCTGTGTGAACTCTCTCTCTCTCTTTGTCTCTCAAGCACTTTATGTTGTGTCCAAGGGTATCTCCGTGTAGGGATTCACAGTGCCTGAGGGTCAAGCTGCTGACTAGCCTGGAAAACCTCGGGGCGATGCCCCCTGCCCTCTGCTTCCCTTTGACCCTGCCCCCCCAACCCCCAGGACTTCCTCCGCTGTGTCAGCGCCAGCATCATCTTCCTGGTGGTCTCCTTTGCGGCTGTGACCTCCCGGGATGGAGCTGCCATTGCTGCTTTTGTGAGTCCAGCCCCACAGAGCTCTCTGGCTCCCCAAGGACCTTTGGCTGGTGGTTGCACACTTTGTGTGCCTCTCTCCACCCCAAGCTCAACTCAGTGCCCAGGGCCTGCCTCACACCTTGCCCCATATCACCCACCTCCCTCTCCCCGGTATCAACGGCCCGATGACCTTTGTTGTGCCATCCCTGCTCCTACGCCCACAGGTTTTTGGCATCATCCTGGTTTCCGTCTTTGCCTACGATGCCTTCAAGATCTACCGGACTGAGTTGGCGTCCAGGGCCACCCAGGGTGAGTGCCTGTGCTCTGGGAAGAGGAGATGTCCCCTCCACCCCCTGCCCCAGCTACCCCACCCTGCCATGCCCTACCCCACCTGGCTCCATCTTCACAGGGGACCAGTAGTGATACTGGGGCTACCTGGCTCCTGAGCCCAGCCAGAAAAGGGGAACAGCAGAGCCCAGACACGTCTCCTTTGGATTCACTAGCTCCCCAGCCTACTGTCCACCACCCCAGCCTACAGCGATGGAGCCAGGCCTGAGAAGTCACCGGGGATTTGTCTGTGGGGCCTGGTGTTCTGAGATCTGACTTCTGATGATGCTCGGCCAGGGAGGGGGTGTTATGGACGAAAGGGAGGGTATAGGAGGAAGCTGGTCATTCCCAAATTAAAAGACTTGAATCCTACTGGTGAATCTTTTTCTTCCCCCCAAATTAGGCAGACTAGGAATGCCAAAGAGTATTCATGGGAATGTTGCCTGGAGCAGGTCATGGTCCCTTCTCTGGGACCAGGTGTGAACAATGAGGAAGGGGGGGCTTAGACATCCTTCAACATAAAGCTTCCATGCCACACCTCGTGCGTGCAAGGCCACCTTGCGGTGTGCCTGGTGGCCGGGCACCCAGGCTTCTGTGTCTGAGAAGGCGCAAGCCTTCCGTCTGTGAATGAGTGCCCACTTGCCAAGCTTTTCACATACCGGTCTTAGTGGGTTTGAGGTGAGGTGCTTGCCTGGGGCGTGTGTAGAGCTCCCCCTAGTGGTGAGGGGAGGACTTGGCCCGCAGGCTGCCAGGGAGAGGTCAGCATCAGATGAGGGCAGAGATTCCCACATTGCTGGAGCTGCATGAGCCCCCAGATAACAGCTGGTTCAATGCCCTCAATTCACATGCGAGAGGACACACCCAATTAGGGGAAGTGACCTCTTCGTCTGTGACAGAGTTAGGGCTGGAGCCCAGCTCGCCTAACACCTGAACAGGTGTTCTGGATACGGTACTGAGCCCCTGTAACTCATAAAAAATGGCCCAGCCTCATTTCCAGCTCCCTCCACCAGCAGGTCCACCTTCCCAGCTTGCCAGTGCCTCAGCAGGACATTTCCTGAGCATCCCATGTGCAGACCCCGTGCTGGGTCCCAGGGATTCAGAGGTGCCCAGCAGGTCCACCCTTGAACGCTCACAGATGGGGAAGAAGACCAGCTAGTGAAGGGCAGTCATGGCTCAGGGGGACTTTGGAGTCAGCCCTGCCTGGCCCGTGACAGCTCAATGTGGCCGGGACATCCTTGCCCAGCCCCGCAGAGCCCAGCGTGGCCTAGCTCGTCCAAGCTGACTTGCTAGCCCCTCTCCAGTGCTTCTGCGTCCCTGCCCTGAAATGCCTTCCTTCTTCTAGGGTGCTCCTTCCAGATGCAGGCCCCAGCACCCAAGCCCTGCCTGCACCTGAACTCTGGTAGAGTTGCTCTGCTCCCCTCGGTGCTAACCACCCGCCACTCTTGGTCTGGCTTTTCCTGCCTCTGGGCTCCTGTTCTCCTGACCTCATGTCCTGGCTCCTCACTGGAACTGGTAGCCTCTCCAGGGCTAGAACCGACTGGCTTTTGTGTTGCTCTGGTCTCTGCTCACAGTTCTCAGGACTTTACCGACAGGCCATTCTCAACACTGGTGACCAACCTTGGGCAGGGGCGGTCAAGGCCTCAGAAGAGGGAGAGGGAGGGCTTAGCCAGGGGAGTCCAGGAGATGGTGGGGGGCAAAGAAGGGATGAGAAGGTGGTCAGGAGGGCCTGGCCATAGTAAAGCCCAGCAGGGGGCAGGGATTTGCTAGGAGCAGAGTGGGGTAAGGACCCGCCTTGTCCCCTGAGCAGCCGTGTGACACGGGCCAGCCTGTCCCTGGAGGGAGCTCAAAGGGAGCAGAAGTGTGCTCTGTGGTGTGCACCTGCGCGTGCCCTGCTCGTCTGTGTCTGTGTGAGAGGTCAAGATGAGACAAGCGGGACCTAGGTTTGGTCCACACTTTGGTTCAGTTTGGTGTCAGCTGGCTCCAGGGTCTCAGGATGCCCTCACGATGGGGTGTGGCCCACAGGCCCGGGCCCCAGCTGACTGTACCGGGGGGTTAAGGGGAGCGGGACTCCCTGTGGGTTACTTTCAAGGGGCTGACCAGAAAGGGACCTGCGTCACCCTCTTTATCCACATCTCCATCCCCAGCCAGCTCTGAGCCTCTCCTGGCATCGGTGGGGAATTCATTTTGGAGGAAACAGGTGTCCCAGGACAACTTTAACTCCTGTGGCCTCAGGGGTGGTGTAGGTGGAGGGTGGCTTCAGCTTCCGCAGTGCAATTCTGTCTCCTAGTGTCTGGAATTGGCTCACCCTCTGGTGCCTTTGTTTTCTCCACTTTTGGAATTTCTCCCTCTCGTCCCTTGTCTGGTTGGCTGAGCAGTAAGGGGACTCACGGCTCTGCCACCTCAGGGAAGCCGCCTCACCTCCATGGGCCTCGGTTCCTCTTCGGTAGATGTGGGGTGTCTTGGCTCCCCCAGCTCTGACACAGGGGCAGGGCCCCCCTCCCCCAGGAGTCCAGGACGGCTCCTGGATGGTCGGCGGGGAAGGATAGGGGCTCAGGCAGAGTCTGGCACTCATGTTTATTGCAGGTCAGCAAGAGCGAGGCTCAGAGGCAGTGTCACTCCTCATCGTGCATTTTTTGCTGAGAAAGAATTAAAGGTGTGAGGGGGCGGCTGGCGGGAGGGAGGAAGGGTGTGGGGAGGAATCTCTAGGGCTTTGAGAGGCCTAAGGGAGATGCCCTTAGTGGGGAGAGGTTCAGGCCTCAGGAATCTTGGGGTCCCATTCAGGGGTCCTTGTGGTTCGGGGGGGTGGGACTGGGCTTTCTAAGGAGGTTCCAGTCTGTGGGGGGCTTCTCTGAGCAGGAGGGGGGATGCTCAGGTGTGAGTGCTGTGGGACCCTCAGGGCTATCCAAATACAGGGGGAGGAGTGCCCACTAAGAGGGCACTGACATTGGGGCCGCGCTGCTAGGGGGCTGAGTAGCGGGGTCTGGGGAGGGACCCACCTTGGCGCCGATGTCGCGGCTCTTGGCCCGCAGCTTGTTGACCTGGGACTCGGCGATGTCCGCCCGCTCCTCTGCCTCATCCAACTCGTGCTGCACCTTGCGGAACTTGGACAGGTTGGTGTTGGCCTGTTCCTCCTGCGGGGGTTCGGGGGGGCGGGGGGATGAGGCGAGAGGAGCCAGGGGTTATTAGACTCCCAGCCTGGGGGCCGGCTTCTTGTCCCCTCCTCCAGGCCTGGGCCCCATCGGGGTCACTCACCGCCTCCTCGGCCTGGCGCTTGTAGGCCTTGACCTTCAGCTGCAGCTTGTCCACCAGGTCCTGCAGCCGCAGCAGGTTCTTCTTGTCCTCCTCCGTCTGGGGGCATATGCACGGGAGAAGCCAGTTTTTTTTGTGGAGGCAAGAGCGATTATCTCTCCCTCCCTCACCACCCCATCTTCTCCTCACGCCTTAGCTGCTCTTCCCTCCAACAGGCCAGGTCAAAGAGGTGGTGGGGAAACTTCATCTCTGACACTACTTATAGGTCAAAGGGCACGGCAAGGTCCTCAGTCCAGGATCTAAAAAGCAAGGAGGGCTGTGGCCCTAAGGTGAGAAATGGGAGGAGGGGCTCGGAACCAAACGGGATTTCTTCATCTGATAGTATGGAGACATCAGGGCTGTTCCAGCTCTCATCTGGAGCACCAGAGGCGCTCTTGGCCAGTGGTTCTGGAGTGACCAGAGAGGACTAATGAGGAAAGCAGAAAGAAGGGATTATCAAAATCCAGATCATTCTAATCTATCATAACCCAATATACGTTGTACTGGGTCAGGTATCGGGCACCAGGATCAGTGGCTCCAATGTCGCGTTGCATTGATCATTGCATGTGCTAGGATGCTATTGCCACTTATGCCCACAATACACCTGAAGTTCTACATCTGTATCTCTTTCCTGTGTCTCTCATATCCAGCTGTCAAACGGACCAATACCCCTTTCTCTGTCTCTCCTGCCCAGGC
Organism: Grampus griseus; assembly: GCF_964374135.1. Classification (NCBI taxonomy): domain Eukaryota; kingdom Metazoa; phylum Chordata; class Mammalia; order Artiodactyla; family Delphinidae; genus Grampus; species Grampus griseus. The sequence continues at coordinate 74,175,463 of NC_139018.1, read as the reverse complement.
ACACTGTGAAAATAACAGGTCAAAGGCATAAGCTCTGAGCTATACAGATGGAGGGCTTAGAACATTTTGGGATTTCTTTCTCTAAGGCCTTCTGTTTGTGGTCCCAGAAGTTCCATGGAAGATCTGAGCCTTTTCCCATCCCTGACTTTTATCACTAAAATGCCACACAATGCCCCTGCCTCTGAGACTGGTGGAAAGATTGCTTGGACTGTTCTGAAGCCTTCATGGTAGCGCTTCAGTTTATTAAAAAACTGGGGAAATGCTGGTTCAAAGAGCTTTCAAGAAGTAGAAGTAGATTTTCCCTTCGCTAGAAAAATTCATGGACTCAAGCCAAACTATCTGCAGAGATTGTGAAAGAAAATTAATCTCAAGACAGCTTCTCAAGGAGCAGGTGGCAAGAGGGCCGGGTGGCTCTGTGTGGGGCCTGTGTGGGTCAAGAGGGGGGGCGCGAGGGATGCGCTTTCACGTCCACTCCTAAGGGCCTGGCCCCAGAGCAGCCGCCGTGCCCGCACCTGGTAGGTGAGCTCCTTGATGCGACGCTCACTCTTCCTCATGCCCTTGATCGACTCTGCATTGCGCTTCTGCTCGGCTTCCAGCTCATTCTCCAGCTCCCGCACCCGGGCCTCCAGCTTCTGCAGCTGCTTCTTGCCGCCCTTGAGGGCGATCTGCTCGGCCTCGTCCAGCCGGTGCTGCAGGTCCTTGATGGTCTGCTCCATGTTCTTCTTCATGCGTTCCAGGTGCGCGCTGGTGTCCTGCTCCTTCTTCAGCTCCTCCGCCATCATGGCGGCCTGTGCACGGCAGAGAGCGTAAAAGAACAGGACCCCGGGGCCTCTTCTTTCCCATTAAGGATCACCTCTTTCCCATCCTGCCGTTTGCTCCCTGAGGCCCTCAAACCCACAGAGTGGCAGAGTCACCGCTGTTACAGCACAGTGGCCTGGCCTGGACCCACAGGCCTGGTTCGAGTCTTTTGAGGGGAGCGGTCACTCACGTCCGTGATGGCCTTCTTGGCCTTCTCCTCGGCGTTCCTGCACTCCTGCACTGCCTCCTCCACTTCGCCCTGAAGCTGGGACAGGTCTGCCTCCATCTTCTTCTTCTGGTTGATGAGGCTGGTGTTCTAGATAAAGGCAAAGAAAACTATTGAATGTATGCTTTGCTGCCTGATTCTACACTTTTTTTTCTTTTTTTGCGGTACGCGGGCTTCTCACTGTTGTGGCCTCTCCCGTTGCGGAGCACAGGCTGCAGATGCGCAGGCTCAGCGGCCATGGCTCATGGGCCCAGCTGCTCCGCGGCATGTGGGATCTTCCCGGACCGGGGCACGAACCCGCGTCCCCTGCATCGGCAGGCGGACTCTCAACCACTGCACCACCAGGGAAGCCCCCTGATTCTACAGTTCTATCCAGAGAAAATTAGAACTGGTCATTTTTAAAAAACATGTCTTGATTTTAGTATTTTCCTTGTTTTGCACCTGCTTTCTCTTTTCCTATGAAAATAGGTATATTCTAGACATTATATCTAAAGGGACTCGGCTCTGAAGAAAGACTTCAAGCAGGAAAGGGTCTGTTGTTCTACTCCTGAGCTCTGTAGTAACACGTCTGTGCAGGAGGATGAAAATATTCCAAGGAAAATGGGAGAAACTTGATTAAAGGGACTGTATCCTGGAAGCGATTATAGTTATAGAAGGAGTGGGGTAAGGAAGAGAGGACCACATCCGTGGGTGATGTCATTCCCATATGTACTAGATTACAGAACAAAACTCCACAGGGCAGTGCAGTGAGATGGACGTAAAAACTCATTACCGAGTATAGCTGAAAACAGTGTGTATGGGATTGCAGAAAAATGGTGTTCTGTGGAGAATTTGGTTTGCAAGTAGATGCAGTTGTGCTTCTTTCAACTCCAAAAGTCCCACTCTCACCTGGGAGTGCAGCAGCTGCACCCGCTCGCTGGTCTCGATCAGCTCCTGCTCGGCCAGCTTCCGGGACCGCTCCGTCTGCTCCACCACGGCCCGCAGCTCCTCCAGCTCGGCCTGCAGCAGGTTGTTGCGCCGCTCCACGATGGCGATGTTCTCCTTCAGGTCATCGTTGGCACGGACCGCGTCATCCAGCTGGATCTGGGTGTCCTGCGCATCACGAGAGTGGGCGTGAGAGAGGCAGCTGGGCTCTGGCCCATCAGGAGGCCGTCAGCTGAACTGGATGCTGCGGAGAGCCCCTGGCGGTGGCTCAGGTGGGACCTGTGCCTGCGACGGCCCGGGGGCAGGAGGGATCTGGTGCTGTGATGGGACGCCACCCCCCAACTCGGCCACCGCCCCTCTCTGGGTGAGGTGACTTCCTGCTTCCAAGAGTCACCAGGTACCTTCAGCAAGCTCTGGAGGCTCTTCACTTGCTTCTGGGCCTCGGCGGCCACGCGGTTGGCGTGGCTGAGCTGGATCTCCATCTCGTTGAGGTCGCCCTCCATCTTCTTCTTCACCCGCAGGGCCTCGTTGCGGCTGCGCGTCTCCGCGTCCAGGGAGGTCTGCAGGGAGTCCACCACCCGCAGGTGGTTGCGCTTCGCCTGCTCCATCTCCTCGTCCTTCTCTGCCAGCTTCCGCTCCATCTCTGCCTTGATCTGGTTGAACTCCAGCTGGGCCCGCAGGATCTTGCCCTCCTCATGCTCCAGGGAGGCCTGGAGGTGGGTGGGGAGACAGGGTCCGAGGACGTCAGGGCACAGGGTACATTGGGGAGGGAGACTGGGAGGATGCAAGGTGTCAGCCAAGAGGAGAAGAGCTGAGAAAGATGGGGAGGGGGGACCTGCATCCCAGGCCATCCGGGTGCTCTGGGGGAGGAAGTGCTGGATACCCCCGGTTTCCTCCGTCAAGGAAAGTGTTCTGAGCTCACAACTGTCAAGACCCTCCAGCACCAACACTGCGTGATCCCGACCCATCTAAAATAGCATAGAAAAGGGAAGGAGTTTTACAACCAGAAATTCGAACATTTCTCTTTGTTTCCCAGGTCGCTCACCCTGTAGTGAAAAAAGTTAGAAGCCCCAAATCTCAGGGCTATCGCTAGGTTCTTACAAATGAACAGTAACAATAGCTAACATATATTAAGCGCTTAAGCACGATACCTCGTTTCATCTTCATAATAGTCATGCGTAACATCTCATGAGGTATGTACAACTGATGCCATTTTACAGACGAGAAAACCGAGGTACAGATAGCTTAAGGAACTTGCCCAATGACAAAGTGGTGGTCCTGAAGCCAAGTTTCAAACTCAAGTCTGTTTGAGTCCGGAGCCCATGCTCCCACCCCGTCTGAGGGGTTTTTATGATGGCCAGGTTTCAACTTTATAAACCCAGTGGGAAACAAACCTATGATCAAGCTGTGTGTGGCATTTTCCTTTGCACAGACCTTGGCTTTGGAGGTAGTCATGGGTAGTGGGTATATGACCTTGGACTCAGAATAAGGAGCTGATAGATTTTGTCTTGGGTCAGCGTCACCCCCAGGTGAGGGAGAGTGCGGAGTCAGAGACAGGAGGGCAGGGGTGGGTAGGAGAGGGTCGGAGGCAGGGGTGCAGGCAGAGCCAGGCCCTCACCTCGGCCTCCTCCAGGGCCGACTGCAGCTCCAGCTTCTCAGCCTCCAGCTGCTTGCGGACCTTCTCCAGCTCGTGGATGGTCTTTCCACTGGAGCCCAGCTGCTCGGTCAGGTCGGAGATCTCCTCTGTGGGAGGGGCGGGCCGCTCAGCTGGGGGCAGCCGGGCTCCAACGGGGGGCACGCCTCTAGGAGCCGCTGGGTGGCGCCACGTGCGGACCCTCCCTGCCCCGCCCCCGCCCCCGGCCTGGGCCCGCACCCTGCAGGTTCTTGTTCTCCCGTTTGAAGGTCTCCAGGTGCTCCAGGGACTCCTCGTAGGCGTTCTTGAGCTTGAAGAGCTCGGTGCTGAGGGAGCGCGCCTCCTTCTGCGAGGACTCCAGCTCCGACTGCGACTCCTCGTACTTCTGCTTCCACTCGGCCAGGATCTGCGGGGACGGGACGCGGCTCACCGGGCAGCCCCAGCCCCACGTCCAGGGGCACCCAGGCCCCTCTCCTGGGCTCAGCCTCCTCCCAGCCTCTGCCTCCTGGGAGGACGTTCCTGACTCCCGCCTGCCCGCCTGCTCTGGCCCCTGGCTGCGAGTCCCCAGCCTGGGCCCACCTTGTCGAAGTTCCTCTGCTTCTTGTCCAGGGCCGCGGCGGCCGCGTTGGAGCGCTCCACGTCCACCATCAGGTCTTCGATCTCATTCTGCAGCCGGTGCTTGGTCTTCTCCAGCGAGGAGCACTTGGCGTTGACGGCCTCGACGGCCTCCTCGGCGTCCTGCAGCCTCTGGGCCAGCTTCTTCCTGCCCGGCGCGGTTGGGTGTATGTGTGTCACTCTACCTGGGAACAGCGGGGCCTTGGGACGACCCCTCCCTGAACTGCCAGATGAGGAGGGCCCGGCCCTCCCACAGAGCTCCTTGGGACACTGAGTAGCCCTTCAGACCCTGGAACCCCAGCCTCCAGGGAGCCAGGGCTTCGGGTGCCTAGAACAGAGGCTCTTCCCTATGGGGAGCAGCTTCAGGGTGGCAGCCCTCACTTCTCCCCACCCAGGCTGATCGGCGGTAGCTCCTCTGACCAACAAGCTTTTTGCTCGTCTTATACGTGAGCATCAGGTATAACCCGGGCCAAAAGCTCGCCCGTCACAGGAAGTGAGTCAGGGCCAGCCAGGGTTCACTCAGAGTGCAGGATCCCAGCTCCCTCGCAAGCACCTGTATTGCCCACCACGTTTCTCCCCACCTCCTCTCTTCCACCTCAAATCTGCCTCCCGTGCCCACTCTGCCTGTCTCTACCCATGTCCTCTCGAGCCTTCCTCTCTTAGAAGCAGGGTTGGGGGCTGCCCAGGACTCACTTGGCCTCCTCCAGCTCCTCGGTCCTCTGGATGGCGTCCGTCTCATACTTGGTCCTCCACTGGGCCACCTCCGAGTTGGCCTTGGACAGGACGCGCTGCAGCTCGGCCTTGGCCTCCGTCTCCTCCTCGTATTGCTCCCGCAGCAGGTCACAGTCGTGCCGGGCTGACTGCAGCGCGTGGGCCAGGGCATTCTTCGCCTGGGAGGGGCGGCACCGGGAGGTGGGTTCAGCATCTGGGAAGGTGGGAGGGAAGGCCCTGTCCCCATTCTCCAGATCCTTTTCATATCTATGAACTTTAACCAAGCCCCGGCCTCCTTCAGGGTGAGGGCTGGTGTGGAATCTCAACATCTTAAGGTACCTTCCCAGTTTGCCCATCCCTTCCAAATAAGAAAGGAGGCACTCAGTGATGTTCGGGTGTGGCTTAGCTGAAGAGTGGAAGAACCTGGCCTGGAGGGTTTTTCATTAGCAGCCTCTCTGCAGCTTCCAGGCTCCATTTCTGAGGTTGGTTGCCCCAGGGCTGCCATCAATCCTGTCTGCTGCCCCGTAGCCGGGCCTCACCTTGCCCTCCTCCTCCAGCTGCCTCTTGAGGTCCTCCAGCTGCTGGGTGTAGGAGAGCTTCCCTCGGGTCAGCTGCAAGATCAGTGCCTCCTTTTCCTCCAGTTGCCGGGACAGCTCACCTGCAGGTGGGAACAAGGGTTTGTGGGCCATGGAAGGGGGCAACTGATGCTCTTCCGTGAGGCAGGCACAGGGCTGGTTAGGGGCACCCACCGTTCTCCGTCTGCAGCTTGGCTCGCTGGGTGGAGAAGTCATTGAGGGAGCGCTGGGCCTCTTCTAGCTTCGCCCGGTACTCGTTGGCCTGGTCCTCCAGTGTCCGGGACACCTTCTCCAGGTTTGCCTTCAGGCGGTAAGGGACAAGAGAAAGGTGAATGTGGGAGGGGCTGGGTTGACTGGAGGAAGGAAGGGAGGGCCAAGGTTGGGGAGCGCACAGAGGCAGGGGGTGGGGGGTGAAATGGGGCGGGGCTGGAGGGGCACAATCTGGAGAGGATGCATGAATTAAAGAAGGGAGAGATGGTGAGGAGATGGAGACACAGGTGGAGGGCAAGGCAGGTGCAAGGGAGAGAGGGAGAGAGACCAGAGGGTGACGAAGGGAGTGAGAATAAGAGCGATGGCAGAGAGGAAGTGGAAGGAAGGCACACTGCGAGGCTGTGAGAGAGGAGAGGGCGAGGAGAGGAGAGGAGAGGCCCACCTTGGCCTTGATGATCTGCTCCATGTTGGAGGTGACGTCGTCCAGCTCCAGCTTGAACTCGCTCTTCTCCTTCTCCAGCTTCTGCTTCACGCGCTGCAGGTTGTCGATCTGCTCGCCCAGCTCGGCCACGCTGTCGGCGTGTTTCTTGCGCAGAGCGGCCGCCGTGGCCTCGTGCTGCAGCGTGGCCTCCTCCAGGTCCCGCCTCATCTTCTGAAACTCAGCCTCGCGCTTCTTGTTCATCTCGATCTGCACGGACGTGGCCCCGCCGGCCTCCTCCAGCCGCTCACTGATCTCCTCCAGCTCCCGGGACAGGTCTGAGCGCAGCTTCTCCACCTTGGCCCGGGCAGTGCGCTCGGCCTCCAGCTCTTCCTCCAGCTCCTCGATGCGCGCCTGGGCAGGGTATAGGGGGCTCAGACCCACCGCCTGACCCCTCCATCAGAGCCCCCTCCCCAGGGCTCTAGAAGGCTCCTGGCCAAAGCACCCAGGTCCTGCAGAGCAGTGGTTCTCACCAGGGGACATTCTGTACCCCAGGGGACAGTCAACAAGGTCTGTAGACAGTTTTGATTGTCGTGACTTGGGGAGGGGGTGGGTGTTGCTACTGGCATCTAGTGGGCAGGGGCCAGGCAGGCTGCCAAACATCCTATAATGCAAGACCGTCAGTGGGAATTTGGTTGAAGCCAAACTCTCAAGGCATTTCCCGGAGGGGCATCTCAGACCCAGTCTGCGCATCTGCAGCCCTGAATCCTGAGAATCTGTCTTCAGAGAGGGATCTTGAGATCCCGTGAGGTCCTGGGTCTCAAAGATTCCACAGATCCACTAGGCTCTGCTCTGCTAATGATAAGGCAGGAAAGCTGGTGCTTGTATTTTACAAATACTTGCAGCAGTATGCCTCCAAATAATCAAAAGCTTTTGTAATCTTCCGAATTAACCACAAACTCCAATCAACCACATTCCTCACTCTCCAGGGCTTACTTTATTTAGGCCCAGGGCTCGGTTCCAGCTTAATTGTTCCCTTCCAGGCCCGGTGAGTGCTAGCAGGGTGCCCTCCTCTGTATCATGTCCCTACCTTCTGGTCTTAGCCTTGGCCTGACTAAATTGGCAGAATGTCCCATTTACAATTTTGATCTGTTGTCTGACTAGCAAGGAGCAAAGGGGAGGATTGGTGGGATCCCTTCACCTGTGGTTATGGATGGTGGTGATGGAATGTGTGTGAGGGGGTCCTGGGAGCAGGAGAGAGAGAACCACCAGACCCTTGCTCCCAGGATGGAGAATGGGGACTGAGTGCAAGAGCTTGGGCAGGAAGAAGGAGGAGCCACAGCCCACTGCCAAGACCTGGTGAGGATAACAGCACAGTTGTTCTGGGTTCAACAGTCAAAGAGGTTGCCCAGACCAGGCTAGGAGAACCTGGGGATGTCCTAATATTCAGGCTAAAACCCAGAAGGGGCACCCAAGAAGATGGGAGGGAAGAGTATCACTGAAGGCAGACCAGCCCCTGAGCAGCCCCTAGAGGAGGGGAATTGTGTTCATGTGTCACTTGCACCCTGGGCCATCGACCCTGAATGCTGAGGGGAGATTAGCTCTCTCCACTAGTGGCCTCATAAGAAAATGAGAGGATAAATAGCTGAGTCCCTGTGGCCTTGGGGCCACTATGTCCAGATGTGGCCGTATAGCTTCTGCAGCTATGAAATGGGAACGAGAGTACCTGCCTTCCTTGCTTCCAGGGCTCTTCTGACAAACATGGGACTAAAAGCACATTAAAATTCAGTTCATTAAAGGCAAGGGAGGCTCTGGCTGTTAATTCAATCTCCTCCTGCAGAGGGATGAGAAAGCCATGCGAAAGACAAAAGAACATCTTCTTGCAAGTGGCTGGCTCACTTCTCTAGCCTGAGCTATATTAAAATAACATATATATGTTGCCTCTTGGTTGACAAAGTGGGTTCCTGTACAATGTCTCTTCTGGTCCTCTGCAAGGCAGGGGTCATTAGTCCCATTTTACAGATGAGAGGAGAATCTGAGGCTCAGGACGGGGAGTGACTTGCTTAAGTTTGCGGGAGTTGACTCCATATCACGGTGCTCTGTGGGGATCCAACCTGAGTTAGTGGCTAGGGTAAATACCCGGGAAGAATAAGAACAGAGCTTCCCATGGCAAGGTGCTCCATGAAGGCCCTTCTCACCCCCATGAAGTGGGGAGAAGCACCAAAAGTAAGGGTTAGAGGAGAACGGAGCCCTGCCAATTGTCCCAGAGCAGCAAACCCATGAGGTGGAGCATAGCTCAGCAAGAGAAGCCCTTTTAGTAAGTATGATCCCCACCCTCTCCCCCAAATAGTCCTGCTGAAATAAGACACTATTGCTCTAATGGGGGAAGGCTGATGTTCCCAAGTGCCTGTAAGTCAGGGCTGTTGGGGCCTCCGGGCGGCTTGGAGTTCTAGATACTGTCTAGAACCCTAAGCAGCTCCTACAGCCTCAGCTGCCTCAGCGCCATTGAGCTCCCGGTGGCTACACCCAGAAGAACTTCACCTGGTTTTCCTTCAGTTTCTTCTGCAGCTGAAGGGCCAGTGCCTGCTCATCCTCAATCTTACTGTTCAGCTGATTAACGTCAAACTCCTTCCTGGAGGAGAAGAGGGTGACAGGTGGTTTTCCTTTCCCTGTGCCCATCCTCTCCTTCTGCCTCGGTATTCGAGGACCAGTCCCCTCCCCCTGGCCCCGAGGGTGAAGGTTGGGGGTGGGGGCTGTGTGCCCAGAGCAGCCTTGGCCAGAGGTGCTGCAGCACCTTGCACTCTAACCCTCAGGCCAGACACCCTCAGTAGCCCTTCCTGGCCGCTGCAGGCTCCTACTTCTTGAGCTTTTCTTCCAGCTGCAGCTTGTCGTTCTCTAGGTCCATGTTGCTCTCCTGGGTCAGCTTCAGGTCACCCTCCAGCTTCCGCTTGGCTCGCTCCAGGTCCATGCGCACCTTCTTCTCCTGCTCCAGGGATCCCTCCAGCTGGTGGAGAAAAGAAAATGAACAGGATGTAGGAAACCTGAGATCCACAGTGCATCCTCTTCTGCTCCCGTCTAAACCCAAAGTCCAATGGGATTGGAAGTCAAACCAGCAGAGTTAGCCCTGCAAGCATGAAGCATTAGAGACCCAGCCTAGTGAGGAACTGTAGAAAGAAAAGGGCCGCAGGGGTCATGGAAGTTAGTTCTAGGGATTGGGAACCCCTTGGCCATTGGTGTTGCCTGAAAAATCCCAACCTGAGAGGGATGGAGCATGGTTGTTACTACTCACATCATCCACCTGCTGCTCCAACTTGACCTTGGCCTTGGTCAGGGTGTTGACCTTGTCCTCCTCAGCCTGAAGGTCATCCAGGGCCTGTTGGTGGGCCTCTTGCAGAGCTTTCTTCTCCTTGGTCAGCTTGGCAATGATCTCGTCCAGCCCAGCCATCTCCTCTGTCAGGTTCTTCACCTGTTGACCAAGAACCCCATCCCCTTTAGGGTCAAAGGTCACCAACCTAGAGACATCTGTGGAGACCTCCAATGCCAAGGACCTGGGCCACACTCAGGTCTGGGAATCCTGAGGAGACACGGGCTGGAGCCAGAGGGAGCTGCCCTCACCTTGTTCTCTGTGGCGTGCTTCTCCTTCTCCACCTTGGCCAGCGTCAGCTCCAGGTCATCAATGTCCCTCTTGAGCTCAGAGCACTCGTCTTCCAGCTTGCGCTTCTTGGCCGTGAGCTCGGCGTTCATCTCCTCCTCGTCCTCCAGCCTCTCGGTCATCTCCTTCACCTTGGCCTCCAGCTGGATCTTGTTCTTGATCAGCTGGTCGCAGCGCTCTTCTGCATCAGCCAGGTTGTCTTGTTCCTGGGAGAAGAGGACAGAGAGGAGAGATCCAGGGTCTTAAAGAGAGCCAGAGCTCTGAGACTCAGTCCCTGGTGATGAGATGGGCTATAATCCAGGGGAGGGGAGAGGAGAAATGGTCTCACGGCCTGCACTTGGAGCTGCAGGTCGTTCTTCTCCTGCAGCAGGGACACCATCTTCTCCTCCAGCTCCTTGCGTCGAGCCTCCGACTTCTCCAGCGTCTCTTTGAGGCGCCCAAACTCCTCCTTCATGGTGGCCATCTCCTTCTCTGTCTCTGCACTCTTCAGCAGCGGTTTGATCTTGAAGTAGAGCTTCATCCAGGGCCAATTCTTGACCCCCATGAAGGCCCGAATGTTCCACTGGATTACCAGCAGGGCATCCCTGGCAAAGAAACATGGAGGCAGGGAAGGGCACTGTAAAAGAGCGCTTCGCAATCATGGGGCCAGCAGCACTCGGCTCCCAGCACATCTAAGCAAGTTTGTAGGCACCTGACGGCAGGAACCCTGTCTTGTAGCCTTGATAGGCAACCCCACCTCAGCATAACCACACTGAACATGGAGTTGCTCCATAAATAGTTATTGATTGATCAATTCAACAAAAGGGCAGTTTATATCTTCCTTACTGGAGTATTAGTAGCTATGGAAGCTACCACTTCCACAGTAGAATGTCTACCACAGTAGAATGTCTACTGTGTTCGGTGTTTCTAATCTCATAAGAACCTCAAGCATGTTAAAAATATGATATTTTCCATTTAGGAATATCTATAATATATGTGTAAGTTATGAAGCATGAAACAAAATGACTGTCCATGAACTCATCACCCAAACAAGAACTAGAGCATTGCCATCGCTGATTCTGCCTGTGGGCTCCACCCCATCCCCTTTCCTGGTCCTTCCACCAGAAGCAGCCACTACCTCGAATCTTGTGTTTTTTGTTTCCTAACTTTTTCAAAAAATATTTTAACCATGTGTGTATGCATCTTTGAACAATATGCTATTTTAAAAATTATTTCTGAGATTTATAAAAATTGCATCACACAATAAGTATCCTTCTGTGACTTGCTTTTGTTTACTCAGCAATATGCTCTTAAGGCGCAAACGTATTGTACCATGTAGTTTTAGTTCCCTCCTTTTTCATTGCTTTATAATATTCCCCTGAATGAGTATACTACTATTCACCCATTCTCCTGTGGATGAAAATTCAAGTTGTTTCCAGATCTTTGCTATTTTGACCAATGCTACCATAAAGATTCATTTTTTTGTCTCATGTTGAACACGTGCAGGAGTTTCTCTGTGGGAATGCACTCAGGAGTGGAAAGGTATGTAACTGTTCAACTTTAAAAGAAAATGATACATTGTTTTCCAAAGAGATTGCACACATTTACACATCCATAAGCAGTGGGTCAGACTTCTTGGTTTTTGTCAATCTAGTGTTTTAAAACGGTATCTCATTGGAGTCTTAATTTGTATTTCCCTAAGGGGAATTTTCTTTTTTAAAGAATTCAAAATGAGACCCAGAGTGGCAAAGTCACTTGCTCAGGCTAGCTAGTAAGTGGTGCAGCCAGGATTTGAATTTAGGTTTCCTGACCCACGCCACTTCGCTCTGCTTGTCTGCCTCTTACATCTCTGGGAGTGCCTCTCTCTTTCCATCCAGCCTCACCTGCGCTCCAGGATCTTCTTGAACTCAATGCGCATGAGCTGACCCCGGGCTTGTGCCTGGATTCGGGTGATGATGCGGCTCAGCCTCTCGTCCCGCATCTCCTCCAGCAGCCCCAGCAGCCCCGCCTTGAAGAACACCTGGGGGTAAGGGGTAGAGCCAAGGGGGCCACAGCCTCAGAGAAGGGTAGTCAGGGTGGAGGGAGAGTGTGGGAGACCCTGGCTCAGCTTCCCAGGGCCCTGTTACCCACACATCCTAGACCTGGGAGTGAAATGTGAAAAACAAGACAGAAAGGAAGCCTGGGTTCCAGCCCTTTGTTGATACGGGTAGCCAGGAATCAGGCTACCAGCTGGTCCACTCAGCATGGTCGCACATCCTGCAACGCCACCCTAAGGGGCTCTAGACTCACCTTGGTGTGGCCAAACTTGTACTGGTTGTGGTCAATGTCCAGGGAGCCCAGCAGCTTCTCTGATCCTTTCCTGCTGTCAATGAACTGGCCCTCAGGGATGGCTGCCGGGTTCAGGATGCGGTACCTGGGAGGGAGGTGCCCGTAGTTACCCACGTTCTGCACTGATCTGCTCTGCCCACAGAATCTGAGGCCACCTGAAGACTCCCCTCCCATCCGAGGCTGCCCATGCTCCCTCTGTTCCCTGAGCCCTGGGGGGCCCTGGTACCCACCTCTGCCGGAAGTCCCCGTAGAGGATGCGGTTGGGGAAGCCCTTCCTGCAGATGCGGATGCCCTCCAGCACGCCATTGCAGCGCAGCTGGTGCATGACCAGGGGGTTGTCCATCACCCCTGTGGCAGGAAGGGAGAGGGAGGGGGTCAGCCTTAGGGCAAGTGGATGCCAAGTGCCCTCTCCAGACTAGACGCTTGTGCATCGCTCACCGGGAGCCTTCCGTTCATTGGGGATGAGGCAGCGCACAAAGTGAGGGTGGGTGGTCCTCAGGTTGGTCATCAGCTTGTTCAGATTCTCCTGGGGGTGGATGAGAGTTGGAGGTCAGGAGCCACAGGGACCATCCCTTTGGTCCCTGAGCCCTGGGACCCAGACAACCTGTCACCAGAACCCTCAAAGGGATAGGGAGCTGATACATAATTTATGATGTGAGTTCAGGCTTGTATAGAATTTACATGCCAAAAATGACCACATAACTCTAGCTTCTTTCCTCTCCAAACTCAGAGCATCAGGTTAGGGTGGTGCAGACAAAATGCTCTGGGCTGGGCCTGCCCACCACAAGTCTCTTGGCATCCCTGGGCCCTTCTTACCCGGTGGAGGGCCGATACTGTCTGAAATGATGAGCCCTTTTTCTTGCCTCCTTTGCCTTTACTGCTGTCCCCTAATAACAAGAGAAGGAATGATGAACAAGGGCTTGAAAACGGAGGAGCCCTCGGGTAGGGACAAGGCTCTGCTGCTCACTAGATGTGTGACTTTGGGCAAGTTATTCTCTAAGTCTCAGTTTTCTCATGAGGAGGAGAAGATTAGAAAAGATCAAGCATGGAGCGTGCCTTTCCAGTGCTTGGCACAAAGCAGGCATTGAAATAACATCTGTGCTTTCTCTTCCCGTTCCCTTCTAACCCCTACCCATGCTTACATCTTTCCACTTTCTACTTTTCTTCTTGTACTTTACCCTCATCGTTTCAGTTCACACCCTTTCTCTTCCTTCTCTGAACTGGAGGCTCGTTTGTTCTACTGTATGTTCAGTGATCCTCTCAACATTTACTGTGACCTCCTGCAGGCACGGCTCCATGCCAGGCCTGCTGCAGTGATGTGCGTGCCACTCTCACTGATCTTCAGTTGCTCAGAGTCTTGAAGAGATGCACAGCATGTACAACAACGTCCATAACCCAAAGGGCAAAATGGTACTTCCACAGAAGGGGTAGAGATGGGCCGCTGTGGGATCTCCTGACCCCCTCCCGTGGCTCACGGGCTCCCTCCTGCCTTTAGAGTTGTGTGCTTTGAAGCAGCGGGATCCTAGCCCCTTGCACCTCCGGAACTGCTCTGGCAGTGCAGGGCTGCCCTCTTACCGACATCAGTGGAGGCATACGAGGAGAAGAGTGTGGCCATGAGCTTGAGGGAGGACTTCTGGTACAAGCCCACTACTGTCTCGTTGAGCGGGTCTTTGTTCTTCTCCAGCCAGCCTATGATGTTGTAGTCCACCGTGCCGGCGTAGTGGATCAGGGAGAAGTGGGCTTCCGGCTTCCCCTTGATATTACGCGGCTTCTGGAAGTTGTTGGACTTGCCCAGGTGGTTGTCGTACAGCTTGGCCTTGAAGGTCATGTCAGTGGCCTTGGGGAACATGCACTCCTCCTCCAGGATGGACATGATGCCCATGGGCTGATGGCAGGGTGGGGAGGGGGAGAGCATCACTGAGTGCACTCCCAGGCTTGCAGAGTCCCATACCCCGACGGAGGAGAGACTGCAGCCCAGTGTAGCAGGCAGGCCACAGAGAGCCTGAGCTGGTACCTCGTGTCCCGATACAGGAAGCCAATATTCCTGGAGTTAACCTAAATCCGAATACATTCAGATCTGGGCAATGTAACCTTTCTGCCCCAGTGGACCCAGAGAAGAGCCCTGTACTCCCAATCCCCAGCCCCCGGCCCCCCAGGGCTCAAGAACAGCCCCTTCTTCCTGAATGGCTCCCTGCCCCAGCACGGGGTGAAGGCTGGGACAGAAATGTGTCAGAGGCACCAGACTACAGGGCAGGCCAGACTCCTGCCTATATGACGGGTAACAATCGTTCAAGGAACGGTTAGCGGGATCCAGGTTCTGCACAATGTCCTGCACTTCAGAAAGTGTAGCAGCTCTTGACTTTTCTTGGGACAGGGATCCTACTGAGAATTTGGCGAATCCAAAGACTCCCTCCCCAGAGAAATGCACACACACACACACACACACACACACACACACACACACTTGCATATACACCTTGCCCACGACCAGTCCACACACACTCTTACATACAATTTCAGGGAAATCTGAGGCCTCTGGAAGAGGAGCACCCTGGATAACTATGCAGAGCTTGTGGGGAAGGCCCTGTTTTCTGACTGGCCGCGGCTGGGCTGGGGGAGGGGCAGTTGCTGCGGCCTCTGGCCTCCATCAGCAATGGAGCCCCGGGAGCAAGTGAGCACTGGGAGCCTCCCACCAGCTCCGTCCTGTCTCCTCTGAGGAACCTCCATAGATAAGAGGAGCTGAACACAGGCTTATCCTCAGCCAACAGGGAGAGGATGGGAAGCCGACATGTCTAGTTTCAGCCTAGTTTCTTTCCACGAATGACACTTCTCATGGGGTGTCAGAGGGGGCAGGAACCCTCACCTTCACTACACCCCCCTCTTAAGACCCTGGGAGGTGTCCACCAGACAGGACAAGGTCTTAGGTGTTGGGGAGAGAAGGAAGGGCTGGACCCGTGTACACTTGTGATGTCACGGTGTGTGAAAGCAGGGCTTGGGGTTCTGGGACTAGTTTCCTGGGTGTAGAGGGACAGGGCTGCCACTTTGTCTGGGATGGCGGGTGAAGGGGACCGGGCGGAGGGGCCGAAGCGGCACCTTCTCGATGAGGTCGATGCAGGCCTGCAGGTCCATGCCGAAGTCGATGAACTCCCACTCGATGCCCTCCTTCTTGTATTCCTCCTGCTCCAGCACGAACATGTGGTGGTTGAAGAACTGCTGCAGCTTCTCGTTGGTGAAGTTGATGCAGAGCTGCTCAAAGCTGTTGAACTACAGAGCGGGGGGTGGGGGAGGGGAGCGGGTCAGGCGGGCAGCTGTCCGTGGCCCATGCGGTGCGCCCAGGGCCGCGTCCAGCCCGGCAAGGGGTGCAGCTGGCCCCTCCCCTCCCCTGTCAGGGCGGGGAGGGAGGGCGCCCTGAAGACACATGACCGTCTCCACCAGAGCACACCGCCGTCCCCGCGCCTGGCCTGCAGCCGGCTCAGCCAGCGGTGGCTGCCTGTGCGAACCAGTGAGTTACTGTTCTCCCGGCCCCGGGGCTCCCCACTCACGTCAAAGATCTCGAAGCCGGCAATGTCCAGGACGCCTATGAAGTACTGGCGCGGCTGCCTGGTCTCCAGGGTGGCGTTGATCCGCGTCACCATCCAGTTGAACATCTTCTCGTACACGGCCTTGGCCAGCGCCCCAATGGAGTAGTACACCTGCTGGACATTCTGCCCCTTGGTGACGTACTCGTTGCCCACCTTCACCCGAGGGTGGCACAGCCCCTTGAGCAGGTCAGCTGAGTTCAGCCCCATGAGGTATGCGGACTTATCAGCATCTGGTGGAGAAGGAAAGGGATAAGCAAGCACTTTCAGCAGACCCTCTTTCCCTGCCCAGGACCATCAGGTCCTGCCTCTCTCGTTAAAGAGCTGCAAATAGGGACTTCCCTGGTGGTGCAATGGTTAAGAATCCGCCTGCCAATGCAGGGGACACGGGTTTGAGCCCTGGTCTGGAAAGATCCCACATGCCGCGGAGCAACTAAGCCCGTGCGCCACAACTACTGAGCCCGTGTGCCACAACTACTGAAGCCTGCACGCCTAGAACCCGTGCTTCGCCACAAGAGAAGCCACCGCAATGAGAAGCTCGCGCACCGCAACGAAGGGTAGCCCCTGCTCGCCCCAACTAGAGAAAGCCCGCGCACAGCAACGAAGACCCAACGCAGCCAAAAGTAAATAATAAATTAAAAAAAAAAAGAGTTGCAAATAGAGGCCTGAAGGGCACAAGACTTGCAATGGTGACACAGCCAGTGTGTGCCCGAGTCAGGCTGGAGCCCAGGCCCCTCCCTCACCCCAGGACCTCCTACCACACTGCATCCCTTCATCTCTCCAGGGCAGGGACTGTGGCTGATGCTGTCCTCTGCTTCTTTCCTCCTTTGTCCCCAATCCCAGGATCTAGCCCAGGACTGGGCCTGCTCTACCCTGAATCTATGTGTTGGCCAACATGGCTGGCTGGGAAATCAAGGTTCCTAATAGCATGTTGGTCACCCTCCCCCAATCCCCAGCTCTCCAAATGTGCCATCCAACATATGATATCTATTTAGAAGGAATTTATTTGGTTAATTTCAAGAGTTTTGTGATAACTGGCAACATGCTATTGTGAAACTGAGGCTTGGCATTTGATCTGGACAGACATGGAGAAGGGGTCCTTGAAGGTGGGCCAGCCCTGTTCACACCCCTTCACATCTCCTTCTCAAAGGATTCTCGAGATAGCCTTAGAGGGAGCTGGGAAGGACTTTCGCTCCATTCCACTGAGGGGGAAACTGAGACCCAGCGATGTGGGTGATGTGCCAATGCCCTGAGCTGTGTCCTGACCCTTGGCTTCCTGCCTCCCAAACAGAACATGGCACGGAGGCTGTGAGGGGCTCACCCAAGGCCTGGGCATCCCTCACATACACACTGCAGTAGTGATAGGGGTGTGCAGAGATCAGTTCTCTGCTTTCCTGGGCTTGGGGGTGTCTTGGGTGCAGAAGGAAATCTCCCCAATTCACTTCTGCTCTGTGCAGTTGGGTTGAGAAGCTAGCGGGATTGAGAGGTGCCTCCCTGTCTGCCCACTTCTCCCATGTCCCTGCCTTCACCCACCCACAAACCTCAGGTCCTCTGGGAGCCAGCCTGTCTGGGATGCAGGGTGGCATCTGGCTAGGTTCTAATGGAGAAGAAAGCCTGGAGCCTGGGCCAGGTGGACTTGGGGTGGGGCTGAGCCCGCCCTGGGAGAAAGCACAGCCTTTCAACCACCTGCTTCTCCTATTCCTGGTTTCTTTCCACTTTCTCTATCAAGGTCCTGACATCGCTACTGTGAACATAACTCCTTAAAAATCATTGAAAGGGGCACATCCCTGGTGGCGCAGTGGTTAAGAATCCGCCTGTCAATGCAGGGGACACGGGTTCAATTCCTGGTCTGCAAAGATCCCACATGTTGCGGAGCAACTAAGCCTGCGAGCCACAACTACTGAGCCCACGTGCCGCAACTACTGAGGCCCGCGCTCTTAGAGCCCGTGCTCCGCAACAAGAGAAGCCGCCGCAATGAGAAGCCCGCACACTGCAACGAAGAGTAGCCCCCGCTCGCCCCAACTAGAGAAAGCTCACGCGCAGCAACAAAGACCCAACTCAGCCAAAAAAAAAAATCGTTGAAAGGCACCCCTTTGGGACACAGAATGGGAGACCGTGCTCCCAGAGGAACGTCTCTGCATGACGGGCAGACGCCCATCCCCTCAGGCCTTCTCAGCGCCTACTCTCCTGTCCTCGAACCTTCAGTGCCGTCGGGCTCGGCCTGCTCCTCCCGCTGCTTCTGCTTGAACTTCATGTTTCCGTAGTGCATGATGGCGCCCGTCAGCTTGTAGACGCCGGCCTTCTCTTCAGGAGTGAAGCCCAGCACGTCGAAGGCGCTCTGGGGCAGGGCAAGAGAGGCAGAGTGGGTGGCGGGGCGGGCGGCCCAGGAGCCCCGGGACCCGCCCACTGCCTCCTAGCTCACATCCGTGGCCGCCAGCTCCTCGGAGTCGTCGATGGAGGCCACGGACACCTCCCCCTGAGACACGAAGGCGTAGTCGTAGGGGTTGTTGGTGACCAGCAGCATGTCTGTCCAGGCGTGGGACAGGGCAGGGGACAAGGGGGTGGGAGGGGGCACGGTGAGGGGCAGGGGTGGGATGAAGGAAAGAGCGGGAGCAGGTAGAGAGGAGGACCGTCAGCAAGGACCAAGGGGAGGGCCCAGAAGAAAAGGAAAAGTGGGCGGCGAGGACCCAGGGTGGGAGGATGGTGGGCGAATGACAGGTGGGAGAAGGGGAGGCAAATGCAGAGGAGAAGGAGTAAAGCAGCAAGGAAGGGTGGAAAGGGAGGCAAGAATTGACACAGGGGAGTCCAAGGTGAGGGAGGAAGAGAAAGGCAATGGGCAGATGGAAGCGGGGGGGTGAGAAGTCTGGCGGGACGGGTGAGGAGGAGGGATCTGCCCTGCACAGGCGGGCTTGCGGAGGGCGCTGGGGGCAGCAGGACCATTGGGCTGGGCTCACCCAGCAGCTCTGGCTTCTTGTTGGACAGGATCTGGTAGAAGATGTGGTAGTTCCTCTCAGCCTTCAGCTGGAAGATCACCCGGGACTTCTCCAGGAGATCTGAAGTGAGGAAAGGCGGGGAGGCAGGTAAGGAGGGAAAAAGCCAAGCCAGCAACAGGATGGAGGTCAGGGGAGAAGGGCTCTCATGGCAAGTGGAGAGAGCCCGGGGAAAGATACGGTTTAAAGGAAGAAGAATTCTAAAGCCAAGAGGCAAATGTAGACAGAGACAGAAGATGGAGGGGAAATGTTGAGGTGGGGCATCCGGCGGGAATGAAGGCAGAGGTGGAGGACCCAGAGGTGTGGGCAGCGCTCCCCACGTACTCACAGGTTTCTATGTCTGCAGAAGCCAACTTTCCAGTGGCTCCAAAGTGGATCCTGATGAATTTCCCCTGGGGGCAGATGGGACAAAGAGTGAGAGAACTGGCCAGAAGAGACGCATGGAGATCCTGGACCTCATCGCAACCCAGAATGCCCTGGACGGTTCTGGAAATGTAAATGACTTCTTTGGAATCCCAGTTTAGTATCAGTAAAACAGGGAAGAGGATGCCCATCCCCACATGCCACCCAGGGATCTCTGAGCAGAAACGACACAGGAGGGGACTTCCCTAGTGGTCCAGCTGTTAGGACTCTGCTCTCCCAATGCAGGGAGCCCACATTCAATCACTGGTCAGGGAACTATTAATAGATCCTGCACACCACAACTAGAGATCCCGCATGCCACAATGAAGATCCCACGTGCCACAACTAAAGACCCAGCTCAGCCAAATAAATAAATATTTTTTTAAAAAAGAAAGAAATGACACAGGAATGAGCACTGATAGAATCTGTCCTGTTTGTACCTCTGATATGATCTCTTGTAATCCTCCCAATAACCAGCAAGGTAGCTACTACTACCTCTGTCTCACTGATGAAGGAACTGGGGCTCAGAGAGGTGTGGGGACTTACTGGGCAGATGGAATGCTGGGGAATTGGCTCCAACGCCCACGCTCTCTTTCCACTTCCAGTGTGGAAGAGCTTTGGAAACAGTCGTAAGGAAAATCTAGACTGTGACCCAAATCAGCCCTGTTACTCGGCTCTGGAACATCTGTGGTAGCTCTGGGTCTCTTTTCTTGAGTTCCCAGCACTCGGGGGCCAGGCTGAGTGGGGAGGGTTTGGAGTGTGTGTGTGTGTGTGTGTGTGTGTGTGTTATTTGATATCCCAAAACCAAATGCAGGACAATCAACCAGGTGGGGTGACTGTTGGCAAAACTGCACCCCCCTTTTTTTGTCGAGGCCGCATGAGGCCAGTTGGCAGTGGTCAGGTGCACTCACGAAGCGGGAGGAGTTGTCGTTCCGGACCGTCTTGGCGTTGCCGAAGGCCTCCAGGGCGGGGTTGGCCTGGATGATCTGGTCCTCCAGGGTGCCCTGCAGAGGGAGCAGAGCGTGGGGCTGCATCTCCAGTCCACCTCCAGGTGGTGGTGGGGAGGCCGGGGGTGTGGCCGGATGGACTGCTGGGGGGTCTGCAGCTCCAACGGGTCATATTCAGACCCTCAGAGTGTGTGTCTCCTGCCAGGTAGGTCTTGAGCTCAGGGGTGCAGTCCACAGTGTTTCCCAGGGCAGGGCTAAGGGTCACCTGGTCAGCTCACCCCCCGGTCCCCCTCTGCCGAGCCTGTGGCCCACCCGGCACCTTGGTTGCATTGACGTTGTCCTTCTTGCCACGGTCACCTATGGCTGCGATGCTGGCAAAGTACTGGATGACACGTTTCGTGTTCACAGTCTTCCCTGCCCCAGATTCTCCGCTGGGGGCAACAGGGACCCATCAGAACCCAGATTCCCACCGTCCTCCATTCAAAGTTCAGCACTGCACCCTCCTCTCTCAGAGTCCCAGCCATCTAATCTCCTCCCCCGGGGCCCAGCTCCCTGCAGAGTCTGCCCAGCACTGTAGGTCACTCCGGCACTCCTCGGAGAGCCCAGTTCCTTGCAGTCTCCGCCTTAAACCTTTCCTCCCCACCCCATCACCCCCAGGAATCAGCCTGGGTCCCCCCCAGCCCACGCCCCTCTGTGGGTGGATGGTGTTTGCTCACGTGATGAGGATTGACTGGTTCTCCCGATCTGGAAGAGAAAAGAGCAGAGGCAATGGGGTCAGGGCTGAGGGCCCAGGTCCACGGGTGTGGGGCTGAGGGGCCACAGGTCAGAGCAGCCAGCCCACCTGTCAGCATGTACTGGTAGGCGTTGTCGGAGATGGAGAAGATATGGGGCGGCGCCTCGCTCCTCTTCTTGCCCCGGTAGGCAGCCACCACCTCGGCGTTGTACACCGGCAGCCACTTGTAGGGGTTGACAGTGACGCAGAAGAGGCCCGAGTAGGTCTGAAATGGGAGATAGGGCAGTCATGAGAAGTTGGAAGGGAGAGCCTGGGATGGGCAGTGGTGACAGGCAGAAGAGTCCATGGTCAGCCCAGCTGGCTCCTCTCTTCCTGCAGCTGACCAGGGATGGGATAGGGGCAGAGAGCCCTTTGGGAGCGTTCCAACCCCCTCCCCGTGAGAGAATCGCCCCGGCCTACTTTGGACTCTGTGCAGGACAGGCTGCCCGCCGTGTGCAGGACACACTCACGTAGATCATCCAGGCTGCGTAGCGCTCCTTGAGGTTGAAAAGCACTGCAGGCTCGTGCAGGAAGGTCAGCATGGCCATGTCCTCAATCTTGTCGAACTTGGGCGGGTTCTGCTGCAACACCTGGTCCTCCTTCACGGTCACCGTCTGGGGAGGGGTTGCGGCAGTAAGACAGGGGTGACCACACTCCCACCAGGACCCTTGCCAGCCTTGCCCACTTACCTCCTCCCAGAGTACAGGCTGTGACCTGGCCTCGTTCCCCTAGCTCTTCTCTCACCAGTGCCTGGGCCCTAGCCCATAGCTTCCCATGACACCAGATAATTTACCTGCCCACTGTCTCGCCCTTTCTAGAGACTGTCCTAGAGTCCCTGTGTCTTGCCAGTTCCCCAGACCCTGTGCCCATGAGCATCACCTTTCAGTCCCTGCTTAATTGTCTAGGGCTGGCCACTCTCTGGCCTGTGCACACACACCTTACCCTGACTCCTGGGGGCAGTACTTCAGGGCATCAGTTGCTCAGGGCAAACCTTGCCACTAACGGAAAAACATCTCATCCATCTACCCTACACTCTTCATTGGTCACTGTCAAATGGTTCGATCTCCACTGGTCAGTTTGCCGTGCCCTGACATCATGAGATCCTGCAAGTAGGTATTCCAGCATTTTTTACAGCGGAGAAAGCTGTGGATCGAATAACTAAATGATTTGCCAGCATGGTGGCTGCTAGTGGCAGAGCTGGGTTCAGGGTCAAAGTCCCCAGAGGTTCTGAGCCACTGCTGCTGACCAGTGGCAGTTCTCGTGGCCGGCACGAGGGACAAGGACTGTGGATTTCTGAGTGCCAGTCGTCAGCTCTGGACTGAACATTCCACTCAAGAGTTCCTGCTCTTTGCGTTCATCGGTAAAAGTTTGCTCTTGGTATGGCTGGGGAGGACTGGGGAGACTCGGTTCATGGAGGAAACTGAGGCAGAATGGAGGGACGCAGGTTTGAGAAGGGCGCTTCATTTGATGCTGTGTCTATGCCCTCTTTATCTACAAGTCCCCTCTGAAGAGGAAACCAGCTGAGGTTTTTGGCCGCCAGCATCCTCTCTGGCAACGGGCTGGCGTGGGGCCTCGTTACCCCTGCTCAGACCTAACAAGAAAGGTCAGTTCTTACTCAGATGCTGGGCTTCTCGAGGGGGCTCATCCAGCACCCCCACTGGCTTTGGCTCTTCTCCAGAGCCCCTCAGCTCCCACTGCATGTGGCTCCACCCTGCACCCACCACCCCGTGCTGTGCCCCACGCACCTTGCCGTTCTCCGTCTCGGCAGTGACCTTGCCTCCCTCCCGGGACAAGATCTTGGCCTTGACAAACTCTTCCTTGTCATCCGGCACGAAGCACTCAGTGCGGATGTCGAAAGGCCGGGTCTGGGCCTCTAGACGCTCCTTCTCTGACTTGCGGAGGTACTGGGCCGCCGCCCCGAAATCGGCCATCTGGGCATCGGTCATCCTGTCCCTCCTCTGCGGCTGAGACAGGAGGGCCCAGGCCTCAGTGGGTGGCATTGCCCTCTGCCCCTGACTCTCTGCCCCACCCCCTCACCACCTGGGTCCTATCAGTCTCACCTCCCTACCTGGCCTGGGTCCAGTCCTCCCCAACTCGGGTTCTGCTTCCCTTGCCCTCTGACGTGAAGCTGAGGGAGAATCTGTGAGGGGTCTGCGTGGGGTGGAATTGGCTAGCGTTTGCTAAAGCGAGGTGCTGAGCTGCTCAGAGGAGAGCAGCAACCTGGCTTCCAGGAGAAAATTGAGGTGGTTCTCACCCGGCGATCTCTTCACAGAGAATCCTGGAGACTCTGGACCATGGGCGGAGCCACAGAGGTACAGCCAGGCAGAGGGAAGAACGGACAAGGAGAATGAGGAACAACGGAGGTAGCCCCGTGGGGAGAAGTAAGCCGGGAAGCTAAACCGAGAGCCAGCCGAGTCGGACAGACCGACATGGGCAGTCGGGCAGATGAGAGGCAGGGAGACAGGAAAGAAAGGATGCAGAGCTAGTAACAGTGAGAGGAGTGGAATCCGAGTTGGAAACAGAGAGGCAAGGAGATTAGAACACGCAGCTGTGAAGGGCAGGAGGAGAGACAGACAAAGAAGTATGATAGTGACAAGTACTGACAAAGACCAAGAGGCAAAATAAAATTGGACAAAGAGAGGGAAGCCGTCCAAGGAGGGACAGACATGGAGAAAGCACACGCAGGACACAGAAAGCAGGAGAGGACAGATGCAGGGAAAGAAATGCAGATGGGAGAAGAAAAGAGGTTTCTGGTTTTCCCCTTGGAACCTCCCCTCTGTCAGTGGAAACGTCCCAGGGCTGGAGAAAGTCAGTTTTAGCAGAACCCTTGGGCCTCCGACTGACCTGCACCCCCGTTCCCCTCAAGTTGGGGGCTCTGAGGGCTAGCTACGGAGCTCCCACCCAAACCCCATCTTACCTGGCTCAGAGGAGTGTCAGTCTGTCCCTAGAGCATGATCCTTTATATCCTGCTGCACCCACCCACTGCCTAAATTTGGAGTCCTTCCCTAGGGACCCTCCCTCCCACCTCTCTCCCCTCCCGGCCCCTCCTCCCTTGATCCCTTGGCTCTGGAGGTGACAAGAGGACAAGAGGGCCTCCAGATTTGCCCATGAAAGGTCTGTCGCCCTAGCCCCTCTGGCTCCAGGGCCTTTTTTTAGTCCTTGGGCACATTCCTCCCCTCCAAAGGACTGATGGGCAGATAGTGGGAAGACAGGACTTCTCACACCCCCCCACCCCCCACCCCCACCCCGCACCCGGCACCACCAGGCCCTTACCTTGGTTATTTTTAACCTGAAGGGTGAGTTGAGCTCTCTTGGTGAGGGCCACCTTCTCCTGCAGGCCAGATGCTTGTCCCCTGCCCCCAACCACGGGCTCCCCTCCCTCCTTTCCTCCCCAGCCTGTCCTCACACAGCCCAGGCTGGGAGCAACTCCCCACTCTCTCTGGACCTGGAGTCCCATGGTGCTGGGGACTGGCAGCCGGAAACAGGATGCCCAGGGAGGGGCTCTACTTCCCAGATCCTTGACTCAGTTTCCTTTTGTCAGGAAAAGAATTGCCAGGCTGTCCTCTCTGCGTGGTCCTGGTTTCCTTCTGATCCCCAAGTCTGCAGGCAGGTGTCCTCCTGGGAACGTGAGGCTGCATTACTCGGGGGACACATCTGGAGCCCCCAGCCCCTCCCCTGCTGCTCCTGATACAGTGACCACCGTCTAACCGCTCAAACAGGGGAAGGGATTTCCCCACGCCACCAAAGCAGATTCGCACCCAGACCCACAGTCCAGCACCCTCACACATGGCCTTGGCCACCATGGGTCCGTGCCCATTCTTAAACACACGCGTACAGATATTTCACACTTACACACTTAAGTCTGCAGATTTTCCTTCTTGCTTTTATGCACACTGAAACACACATTTGCACACATAAGCTTTTACCCCTCCTCTGCCACCCTCTGCTCCCGGTGAGGGGCGGGGTAGGGTGGGGAGGGGCAAGAGGCGTTAATCCCAGGGCCTGAGGCGGGAGGGGGTGGGGGCTGCTCCCTTCCGCCTCTCTGGGCTGCCAGAGGGTGCAGGTGCTGCTGAGGCTGGCTGGGGTCCTGGCCGCCCCAGGGATTTACAGGAGCTGGGCCCCAAGCTCTGCGTTCTGCAGGGCAGGGGCGGGGCTCTGCCGTCTGCTCCCCCTCCCCAGGTAGAACCCCAGCGCTCCCTCCCGACCGTCGTGGGGGTCATACTCACACATCCATCTTCATGGGTGTCCCCCAGCGCCCCAGGCCCTCAGGGCCCCCCTCCCCAGCCTCCAGTGATGCTGTCTCTCAGAGGTGGTAGGTGTCAGGTCTTCAACAGGCCATGCCTGTTATGACTAAGTGGACATTGTGTGCAGAAAACAAAGCCAGACTCCCCTGCCCTGGCTTGCCCTACACCCTCACACCCAGGAACGCTCTCCCAGCTGCCCCTCCCAAACCATCTCCTGTCACCTCTCAATATAGCTCTAGAGTGGGGAGGTGGGTAGGACGGACAGGGGTCAACTTCTCTGCTTTCCACCAAATATGTGGTCTCTCCCCCAATGCGCCAACTCCTTAGGACCCTCCACCGCCCCATTAATGGACTCAGGGATACATCTGTCTGCAGGGAACCCGTACTCCATATCCAGTGTCCTTGGGGGGACCTGAATCAACCCCACATTCCCGCCTCCGGCAGGTACATATGCCAAATTGTTCCCCTAGGGGATGCAAGCTACTTGTCCCCAGCTCTAGGTCACTGGAGGACCTAGCGTGCAAGCTGGGGGTCAGCCTGTGGCCCAGTGCGCCACTGCCTGGTTCCCATTGCCACGGGGACGTGATAAGGGGCTGAGAACACCAGGTCAGGCTGGGTCAGGCCCAGATGACAAAGACTAGGCTTTGTCCTCAGGGAACCCTATGTCCTGAGCAGGCCAGACTGGGTACAGGTGGAGTGGGGGTGAGGGGTAGGCAGGCAGTTCCCACTGTCTCCTGTGGAAGGAGGAGGAGGGGAGGGGTTAAATTGGTCCCAGGGCTCTGCTTCCCATCTGGTCTGGTTTGCCCTTCTCTCCCTTTCCTAGGTCCCCTTCTCTCCCCAGCTCTCACATCCATCCCTGCTCTCCGTCCTCCCTCCACTGCCTCCTAGAGCAACTCCTCATTCTGCTAGAAGTCCTGGCCAGTGAGGGCACGGGATGGAGACTCCTGCCACAGGGAAGGGGACGCGGAGGCAGGGCTAGCCTTGGCACCGGGTTGCCCCTCTTGTGCCTGGCTCCCTGTATGTCTGCCTCCCTTTCCCTCTTCCTGGTTCCCTGTCTCAAAGTTGGGCCTGGCCTCTGATTCTCCCTCGCACCACGTTTCTGCCCATCGCGGGGTCTGACATGCCTGCATTTCCATAAGTCTCTGCCTTCTCTAAGCCCACCTCGGCTTGCTCTCTGCCTGTCTCATCTCTGCCTCCACACCCTGCTCCAGGGTCTTCATCCGCTTCTCTCTAACCTGTTCTCCACTTTCCTGATTTTGCTTGCATCTGAAGGTGACCCAGAATTCTCTCCTTTGCCCAGTACCGCCCCACCTCGCTCTCCCAGCTTCTTGATCCAAGGCTCACCCTCCCTGTCTCCTCTCCAATCCTCTCTCGGCACCCTCCTTCTGTGGCTCGGCTGCCAGCCCTGTCAACCGCCCCCCATCCCCCGGTCTGCTGCCCAGTCTCTGGCTGTTCCTCAGCCTCTCTCCTCTGCTCTGGGAGCTTGGATTCTCTGGGCATCCCCTGCGTCTCCCATTTCAAGTGTGTCCCTCTCTTTCCTTCACTTATCTCCTCATTGCTCTCCAGGTCCTTCCTAGGAAGAGGAGCAGGGCTAGGCGAGGAGAGTGCAGGAGGATGTGAGGAGAGGACACAGCACTTCCTCTATCTTTTCTCTCTGTTGGTTTCCCTGGTCACCGTCCTCCAGGTTTTTGAGCCCTCTCCTTCTCTCTCCACTGCCCCACTCCTCAGGTCTTGCCTTTGGTTTTTTTGTGGGTTTTTTTGTTTGTTTTTTTGCGGTACGCAGGCCTCTCACTGCTGCGGCCTCTCCCGCTGCGGAGCACAGGCCCCGGACGCGCAGGCCCAGCGGCCACGGCTCACGGGCCCAGCCGCTCTGCGGCACGTGGGATCCTCCCGGACCGGGGCACGAACCCGTGTCCCCTGCATCGGCAGGCGGACTCTCAACCACTGCGCCACCAGGGAAGCCCAGGTCTTGCCTTTTTCCTTCCCTACTCCCCTTCTCCCCTCTCCCTCTCCTCCCATTCTCTAATACTGGCATTCCCTTCTTCCCAGCTGCTGCATTGGGAGCTCAGAGCCCAGAATGGCTGTGTGTGGTGCATGGGGGAGATTCAGGCCAGGGCCTCCCAAGCCCCTGCCCTCTGTGGCCCATAGTCCCAGGCCTTCCCTGAGCAGCCCAGGTGTGGCAGCGACTCCAGGGGAGCTAGGCTTGTTTAGGTGGAGGGGAGCCTGCTCCTTCCTCCATTTTCCAGCCCTCCGGCAACCCATTCCCTCCCCTCCCTTCCCCAGGGTCCTGCTCACACGTGACTCTCCCCAATCCCTCCTCTGCCTGCCTCCCCTCCAGATGGCCTGCTCTAAACGGGCCAAAGGACCCCCGTCTTCCAGCAAGACCAGACGAGGAGGGTCTCGGGAACGGAAGCTACCGTGGGAAGTAACGAGGGAGAAGAATGGAGTGCCTTGGACCAAGGGCCAGGCCCCGGGAGGAGGTGAGGAGGAGAGGAAGGTGGGCTAGGGTACAGTTCTCCTGGTCGCGGTGGGGAGGTGGTTGGAGACCATGGAGGCCGTGTCTGGAAGGGGGTGGGCTGTGGATGCAAGTCCTTGTGTCCCTCAGATACCTGCCGCGGACGGAGGCTGGGGGCCCACCTGCCCAAGTGGGTCATGCCTCAGGGGGCATCCTTACACACCAAACCTCCTCCCCACAGCCCAGCTTCAGTATTGTCAGAGGTGAGGGTCGTGTTGATCAGATTTGGGGTGTAGGGCCATGCAGGTGGGCTCACTTGCTCTAGGAGAGCCTTAAGGGCCTCCCCAAATCTCCTTTACCTCCCAGGGTCTCTGGGCCAGGGAGAGGGCTGGCAGGAGAGGTGTCACCTGCTGAGGAGGAAGTGAAGGGGAGCACCTGGCAGGGCTGCACCAGGATGCTCAGAGCCTCACAGGCTCCCTAGGGAGGCCTCTTGGGTCTGGACTCCTCCTCCGGAGCACCCACCCCCACCCCGCGTCCACGTCCCTGTGTTCCTGTGGCTGGCAGACTGCGAAGAAAAGTCTAGAGGCAGGATCTCACTTCAAGGAAAATTGCTTTATTCTGTTTCCTCCAAAGGGGCTGCTCTCCAGGCTCCAGGACTGGGAGCTTCGTTGCACCCTCAGGACGGGGCAGATCAAGGAGATGTGGCACAGCTACTCCTCGTTCAAGACCTTTGGAAAGGAAACAAAGTCCAAACTAGCTCCGGAGAGGTGGGTGTTGGGCAGGGATGGGCACAGGCAACAAAGGGGAGATGGGCACCGATGGGGGCAGGACCACCGTGTGGCCTGAGGGAGGCCCCCTGGTGGTGGGAGATGGGTCCTAGGGGTCAGTGTGGAGGGCAAGTCCTGGAGGGTAGGGCTCTGGGGTCAGCTGGAGGGATGCTTCCTGGGTGAGGACAAGGGGTCCTCTGGGAGGTGCACCTTAGGTTGGAATTACAAGGTTGAAGGCCTAAACTAGGTGGAAGAGAAGTAGAAATAGCAGTTGGGGGAAATTGGGACACACTAGGTGTCTATCAGTTGGGGTCTTTGCTGACCACCCTAGGGCTGGGATTCACAAAATCATTGGTAGTCAGAATGGGAAGAAGCCTAGAAATCGTGGAGGACTGAGTTACCCCGCCTCTGGGGTCGTGGGGTTCAGCTGTGGGGGTGAATGAAGGGGAGGGATGCTGGGGCGAGGGGCTCTGTCTGAGGGGGACTGATGTGTGTGTGGGCGCTGCCATGCGGGAAACCCACCTTGGCGCCGATGTCGCGGCTCTTGGCCCGCAGCTTGTTGACCTGGGACTCGGCGATGTCCGCCCGCTCCTCTGCCTCATCCAGCTCGTGCTGCACCTTGCGGAACTTGGACAGGTTGGTGTTGGCCTGTTCCTCCTGCGGGGGTTCGGGGGGGCGGGGGGATGAGGCGAGAGGAGCCAGGGGTTATTAGACTCCCAGCCTGGGGGCCGGCTCCTTGTCCCCTCCTCCAGGCCTGGGCCCCATCGGGGTCACTCACCGCCTCCTCGGCCTGGCGCTTGTAGGCCTTGACCTTCAGCTGCAGCTTGTCCACCAGGTCCTGCAGCCGCAGCAGGTTCTTCCTGTCCTCCTCCGTCTGGGGGTCGGGCAGAAGTGAGTACGGCATGGTCATGGGAAGCACTGCAGCCCCTTCCCCACTCATCGGCTTTACCCTGAATGCAATATCCTGACCCATTTCAACTCCTGGATCCTCACCAAACACTTGAGTTCCCCTCACAATTTCTTACCCAAAAAGGTATGAATACTTTTAATGGTTTGTACCAAGAAAGAGTCTAGGGAGCGGATGGGCTCCCTGAAATTGCACACAAAACTGTGTGTGTGCACAGGCCCTGGGGGGTCCTGGGGGCCCATGGAGAGTAAGCCCCCTGTTTCTAGAACCCAGCGTGTGCTGGCAGGAACTCTGGGACTGCAGGCCTGACGGGGTTTCCTGGGCTGCTGGGAAATGACATTGACTTGATCTAGGTTAAGGACAAGTATGCATAGAGGGATGGCGAATCTCTGGATTGGAATGGAAAGAAAATCTGATTGACAGTCTGATTCTAGAAAACACCATAAGAGCTAAAGTCTACACTTCCCTGAGTAACCGAAAAGTTCTGAGATTCGTTTAAATGGTTTGGTGTTTTTTGGTGGTGATGACGCCAGGCTAAGGTTTGGCTACATATTTGCTTTCTGGTAATCTGTGCAGGGTGAGCTCTAGCTCGAGCTCTGGTGTCTGAAGGGGAAAGGCTGAGGGGGAATGCTGAGGTGGAACTTGAAGGCCAGGGGCTCAGAGACTGCCCTCTGAGCCAGGGGACACTCAGGGTAGAACAGGGTCAGGCAGAGGTAGAAACAGGGCAGCCAGGGGCTGTACTCTCACTCCTTGACCTGTAAGAGGCTAAGAGAGAACACTTCATCCCTCTGGGGTGGCTGTCACCCTGGTTTCATGCCATAATGCAGAGGCCCTGGCCCCAGAGCAGCTGCCACGCCCGCACCTGGTAGGTGAGCTCCTTGATGCGACGCTCACTCTTCCTCATGCCCTTGATCGACTCTGCATTGCGCTTCTGCTCGGCTTCCAGCTCATTCTCCAGCTCCCGCACCCGGGCCTCCAGCTTCTGCAGCTGCTTCTTGCCGCCCTTGAGGGCGATCTGCTCGGCCTCGTCCAGCCGGTGCTGCAGGTCCTTGATGGTCTGCTCCATGTTCTTCTTCATGCGTTCCAGGTGCGCGCTGGTGTCCTGCTCCTTCTTCAGCTCCTCCGCCATCATGGCGGCCTGTGCACGACAGAGAGCGTAAAAGAACAGGACCCCGGGGCCTCTTCTTTCCCATTAAGGATCACCTCTTTCCCATCCTGCCGTTTGCTCCCTGAGGCCCTCAAACCCACAGAGTGGCAGAGTCACCGCTGTTACAGCACAGTGGCCTGGCCTGGACCCACAGGCCTGGTTCGAGTCTTTTGGGGAGGGCAAGAAGGGGAGCGGTCACTCACGTCCGTGATGGCCTTCTTGGCCTTCTCCTCGGCGTTCCTGCACTCCTGCACTGCCTCCTCCACTTCGCCCTGAAGCTGGGACAGGTCTGCCTCCATCTTCTTCTTCTGGTTGATGAGGCTGGTGTTCTAGATAAAGGCAAAGAAAACTATTGAATGTATGCTTTGCTGCCTGACTCTACACTTTTACCCAGAGAAAATTAGAACTGGTCATTTTTTAAAAACATGTCTTGATTTTAGTATTTTCCTTGTTTTGCACCTGCTTTCTCTTTTCCTATGAAAATAGGTATATTCTAGACAGTATATCTAAAGGGACTCGGCTCTGAAGAAAGACTTCAAGCAGGAAAGGGTCTGTTGTTCTACTCCTGAGCTCTGTAGTAACACGTCTGTGCAGGAGGATGAAAATATTCCAAGGAAAATGGGAGAAACTTGGTTAAAGGGACTGTATCCTGGAAGCGATTATAGTTATAGAAGGAGTGGGGTAAGGAAGAGAGGACCACATCCGTGGGTGATGTCATTCCCACATGTACTAGATTACAGAACAAAACTCCACAGGGCAGTGCAGTGAGATGGACGTAAAAACTCATTACCGAGTATAGCTGAAAACAGTGTGTATGGGATTGCAGAAAAATGGTGTTCTGTGGAGAATTTGGTTTGCAAGTAGATGCAGTTGTGCTTCTTTCAACTCCAAAAGTCCCATTTTATTTATTTATTTATTTATTTTCGGTACATGGGCCTCTCACTGTTGTGGCCTCTCCCGTTGCGGAGCACAGGCTCCGGACGTGCAGGCTCAGCGGCCGTGGCTCCGGGGCCCAGCCGCTCCGTGGCATGTGGGATCTTCCCGGACCGGGGCATGAACCCGTGTCCCCTGCATCGGCAGGCGGACTCTCAACCACTACGCCACCAGGGAAGCCCAAAAGTCCCATTTTAATACAGCAAGCTGAGGCTGGCTGTCTTCTAGAGGTAGGATATCACATAACAGCGTGCATTCCACGACTCCCAGATTTGTGATTTTGCCAGGCACCACCAATCCACCATGACACTCTTAGCTTTTAAGTGTAGACCCCTTTCTCAAGGTTGTGGTTCCGCAGCCATGACTAACAGAGGCGAGCTGGTCCCAGAGATGAAATAATTTATGATCCATGTGCTTGGACATATGCTTTCTCAGGCCATCTGATTCAGAGCATCGCTAGGTGTCCTGGCTCTGCTGCTCGGCAGGTTTCTCCCGGCCTCTCACCTGGGAGTGCAGCAGCTGCACCCGCTCGCTGGTCTCGATCAGCTCCTGCTCGGCCAGCTTCCGGGACCGCTCCGTCTGCTCCACCACGGCCCGCAGCTCCTCCAGCTCGGCCTGCAGCAGGTTGTTGCGCCGCTCCACGATGGCGATGTTCTCCTTCAGGTCATCGTTGGCACGGACCGCGTCATCCAGCTGGATCTGGGTGTCCTGCGCATCACGAGAGTGGGCGTGAGAGAGGCAGCTGGGCTCTGGCCCATCAGGAGGCCGTCAGCTGAACTGGATGCTGCGGAGAGCCCCTGGCGGTGGCTCAGGTGGGACCTGTGGGAGGTGCCTGCGACGGCCCCGGGGCAGGAGGGATCTGGTGCTGTGATGGGACGCCACCCCCCAACTCGGCCACCGCCCCTCTCTGGGTGAGGTGACTTCCTGCTTCCAAGAGTCACCAGGTACCTTCAGCAAGCTCTGGAGGCTCTTCACTTGCTTCTGGGCCTCGGCGGCCACGCGGTTGGCGTGGCTGAGCTGGATCTCCATCTCGTTGAGGTCGCCCTCCATCTTCTTCTTCACCCGCAGGGCCTCGTTGCGGCTGCGCGTCTCCGCGTCCAGGGAGGTCTGCAGGGAGTCCACCACCCGCAGGTGGTTGCGCTTCGCCTGCTCCATCTCCTCGTCCTTCTCTGCCAGCTTCCGCTCCATCTCTGCCTTGATCTGGTTGAACTCCAGCTGGGCCCGCAGGATCTTGCCCTCCTCGTGCTCCAGGGAGGCCTGGAGTGGGGTGGGGAGAGAGGGTCCGAGGAATTCAGGGAACAGATGGGGGCAGGGGTCTGTCCATGAATCGTGGATACAAAGTGAGTTCAAGAGTGGTGTAAGTGGTTCAGTCAAAGAAGCAGAAGGAGGAAGAAGAAAAGAGAATTTGAAAGAAAGAAAAAAAAAGGCCTAAGAGAAGGTGATTCAGGCTCTCACAGAGGAGAGCAAGCTATGAAGACAAAGAGGAAAATGAAGAGAGTGGTGTTGCCAAGGAAACCGAGGCAATCAGGCACAGAATGTAAAAACCCGAAGAGGGAGGCAGAGATGGAAGGGGGGTGGGGGAGTGAAACAGGAAATCTTGTCTAAGATGTAATAGGTAAAATGTTTGTGTGAAGGGAACTGAGTGACCGGGTTCATTCATTCATTCCACAATATTTGTTGAGTGCCTACTATGTGCCAGGCACTGTTCTAGGCTCTGAGAATTGAGCAGTGAACAAAAACAAAGGGAGATGAGAACAGGGACCACAGCCTAGAGCTCAGCTTCTTCTCCCACCCCTTGCGCACCCCCTACCCCTGTGTGCGCACCTCGGCCTCCTCCAGGGCCGCCTGCAGCTCCAGCTTCTCAGCCTCCAGCTGCTTGCGGACCTTCTCCAACTCGTGGATGGTCTTTCCACTGGAGCCCAGCTGCTCGGTCAGGTCGGAGATCTCCTCTGTGGGAGGGGCGGGCCGCTCAGCTGGGGGCAGCCGGGCTCCAACGGGGGGCACGCCTCTAGGAGCCGCTGGGTGGCGCCACGTGCGGACCCTCCCTGCCCCGCCCCCGCCCCCGGCCTGGGCCCGCACCCTGCAGGTTCTTGTTCTCCCGTTTGAAGGTCTCCAGGTGCTCCAGGGACTCCTCGTAGGCGTTCTTGAGCTTGAAGAGCTCGGTGCTGAGGGAGCGCGCCTCCTTCTGCGAGGACTCCAGCTCCGACTGCGACTCCTCGTACTTCTGCTTCCACTCGGCCAGGATCTGCGGGGACGGGACGCGGCTCACCGGGCAGCCCCAGCCCCACGTCCAGGGGCACCCAGGCCCCTCTCCTGGGCTCAGCCTCCTCCCAGCCTCTGCCTCCTGGGAGGACGTTCCTGACTCCCGCCTGCCCGCCTGCTCTGGCCCCTGGCTGCGAGTCCCCAGCCTGGGCCCACCTTGTCGAAGTTCCTCTGCTTCTTGTCCAGGGCCGCGGCGGCCGCGTTGGAGCGCTCCACGTCCACCATCAGGTCTTCGATCTCATTCTGCAGCCGGTGCTTGGTCTTCTCCAGAGAGGAGCACTTGGCGTTGACGGCCTCGACGGCCTCCTCGGCGTCCTGCAGCCTCTGGGCCAGCTTCTTCCTGCCCGTGTTGGGGGAAGGGGGGTAGTGGTGGGAGAGGGTGGGGAGGATGGAGGGTGTGGATTTGGACAAGGGTACACATTGTGAGGCTTGTAGAAAACAGTCTTTGAAAACTCAGAAGCATTGTTGGAGAAACCTGAGGACAGGCCCAGGGGCTGAGAACGGGGCAGGCAGAGGTTCTGGGAGGTGTGAAGACCCACAGCACCCGGAGGGCCCTTTGCGAGGCATCCCTAGGCTCTAGGCTGCAGACACGGAGGACACATGGGCTCTGAGCGCCCCCATCTCCCCTGCCATGGCACCCTGCCCCAGGTGGGAGCGCTCTGCCCTCAGACAAACCTTTTGTTCGTCTTATATTCGGATGAGAAACATAACGCGAGCAAAAAGCTTCCCTGAGAGGAGAAGGAGGTGGGGCCAGGGCAGGGTCCTCTGTGTGGTCAAAACACAGCTAAGCATCCATCCCCTGGGCCAGACCCACTGAGGAGTGGGCTGGGCTGCATCCTACCCTCACAGGGGCCTCAGCCAGAGGCAGGCTGCCCGGGACTCACTTGGCCTCCTCCAGCTCCTCGGTCCTCTGGATGGCGTCCGTCTCATACTTGGTCCTCCACTGGGCCACCTCCGAGTTGGCCTTGGACAGGACGCGCTGCAGCTCGGCCTTGGCCTCCGTCTCCTCCTCGTATTGCTCCCGCAGCAGATCACAGTCGTGCCGGGCTGACTGCAGCGCGTGGGCCAGGGCGTTCTTCGCCTGGGAGGGGCGGCACCGGGAGGCGGGCTCAGCTTTCCCTGTGATGCAACTCCAGTTCCTGCCCGTCTCCTCAC
This sequence comes from Grampus griseus, assembly GCF_964374135.1. Taxonomy (NCBI): domain Eukaryota; kingdom Metazoa; phylum Chordata; class Mammalia; order Artiodactyla; family Delphinidae; genus Grampus; species Grampus griseus. The sequence goes on along the minus strand of NC_139018.1, from coordinate 74,140,835 downwards.
CCTAAATTTCAGCACTAACACCCTAGTGGCCTCACCTATCTCTAAATCCCTAGTGAACCTGGAACGGTTTACTAAGTACTATAAGCAAAGAAAGTCCGTACAGCACTGCGCTATTTACAAAATGCTTCCTGCCCGTCCCCCCCGTGCTCCTCATGGCAGCAGGCGTTATCATCCTCACCCCTGTTTTACAGGGAAGGAGACGGAGGCTCACAGAGGTTTGTTGATTTCCCCAAGGTCACCAAGCTCTAAGAGGCAGGTTAGGATTTGAGACCTGGCCTTTTTTAAAAGTCATAGTCGTTTCCCTTTTTCATGAGCCCAGCAAAGTGCTAAGAATTTCAGGAACCAGTGGAGTTTCTTTCTGCAGTTTTCAGCTTGCTCTGCTAATCCCAGGACCACTTGTACAGTTTCTGCATCCCATACCTATACCCAGTGAAGGCCATCACATCTCCCTAGTTTATTTCCTCACCTCGCTTCCCCCCGACCTGGGCACCCTTACTTCATGCCCTCCAGAGACAGCAGCAGAAAGACAGAGGGCCTCCGCATGGGGAATAGATTAAGGAGGCGCGTGGTAGAGTCTGGGCTATTATCCCTTTTGGAAAATGGGAAAATACTGGGTAGATGGCAAGCCTCATTCTTAGGAAAGAAAGTGATGTGGATGCGAGGCCAGCCAGTATGCTGGACCAAGTGCCCTGAGTCCAGGCCTCACCTTAACCTCCTCCTCCAGCTGCCTCTTGAGGTCCTCCAGCTGCTGGGTATAGGTGAGCTTGCCCCGGGTCAGCTGGGAGATCAGCGCCTCCTTCTCATCCAGCTGCCGGGACAGCTCACCTGGAGAGGCACCGAGGCACGCTCAACTCTCAAAGGTCAGTCAGTCCTCTCTCCCCCAACCCCTCCCCTAACCCTCAGGTCCCATTCTCTGGAGAGATATGTGTGTGCACCCAAGCCTGTGGTGGCTCAGGAAGTTGGGAGACTAGGATGGGGCTCACCATTCTCGGTCTGCAGCTTCGCCCGCTGGCTGGTGAGGTCGTTGAGAGAACGCTGGGTCTCCTCGGCCTTGCTTCGGTGCTCGTTCATCTGGTCCTCCAGGGTCCGGCACATCTTCTCCAGGTTAGCCTGAGACAGGAAGGGGAGTCATACGATCTATGTAGGGGGTGCTGAAGGGGTGTGAGTGATGCAATTAAAGGAGAAGGGAAGAGAAAGGCATGGAGGAACAAAAGGGTCCAAGAACTGGGTCAAAGAAGGGAAGCAGGAAGCTGAACCATCAAAGAAGAGAGAGGAGGCACGGACAGAAAGTGGAGGCAGGTGGAGGGAATGGGAGGAGGGGAGAGGAGAGCAGAGGCCCACCTTGGCCTTGATGACCTGCTCCATGTTGGAGGTGACGTCGTCCAGCTCCAGCTTGAACTCGCTCTTCTCCTTCTCCAGCTTCTGCTTCACGCGCTGCAGGTTGTCGATCTGCTCGCCCAGCTCGGCCACGCTGTCGGCGTGTTTCTTGCGCAGAGCGGCCGCCGTGGCCTCGTGCTGCAGCGTGGCCTCCTCCAGGTCCCGCCTCATCTTCTGAAACTCAGCCTCGCGCTTCTTGTTCATCTCAATCTGCACGGACGTGGCCCCGCCGGCCTCCTCCAGCCGCTCACTGATCTCCTCCAGCTCCCGGGACAGGTCTGAGCGCAGCTTCTCCACCTTGGCCCGGGCAGTGCGCTCGGCCTCCAGCTCTTCCTCCAGCTCCTCGATGCGCGCCTGGGCAGGGTACAGGGGGCTCAGACCCACCGCCTGAACCCTCTATCACAGCCCCCTCCCCAGGGCTCTAGAAGGCTCCTGGCCTGTCTGGAACAGCAGGCAGCTTAGTTCCACCAGTGGACAGGTAGAAATAACAGGATTTTGGTGAGATGGTTTGGACAGCTGAGTTTGGGCCGGAACATTGTACATTGTCTTTATTGGAAGGAAAGCGGTTGAAGCTTGCTCTTGAAGAAGGACAAAGAGACCTGTGTTCCAGGGATAGTTTAAGCAGTTTTGTGGCAAAAATAATAGAAGTTGGAATGAGAGAGCCACGTTCGTCTGACCAGACAACTAAAGACCCAACACAGCGTTCACTCTAGAGGTAAGAACTGAAGTCACAGACCATCAGGGCTGAAGGGACCTTAAAAGCCACAGGGAACAAGGGAGGACATATAGACCCAGAGATTGGCAGTGGACTACCCACAGTCACCAGCTGAACCACAGCTGATATAGGAAGCTGGGATTTCTGTCCCCAGACCCGTGAGTGTTTCAAGATCTCTTCCTATGTCATCCTTGGATCAGCCAGCCCTCCTCGAGGTGCTCCACAGGGGAACTGTGATGGCCCAGCACCTCCCTTCACAGACACAGAGCCAGTGCCTGTGACGCTGGGAGAGAACGGCCTGGAGGAGGGTTGGGGGGCTGAGCACCAGCCCAGGGACCTTACCTGAAGCTCTTTGAGCTTCTTCTGCAGCTGGCTGCCCAGGGCCTGCTCATCCTCAATCCTTGCATTGAGGGCGTTCAGCTCAAAGTCCTTCCTGCGGGGAAGGAGGGAGGGTGAGGCAAGGGAGGCTGGTTGGGCTCCAGGAGGGCCTGCCCGTGGTTGGAGATGGTAATGAAACAAACGAGGAGCAAAATTTCATCAAAAAAACCCCAGCTTCCAGGGCTGTTGTAAGGTCCCTGAAAGTGTAACACCTGCTGAAGGATTGAAGTTCAATAGGAAATATAACAGGAAGAGCACTGTAGGTGGAGTGACAGGACCTGGGCTCCGAGATGCTCCCTTCTTTGGTCTATAAAATGAAGGCGTTGGACTAGGTCGACTCAAAGGCCCCTTTTAGCTCTGATGGTCTCTAATTCTGTCACTGTTACTTTGGGCAACTTGGTAACCTTTCTGAGCCTTCCTTTCCTCTTTGGTAAGTGGGGTTCAAGTACCATTCTTTTTTTTTTTTTTTTTCGCAGTACATGGGCCTCTCACTGTTGTGGCCTCTCCCGTTGCAGAGCACAGGCTCCGGACGCGCAGGCTCAGCGGCCATGGCTCACGGGCGCAGCCGCTCCGCAGCATGTGGGATCTTCCCGGACCGGGGCACGAACCCTTGTCCCCTGCATCGGCAGGCGGACTCTCAACCACTGCGCCACCAGGGAAGCCCCAAGTACCATTCTTAAAAGGTGGTTTGAGGATCACTGGGATCATATATTTATTCATTCATTCAGCAAGTACTGTGCCTGGGGAAGTGTGAAGGTTTCCTGGTGAGATTGTAGACCAGGATGAGTTTCACAGCCTTTCATAGTCCTGACGCTAAAGCACTTTGATCATCCAGAAATGCCCCACAGACTCACTGTTCGCCAGGTGTGAAAAGTGGATCCACACATTTTTGAAGATCTTGCAATAAGAATTGGAACCACAAGATCACTGAACAAAGAAGTAGCCAGACCATGCCCTGCTCACACGTGGTGGCTGAGCCGTTTCTCTGCGGTCCTCTGGGCTCTCTGTGAAGGACCTGAAAGGATTTACCTGAGAGGCTTTTGTGTGGAGGTTTCCTCCGTGTTAAGCAACTGGTCTCCAAAGAGACTTGTGTATAAAGGGGGTGAGCTGTTATTTTCCATCCCTTTTGAGGGCCCAGCAGGAAGAGAGGGCTTGAGGGATCCGGGTTAGACTTTTGCCAGGGAGGCCTGCCGGGCCCTGATGTGCGTGTCTGGGGGAGGAAAGCCCTCTTCCTGGAGGCTTTGCCCACAGTTTTGCACCTACTTATGGAGGCTGCATGAGGCTGTTGCCTCTGAGGTTGGATGTCTTGGCTCAGCTAATATTGCCATGGGCGGAACAGTCTGCTGGGCGGGGGAGGAGGAAGGGCGATGGGGCGGGGAACACGCTACTTTTTTAGCCGCTCATCCAGCTGCTGCTTGTCGTTCTCCAGATCCATGATGCTCTCCTGGGTCAGCTTCAGGTCTCCCTCAAGCTTCCGCTTGGCTCGTTCCAGGTCCATACGCACCTTCTTCTCCTGCTCCAGGGATCCCTCCAGCTGATGGAGAAAAGGACCAATGTGCCCTGTTAGGCCAAGCATCCTTATTTGGTGATTTGGGAGCTAAGTCCCTCTGTGGCTGAGGAATCCTGAGAGGTGTCAAGACTTGGGAAAGCTTCCCCAGAATGGGCCGGTTGTTGCCAGGGGACTGTGAGAGCACCTAGCATGGAGGGATGCTCAGTAACTATTTGATAAATGATTGAATGAATGACTGTGGGATGAAATCCCAAAGCTATGTTCATTCATTCTGCATCCTATAAGCACCTACTGGATACCAGGCCCCCTATTAGGCACTATAGGCACAAAATTGAATAAATCCAAGTTCCCACCTAAAGGCAGCTTCCAGTCTATGGCTGGGACGAATACTTCAGTAATGATAACACAGAGTGATAAAAAGTGATTCAGTAGAGATATGCTCAAAGGACTACGTGTGAGAACAATGATCACTAAGGATCAGATCCTGGCTAAAATATTAGAAGTCCAAAGATCATCCTTGAGGAGCTTCACAAAATTCCCAAGAAAATGTTTCATGTTCTTACAAGTTAACCCTCTAAATCCCGTGGTTGAAGGGAGAGACATATAGGCTTGAACATCAAGTGGAATAAGGAAGCCCATCTCTACTGTGGATCACATCAGCAAGATAAGATATATAAATCAGAATTGATCACCCCTCCCCTTTTCTATTCCCCAGCTCCCTTCTAGAAAGGTATCAGGAGAGGGAGCACTGTCCAGCCCCACCCCCCCAAACACACACACACACACACACACACAAGCACAGATGGACATGGTATATCTAGGCCCTTGTGACAATCTACTTACATCGTCCACATGCTGTTCCAGCTTGACCTTGGCCTTGGTCAGGGTGTTGACCTTGTCCTCCTCAGCCTGAAGGTCATCCAGGGCCTGTTGGTGGGCCTCTTGCAGAGCTTTCTTCTCCTTGGTCAGCTTGGCAATGATCTCGTCCAGCCCAGCCATCTCCTCTGTCAGGTTCTTCACCTGTTGACCAAGAACCCCATCCCCTTTAGGGTCAAAGGTCACCAACCTAGAGACATCTGTGGAGACCTCCAATGCCAAGGACCTGGGCCACACTCAGGTCTGGGAATCCTGAGGAGACACGGGCTGGAGCCAGAGGGAGCTGCCCTCACCTTGTTCTCTGTGGCGTGCTTCTCCTTCTCCACCTTGGCCAGCGTCAGCTCCAGGTCATCAATGTCCCTCTTGAGCTCAGAGCACTCGTCTTCCAGCTTGCGCTTCTTGGCCGTGAGCTCGGCGTTCATCTCCTCCTCGTCCTCCAGCCTCTCGGTCATCTCCTTCACCTTGGCCTCCAGCTGGATCTTGTTCTTGATCAGCTGGTCGCAGCGCTCTTCCGCATCAGCCAGGTTGTCTTGTTCCTGAGCGCAAGGTACAGAGGGGAGGCTGTTTGGTGGGTGGGGTCCTCGCCCTGGCAAGTGCATGGAGGGACAGGCTCCACCCTCACTATAGGAGGGGAGCTCTAGGATCTCCCCAGCTGAGAAGAACCTCAGAAGGATGGGGAGAGGAAGAGTTTTAGGGCAATGTGATGGGAGCACTGGGGGATGAGAGCCGAGAGGAAGGGAACCAGAAGTCTCTTTATCTGGCCCTCTTCCTCTGGTTCTTCCATCAACGGGAGGGAACTGTGTTTGTTGATGCCAGCACTTTACATATTTACAACCTAGTGAGATGGGTGGCTTTATTTCCCATCTAGAGATGAGGACATTGAGACTCAAAGATAATGCATGGTTTGCCCAAGGTTGCAAAATTATTAAGCTGTGGATCCAGGTTGAACCCTGGTGGAAAGCCCATGTTTTTAAGTTAGTTCTTTCTCCCTTTCCCTTTCTTTCCCTCAAGAGACCTCTTTGGAGGTCTTTGGAAGTATTGATTCCAGAATCCTCTGCCTATGAGGGCACAAGATGGTGAGCCCCTGGGTGGGGAAGTGCAGGGTGTGTGGGGGATGTGGGCAGGTGTAGGGCAGAAGAGCCAGCAGAGGCCCGGGAGCCTCACCGTCTGCACTTGGAGCTGCAGGTCGTTCTTCTCTTGCAGCAGGGACACCATCTTCTCCTCCAGCTCCTTGCGTCGAGCCTCCGACTTCTCCAGAGCCTCTTTGAGGCGCCCAAACTCCTCCTTCATGAGGGCTATTTCCTTCTCTGTCTCTGCGCTCTTCAGCAGCGGTTTGATCTTGAAGTAGAGCTTCATCCAGGGCCAGTTCTTGACCCCCATGAAGGCCCGAATGTTCCACTGGATTACCAGCAGGGAGTCTCTGCAGGGGCACAGCAAGAAGGTTGGTGAGAGAGCTTCCTCCCTCCTCCCCGTCCTGAGGCCTTGGCTCCTGGGTCATGGCCCTGTCCTGCATCCATCCCACACTCCGACAGCAAGGCCCACCCTGTGTCTGTATGTGTGTCGTGCCCCCTTTGTCATTTGAAGACCTGGTGTGCTCTTTCTCCTTATACTGCCCTGAACCAACCTGGGCCTTAGAGACCTGAGAACCTCCTTTTGAGATCTCTCACCTGCGTTCCAACAGCTTCTTGAACTCCATTCTGGAGAGCACACCCCGGGACTGAGCCTGGATGCGGGTGATGATGCGGCTCAGCCTCTCGTCCCGCATCTCCTCCAGCAGCCCCAGCAGCCCCGCCTTGAAGAACACCTGTGGAGAAGGTGTGTGTGGACATGACTAGGACAGGCAGGATGGAAAAGAGGGGGTGCTTATCTTAGAGAGGCTAACAATGCAGGAAAGAACTGGAGGAAGGAGGTCAATGGCAGCTGGAGCTGGCATGGGGGAGCAGTGCTGTCTGGTCCATGGGGAGGGCTAGCACGTGGTTCAGTAATGTTCCTGAGATGGTTGGTAAAAGGAAAGGAGCCATGAGGTGAGGAGTCAAAGGACAAGACAGGTCTTCCTGTAATCAGTTTGTTTCTTCCCTTTCCTCACCTTGGTGTGGCCGAACTTGTACTGGTTGTGGTCAATGTCCAGGGAGCCCAGCAGCTTCTCTGACCCTTTCCTGCTGTCAATGAACTGGCCCTCGGGGATGGCTGCCGGGTTCAGGATGCGGTACCTGGGAGGGAGGTGCCCGTAGTTACCCATGTTCTGCACTGATCTTCTCTGCCCAGAGAATCTGAGGCCACCTGAAGACTCCCCTCCCACCTGAGGCTGCCTATGCTCCCCCTGTTCCCTGAGCCCTGGGGGGCCCTGGTACCCACCTCTGCCGGAAGTCCCCGTAGAGGATGCGGTTGGGGAAGCCCTTCCTGCAGATGCGGATGCCCTCCAGCACGCCATTGCAGCGCAGCTGGTGCATGACCAGGGGGTTGTCCATCACCCCTGTGGCAGGAGGGGAAGAGAGAGGAGTGTGTTGAGAGAGCACGGGACTAACAGCCAAGGGTTCTGGGTTCTGATCCTGGCTCTGCCACGTACTGGCCTATAACCTTAGCAAGTCAGTATTTTTTCCTAGCCGTGTTTTGAGAATAACCGAAAGGCTTTCACGGTCCTTATTTTAGATGGTTTATGCCTATTATCATAGGTGATAGCCAGGGCAAATATAGCCCATTTTTTAGAGAATAAAATAAGCCCGGACAGGTTAAGGGACTTGACCGAGGTCACTGAACTGATCAGAAGAGAGCCAGGCCTTGAACCTAGGCACCTGAACTCCTCCATCTCCTTATGATTCATTCAGAAAGGGATAAACAATCCTTACACGTGCCACCAGCGGTTGTAAGGCACTAGTGAGGTAATGTCCATCAGAGTGCCTTGCACATTACTCTGAGCTACACATTCCAAATGTAAGGCAGCACTGTGGCCGAGTTGGGAGGTAGTGTGTGAGACTCCATGGGCAGTGGGAGGAGAAGAGTGTGATTTGGAAAGCTCCATGGTGGGAGCTCAGGAGGTGACCTAGAAGGCCCTGACCCCGGGGCAACGCGTCTCAACCTTGGGCTGGGCCCGACTTCTTGGGCTTACCTGGAGACTTTGTCTCATTGGGGATGATGCACCGCACGAAGTGGGGGTGTGTGGAGCGCAAGTTGGCCATCAGCTTGTTCAGATTCTCCTGTGGCCCAAAACCCAAGAGGGAAAAGTAAAGAAAGGGAAAGAAAGAGAAGTGAGCGGAGAGGAAGGAAGGGAAAGAGAGACAGAGAGAACTCGAGGAACTAGAGGATAAAGGAGGGCTAGGGGAGGCGTGGAGAGGGAGAGGATGGGAGGCAGGAGCGACAGTGAAGTGAGGTGAGATGAGAAAGGAGTGGGAGACGAGGCCAGCAGATGAAGGGGAGAGAAGACAGGGTGGACAGGATCAGGAAGGGCCTGAAGAGACTGAGGGGCAGGAGCTGGGGATGAACCAGGCAGGGGGCAAGCAGGACTGGGGTGGCGCTGGGCCACATGCTCACCCTGTGCAGAGCTGACACGGTCTGAAAAGATGAGCCTTTCTTGGCCTTGCCTTTGCCCTTTTCGATAGCTGTGGGAAGGAGAGTCGAGAAAATGGGACGAGTGTGCACGTGGGGAGTCTGGACAGGGGGTGAGGAATCACAACCTCTCTTCACATTCAGCCTGCAGGCCAGGGTCTTCATTGTGGGTGCCTCAGCTTCTCCACCCAATTCTATCTCACTGAACCTGTAAAGCTTGAGGCCCAGCCTGACATGGAAGTGGTGGGGTGTAGCACATGACCTGCCTCAGAACCACGGCAGAAGTCCTTCTCCCAGTCCCCTGGGTCCCAGTCTCCACTCACGTGTGTCAAATCCAGCATAGTTGGCAAACAGGGTGCTGAGCATCTTGAGCGAGGACTTCTTGTACAACTCCACCACCGTCTCGTTGAGGGGGTCTTTGTTTTTCTGTAGCCAGCCTATGATGTTGTAGTCCACCGTGCCGGCATAGTGGATCAGGGAGAAGTGGGCTTCCGGCTTCCCCTTGATGTTGCGTGGCTTCTGGAAGTTGCTGGACTTGCCCAGGTGGTTGTCAAACAGCTTAGCCTTGAAGGTCATGTCAGTGGCCTTGGGGAACATGCACTCCTCCTCCAGGATGGACATGATGCCCATGGGCTGAGGGTAGAGGGGAGAGCATCACTGAGCCTGCTTTAAGCAGATGGAGATGGACCCTGCTCTAGGGTCAGTATTTGCAAATGGAGCTGCTCCTTTGGGTATTAGGTAGCAGTGTCAGCTCTGAGTACAGTTGTCTATTGACTGGCACCTGTTCAAGCCTTCCCAAGGTGGGGCTCTGTTTGATTTCGGAGGGACCTTGTGAAAGTCTGGGAATGTGGATGCTACAGGTGCTTTACACACCATTCCATCGCCCAGATCCCTGAGATGATGGGGTTGAAAATAGGTGTTCTCTCATGCGCCCCTGTGCCGCCCTCAAACTTCCTGCTCCTTGATGGGTAAACCAGGGCCGCAAGCACACTGGTATGGGAGGCCATCCTTGAGGTGCCCGTCCTCCGTGTGTCCACTCTCAAGCCTCTGGAAACTCAGCTCTCCCAGGCACCACCCTCTCCTGCAAGGTTCTGGGAACTAGGGCTCGGGCTTCTTCTGCTGTCTGGATCTCCCAGAAGGGAGAGGGGTCTGCCACTTTTCTGGGCCGTTCATGCATGTGGGGTGTGAGTGGAGAGTTCAGGCGGAGGGGCCGAAGCGGCACCTTCTCGATGAGGTCGATGCAGGCCTGCAGGTCCATGCCGAAGTCGATGAACTCCCACTCGATGCCCTCCTTCTTGTATTCCTCCTGCTCCAGCACGAACATGTGGTGGTTGAAGAACTGCTGCAGCTTCTCGTTGGTGAAGTTGATGCAGAGCTGCTCAAAGCTGTTGAACTACAGAGCGGGGGGTGGGGGAGGGGAGCGGGTCAGGCGGGCAGCTGTCCGTGGCCCATGCGGTGCGCCCAGGGCCGCGTCCAGCCCGGCAAGGGGTGCAGCTGGCCCCTCCCCTCCCCTGTCAGGGCGGGGAGGGAGGGCGCCCTGAAGACACATGACCGTCTCCACCAGAGCACACCGCCGTCCCCGCGCCTGGCCTGCAGCCGGCTCAGCCAGCGGTGGCTGCCTGTGCGAACCAGTGAGTTACTGTTCTCCCGGCCCCGGGGCTCCCCACTCACGTCGAAGATCTCGAAGCCGGCAATGTCCAGGACGCCTATGAAGTACTGGCGCGGCTGCTTGGTCTCCAGGGTGGCGTTGATCCGCGTCACCATCCAGTTGAACATCCTCTCGTACACGGCCTTGGCCAGCGCCCCCCTGGCGTACTCCACCTGGAAGGTGGAGGAGAGGCCCCGATGAGAGAGTGGTAGGAAAGAGTGAGTTGCAAAGCTCCCACTGCACCATGCTAGCCCCCCATTTAACTTCTGAAGGTGACCCACCTGCTGGACATTCTGCCCCTTGGTGACGTACTCGTTGCCCACCTTCACCCGAGGGTGGCACAGCCCCTTGAGCAGGTCAGCTGAGTTCAGCCCCATGAGGTAGGCGGACTTGTCGGCCTCTGGAAGGAAAGGGCAGGTAGCAAAGCTGGTAAAGGATGCGATGACTCCTCTGCAGAGGTAGGCTTCAGGGGCTCCACAGCTGCTCCCCGCATCCCTGACTCCCACCTTCGGTGCCATCTGGCTCGGCCTGCTCCTCTCGCTGCTTGAGTTTGAACTTCATGTTTCCAAAGTGCATGATAGCTCCCGTCAGCTTGTACATGGAGTTCTTCTCCTCTGATGTGAAGCCCAGCACATCAAAGGCATTCTGTAGGCAGGCCCGTATTGGTGGAAGCCAGAAATGGGAGTATGGCAGGTAAGTGAGACCCCTCTTGAACTGGAGAGAGATCTTGTCTCCCGAATCCCTGTGAGCTCTGAGACTCCCGTCCCCAGTGGGGAACTCCAAAACTGAGACGGGAGGTACAAGAGCTGGGTGGGGTGTGGACTGCCTCAGCCCCGGCGTCAGTGGTCAGGCTGTGCGCTGGAGGCGCTGAGGGTTGCCCACTCATGTTTCCTACTGTTACCCCTCTTCTAGGCCCTCCCCTTGCTTCCCCGCCTGGACCTTTCATATGTGTCTATACCCGTTCTTTACCTGACAGCCTGCCCCAGGCCCACGGCATCTGCGTGACCACCACTACCCCGTTTCCCTTGGTAATGCCTTGCTTTTTCGCTTGTCTGCTTCTCTGTCCCATGGCTTTCAACCCTCTCTGCTTTGATTGAAAACACCAAGTACTGGCCTGCCCTGTCTTAACCACACCCGTACCCCAGCACATCCTGGTCATAGGGCACATTCTGGTCCTCAGGGAGGGCCGTACCACGTTGAACAACAGACAGCCAGTGTCTTAGCTCTATTCGTGGGCCAGTGAACTGGCCCCATTTACCCCTGACTGCCAATCCCCTCGCCTCTCAGCTGGGTCCTCATGCACTTACATCAGTGGCCATAAGCTCCTCTGCATCATCAATTGAGTCCACAGTAGTCTCTCCTTGGGAGATAAATGCGTAGTCATAGGGGTTGTTGGTGATCAGCAGCATGTCTGGCGGGGGAGAAAGACGTGGTTAGAATGTGAGTGCAAACCCCTGGCCCTCCCTGGGGCTATCTGCCACATGACCTGCAGAAAAGCACATGAACAGGGCTTAACAGGGTCCTACATCCCACAGAACTGAATCCAGCAGTGCCATAAACCCAGGGCCTGTCAACAAGCAGCCACAAGCCGAGGTGACCAGGTTGCCATGGAGATAGTTGGTCTCGGTTGGTAGCTGTGACTCACCCAGCAGCTCAGGCTTTTTGTTAGACAGGATTTGGTAGAAAATGTGATAATCTCTCTCTGCTTTCAGCTGGAAAATAACTCTGGATTTTTCCAGAAGGTCTGTGAATAGTAGGGGAGAAGAAAGAGAGGAAGAAAAGGTTGGGATTTAAGTATAAGGAAATAGAGAAAAAGGAATGATAAATGTAGTGAGAGAAGGACAGAGGGAGAGGGAGACAAGAGAGGGAGAGAGACGCATACACAGACACACAGAGATGGAGATGGAGTCCCAGAAGGAGAGAAATGATCTCCAAGAAAAGTCCCAGAGAAAGACACACAGATGTGCAGAGACAGTGATGGAGAAAGACCAGAGGAAGTCTCAGAAGGAGACGAATATATAGACCTAGAGACACAGAGGTGGAGAGAGGGAGAGAGCCTGAGGGGCAGGGCCCTAGAGAAAGACAAAGAGGGAGGTTGAAACGGAGATGGTTAGAATGAGGATGAGCTCAGGCTGAGCCCTAGCAGATCCCTGGCACTCACAGGTCTCTATGTCTGCAGACGCCAACTTTCCGGTGGCCCCAAAATGGATTCGAATGAATTTCCCCTGGAGAGGTGGAGAAGAGTGGTGATGAGTTGAGGGAAGGCTCATACTTGACACCATCCCTTGACCAGCCCAAATCCCAAGTCCAAAGTCAGGGACCACTCACAAAGCGGGAGGAGTTGTCATTCCTGACGGTCTTGGCGTTGCCAAAGGCCTCCAGGGCGGGGTTGGCCTGGATGATCTGGTCCTCCAGGGTGCCCTGCAGAGGTCAAGAAGGGTGGCGGGTGAGAGGCCTCCTCCTCCCTTTTGCAGTGCAGGCCCCTGGAGGACAGTAGGCCTACCTTGCCTGAGGCCTGCTCCTTCTTGCTGCGATCGCCAATGGCGGCAATGACAGCAAAGTACTGGATGACCCTCTTGGTGTTGACCGTCTTCCCTGCCCCGGATTCTCCACTGTTGGGACAGTTGGGCTTATTAGGCAGTGAACAAACATTGTTGGAGACCAACAAGCCTAAAGTCAGGAGAGATTGCCTAGTTTTACTTGGCAGGGGGAGCCCTGAAGCAGGAAGCCACCAGGTAATATGCATCTCAAACACACAGCTGTACTCTGACGTACATATGGTCAAGGGTAGCAACCAGGAAGGATGCTGAAAGAAGGTGTGGATTTGGGCAGGTGGAACCTGGTCTTAGCTGGGCAAGGTCAATCAGAGGAGATGGGCCTGGGCTGTTTTGGAAAAGAATGGGTGGGGCTGGAAGAATGGAGAAGGTTTGCGAAGGGAACGATGAAAGAAAATGAAGAGGTGAAGAAGATGTGGTGTTACTGGGATTATGGATAAAGGAGTGATGAGCTGGAGGGGCGTGAGTGAAGGAGATGGGAGAGGAAAAAATAAGAGACGGATGGGAAGCAGAAAGGAAGGGGGAGAGCAAGGAGAGGTCAGGGTGAAGGCCAGAGAAGAAATCAGAGCTGGCATGAAGGTGGAGGGAAAGAGAACTGTGGGTCTATGCACAGGGGCTGTGGTCCTCATAGGGGCTGGGCTCAGGGAGATTCTGGAAGGGAACGGGTAGGAGCCACACTCACGTGATCAGGATGGACTGGTTTTCTCTGTCTGGTGGGGGGAAAATGGGGAGGAAAAGTCAGGAGCCACATAAGATGCTCCATCTGGCTTTCCCCACCCCCCAACCCGCCCCAGCTCCCTGCCTCTCTTCGGCAACTCCCAGCGGCCTGAACCCCTCCAGAGGAGGAAGGGCCCTCTGGAAACCCTTTGCTTGGGGCCTGTCACCTGTCAGCATGTACTGGTAGGCGTTGTCAGAGATGGAGAAGATATGGGGCGGCGCCTCGCTCCTCTTCTTGCCCCGGTAGGCAGCCACCACCTCGGCGTTGTACACCGGCAGCCACTTGTAAGGGTTGATGGTGACGCAGAAGAGGCCCGAGTAGGTCTAGGGGAGGAAAACGAGGAGTGAGTTGCCAGTGATGAAGGGGGAGGGTTGGCGGTTTTCGGAGTTACAGAAAGGTCTTAGGAGAGGAAGAGAAAGGAAAACATATGAACGCGCTCAATCTGAGCAATCCCAGCCCTCAGGGTATTAGAACTGCACCAAGGATGCAAGGATTGGGACAGAGTGCAATACTGCCTGGGCACAAAAGACAGAAACTCTCGGGACTCCAGGAGGTGGAATTACGTGGAGCAGGAAGCCACTAGATTCAGAGGGATGTCCCGGGGTGCACTCACGTAGATCATCCAGGCTGAGTAGCGTTCCTTGAGGTTGTAGAGCACCGCGGGCTCGTGCAGGAAGGTCAGCATGGCCATGTCCTCGATCTTGTCGAACTTGGGTGGGTTCTGCTGCAACACCTGGTCCTCCTTCACGGTCACCGTCTGCAACAGCCCATGTGCAGGCCCTGCTGTCAGCCCCCTCAGCAGGGATAGGATTTGGGCAAGTTACAGGACGACGATGCTCATGAGATAAGGACCCAGGGTCCCAGAGAAGAAAGACCGGATGCTGGGGACGAGAAGGGCTATTTGGAGGGAGTAGGTCCCTACCCAGAGGAAGGGCAATCCTGGTGGCACCCCTCTCTGGCCACCCAGGTGTGGGGGGCATCTATGGTGGCCTCTCACACCGGCCCTGCCACCTACCTTGCCACGCTCTGTCTCGGCGGTGACTTTGCCACCCTCTCGAGACGAAATCTTGGCCTTGACGAACTCCTCTTTGTCATCAGGCACGAAGACATCCTTCTTGAGGTCGAAAGGCCTGGTCTGGTCTTCCAGCCGCTCCTTCTCCGGCTTGCGCAGGTAGGGGGCGGCCTCCCCAAACGCAGCCATCTCTGCATCCCCCATGGCTGGGCCTGCAGCGGGAGGGAAAAGGAGCTGACTGCCCTCCCCCCCCACTCCCCTCTCGGGGCTCTCCCCTTCAGCAGGAGCCCCGAAGCCTAGCACTGTGCTCAGGGCTCAGGAGGGGTCACCGAGAGTCCCTCGTTCCTTGAGCTCATCCTTTAGCCTGAGAACTCCCTAGCAAACCTGTCGGGGCGGAGCGGGGAGGCTAACGTCTGTCCTGGCTGGGGGTCTCCTAGAGGAGCGAGGAGTGTCCCCGGCTTCTGCGAGCAGGAAGCTAACTATACCCACCGTACCCGTCTCTGAGCCTCATCCCTCCCTGGCTCCCTCACTAGTCACAGGTAAGAACTCCTGGCCACCAAGCCATGCTCCCAAGGCAAGGCAGAAACTAGAGTTGTGTGTCTTCCCAGATCCCCCACACCCCATCTTCAGCTCTCCTTACCTTGGCTTCTCGGATGTGCCTTCGAGAGGAAAGGGGGTCAAGCTGGCTGGGGCCTGGAGAGAAGGAAGGCTGGCTGGTGAGGACTACTTCCCTGCCTCGCCCTGGCCCCGCCCTTCATCTTCCCTCCATCTCAGGCATGAACGTGGGTGGGCGGTGGTGGTGGCTTCTCTGGTCCTGTCCTCTCTCTTGCTTTCCCCGCCCAGGTTCCTGATGTCAACTCAATGAGCCCCTCACTCCTCACTCCTGGCAGATGACCCCACCCTTGCCTACCCCCATCTAGTGAAGCTTGCCTTTTTGAGCCACCTGATGTACAACCAGTGGTCACATTTTGGGGCTTTACAGCCTACAGAGCACCTTTATGCACGTGCTCCTACTCAGTCCTCACCCCATTCTACAGAGGAGGAAATCTAGGTTAACCGGCTTGCTTGTCCAAGAACACGTAACAATAAGTGGTGGAGCCAGGACTTGAACCCCAGTCTCAGGACTCCAAAGCCAGTTCTCATCCTTCCTGTCCCCGTTTTATCGTCAGTTGTGGTGAACACTGTCAGAGAGGAGCCGCTGTGGGTCTCTTCTTGTAGACAGACCCATGGTACAGCCGAACGCTCTCCACAACAGACGTGCACATTCAGTATGTATACAGCACAAGTACAGTGTCAAGGGTACGAAGACAGGAATAGCCACACCACGTGCCTGTGCCTGGGGACAGCTTCTGCAGGGGACACACACACGGCAGTGGGCTCGACTCCTAGTTGTGCACACGAGCCCCTCCACGTGCATGGACGTGGGTAGTTACACATCGCAAGCCTAGCATTTATGCGCACACTTCCTAAACAATCGTCCTCCGCCATCCTCTTGCCCCTCCCCACAGATGGACCTACCTGTCCTCGGGCCTGATCATAAACATGTCTCCCAGTTGATATTTTTGTGTCTTAGGCAGTGAGGTACATAGCCTCCCTCACCATGCCTTCAGACACCACACACGTGTGCACACACACACACACACACCCCTCTTGTGCATTCCGGTCCCACATGCTCAGATACACGCACCTCCCCCTGTAACACATGAGCCCCCCACTCCCCTGGCACATACAGGCATGTTTAGACCTTCCCATGTGTGCTCAGTGACCGGACCTGGCACTCTGCATGAAGCCCTGCATACAGCTTGCTGTTCCTAGGGAGCTCCTTTCGAAACCTGGGGCCCCTTTTCCCAGAGAAAGGCCCCCAGCTCTACGCTCTTACCTGAGAGCAGCAAGGAAAGAAGACAGAGTGCAGGAGAGAGCTGTGGAAGTGACCTGGTCAGGGGCTGTATATATGGGGCAGCAGGGCGCCCCCCACCCCCACCTGCACCCAGTCCCCAGCCAGATTTAGAAAGGACTGTTGTCACTAGAAGCATTTCCCCCAGGCTCCCCCCCCCTTCCCAAACCGTGCTCCCCTCCCCGCCACCTCCAGCTAGGAAACAATTGGAAGTGGTTGTCATTGTTATGGCATGGAGTGAGCAGGGTCTGATTCCAGGGGGCGGGGATGGCTCCAAGTACAGCCAAAATATCTCCCAGGCCAGGCCTCACATTCCACAGCTGGCAGGAGAGGGAACTGACCACGACCACCATGACCTCAGGCAGGCAGGGCCCTGGCCCTCTGCTCCCCGTCTCCCCTGACTCCGTGCTCTCCTGGCCCCTGACACTGCTGCCCTCAGGGCCCCTGCCCCCAGGACCAGCCTGGTTCCTCTTGCACAGTGTCCTTCCTACTCCTTGGCCTGGGTCCTGCATCCAACTGTGAGATAGGACGGGGCTGAGTGTCAGCAGCAGAGGGGTAGGGCAGAGTTGGGCCCAGGGTAGGGGCTAGATGGGGGCAGCTAGAAGGAGGTTTCCCAGCCAAATGGCAAGAACGACGACCAGGGAGCTTAGAGATGGGGACTCTGGCTCGGGCACTGATTTCTTTGGATGGCTGGGCAGTGTGTTGAGGTCACCAAGCCTCAGAGCCAGACAGGTCTTAGTGATGCGTCCAAGTCCTTCACTTTATGGAAAGAGGAAATGCCTTCTTTAAGGTCACGCAGCCAGTCAGGGCAGCAAGATTCAAGGGCGGTGGAGAGGAGCTCAGCAGATGGAGATGGAGCCCAGCCTGTGGAGGGAGGCCTGGGAAGCAGGGCTGGGAGTCCAAGAATTCGAGGACCCACTGTGCGCGGAGGGCAGGACCCGGCTGCCTGATGGTCCTAGTTTGGAGCCTTTTGCCCGTTTTCCTAGCTCTGCCCACAGGTACATAATGCCCTAGCCCAGGGCCATAGATAATACAGCTGCCCTGATCTAGAAGGAGATGCCTAACCAAGACAGCGGTGCCTGCCCACACCCATCTTGTGTTCTGTGGGGTGATATCTCTCCGGCTCTGGTGAGATTGGTATTCTGGCAAGTTGGGCAGAGGGACAGGAAAGATCTCCCACCTCCCTGGGGGCCTGAGGAGAAGCCACAGAGGAGGGGAGGAAAGGGAGCTGGGGCTCAGCCTGTGAGCACAGAACGTAGCCGATGCCACTCCTCCGGCAACTGGGTGTGCAAGCTTCGCTGGCTCCGTGTCCAGGCAACCACTGCGTGGTTTGGTTTGAAATTCCCCCTCCTTCCCAATCACAGCTCTTCAGAGCACGTGGGTCACTCCATCTGATTAGTCTGCTTGGAAGGAGAGCCGCAGGCTGGGGGGTGGGGTGCAGCACAGGTACACTTTGAAAGCGGGGGCGGGGGGGGGGCCGGTGCCGCAGGGTAGGGCCAATCCAAGTGGGGGCCTCGGTGAGGGCTGCTTGATAACCAAGACACAGTGTGAGGGCGCTGAGCAGCATTAGGGGCAGGGAGCAGGCAAGTGGGGGGCGGACCGTGAACCGCAGGGGCTGCGCGTCCAATGCAGCCGCAGCTCCGCAGTGTCAAGGTACGCAGCTGCTGGGTAGTCCCCACAGGCCCTGCTCAGCAGATCAAATTCTGGGGGTTCCCGACCAGGCCCTGCCAGGTGCTGAGCGATTAGGTCCACTGGTAGGGACCTCAGGACTGGTGATGAAGGGCAAAATCTCTTTTCATCCACCCCTCCATCTTTCCAAGCTAAAGCTGCGGCCCCTCCCTGGCTTCCCAGGGCTCAGACATAGATGCACATTGAAAGAGTGTTTGGGAGATAGCTGAGCCATTTCAAAGGCAGTATCTTCATCATGGGCCAGCCTCTGTGGCGTGGAACTGGAAAGCCTTTTCTACAGTTAGTAAATCAATCGTACTTTGTTTCCCTCCCGTTGTGTTTGAGGTATTATGGTGTTACTGTTCTCCACACCCCACTTCAGAATAGTACTCGCCTGTCTGCCTCTAGGCTCTCTGCTCCAGTGCCCCAATTTGGAGACAGACTGGAGGGTCTGAGGTCCTAAAGATGCCCACTGTTTCTCCAGCCCTCCGGCACCTACTCCTGACTCCATCATGATTCTCTTCCTTCAGCTCGCTACTGTTTGAAGACGGAGCAGCTGATTCCTTCATTCAACGAGTATTTATGGAACAGCGATGCGCCAGACATTGTTCTAGTCAATAAGCATCTAACAGTGACCAATACAAAGATCCTTCCTCCAGACAGCTCTCTTCAACTGTTTGTAGAAGTGAAATCCAGGCCTGAGCTTAGAGCCAGTGCCTTTGCTCACATGCCCGTTTGTGGTGGGAGGAGCGAGGGGCCAGGGGCCCCTTGTGTGGCGGGTGTGTGGGGAGAGTGCAGAGTGTACTGGAGTGATAGCAGACAAGACAAAGGAGAGCAGAGCGAAATGCTATAAATAAAGAGGGGCCCGAGGGAGGGCCGCTTCACCAAGGTAGACCAAATAAGGCCTGGAGTGGAAGGAAGGTAATCTGTCTCCCCTGCTCTCCCCTCCCCAGCATTGTGACTGCTTTGTCTGGGCTCTGTCACCACCCTGATCAAGTGTCAGGCCCAAACAGGGGCCATTTGCTGTGAACATGCCAGCGGGAGTTCAGAGGAAAAGTTGCTAAAATTACTACCAGGAATGGGAGGAGGAGGGGTGCACTAGGACAAGTCAGAGGAGACCTCAGCATGAAAAGAGGGAAATCAGAAAGGAGTTCCCAAACCCAAAGGGATGGGGGCAGGAGAGGGGTAGAAAGAGGCAGGGGTCTTGGCCCAGGAAGAGGAAGGAGGCACGGGTTGTTTGTGCACATGGGAGAGGGGACCTACCCTGGAGTGGGCCCAGCACTCCTATCTGCCTGCCCCCAGAGTCCCTGACCTTGGGGGGATCCCTACCCTGGCTCCACACGAGCCTGGGCTTAGGGCCTGAGCTTTGTGCCTGTCTCAGGTTTCCCTTTAGAAACAGCTGTTCCTTCTTGTCATTCTTTTGTCTTCCTGCTGGCTTCCAAATCTTTGACCCCCTGCGCTCTGCCCCCACTCCCTTGTCCAGTCTCTGCTTTCCGATAGACAGTGGACAGCTGGACAGAGGGGCCTGGGGGGATGGGGCTGGCCCAGTTTAGTTTGGGGTGCTGGGGAAGGTAGATCTTGCCTTCAGGGAGTGTTTAGAGGGGCACAACTCACTAAAAGAGAGGCTTGGGGGGGTGTGACTTGTCTGGATCTAGGCTGGAGGCCTCAGAGAGCATTCGAGGGGCAACCTGGCAAGCTTTGGAGTCAGTCACAGAGGTCCACTTTGAAACCCAGCCCCTCCATTTCCCAGCTGTGTGGTTGATGTCAGTCACGGAACCTCTCTGAATCAGTGTCATCATCTGTAACACGGGGATAGTCACGGGCAATTAAGACCATTAGAGTTTGCACAGATAAAGGTTCCAACACAGTTCCAACACACTGTATGTCCCTAGACATATTAAATGGCAGCTTTGGGCATTAGGAACACAGACCTGACTGCAGGCAGGTAAGGTGGTTTCCCTGCCATAGGTTCTGTGCCCCACATCTCCCTCAGTCCCACTAAGTCCACTTGGTTCAGGGGATGGTCTGGGCCAAGGTAGGTCAGAGATCCAGCAGGCCCATGGTCTCTTTCGCCCAGATTGTGGCCGCCCTTGGGAGCAGCATGATCAAGAGGCAGTCCTCGGGCTGTCCTAGGCCCAGTCCAGGCCCACAGCCCAGCCCTGAGGCCGGGAGAGACACCACTGCGTGACTGACAGGCCACTGTGCTGAGTCCCACCAGGAGTCACCCAGACTAAGTGGTGACACTGGCCAAGGACACCTGACGGGACCAGATGCCCTGAGGTGGAAGCTGCTTGACCATTAGAACCAACCATCGGTTAGATTTTGTGTGTGTGTCCAGGCCTGAAGCTCTTAGTGATCCTGGGTGGAGCTGCCTAATGGAGCTGGGCTGGCCCTAGGGAATGGGAGCTGGGGTGTGGAGGGGTGCAGATAAAACTGAGGTCCTCAGCAAGGGGACTGACCGAGGTTCCTTCAGCAGTTCTAACCATCCCTGGGCTTGAGCCAGACTTAGCATGTAGAGGGCCTAGGAACCTCCGGAAGGAGAATGGCCAGGGTATTGTGCTATGAAATAATCGGGAAAACTGAAAACCAGCAACCTGGAGTCACCTGGGCACTTCGGTGTTAGACCTGGAGCCCTGCACACTGCTCTCTCTGTGTTGGGCTCTAGCTGGGGACCCAGCCCAGGTCCCCGGCTCCGCAACCCGAGGACCCCTGCTCTGTTCACAGGCATCTCTGGGGCAGTATCCTGGCTGCCAAGCCTGGATCAGCCCAGGATATAGAGAGACCATGGGATTTCATAGGAGTGGCTGGTAATTGCTCAGTGAGGAACCAAGAGGTTGAGTAATCGGCTGCCCCTCCCCAAGGGGAGAAGGGGTTCTCTATTTTTGTTTAGTCAGAGACCTCCTTTTCTTAAGCAAGCCTCCCTGGTACCATCGCCTGTCTCCCCACCTCTACTCCTACCATAAATTCAGGTGAGTGGCCATGAGCACATGTGCCTACACACTTTACACATACATGGGTATGTATACATCTCTGCAAAACACCTATGGTACAGAGACAGAGCCGTATCTGTAGCCAGTCTCAAGACAGAGCATTAGCGTTTGATGAACTCGCCAGGAATGCCTCTCTTCCAGCTGCCAGCCTGTCTCATTCTTCCTTCCACCCTCCATCTGGGTCCCAGTCAGTCACTTAATCAGGCACCTTGCTGAGCCTGCTGCATGCCCAGGTCTGTGGGGGCCACAGGAAGATCACATGGCCTCTGACTCACAGGCATTCCCATCAGGAAGCCACAGGTAGCACACTGGAAACCAAGTGAAGATGGCTCAGGGCTACACAGTGTGGTCCACATCCAGGACGGCCCCAAGGCAGAGAAGCTCTTGTTCAGTGTGGGCTGGAACAAAGGTTTCTAGGTGGGGCTTGAAGGGAAGGTAGGACTTTGAAAAGCACTGGGAGCAGGGATGTGGTCCAGGTGGTGGGAATCCCAGCATGACCAGAGGCATGGCAGGGGAATGGCATGGTGAGGTAGTAAGGACTCAGAGGACATACGCCTGGCCAGACTCTGGGCTCTGGAGATTTCAGGTGGGCTCACGTTGTAGAAGAGGGGAAAGGGCTGTTCGTACGTGGAGTGCCTATCTGTGCCAAGCATCACGCCTGGTGTTTGATGCATATCATCTCCCTAACGCTCACATTTGCCAATCAATTAAATTGCATTTTATGGTTCAGCAATGGGGTCCAGAGAGCTAAGAGGTTTGTTCAAGATAAAGCAGAGGGACTTCTCTGGTGGTGCAGTGGTTAAGAGTCTGCCTGCTAATGCAGGGGACATGGGTTCGAGCCCTGGTTCGGGAAGATACTACATGCTGCGGACCAACTAAGCCCGTGCGCCACAACTACTGAGCCTGTACTCTAGATCCTGCGAGCCACAACTACTGAACCTGCGTGCCATGACTACTGAAGCCCATGTGCCTAGAGCCCGTGCTCTGCAACAAGAGAAGGCACCACAGTGAGAAGCCCGCATAACGCAAAGAAGAATAGCCCCCGCTCGCCACAACTAGAGAAAGCCTGCGCGCAGCAACAAAGACCCAACACAGCCAAAAATAAATAAATGAATAAATTTATTTTTAAAAAAATCAAGCAGGAAGTGTAGTGCTGGGATTCAATCCCCATTCTGTCTTACTCCAGGGTGCTTTCTGCTGACTCTGCCATGTGTCCCAGACCAGCAAAACGGACAGTGTCCTAGAGGCAGCGAAGAATGACTAAAGCTCTGTAGACCTGGGAGCAGTCATTGTGATGTCATGACAGCACAGTTTGAGGGCCCAGCACAGGTATTACTGGACACTTTGAGGGAGAAGAGGCTGGAGGCGGGGAGATTGGAGAGGAGGGTAGGGTAACGATCAAGGTCAGGAGAACAGCGGGGCCAGCAGATGCAAAGGGGAAAGGGTGAGGCTGGAAGGATTTCTCAGGTAGAAATAAAATGCCTTGCTGACAGACTGGACGCAGGAGATAAGGAAGACAGACTCATGACTGTGTGATGTTGGCAAGGATGGGGGTAGCAGCAAAAGGGAACAAGCTCTTAGGTGGGCAGGAAGAGGACAACTTGTTTGGTTCAGGGGAGTTGGAGGTCACAGTGGGGCATCTGACGAAGATGGTCTGCATCCCTGTAGGAAGTTGGAATTAATGGGACTGGCGGGCAGGGCTGGTACATGAGACCAACTGCCTCGGGGGATGGCCATGAGATCGGAGAGCCTGGAGAAGGCGACTCAAAGAGCACCGAGGAGCACGAGAAAAGGGCAGTTTCCTAAAAGCCAGAAGAAGTTCTTCAGGAGGAGCAGGTGGCCATAGCGTCAGATGCCAAAGACAGACTGAATGTCAGGGTGGCAGAGAGGAGGAACTCGGGTGATCTTGGAGCAAGCACCTTCCGCAGTCACAGGGCAGAGCCAGGCTGCAGCAAGGTATTAAGAAAAGGATGAGTGGCCAGGAAGTGGAGGGTGTGACCCCTGCATTTGAGGAGCTTGGCAGTGAGTTGAGAGATTAGACAGCAACTAGAAGGGGAAGAGGGCCGAGTAACACGATTTGCTTTGTTTTAAAAATCGGGCAGTCCTGGGCTTCCCTGGTGGTGCAGTGGTTGAGAGTCCGCCTGCCGATGCAGGGGACACGGGTTCGTGCCCCGGTCCGGGAAGATCCCACGTGCCGCGGAGCAGCTGGGCCCGTGAGCCGTGGCTGCTGAGCCTGTGCATCTGGAGCCTGTGCTCTGCAGCGGGAGAGGCCACAACAGTGAGAGGCCCGTGTACCGCAAAAAAAAAAAAAAATCGGGCAGTCCTGCACTTGTGAAGAGGGGGTGATAAAAGTTGCCCTTGTTTTGTTCTCCAGTCCCTTTTACATTTTCTGGTTCTAGTTTCTTATTCCTTCTCTCTTTCGGGAAGCTGGAGGGGTGGTTTGGGAATACTTGGAGGGCTGAGGTGACTGCCTCCATAAAGTGGGCTTGCAAACGGGAGGAGACTCAGCTGGCTCGCTCCTCATTCCCAGAGATGCACGCAGGGAGCTCACAGCAGAGCACGGGGGCAGCCGTGCTGTCATCCTGTGGCCCTCACCGACTGAGGCCTCCTGTGTTCCACGGTATGAGTACTAGCCTAGGGCTGGAGGGCAGAGAGTAGCCCTACAGAGTGATCTGGAAACATGGGTAGCACCCGTGGTTCAGCTTCTTCTGCTTCCTTATGCCTGAGTATGTTTATTGCACCTGGAAAGATGATGCTCCTGGTTTGACGACCCAGGTACCTCTGCCTGTCCCAACCCATAACCCGCCGTGGGAGAACGGCTGGTCTCCTGGAGCAGGGCTCTCGCTGGTGTTCCAAGAGGATGGAAGGTGGAGGCCGGTTCTTCTCTGATCTGCCTGCGCTGCAGTGCTGGTCAGCCTTCCTATTGCTGGGTTTGCAAGCCTGAGTTTTAGTGCAGGACTTTGATACCCGTCCTCTGCCACATATGCCCCAAAGTTCTACACAAATATTAGAAACTGATTAAGAACACAAAGAGACACATCCATCCATCACGCAGGTCCTTCCTGTCATGGGGCAGGGGCGCTAAGCAACCTCCCTGGGTCTGATTTGGAACAAAGGAGCCGGGGGGCTGGCTGCTGCTTTCTCCCAGGGGAGCTTTTCAGGGGCAGCAGGCAACCTGACTGCCAGCTCACCTCGGATCCATGGACCAGACTAGGGACTGAGAGCTGGTCACAGTCCTCAAGGTCTCAAGAGACCGGAGCCGGGGTCTTAGCTTCCCCACCTGCAGCAAGGAAAGAAGAGCCTTTATCAGAGGACTATGGACTGACTAGATAAAAAAAAGCCTGACCCATATTGAGCAGGAAGAATGGGGAGGCAGTAAGATGGGGAGTTGGTTTGCTGGGAGTGGGGAAGAACCCAGGAAAGGGTGCGTGGGGACCAGGAGATACAGCGGAGGAGTAAGGGGTGAGGCGGCAGAGCTGAGGTTCAGCTGTGAACAGACCAAGACTGCAGAAAGAGCAGCAGAGCTGTGTAGCTGGGTGTCTGTGCATTGTGGTGGGAGATGACCTTGCCCCAAGGACAGAGCCTTTATGCTCTGAGAAGTCAGGGCAGGGGGCAGTTTCCAGCCCAGCCTCCCACGTCTGGGCCCCTTGTCTCTGAGATTACAGCCTCGGCTGCCAAGAGCAGCTCCATGGGGGTGGTGTGACACAAAGCAAAAGGCCCTTTTGTGGTACTGGGTTCCTAAGAATAGCTCTGGCTGGGCTGCGGGAGGTGTCCCTTATGGCCTGCATGGCCTGGGTCTCGTCCTCAGAGGTATCCCTTTGCCTGGTGTGTAGTGCTGATGGTTTCTAGTAGTTAGGGGAGTAGAGGCTGTCAGCCCACCTCAATCTCTGCTACTTGTGCTTGTCCAGCTCAGCTTTGAGGGAGGGGACACAGCAGCAGGACAGAGGGAGGAGTGGACAAGACACTGGTCCAAAAGTGTTAGGAAAGGGGAGTCAGAGGCCACCAGCCTGGAAAACAAATCTGGCACGTGAAGCTGAAGAGTGAGGAGTGAGGAGAGGTGGTGGGCAAAGGGGCCAGGAGGGAGACAGAAGCAGGGGGAAAGGTAAGTGGGAAGGACTTGTGGAACCTGGTGGAAGGAAGCAGATCTAGGCAGAGAAGGAGGGAAAATAGGTGAAGGGGTAGGAACTTAGGAAGAAAGGGGATGAGGAATTAGGATGGGGCTGGAGAGCAACGGGGGACAGGAGGAGGGGACGGGAATGGATGGGCGTTCGCAGAGAAGAGCAGATGGAAAGAGAAGAGAAAGAATTGGTGAGAGAACAGTGGTGGGCACCCCTACAGAGACACAGGGCAGGGGAGGAGGTGGGGCGGCTCTTGGAAGAGCTTGGAAAACAGACACTCCCAAATGAACGCCATTCCTGTGAGATAACAATGCAGTTCAAATCCCTCCCTAATCTCCCGTCCTATTCTTAGCCCTGCGTCCTCTCAGAGAAGAGGCCACAGGGCCCTGGGCTCTGTCCCTTCCCCCATGCCCTTGGCTAGAATTAGACAGACGTGCCTGCATGGTCATCTGCTAACCAGGGTCCTCCTGGCTTCTGGCACTGTCACTGGAGAAGAGCGTGGAGAGATGGAGGGAAGGGGACAGGAAGGTCACTGCACACCCTCTGTGGACCAGGCAGCACCTAGACTCCGAGGGGGTAAAGAGGCAGGTCAGAGGCCCCTTTGTCCTCAGAGTTTTCAGATCAATGAACACACGGCCAACATGATCACAGGTCTGGAGTGGCAACACTTAACATGGGTATAATAACTGAAAATTTGAGTCCATAAATGCAGGAACGCAGAGGCAGGGCAGTGAGGGGAGAGGGCGATGAGGGAAGGTTTCTGCGGAAGGTAAGCTGGAGGTGGGTCCTGAAAGGGCTGGATCTTGAGCAACGCCATCCATGGCCACTGTCCAAAGCTGTGTCCATCCGGGGGAAATAAGGGCGACAAAGGCTTCTATGTCGACCTTTTTGGCCCAGCCTCCAGGGAACAAGGCTGTCATGGCTTAACGGGGAGCAGCAGCCTCCAGGATTTTTAGGCACACTGGTATTTGTTGCTATTTACTTGAAACTGCTGTTTCTTTCTTGTTCTTTTTCTGTTTTCCCCTTGCCCTCCCTCTTGCCTCTAGTCTCTTTAAATATTTTTCATTGTTTTGATATTTTAAATGGCCAGAAGTTATTATGTATATTTTTATCTTGAGCTCTTTCAACTCTGATGAATCTAAATAAAATAAATGCATGATGAATAATGTACCAAAGAAGGTGAACAGCTGCTCTTCTCTTTCCTATGAGGGCTCCAATTGCTCCTGCAGGATAGGGACATAGATGAGATTCCCTGGATCTTATTCAGGGAGAGAGTGGAGGAGGCTTCTCTTTCTGTTCCTTTTTCTTTCTCTTTCTCACCCTTCCTCCCTCCCTTCCTTCCCCCCTTCCTTCCTTCCTCCCTCACTCCCTCCCTCTTTTTTTGTCTTTCTACTTTTATTCTCTCTCTCAAATCGTTTTTTTTTCCTCCTTCCCTTCCTCTTTCTTTCCTTCCTCCCATATTATAAAAGTAATGCTTGTTACTTTAAAAATTCAAACAATATATCTTCTACAAGGCAAGTGAGGTAAAGCTTCTTCCACTATTCACAGTCCCATTCTGCAAAGGCAGCCATGGTTAATAGTTGGAGAGTGTCCATCCAGATACACTTTTATATGTATGTATAAAATACATGCTTGGGTTTTTTTTTTTTTTTTTACTGGGATACACAAAAATGAAATGTTTGTAGTTTTGGAGGTTTACCAGGGGTCCCTCCTCAAGTAACTTGCATTTGGACGATTACTAGAGTCTCCAGAGGCTAAACAGTAATTAGCTCTTAAAAAAGAACCCAACTGGGGCTTCCCTGGTGGCGCAGTGGTTGAGAGTCCGCCTGCCGATGCAGGAGACACGGGTTTGTGCCCCGGTCCGGGAAGACCCCACATGCCGCGGAGCGGCTGGGCCCCTGAGCCATGGCTGCTGAGCCTGTGCGTCCGGAGCCTGTGCTCCGCAATGGTAGAGGCCACAGCAGTGAGAGGCCCACGTACTGCAAAAAAAAAAAAAAAAAAAGAACCCAAACGAAAATGAATCCAAGAGGCTCAGGAGGATATGTAAGGGATACCAACAAACATCCCCCTTTTGTCTCAGCTTGTCTTTGTCCCTGGACATCCTCCTCTTGGAAGAGGGGTCACTTGGACAGAGGGACTCTGCCTGGGGGCAGAAGTGCAGGAGGTATGTGGTGGGCTTTGGGGCCATGGGAAATTATCCTAATACAGCAGAGGTTATATCTGTCTCTGCACAACCCTAACACTGACATAAAGATGTCTGCTAATTTATTTTGCAAAGCCAATTCTGAATTGTCACATTTTTCATGCTCAGAAATTTATCTGGTCATTTTTCTGTTTGGGGCTCTGTAACTTATCCTTTAGGTCACATTTGTACCTGTCCTTTGCTGACCTTTAGCCAGAAGTCAATCAAAAGTTCTGACCAAGATCCTAATATAGTTGATGACTCTGATGCAGCTCCTGAGATGACAGCTGGTGTAACATGGATGGCCGGCTTCCTGCTGTGGAAGCATAAGTCCAGAAGCATCTGAAATACCCCGCACCTGATTCTCACCCTGCTCTGTGCTACTCCTGTGGGCCCCTCCACTGAAGACCCCAGACTTAGCCAGTACTAAGCGTCCCTGGTTTCTGCCACTTCCCAGATACCCATACCCTGGGCATTCAAAAGGAACAAGGCAAAATTTAAGGTGATGGAAAAAAGAAAGAAAAATTTAAGGTAATTGCTATGGATCCTGATAGAACAAGGTCAATAGGAGAGGGGCCTGAAATATGGAACCATCCTGTCATTCAAACAGGGAGTTGGTATGTAGAGGATTGAGGTGGGAGGAGGGCTTGAAATCAAGAGAAGAGAAGGTAGAAAGGGAGAGTGCAGGGGATGGGGTCAGCAGCCCCAAAGGATGCTGGTGAGCCCTAGGAAGGCCTAGCCTCTCTGGGCAGTGCCAGGGATCCCAGGGAGGAGGGTGTGAAGGTGGTGTGGCTCCCACCCCTATGATCTTTCTCTCCTCTCCCATGTGACCTTGTCACACTGGCAGGATCAGTCCTGCCCCAGGCTCTGGCCCCATTTCAGGCTCCAGGCAGGAGGGATAGAACAAGCTATTGCCCACCTTTGGAGTGTCATCATCAAGTCACCCTTGCTTCTGTGCTGTAGCTCTGGAAATGCAGCTTCTGTCTTGTTCCTAAGACTTGGGCCCCACCCTGTGCCACAGTCTGGTAACTGAGCCCTGGTTTCGTTCCCTCTGCCAGAAGCCCTGTCTTGGTAACCCTCTTAGTTTCTCTAGTGCCTGTCTACTTCTCAGGGATTAGATTTTTTCCCTTAAGCCCCAGACTGGAAGCGGGGGGCCCTGTTTCCTTCGAATAGAGGGAGACAGTATATCTTAATGACTAAGAGCATAGGTTTTGACATCAAATAGGCCTGTGATCAAAAACCCTGGCTTATGGACTAGCTGTGTGACCTAGGTGAGTTACTTAACCTCTCTGAGAAAAAAGTGAAGTATCGTGCAGAGTCTTGTGACTCAAAGTATGACCCGTGGACTGATATACCCTCATCAGTGGGAGTTTATGAGGATTGCAGAATCTCAGGCCCCAACCCAGGCCTGAGTTACCTTTCTGCATTTTAACAGAATCTGCATTTTAACAAGACCCCTGCCAGGTGATTTAATGCATATTAAAATTGGAGAAGCACTCATGTAGAGAAAAGAGGACAGGTCCAGGAAGAACTATTTTTGAATCCCAGCACTAAACCACAGTCTTAACCGTAAAATGTGGATGGTAATACCCACCCCATATACTTGACTTAAGGATTATGTATATGAAGTTATAAAAAAAAATTGGTACAGCCATTATGAAATACAGTAGAGAAGTTCCTCAGAAAATTAAAAACAGGAGTACCATATTATCCAGAAATTCCTTTTCTGGGTATATATAGCCCAAGGAAACGAAATCACTGTCTTGAAGAGATACCTGCATGTTCACTGCAGCATTCTTCACAATAGTCAAGACATGGAAACAACCTAAATGTCCAGTGATGGATGACTGGATGAAGAATATTATCTAGCCCTAAAAGAAGGAAATCTTATCATTTGTGACAATATGGATGAAGGTGGAGAGTGGGATGCTAAGTGAAATAAACCAGATACAGAAACACAAATACTGCATGATTTCACTTATATGTGAAATCTAAAAAAAGACAAACCCTTAGAAGCGGAGAGTAGAACAGTGGTTTCCAGTGGCTGGAGAGGTGGGGGAAATGTTGCTCAAAGTATACAAAGTTTCGTATATGAAGGATGTAAGTTCTAGCGATCTAACATACAGCAGGGTGACTATAGTAAAAAGTACTGTATTGTGCACTTGAAATTTGCTATGAGAGTAGTTCTTAATTGTTCTGACCCCCCCACACACAAAAAAAGGGTGGAGGTAGCTATATTGGGTGACAGATACGTTAATTAGCTTGTTAGCTTGATTGTGGAAAACATTTCACAATGTATACATATATCAAAACATCACATTGTACGTTTTAAATATATACACTTTTTGTCAAATATACCTCAATAAAGATGGGGAAAAAAAAGTTATAGGCACAGCTCCCAACAAACAGTGGATGCTCAATAAGTGGTATCTATTAATATTACTTCCACTTGCCTGCTTGGCTTTCCAAACCTGTTCCAGTGCCCTCTTATTAGAATACCTTCCTGATTCTGACTGCTTTAATAGACTAACTCCCTTCATCTGCTGCCAGGCTGGTCTGTACTTTCTTCCAGCATCTGCAATGACAATGTTCCCCAGGATCTGCCCCATCTCAGTGGGCCCTGTCTAATAATTCCAGATCCCAGCTTCTTCCAGTTTGATTGTTCAACTCATGTTAATGAGAATGATAATGTTAATGGAAGCGTGCCCTACCATAGCCCAGGAACGAACATTCATTCCACCAACACTGATCAAGCACCAACTTTGTGGCAGGCACAGTCCTGACTTCAGGAGCTCACAGATTACTACGGAGAGGCAGACAAGTGGACAGGCAGTGACAGTATAGTGTGGCAGGTACTGTGATGGAGGAAGTGCCAGGTGCTCTGATGGAAGAAATCCTGGAGCACAAAGCAAGGCCACCTAATCTGGACTGGAGATCGGGAAAGGCTCCCTGGAGGAAATGACTTTTAAGGTCAGACTTGAAGATGAGCTGGAGTAGATCAAGAAAAGAAGGAGCTGGGCAGAGAGACCAGCTTGTCCAAAGGCCTGAGAGGAACTGAGGTGAACTCAGTGTGGCTAAAGAGTGGAAGTAATCAGGGGATCCGACCGCAGAAGAGCCTGGGAGGCAGGTGAAGGCTGGTCACAAAGGACCTCATGAACCAAATTAAGGGAGTGTGAATTTTAACCTACAGGCACCGAGCAGCCATTAATGTGTTTTTTTTTTTTTTTTTTCAATTAATGTGTTTTAAGGTGCTGGTGTGTGTGTGTGTGGCAGGGTTGGGGTGGGGGGTGGTTATATTATCTGATTTTATAGAATTGGTGGTATAACCAGTCATTCTTGGGAAAAGTGACATTGAGTTTTCGGATTCATCATTCATTCGGATTCATTCATTTTCCGATTCATTTCTGTTTCATTTGCAGAGGAGATTCTAGATTTGTGGTCACAGGTAGGGAACGAAGGGAACTACCCAGAGAAGCTGAGAATTAGACATGAGAAAGGGGAGGGGGCTCAGGAGAAAGGCAGCCAACCACATTTCTATTCATCTGTAGATTCCACCTTCAAAAGGTCCCGCCTCCTCCCTTCTTCCCCATTCTCTCTTTAACGTCATGAGGCAAGGCCCCTTCTCATGCCTGGATAATTGCAATAGCACCTTAACTAGTCTTCCATCTGCTCATCTCACCAAATGACTGGCAGACTCAATTTTCTAAAGTACCACTTCTAACATATCTGTCATTCATAGAAACTTCCGGGGCTCCATGTTGTCTCAGAGACAAAGCCTGAATTCCTGACTGGCACTTAAAGACACTTCATAAACTGGCCCCAGATTGTCCCAACTTAGCCCTTCACAACCTCCCATCTCCAGATATGACTGGTCTCCTAACAGTACCCTCACCCCAGGCTGGGCTTTCCCACCTCTTTAAAGTTATTGGGACTTTTGCTGCCTGCCTCTCCAGGCACTGCTCAGTGACTCTTCTTTTTTTTTTTTAAACTATTCCACTATTAATAGAGAAATTGTCAGCAATATATCCCAGAATCACTTAAAAATAGCATTAGGGACTTCCCTGGTGGTGCAGTGGTTAAGAATCCACCTGCCAATGACAGGGATACGGGTTTGATCCCTGGTCCAGGAAGATCCCATGTGCCGCGGAGCAACTAAGCCCATGCACCACAACTACTGAGCCTGCACTCTGCAACTACTGAGCTCACGTGACGCAACTACTGACACCCGCGGGCTCTAGGGCCCACGTGCCACAACTACTGAGCCTGTGTGCTGCAACTACTGAAGCTCACGTGCCTAGAGCCCATGCTCCACAAAAAGGGAAGCCACCACAATGAGAAGACTACACACTGCCACAAAGAGTAGCCCCTGATCACCACAACTAGAGAAAGCCCACGCGCAGCAACAAAGACCCAACACGGCCAAAAATAAAAATAAAGTAAAATAAAATATATTTTTAAAAAATTAAAATAAAAAAATATCATTAACTTGTGAAGTCCACAATGATTTATAATGTACTTACACATACTTTGCTTCAGTAGATTCTCAAGACTGAGTAGCAAAATTATATTTTCCCCATTTTCAAATGTGGAAATTCAAGTTTTTAAAGGCCTAGCTGGCTCTGATTAAACATTCAGCAATACCACAATATATATAACTAACAAAAATGTTGACGGAATGGATGAGATCCTCTGATGATTCTTTCTAATGTGCATTTAGAAAAAAAATTTTGTTTTCTTTTTTTCTTTCTTTATTTTTTGGCTGTGTTGGGTCTTCATTGCTGTGCGAGGGCTTTCTCTAGTTGCGGCAAGCGGGGGCTACTCTTTGTTGCAGTGCACGGGCTTCTCATTGCGGTGGCTTATCCTGTTGCAGAGCATGGGCTCTAGGTGTGCAAGATTCAGTAGTTGCGGCACGTGGGCTCAGTAGTTGTGGCTCGCAGGCTCTAGAGTGCAGGCTCAGTAGTTGTGGCACACGGGCTCAGTTGCTCCGCGGCATGTGGGATCTTCCTGAGCCAGAGTTCGAACCCGTGTCCCCTGCGTTGGCAGGCGGATTCTTAACCACTGTGCCACCAAGGAATTTCCTCTAATGTGCATTTCTTAATTGAAGTATAATTGATTTACAATGTCATGTTAGTTTCAGGCATACAGCACAGTGATTCAGGTATCTATCTATCTATCTATCTATATTCTTTTTCAAATTCTTTTCCCTTATAGGTTAATACAAAATATTGAGTATAATTCCTTGTGCTATACAGTAAGTCCTTGTTGTTATCTATTTTATATGTAGTAGTATCAGTGGCTCTTCTACGAAAGTACTTTTTGATTCAGCAGGGCTGCTCCTGAAACACAAACAAAACTTTGTTGAAACTATGCAAGTACAGAAATAACACCCAAGATCTCCTACCAAATCACATTAACTATTTTCAATTCTCAGCTTCTTTCCAAGGTGTGTGTGTGTTTCTATTATATACATACATACAAAAGTACATATATGGCATATATATAGGGCTGCTGTGGGTACATACAATATGTACATAATCTTATGTTCTAGCCATTAGAATTCCAGATTTCTGCAATCTTAGATTTTATCATTTTTACGATGGCAGATGTTCCACTACTAGCTATAAAATGGAGAAAACAATATTGCCCATCTTATGGGTTTACTATGAGAATTAAACAAGTTAAAACAGAGACACTCAAACTTGACCATGTTGCAGAATACACGGAAGGCTTATTAAAATAAAGCATCTTAGGCCTTGGCCTCAGAAATTCTGATTCAGTAGGACAGGGTGGGGTGCCTGAATCTGCATTCCAGATACTACTAGATCAAGTACCATACCACACTTTGAAAAACCACTGAATTTATACATGTAAAGTGTTCAGAATAATGCCTCGCATATAGTAAGCACTCAATAAATGGAGCTATTTGCTATTTCTGTGATAATATATGAAAATTTACTTGTTTGATATTTAGATTGCTTATAGTTTTATAACACTTTTATTGAGACAATTCATATACCATAAAATTCACCTTTTTACAGTGTACAATTCAGTCGTTTTTAGTATATTCAGAGTTGTGTAACCATCACCACTACCTAATTTTAGAACATTTTCATCACCTCAAAAAGAAACCCCCTTCCATTAACAATCACTCTCTAACCCCTTGTTTGCAGTTTTTTGAACTTATAAATAATGTCTCTGTAAGCATATATATATATATATATATATGGCTTCTTTTCTTTTTTTGAAAGATTTTGTCAGAATAAATTCCAAGAAATAGATTTCTGAGTCAATGATTATGAGTATTTTTACGTATAGCATGATGGTTAATTTTATGTGTAAACCTGACTGAGTCATGAAGTGCCCAGATAGTTGGTTAAATGTTATTTCTGTCCATGATTTCAAACTATATTACAAAACTATAGTAATCAAAACAATATCATATTGGCATAAAAACAAACACATAGATCAATGGGACAAAATAGAGAGCCTAGAAATAAACCCACACATGTATGGTCAATTAATTTACTACAGAGGAGCTAAGAATATGCAATTGGGAAAGAACAGTCTCTTCAATAAATGGTGTTGCAAAAACTGAACAGCTACATGCAAAAGAATGAAACTAGACCCCATCTTACACTATACACAAAATTAACTCAAAATGGATTAAAGACTTGAATGGAAGACCTGAAACCTTAAAACTCCTAGAAGAAAACATAGGCTGTAAGCTCCTTAACAGCAGTCTTGACAATGATTGTTTTTGGATCTGACAGCAAAAGCAAAGGCAACAAAACAAAAATAAACAAGTGGGACTACATCATGCTAAAAAGCTTCTGCGCAGCAAAGGAAACCATCAACAAAATGAAAAGGCAACCTACGGAATGGGAGAAAATATATGCAAATCATATATCTCATAAGCAGTTGATATCCAAAATATATAAAGAACTCATACAACTTAAATAGCAAAAGAATTACCTGATTAAAAAATGGGCAGAGGATCTGAATAGGTCACAAATTTATGTTGAAATGGAAACTTTTCATAATACAAATCCTGATAAACGGTATAAAACTATTGGTTAATGGACTGAGTAGGCTGTCAAGGCACACTGAGCTTCCATGCTGGGCCTGAAACAGCAAATAAATGCTTGAGGCAGAGGCATGAGGACTGGATACCTAGGCCCTGCCTTTTTCTTCCTGAATCCCTCAAAAGATTTAGAAACCAGGATTTTCCCACCCTGGTTGCCGAGATATGGGAGTTATTCCTTGTTTAATTCCAGAAGACCACTCCAAGTCAGGAAATCTGATTGCTAGTCCTAGCTCTGCTCGACAGTTGCAGGTAAAATTCAAGACCATCATTTCCCCTTGCAGTGCTTACTTCCCAAGGCAGACGATAGGAACAATTAATACCCACCCAACTGACTTCATCAGCCTGTGAGAGCAGGAGTGAGCTGACATACTTTCAAGTATTGGGGAAAGATGAGACAGAGCATAACGAAATACTATATATGCACAGGCTGGGTTTAAACCAAGTTCTGCCGGGGCCTGTGTGACCAGGGCAAGTCACGTAAATCTGAACTGGCTTCATTTGTTAAACGTCCCTCCCTTCACGTCGCCGAACTAGTAGGAAGTGTTGGGGCTGCAGCTGGGGGCGTCTCTCCGCAGCGTCCCCAGGTGCGTATGAGGCGCGTGAGTGTCCTTACTGTCCGTGTCTAAACTGGCTCTGGGCTTCTCTGGCCCAACTCTCCTATTTATAGATGAAAAAAGCTCAGAGAACGAATGACTTCTCCACGATCACACAAGGGCCTTGGGGTCTGTGAGGAATCTAGCGCAGCCCGCCTTGGAACAGCAGCCAGCAATGGCGGCTTCATAACGTGGCCGCCTTCTGAGAGAGATGCCGAGGCCCGTCACCTAGCGGCGGGTTCAGGCAATGCAAGAGAAGCCTCTTGAAAAAGATTCTGGGTACTGCGGCGTCCAGGAGCCAATACGTTCTCAGTTCGCTCAGTTAACTCCTTTTTTCCATTGGGTCTTTCTACCTGTCAATCAATCAGTTGCCGAGTTTTTACTGGCTTAGCTCCACTCATTCTACTCAATTTACTAATAACATGCTTCTTTCCAATAGCATCTTTACGTCGTTAAAGCTCCTCCTAAGTCTGACGAATTTAACCAGTTCTTCTATTCCATTGGCTGGACCCGGCCCCGCCTCTCGTACATCCTGTTCGGGGCGGAAGTGAGAGAGCCCTTATTCCTATTGGCTTAGGTTTGCAAGCGGCGGCGGCCTCTCGTCTATAAAGACAACGTCAGCACTCAGGAAGTACAGTTCCGGAAGGGGCGGGCTTTGTGAAGATGGCGGCGCCGGTGAGTGTAGTGTGTTTGCTTCTTCGGCTTGGTATTGTGGACGTTTGTTTTCTCCTCAGTGCCTCGAGGCAAATTATTGGGGCGAGGGAAGGGTGGTGATGGAAATAACTCCAGGGAGGCGCCCTCCCTTCCGCAGCGGGGCAAAAGCAGTAGTAGGGAGACGTGGCTGGATTTACCGCTCCTTTCGAGTGACCTGAGAGGCTGGCGGGCTCTGAGGCGAGGCTGCATGTGCACCGGAGTGGGAAGGCAGGAAGTCCGGGGTGTTTGAAGGAGAGAGGGGGCTTTTCCACCTCACATGTTCCGTCTTATAATCCTGAGGAAAGAATGTTTTTTTCTTTTCTCTCCCTTCCATAGGAGGTGCTGGAGTCAGACCTGCCAAATGCCGTAGCACTTTTGAAAAACCTTCAGGAGCAGGTGAGTAATGGCACCCCTTCGGAATAGATTAGTCACGAATCGGCTTTGACTTTGCCGCACCTCTAAACTTTCGTGATTTGGGGGCACATATTTGAATGACCAGATAACAGTAAGAGCAAAATGATATAATGAAAACCTTTTCAGGCTACAAGTCAGAGTAATTGATTTCTGCGTCCAAAGGAATACAGAAGACTCCAGAAAGAAAGCATCTGAATCAATTTTCTTTATTCTTAGAGCTAAGGAAACCGATGCCGAAAACGGTGACACGATTTGCCCTTTGGGTGCCTAGCTCATATACGTTTATATAGTTCTATGCATTGCAAGTTCAACCGGTACAAAGCTACAATGCCCCCATCACCACTGTCCCAGCCCCCAGCCCCTCCCCCTGGTTTGGTAAGATGGTCTCTTTAGCTTTAAGAAGAGGTGGAAAGGTTTCTCTACCTTTTGAAGAAGTATCAGAAGCCATCTCTCCTATATTTTCTCAGAACTGAAAAGATAGTGGTGTACTTTAGGCAGTGTTTCAGATAATTTTTAGGTGGCATTGTTTAGCTTTTGCACTTCACAGCTCACAGAGATAACTTGATGTATTCTAATCAGTAGTTTTATTTGGATTAATTTCAGGTGATGGCTGTCACTGCACAGGTGCAAGCTCTGACCAAAAAAGTTCAAGCTAAAGCCTATCCTACAGAGAAGGTAGGACATAACTGAAGAGTAAGCACCCCTTGACTTGATGTTCTCAACAATTCTTTCCATCGTAGACTTATTGAGTGTCTTGTATGTGCTTAGTGCTGGAGCTTTGAAGATGAATAAGATCCAGTTTCTGTGCTGAAGTCTAGTAGAGAAGGCAGGTGAAAGCAATAGGTATAAGCAGTAGCAGTCATGATGAGCGGCTGTGCGAGCTGAGGAGCAAGATTAAATATCAGGAAGCAGAGGGAATTAGCGGGGGCATCTCAGAGGGGTAACAGGATTGTGAGGAATAAATAGGAGTCAGAGGGATAGAAAGAAACAGCGTGTGCAAAGGCACAAAGACCTAAAAGCATGGTGATATTCTGGGAAAGGAGGTAAGTCGTGTAGTGTGCTTGGGTGTACATTTTGTGTGTGTGTTGGGGACAGGGAAGTAGTCACTCTGTGTGAAGAGCCTTGTAGGCCAACTGTATTTCATTTAATATAAAATGCTGTTAATTGGCGACGTATCACTGACTTACATTGAGTATACAATGTTGCTTGTTAATCTATGACATAATGCTAAGATACCATTGATTTAAAGATGTATCCTGACTTCAGAGATGTTAAAATATAAAAATGATGTCTATCTTAAAATTAAATATGGTAGTTTTCAAATTAAGGTCTTATAGAACCTTCTCAGGGACCATTGAGTGTGGGGCAGTATAGAAGGAGGTCTCTGGGGACTTCCCTGGCGGTCCAGTGGTTAAGACTTCGCCTTCCGATGCACGGGGTGTGTGTTCAATCCCTGGTCAGGGAGCTAAGGTCCCACGTGCCTCGCGGCCAAAAAACCAAAACATAAAACAGAAGTTTATTGTAACAAATTCAATAAAGACTTTAAAAATGGATCACTTCCAAAAAATCATTTAAAAAAAACAATGGTCTCTGGATCCCTCATACCTGCTTGAGCTGGAAAACTTGGGTGTTACCTGTTTTATGTATTGAGCTTTCGTCCTAAGATATCATTTAAGCAAAACATTCCATAGGTCAACAGAAATATGCAAATCATAGTAGGTTAATAAAAATCATTGAAGGATTTTTAAGCATGAGATTTACAGCGGATTGTGTTTTAAAAAGACACGAATTTTTTTTTAATTTTTTAATTTATTTTTGGCTGCGTTGGGTCTTCATTGTTGCGTGCGGGCTTTCTCTAATTGGGGCAAGCGGGGGCTACTCTTCATTGCAGTGCGCAGGCTTCTCACTGCGGTGGCTTCTCTTGTTGCTGAGCACGGGCTCTAGAGCGCGTGGGCTTCGGTAGTTGTGGCATGCAGGCTTAGTAGTTGTGGTGCACAGGCTTAGTTGCTCCACGGCATGTGGGATCTTCCTGGGTGAGGGGTCGAACCCATGTGCCCCCTGCATTGGCAGGCAGATTCTTAACCACCGAGCCACCAGGGAAGTCCCCGAATTTTTAATGTATCTTCTTTTTGCCTTTTCTTTCGCATCATTCATTTTCGTTCTTTTCTTATTTCTCATTTTTTAATCTTCGCTTTTTATTTTGTCTTTCTCTCATACGCTTGTAACCCATTACAACTTGACAATGCCCAAGCATGTCAGAAGAGCCTATTTCTCAAATGCTTGGCTATCTTTATTCTGTTATCATGCTTTGATCCATTTTAATGCCTTTTTGAGATGGGCTGTGCACGTGTATCTTAGATCACTATATATTTATTCACTGAACAGATATTTATTAACCTTCAGGATCAAAGACTTCTAGTAGGTGCTTTTTAGGCTACAAAGTACTTTCATATCTTATTTGAGCCTCATAATTACTTTTGGGGGTGGGAAGGAATTACTGTACATATTATAGATGAGGAGACAGAGGTCATGATTTACCCAATATTTGACTGCTAAATGCCTAATTCAAAACTTGAACTCAATTTGTCTGTCTTTAAATCCTTTGCTCATCCTCCTGTAGCATGCTAGTGTTGATCTCAAGAGCTTAGCATGTTGGTTTACAGATACCTAGGGCTTGGGTGTTGGAGTCAGGCTGAGTTTGAATCCCAGATGTACTCCTATTACTATGTAATCCTAGGCAGAGTATTTAATCTGTCTGAAATAGGTCTTCCGAGGGCTGTGGACTTTTTCATTTTCGTTTTATGCAGTCACGGTGACTTTTTTTTTTTTCGGTGACTTTTTTTTAATAACTATAGCTTAGGTCTGCCTACACACATGACTTTTTTTATTTAAAAGAATACACTTATAATTTATGATTTTCTGCCTGTAAGTATAATACTTTTTTTTTTTTTTTTTTTTTTTTTTTTGGCTGCCTTGGGTCTTTGTTGCTTCGTGCGGGCTTTCTCTAGTTGCGGCGAGCGGGGGCTACTCTTCATTGCGGTGCAAGGGCTTTTCATCGCAGTGGCTTCTCTTGTTGCAGAGCACAGGCTCTAGGCACGCTGGCTGCAGTAGTTGTGGCACATGGGCTTCAGTAGTTGTGCCTCGCGGGCTCTAGAGTGCAGGCTCAGTAGTTGTGGCGCACGGGCTTAGTTGCTCCGCGGCATGTGGGATCTTCCCAGACTAGGGCTCGAACCTGTGTCCCCTGCATTAGCAGGCGGATTCTTAACCACTGCGCCACCAGGGAAGCCCCTAATACACTTTTAATTTTAGAAAGTTTAGGAGATACATAAAATCACAAAGAAGAGAATTAAAAATCAGTGTAATCACCATTCTGAGATAATCACTGGGGTACATTTTTTATTTCGTTGATTGTAAAAGTAATATATGCT
This sequence comes from Grampus griseus, assembly GCF_964374135.1. Classification (NCBI taxonomy): domain Eukaryota; kingdom Metazoa; phylum Chordata; class Mammalia; order Artiodactyla; family Delphinidae; genus Grampus; species Grampus griseus. The sequence goes on along the minus strand of NC_139018.1, from coordinate 74,101,439 downwards.
TGATGGGAAACCACTTTTTCAGTACAAGCACTCCGTTTCTTGCTTTTCTTCATCTCGATCCTCAGGGGTAGCAGTTGCTAATTATGTTATTTTCAGATATTTTTCTATACATATAAAATGTGTGTATTATACTTCTCACCTCCCCCCCTTAATTGGAACCACATTATTCACACTTTCTATACAGTGTAGAAAGTGTGTCGACATAAGTAAGTCCATGTCAGTATGTACAGGTCATTGTTTTTACCTATATCATATAATTCCATTGTATGGGGATAAAATCAGTGATTGTTTTGGTTAAATTAATTTAAAATTCATTACTGTATGGGGACATTTCTGATTGTCACAGCTTGGGGGATGGCATCAATGGATGGAGGCCAGGGATGCTGTGGAACATCCTTCAGTGCCCAGACAGCGCTCCACAGCAAAGAATTACCTGTCCCCCAAATGTCAATAGCTCTGAGTTTGAGAAACCTTGCTATGGTCATTTTGGGGGATACTTTATTGATTTTCCTGCTCTTATTGTCATACAGTAATTCTCTAAGCTGTGCTTCTGTTGTGTTAGCATAATTTTCTCTGTGGCCATTTTAGGTACAGCCACTTCCTTGAGACTACTCCAGATACCTTATATGAACTGCATGGAAAAAAATTTGAACTTGGAAAAAGTTATCGTGTTCTCCCTAGACTCTCCTCCTTATTCTGTGGTTAAAACTGAATTTGCATCTCTTACTGTTTGATTCAACTCAGGGTCTCAGCCTTTTGGAAGTGAAAGATCAGCTGTTGTTAATGTACCTTATGGATCTGAGCCATCTCATTCTGGACAAAGCCTCAGGAGGGTCTCTTCAGGGACATCCTGCAGTTTTGAGACTGGTGGAGATTCGCACGGTATGAGGCATTTGTCATCTTAGAGTTCTGCGTTTCTATATCCTGAACTCCAGGACTAACACAATAGCTCTCATTTAAGTGGGTGTTCTCATGTTTAAGGGAGGAAACCAAATGAAAAAAAGCATTTTTGTCTTCATTTGCTCTACTTTGTGCATATTTTAGGTGCTTTATCTGGCAACTTAACATAGGGACTTTTGGTGTATGCTTAATTTTGAGGAGGACATGTAATCCTATTTAACCACATTATAGGTTTTGGAAAAGCTTCGTCCTTTGGACCAAAAACTGAAGTATCAAATTGACAAACTGGTGAAGACGGCAGTGACAGGCAGCCTCAGTAAGTGGGGGAAGCTGTAAGGTTATGTGTGGGCCATTCACAAAGTTCCAGATCTTGTAAAATCTCTTGGGTCTTTTATTTTAGGTGAGAGTGACCCACTCCGTTTTAAGCCTCATCCCAGCAATATGATGAGCAAGGTAAGAGGTAGCATTATCCTGATTTTCCTCAGGAATCTAAGCCTGAATGAGCCTTGTAATGCTCCTGGATCTCCTGGGATTCTCTTATTACCGTTGATTCCCAGCTCGTGCCTTAGAATGTTGAATGTGAGATTCCCCTTTCTCCCTCTTGTTTGTATTCCCACCTTCCCAGAGTACTTCATCTTTGGATTTTCTTATCACTTGTTTGACTAACGCTTCCTAAGTTTGTGGACATTATGTTCCTTTTGTAGTTGAGCTCTGAGGATGAGGAGGAAGATGAAGCAGAGGAAGGCCAGTCTGGGGCTTCAGGGAAGAAATCTGGAAAAGGGACAGCTAAGAAGTATGTTCCACCACGCTTGGTTCCAGTGCATTACGGTATGAACTGTGGAGGCTGCTTCCTCAGCATGAATTGTGTTTCTCTTCTCTGTTCTGCGATAACCCTTGCTGATTTTTATCACATAGATGAAACAGAAGCTGAGCGGGAGAAGAAGCGCCTAGAACGAGCCAAGAGACGGGCATTGAGCAGTTCTGTCATTCGTGAACTAAAGGAGCAGTACTCAGATGCTCCAGAGGAAATCCGTGATGCTCGGCATCCTCATGTTACTCGGCAGAGCCAGGAGGATCAGCACAGGTCCGAGTCCTTGCAGTTAGAAATTGTTTTCTATGCTGTAGAGACTTGGCCTTTGAATGACGATGATTAAGTCTAATTCCAAGAGAACCCACATTATCTAGAAAGTGGAGTGCAAAATTTGGTGTGACGGTTTCTAAGAGTTAGCGGTTTGAAGTACAGAATAGGAACTAGCGGGGGAAATGTCTTTTTTCTTCCCCCAGGGGTTCAGGCTGAACAAGTGCTACATGGAGGAGAATATATGCAGTTCCACCTAGTAGGATTTTAAAGTTCTGTGTTTCACTATCACTGCTGTTTATTTTCTGCAGAAAGCAAGAAAGTCACGTTTTTATAATGGCATGGAGAGTGCTAGATAAGTTCAGGGAAGAAAAGTAGAAAAGCAGTTATAAGTTGAACACAGACTCATCAACTTTGCCCAGGTGTCCATCTCTGCAGTTGGTAGGTTTGAGTGAGAAGGTTCATGTAGAGGATCCTGTTTATGGAACTGGAATATAAAGAATTTCCTGTTATAGTTTAAGTATTCCTGTGGATGGGCTGTGAGTTCATCTCTGGGGAGGAGGGAAGTTCTAGTGCAGAGAACATTTCATTGAGTATTGAGCATTGAGTGTTGAGCACACAGTATCACCTCACTAAATACTATAGTGACTTGCTATGAAATTTCTTGAGAACTGTCTGAACGTGGAGTGAGTAAACACCTGGGCCCAGGTTCTTGGCTGCAACTTTCTGCCTCTATGGTCTGAGCATGCTGCAAGTGGTGTCTGTGTTTCTCTGGCAGGATTAACTATGAGGAGAGCATGATGGTGCGTTTAAGTGTCAGTAAGCGGGAGAAAGGACGGCGAAAACGAGCAAATGTCATGAGCTCACAAATTCATTCCCTCACGCACTTCAGTGACATCAGTGCTTTGACAGGAGGAACCCCTCATCTTGATGAGGTGAGGAAGTGATACAGTGATGGGAGGTGACCTTCATGCTTTCAGCTAAATGTATGTGGGCTTATTACCATGAGGAACTTGGGAAGGGACACTAAACTTGGAAGCTCACTGCCATTCCTTCCCTTCTCCATGTGTCTCCAGGATCAGAATTCTACTAAGAAGCGGAAGAAGATACCTAAGAAAGGTCAGAAGAAAAAAGGTTAGTGAATGACTAGGACTTGGGTGATCAAGTGCAGGATGGGGTTTACGAATTGGGATGCCAGCTCCGGATTTGCCATCCTAGGTTTTACCAACCTTTATAGTATCTCTTCCATACTGGGTGTTAATCTCTTTAGAGGTGGGCATTTATTTTTTTCTTTCCCAAGATGAAAATCAGCATCATTCACAAAAGAGATTTCTGGATTCTATTTCTGAAGGCCCCACAGTCCCTGTTCAGGTTTCCTTAAGTAAACTATGAAAGTGTCACTTGAAGGAACCATTATCCCATTTCAGTTTCTATCCTGCTTCTAGTCTTTTGTCCTGGGAGGATATAGAGAGTATTGCTGAGGGAACCCACTCCTATCGAGCCCTTCTCTCTAGATGTCCTTTTTTTCTGTCCCTTTGGCTTTTCCCAACTGTCCTTTGCCTCATTCTTGGTTTCCCTTCCTTTCAGGTTTTCGGAGGCGGCGGTGATTATGGGTGTACATATTTAATTTATTTTTTGTCATCCTGGGATACTTCTAATTTCACTGTATGTAGGTTTTTTCCTCGGAATTAATTATTTGCTCTGGACATGTGGAAAGATCTTTATTAATAAAATTGATTTTACTTATGAATTGAAGCCCCTTTTGCACATGTATTATATGACTGGAATCACTGGGTATGGGGTATTTTTGGTGAGAGGGTGATGGAAAAGGGAAGGATGAGGTTTTGGGGGGAATAAGAAAGTTTGGCTTTATATGGTTTTCTTTGATAATACATTTTCACCAGAAACTAAAAATTGGTTATTTAATCAAAAAATATTGAGAGATTAGAGTAGTATAATCCACTCTTTCAACCCCACGTTGCCCCAAGTTCCTGTATGATTTGTTATAATTATAATACAGATCATCTGAAATATATGGATTTTAAGATTTATTAATGTATCTTGCTGGCCACCAGGTGGCATTAGTGGCTTAGGAAACCTCCTTCGGTGCTTGACTATAATCAAAAGCTAGATAGAACCTTTTCTCATTACCAAGAGTTATTCTTGTCTCCACTTCTCTGAAAATTTTTCCTTTCTTTCTAAAATAGCATGGACGTAGGGCTGATCTTAGGTCAGTTATTGAGAGTTAGAGTTTATCTGGAGAGAACAGTAGAGTGAATGAGAGGAGTGTGAAGAATCAGTATAGTCTTGTGTTTTTCAGCCTCTTTGACCCTCTTTCAACAAAGTCTTCAGTTTACCAGTGAGCAAACGCCAGCCCTTTTACAAAGAGCTTGTGAAAGAATGCCAACAAGCAGGCAGACAGAAAATTCCTGAAGACCAAGAGAATGAAAACCCCTCAGTCATATCAGCCCAAGTCAGGAGACTGGTGGGAGTTACATATCTGAGATCTTGTATTCTGTTCAGAGAATGACTTCTGTTAGTGAGAGATCCCTCTGGCCTTGGATAATGTAGAAGGTGGAAAGAGGGACGGGAAGAGAGTTGAGTCTAGAAGTAATTCATTGGAGTTAATGATGTGTCATGGAGAGGGATATAATTTGGATCATTACATCAGTAAAACCTAGTTGATTATAAGTCCTATGAATTTGGACTTACACTGGTCTGCCCAGTTGGGGTGGGGGGGGGGTCTGTTTTCAGTCAGCTGTAGCTTGGTAGGAAGTAGTTAAGAGAGACAACCCAGTACTGTCTTCTGTTAACTCTGTGATCCTGGGCAAATCATGTGACATCACTGGCCTTTAATTTTCCTCAGCTGAAAAATAAATGTATTAGACTGAGTCTCTGAGATTTCCTCCAAACCAGAGAGCCTAGAGCTGTTTCTCATGGATGGTAACCAAGATGCGCTTACTCCTGGGGCCTCTGACTTAGTCCCTGGCAGATCTGAGTGACCCTGATGTGCCCAGAGCCCTCATACTTCCATCTCCTTGAGTGAATCTAAGCAAAGAGCCTCAAGAACATATTTAGAGATTCTTTTTCCTTTCTGGCTGAACTAACTGGACAAGAGGTTAGGACTACTACATTCTCTTTTTAGGACTAGCTATTGCATTTGCATCTAATTTATTAAGGATTTTTGGATTGTGGGAACTGCCAAGGAAAAGGAGATGCTCTTTTTTTAAAAAAGATCTTAACTTTGTGTTACATCCTGAGCTAAGTGCTTTATACTTAATCCTTGCAAAATATATGTTATCTCTATTTTACTAATGAGGAAACTGAGAAACTTAGGTTATTTATTTACCCAGGGTTACACGACTAATGAGTTAGAGAACCAGTGCTTGGGGAACACAGAGGATGGAGGACTGCCAAGTGTCCTGGGGTTCATGAACGTCTTCAGCATTTTGTTTTTCCTTTTTTTTTCCTTTAAAAATGTATTGGTAGGTAGTTTATGACCTGTAGCTCTCCCCTCTTTACTGCACCATTTCTGTTCAAGCCCTTGCCTTCAAAGAAACCACAAGTTCCAGACACTATTCTGGCCTTTTTGTATTATAGGAGTGAACTGAACAGACAAAAATCCCTGCCTTTGTGGACCTTATGTTAATTGAATCCAGTCTTTAATCTTAGGAAATCTTGTTATCCCTGGCCTTCTAGATGACAGGCGATATTTGAAAGAGGTTTCCAATAAAAAATGAGTAATCTTGAGAATATTTGCACCAGAGTCATCAAACAATGTTTAGAGTCCATTGTTGACAAAGTTTTGCGTGGATTCTCAACCTGTAAAACAGGCAAAGGCTAGGTTACTGTGGTTGAAGCGGGGATGAGGGGTCCTGGAGCTTCGAGTTCTCATGGCCCACTTTCCCCAGGATTTCTGAGGAGCTCCTAGGAACCTTTAGAACTCCATAGAATGTACTTTAAAACTCACTTTTACAGTAGTAGGGCAGGGCAACTGAGAAGATTTCAGGGTTTCTTTATGGCTGTCGTTTGCTATTCTTTCTCTCATTCCTATTCAGATTTAGTTCTCTCGTTGTTCAGACCACATGAATGTCAGATTTCATCAGTGCAGTGCTAACGGCAGATCACTTCCAACGTTCACTAAGTAATGTATATCGTTAGTGCTCATGGGCACTTGTTCAGTTTTATGTGATGGTAAGGAGAGTCTTAGGATTTATTATTACCTGTTTAATTAATTATATTTATTTATTTATGGCTGTGTTGGGTCTTCGTTGCTGTGCGCGGGCTTTCTCTAGTTGTGGTGAGCCGGGGCTACTCTTGCTTGTGGTGGCTGGGCTTCTCATTGCCGTGGCTTCTCTTCTTGTGGAGCACTGGCTCTAGGCGCCTGGGCTTCAGTAGTTGTGGCTCACGGGCTCTAGAGGGCAGGCTCAGTAGTTGTGGCGCACAGGCTTAGTTGCTCTGTGGCATGTGGGATCTTCCCGGACCAGGGCTCAAACCCGTGTCCCCTGCATTGGCAGGTGGATTCTTAACCACTGCGCCACCAGGGAAGCCCTGTTTTAATTTATTTAATCTGTCATTATTAAAAATGTGAAGGATCCTTCCTCCCTGGAAGTACAACAAATACCACGGATCACATTTCTCTCTCCCCTCCATCTGCAGAGCTTTTGCATTCTCTCTGTCATTCTTTCTACCCCATCCCCCCACCCCCCAGGTCTGTTTGACTGGTGGGGGAACCCTTCCCTTTCCCTCTCAGAGCTTGGTGGCTCCCTGGGGGTTTTTAATGATGGTTGGGAGTTCCGAGGAAGCAGCTGAGTAAGGGGCATCCATTGCCCCAGGGAGGGAGCTGTACTCCAGCATCCAGTGGGGAAAGGAAATCACTTGGAAATAAAGAGAAAATCTTTTCTCCAGTACTGATAAGCCTTAGTATTGTCATCTGAGGGGGTGGAAGAGGGTTTGATCAAGGCCTTTTTTGTCTCTGAAGCTTTGTTTTGTTATGATTTTATGAAGGCTTGGGCAACTGTCTGTCAGGAGTTCACAGCAGTCTTCATGGCTACTGTATTAGAAAAACATGTTTATGAGGGAAGGATGACTCAATTATGTGCATTTTCAGCACCATGGAGAGTTCAAGCTTTCTCATCTTGTTCCTTGCCTTGGGTTGGTGGAAGGTACAGAGCTAAACCAATCCATAGAGCTGCCTGGTGTAGACCTGCCCTTACGCATAGCGCAGTTTATCTGTTCCATCTCCATTTCTGATTGGTATGGATTGAGTGTGAGTCAGCAGCAGTCCTGAGTATCCCCATCCTCCCTGGGATCTATTAGGTGTGTAAACCTCTGATTCATGTTGAGACTTATCCAAGGATTTGGCTAATTTGACTGAGTCATATGAATGAAATACTGCCTTCTGCTCTATTGGTAACATCATTCATATTGTGATGCACGAGGTTTTTAACAGCCCATGAGAAAAACTCTGTCCGTCCCCTGCTCTTCTTTGCCTTCAGACCCTTGAGGAGACTGAAAGTTGCTTTTTCATTCCTTGGGCTTGGCCTCTTTTTCTGCCTCTGCATGGAGAAAGGCATCATTGATCTGGCTCTCTGCCCAGTCTTGCTTTTGTATTTCTTTGATCTCATTGTTCAGAGGGTCTCAGAGAAGCCCCAAGAGCCATGCCTTTGCATGTTTAAGCTATTGATGCTTTTGAAATAACAGAGCGTTGCTGTGTAAGAAGTGTATTAAAGGTCTGTCTCAAACAAATTTGGGTCAATAGGTGGCAGTAGTCACCTAGTCCCGAGGCCCTGACACCCCCTGAGTACAAGCACATTTAATGGCCGTTATATTTAAGGTTGTGAGAAAGGAGGTCACATTGAAATAAAAATGGGGGAAAAGCAGTCCCTTTTGGTGGGATCTGGGAAATGCTGAGCTGTGCTGGGTTACTTCTGTGGAGGTGTTGTATGTCAGCTGTGAAGGGCACTGGCAGGAAAGAGCGGGGCCTCAGATTGGGCGATACCTAGGTGGGTACTAGAGCTTCTGAGAGCTGGAGTGAGACTGTGTTAAATGAGGACTTGTGCTGAAAGGATAGAGTCTAGGGTTGGGGGAGTAGAGAGAGGGAGAGAGGTGGAGGAGGGAGGGGCAGGGCTGTATGAAGGGACCATGGAAAGGGTGGGCTCTGATGGGGAGGACTGCAGTTAGAGGGGGAGGGGTAGGCTGCTGCAATACTGAGCCTATCTAATGGAGGAAGGGGCCAGGGAGATATTGGTCTGTGCTGAGCTGCATTGGCTCCCCTCCCCCACACTTCCCAAGGAGCCAGAGCAATGCTGGCAAATCTGTCTTCATGTATTTATTATTATTAAAAATGTGAAGGATCCTTCCTCCCAGGAAGCACAACAAATACCACTGATCACATTTCTCTCTCCCCTCCATCTGCAGAGCTTTTGCATTCTCTCTCTCTCCTTCCCACCCTACCCCCCACGCCCACCCCCCAGGTCTGTTTGTTGGGGGGGGCCCTTCCCTTTCCTTCTCAGAGCTTGGTGGCTCCCTGGGGGTTTCTAATGATGGTTGGGAATTTCAAGGCAATGCTGGGAGGAAGCAGCTGAGTGAGGGGCATCCATTGCCCCAGGGAGGGAGCTATACTCCAGCATCCCGTGGGGAAAGGAAATCACTTGGAAATAAAGAGAAAATCCTTCCTCCAGCTAATGAAAGAAGAAGCAGGCGCACACATGCCTTTCAGTACCTGGCATTCCTCCCCTTCCTTACCCTTCTCTTTTCTACTACCTGAATTCTGAGAGGGAAACCCCCTTGGAATGGAAAAAGCCAGGAGTTCTCTGTCCCCCTCCCTTACCTTGTTAAATCACTGTCTTCCCAGGAGAGCCATATAGAATTTAGTCTTCTAGCCCGCATGTTGTGTTACTGAGAGGCTTGAAGGGCAGAAGCCATGACTTCTCCCTCCCCACCTGCACCCCAGGCTCCCGTGCCCAGGCGGGGGCCTCTTTTGTTGCTGTCTGTAACCCTCCGCCATGCCCATAGGTGGTGCTGCTGTTGCTCTGCATGTAGGGTCCTCCCCAGCACCGGTCCTCCCCTCCCCTGGCGCCCTCCCCCTTTCTCCAGCCCTCTACTGCCTGATTGTTATTCCACCAACGTCTCCTCTACTGTTCCCTTTCTCAAATTAATTTTGTGGCGCTCTTTTTTCCGCAGTGCCATCTTCTTCCCCTCCCCCTTGCTCCAGCTCCCTTGCTTTCTCTGTCTCTATTTCTCTCTCTCTGTCTGTGGGATTTCCATCTCACTCCCCTATCTAAAATCTACAGTCTTCCTTACTTCCCTTTTTTTTCTTTATCTCTTCTGCCATTGGCATCTTTCTGATGACTCGTAATTAAAAGGGGCCATGGGTGAGAGTGAGTTAGAAGAGGACAGGGTTGGGGAACTCAGGGGTCAGTGTTAAGGGCTAGGTGAAGAGAAGGCCGAGGCTCTGGGGAGAATGAGTGGAGAAGGGAAAGTACACATATCCTTTGCTGTCCAAGTCTATTCAGTGTCTGGATTTTAGATAGAGTTCAGCTGACAAGGGACCTGGTGTTACCTGAACCTGTAGAATTTAGTTCCACTTGCTGGGAAAATGGAAGATGGAGAGTCACAAGAATTCAGATAATAAGGGCTTCATCCCAAAACTTTTGGTTTAGATTGCTAAGGATAGCTGTGCTTTTGTTATCCTGTGTTTTGTAGAATCTGGAGGAAAACCATGCCCTAAAACCTGTCCTGTGGTCCCTTAGGAAATGTCCTGTTTTTGATCTTTTGAGTCCTCAAATGGTCCTTGCCAGGGCAGCTGTGACGCCTACTTGGTGGGTACCCTGGCCCCCTGGTCACTACTGAGCACAATTCTGGCTGTAGAACCTCCTTTTTCTCTTGGGACTACTTCCTCCTCCTATCATTCCATGTCTCCTTTATCTCAGCCAAGTTCATGGGGTTCCCCACTCAGCCATAGCTCCCTTTATTTGTTTAGTCCTTCCAGAATATAACCCCAGTTCACCAGAGAGTACCCTTGCTCTTGCTCTTGCCCCACCTTGCTTCTTAACTTTATCTGGAAACTGCTCATTCATTGTGTTGACTACTACAACCCCTCAGCTAACTCAGCAGTGTTGTTGGTTGTAAAGTTACCCAGTTTCTAGGATGGCTAATTTTCCTCTTATTGAATTACTTTTGTGGATTAATAGCATCCTGGTAACTCCCTGGATAATAGTGCGGAGTCTTCGCCTTGTGTATGGCCTAGGAATTGCCCACAAGATGGATGGTGTGGCCTCTTTCTTTCATTCCCTGGTGAGAGGAGATCTTCCTTAGCATAAATGGCAGCCTCAGAATGACTGGCTTCCATTTTCCTTGCTGTGTGAGTCAAGGCTGACTCCTAGACTATGGAGAGAGGCAGCGCCCTGGAAAGAGCCACAGTGCAAAACACCACATCCTTCACTTTATTACCTGAGCCTTGGAGGTACCTATGGAAACCTCTCTTTTGCCTGCCTCTCCTGCTGTCTTAAGGTGTGTATATTGGTGGAGACAAATGGGCCAGTGGCTGCTTTGTTTCCTCAGCTTATTTTCCTGCTGTCCTTTTCAGAGACCTCTCATCCTATTCGGGGGACTCTAGTTAGGGTCGTGGACTCATGTAACTTAGAAACCTGTTAAGGTCTCTCTCTCTCTTTTTTTTTTTTTTTTTTTGTCCACGCCGCACAGCTTGTGGGATGGGATCTTTGTTCCCTGACCAGGGATTGAACCCGGGCTCCCAGCAGTGGAAGCGCTGAGTCCTAACCACTGGACTGTCAGGGAATTCCCAAGCAAGGCTCAGTAAATATTTGTTGCCTGAATGGTAGGGACTTTTCAGCTTTAGTACCTTCTACAAGAGTTATAAAATTTTAACTATTTCTTCTCTAGATGCTTACGGTACTGTAGCTAAAATTGTATTGGTTAAAATTTTTGTTTTCTTCCACTAGGTGCTATAGGGGAAAGTGGTTTGCCCAAAACTGTACAGATAAGTCATTAGCAGAGCTGGCGTTAGAACCCACATTCTCTCGGACACCTAGGTCTGACTTTTTGTTGACTACCCCGATCGAAGCCAGTGTTCCCATTTCATCCCCACAGTCACTGACAGCTTTGAAGCCAGCAGCACAGTCGGGTTTTGTAGCTAAGCCACCCTCGGCTGGCCTGCTGAGGGCGAGCATCAGCAGTGCGAGAGCTGGGGTGTGCAGGCAGAGAAGGTAGCCGACTCCCTGGGAAGGGCTAGCACTCCCCTCAGGTGTTACATAGTCCAGCCTCTTGGAGGGGACCTTGACAGTAGCAAGGTAGAGAATTTCTGAAGTCTTGGCTGCTCTTGCCCATTCCAGGTTTAATTTGACCTTACTGCTAACTAATATACCCCTTGCCCTAAGCCTTCCCCCGCCCCCCTTAAAAATATTTCAGGGCCGGATAGCGCATGGTTGGTGCTGGATGCCAGAAACTCTGGAGTCTCTGTTTTTTGCCTTGCAGCTCATTTGCAACTAACTGTTGGGTCCGGGGACCAACAAAATAATAAAAGGCTCTGTGGACCACCCACCTCCTCCTATTAGTGCTAATAATCCTAAATTTCTTTTTTTTTTTAATAATCCTAAATCTTAAAGAATATATCTCTACTGTAAAGGCATCATTGTGACTTAATAAATGTTCTTACAATTTTTGTTGTTAATTAAAGCCTAGACTAGAAAATAAGCTCAGAAAGCATTCGTGTATTTCCACTAGGACTGAGCCTGTAGCAACTTACTCTGAGAACTGCTTTGTCTCATCTGCCAGCCTTGGGTTTAGCCCCACGGGTGAGATCTGGAGAATAAAAAGCCCTTGAGTGTCTACTTCCTCTTCCCCAATTTCGATTCACTCACTGCTAGCTCTTGCAGAAAGCACTAGGTGGTAAAGAGATCAAATCAGAATTCCTAGCCAGGAAAACCCTGTCTCTTAGCTACAATGACCCTTGTCTGCCATTGCGTTCAGTTCTGTGGCAGTTAACACCAGAGAAGATTCATCTGGCTTCATACCCTCCTTCTCAGTTTCTTTCAGTCAAGTCTTAAGTAATCTATTGCTGATGGCAGGCTTCTCTTGCCCTTTTATTCCCTCCCAAGGCTTCAAGCTCCAAAGCTTCCTAGATGCCTCCCACCAAAAGGGTGCTTTCTGAAACCCAGCCTTTCCTCTCTTTCTCATCCCTCAAGTCCTCAAATTGATCCCCTAATGGCTGTATTTCCCTCAGAGTGTCAGGTGACACCCTTAAAGAGCCTGCTGGGTGCTGCTAAAAATCCCATTCCTCACCCATCTCCCCGCTGGAGCTCCTGGAATCAGATTCTGCAGCCTCCTGTCATCCTAGCCTCCTTTTGTGTTCATTTGGAAGCTTTTCTCCATTGCTTTTGATAAATTCCTGGTGTGGCAGAAGTATCCAGAATTTAGGAAGATCCTATGGGATGAGTCCCCTGTCTCCGGCACCTTTGTTGACCCTCAGAGGGATCTGCTCGTGCCCCCCTCCCTGCAGTGCCTCCGTACCCCCCTGCCTGGCCTAGGCTGGGCGGGATCAAATGTGGAAGTCCTCTGCACAGACACTCCAGCCCTCTTTATCCTTCTTGGCAAACAAAGCATGGCTCTGCCCCTGACTTCCTCCTCTTTCTCCTCCATTATTTCTTCTCCTTCACCTTGTCCCACTTCTCCCTTCCCTTCATGAATACCCTTCATTCCTCTTCCTTTAAATCTCCTTCTCGTCCACTTGCTCACCGTCGCCCATCTGCGCCCGCTCTCTCTCCACACACGCACACACACCCCCACCCCGTCTTTCATTTTCAGTAGCCGTCTTCCTCATCGCCTGCCCATACTGAAGAAGCAGCATGCTATGGGAAGAATGGCTGCAGAGTGGGTCCCTGGTTGTCAGAGTAGGCGGTCCCTTTTTCTCCAGAGGATCAGTGGCTGTCTTTCCCCATCTTGTCCTCAGGAGCCAGGGAACCCCAAGACGCTGGCTGTCTTTGGGGATAAACAGCTCTCCCCTTCGCTTCTCCCGGTCGTTCGGCTCCGGCACCCCCTTGTTTGGCTCTTCCTGAGTGTGGTCTGTCCTTGTTTCTCCCACCCTTTCTCTCGTCTCTCATCTTCTCCCTCTTTCTGTCTCTCCCCAGCACAAAGCGGCGGCAGGACTGAATGTGTCTGTCTAGAGGCTCTGCCAGGCTGTGCCCCTCACTTTTGCCCCTCCCCCGTCGCCGTGCGTGCTGTTGGGGGGAGGGTTGGAGGGCGGTGGCATGGTGCCAACCAACCCAGAACCATCTGCGGTGCCTTCTGCACTGAGGCGGGCTCTGTCTCTCCCGCCCGCCTCCTCTCCCACTCTTCCTCTCCCATTTTTAATTAGCTGCTGAATTAATTAAATCCCACACGCTAATTAACATTCCTACAGGGAAGAATGCTAGGTCAGAAAAGTAGGAGGTGGTAAAGCTTCTGTCCATTTAGGATAGGAGACTTAGGGATGGAAAGGGGGCTGAAGGGTTGAAGAGGAAAGAACAATCTAAGAGCAGAAAGAAATCTGAGGGAGGTGTGAAGAGACAGAGAAGGGAAATCATGGAGAGTGGAGCCTATTGAAGAGAATAATTAGAATTAGGAACATTGGAGAAATGAGAGTGTCTTGAAGCTTCTAAAGATTAGAGGTAGAGCTGTGGGTCTCAAACATTAGCATGCATGAATAACCTGAGAAATAATGATATAGAGGATGCTAATTTGCTGCCTTGAACGTCTTCTAAAGAAATAAATCTCAATTTTAATAAGAGTGCTTTAGGTTAGAAATGAAGGAGAACTTCCTCCTTGCAAGTCAGTGACATGCTCTAGTGAAGGAACTCTTTGGGAGATAAATTCTTATCTGTCTAGAATGGTTAAAGTTTGCCCAAAGCCGGATGAACTTTGAAGGTTTTTTCTAGACAGACACATTAATCCTTAAATGTGTACTGTGTCCTGGAGAACCAAGAACATCCAGGATAGGAAAATTCAGGATTCATTCTCAGTTCCCTTTCCTCCTTGCATTCAGGGTGAACTTTGAGTTTGATCTCTGTGGTCCAGTCAACATTTTTGGGATGAGCCTTCTCTTCAAATCAGATAATTACTTCCTTGGGGTGTTTAGTGCACTGATTCCTAGCTAGGATTTCAAAGAGATGACTGTCTGATGGCTAGCGTGGCTTCTGTCCTTGACCGAGGGCTGGAGAGACAAGAGAAGAGCTGCAGATGTATATGGAGCAGAAGAAGGGAGGCTGGGGTGTGCATTGACAAGGGTGTGGTTGGCACTGAAGATTCTGTTAAGGTCACTACTGTGATCCGACCTGAAAAAAAGAGGAACATCTTGCTTGTCATCGTTTTTCTCCTCTGAAAAGTAAAGGGACTATATTCAATGCAGATTGAGACTCCTCCCTGTCTAGCCCTTCACCAAAGAACTGAAGTCTGGGAGGAGTCCCTTGGGTTAGCAGAGCCTCCTGATGGCAGCTATCCCAGTGTTTCCCAACTGTTTTCAGTCTGAAATACACCAGGAGCAAGTTCTATCATGTCTACTCTCCTAACCACCGTTCACTTAGATGGCATTCCCCACTGTTATTCATACTGCAGTAATTAATTCACTCAAAAGTTTGCATGTTAAACGTGCAGAGTAAAGAGTGTCATTAAGAAACATTTATTAAGCACCTACTATCTGCCAGACAAACTAGGCATTAGGTTTAGATATAAAAATAAGGGATGAGATAGAACTGCTACATCTAAGGGGTTTATATTTTGGTTCAAAGGGGAAATAAAGAATATACAATAAAGGGCAGTAACTCACTTTGTGTGTCTATGTGCAAATGGGTGTGAACTCCTTGTAGCACCTATTCCCTGTGCTGCTTTTGTGTCCTCTTATATTGTTACTTACTCTTTCTTATATATGTGTCTTAGCTGTCCACAGAGATGGGATGCTAGCTCCTTGAGGGCAGAAATCCAGGTCTTTAAAGTGAGGTACACATAGCACTAGCCTAAAGCCTTACACATTCCCAGCTGTTCGGCAAATGTGTTGAATTGGCAAAGAGCCATATATCAAGGTATAATAGTTGCTTTAGAGTCTGTGACATTCCTAGTTGTGGTAAATATTTGTCCTCTGGAGGGAGGACACAAAAAGTTACAATAAGTATGATGATGAGTAAGATAATTATGTAATGCCCAAGGGAGGTCACTACACAGTATAATAGTGCTTAGGCTCCTCAATAGGATTCTAAGCCAGTTCCTAAAGAGGGGCCGGGGCTGAGGAGTGGCAGTGGAGTGCAGAGGAAAGGACATAGGCTTATTTTTATATGTACTGTATTTCCTTTTACTGTTTTATAGACATTTCTCACCATCTTCCCACTCCAAAATTATGGTTAGGCCATTTGTACACATTTGTACCCTGTTTTGTTCACTTAGCGTAGTGGTGTATTTTCTTATGCTATTAAAAAGTCGGATTAAAAAATACTTAATCAACATGTAATATCTCATCATGTATATACCATAATTTATAAGATCATTTCTTTTTGTTAGACATTTATGATGTTTGCAGGTTTGTCGTTGTATTTTCCTTCTGTGACAGCTACCCACATCTTCATACAGAGTCTTTGCAATTTTCTGAAATGGAATTTCTGGGCCAAAGGATAAAGACCACCATTCTGGTCTGTGGAGTGACTGCATTAGATTCACCTGAAGGAGGTTATGATTATTTTTATTTTTTCTTTTTTAATTTTTTTAAAAAAATATTTATTTTTGGCTGTGTTGGGTCTTTGTTGCTGCCTGTGGGCTTTCTCTAGGTGCGGCGAGTGGGGGCCACTCTTGTAGCTACTCTTGTAGCCGCGTTGCGGTGCGCGGCTTCTCATTGCGGTGACTTCTCTTGTTGCGGAGCAGGGCTCTAAGGCGCACAGGCTTCCATAGTTGTGGCTCGCGGGCTCAGTAGTTGTGGCACACAGGCTCTAGAGCGCAGGCTCAGTAGTAGCGCACGGGCTTAGTTGCTCCGTGGCATGTGGGATCTTTCCAGACCAGGGCTCGAACCCATGTCCCCTGCATTGGCAGGCGGATTCTTAACCACTGCGCCACCAGGGAAGTCCCTATATTCCTTAAAAGAGTTTATTTTTTGAGTAGGTAAAAAATGTAAACACTACAAAAGGGAATACAATGTAATTTCCTTTGTACCTTTGTCCCTCATTTCCCTCCCCAGAGGTGTTCTATGCATGTATAAGCACATGTATAGATAAAGAACGTTTGTAAATAAAGAGATCATTTGATCCCACCTCCCGGAAATTCTAATCTAGTCTGAAGTGGAACCTTGGAATGTCTCTTTTCCTCCCCTAATGCGTTCTAGCTAACTCTACTATGCAACCAGATTTGGGACCATCACGTTAGATGAATTCTTGGGATTCTTTTCAGGTCTAAAATTTAATGACTAAAACTCACAGAATTAGTAATTTAAAAAAAATAATGATTAATGTTACAACTAACTCATCAAGTATCATAGATTCTCTTTGGAATGATCTCAGAGATCCAATTTTTGATACTGAATTTATTATTATTAATACAAATAATGGTCACCATTTATTGAGTGCTTACCTGTGCCAGGCTCTGTGGAAAGTACTTTTTATACATTCTCACTTAAACCCCATAGCACTCCATGTACTAGGTAATTCTTAAACCAAGGCTTTGGAAAGATTAAGCAGCTTACCCACAATCAAGGGACCATTAAGTGGCAGAGTGAAGATTTGAACTCAGGCCTCTTACTCCAGGCTGATGTTCATTACCCTCTACCTTCCACCCTCATCATTAGATTATACTATGCCTGGTGTTTGGTAACTTGCTTTTTACACTAAAAACATACCTTGAACATCTTTCATTTCATATATAAAGGTGTATATATCTATATATACATAATTTAGTTCATTTTTAGAGGGTGTTGGTCATTATTTACTACACATGAATACATTTCTAAAGCAGGTTTCAAACAATACAGATAAGGGAAACCCCTTTGATTTTCACTGCAGTTCTTACAACCACTATTATCAAATTCATGTATATCTTATGGATTCTTTTCCATGTATTTATGTATGTACAGAAATACATGGTCTTGTGAGTGTTTTATAGTTACTTTATTTTTACATAAATGGGAGCACACTATACATAGGGTTTTATAACTTGCTTTTTTATCTTAATAATATATCTTAAATCTTTCCATATCTCTGCCTAAAGGTCTTTCTCAATTTTTTCACTGCTACATAATGTCTATAGTTTATGTAACTATTTCCCTAATGATGGGAATTATTCTAAACACTGTTGTTGTAAAGAGTATTAAATTATTTTTCTCATAAATGTCTAGAAGTAGAATTGCTGGATAGAAGTTTGAAATGTTAACAGAGACTGAAGTTGCCTTCCGAAAAGGCTAATAAGCCAGTTTATACTTCCACCGGCAGCCTGTGAGAGTGCCATTTCCCTTGCCAGCACAGGACACGCTGCAGCTCTTCCCCTGAATTTGCTTTATGTTAATTGCTTCTTCTGGATAGTCTCTTGCAGAACAGGCCAAATATTGACAGATCTCTTTTGATTAAACTCTAGGGTAACTTTTCCCCTATTATTTTTGACCTCTGTCCTGGGCCTGTTCTCTGACATACATAGACTTTTTTTTTTTTTTTTTTTTTAAGAGGCTAAATCTTGTGTCTCTTCTGGAACATCCTCTTGCCTGTCTGCATCTCCCTCCTGCAATCAGTGATAGGTCTGCAGTGGTTCAGGCATAACCCTGCTTACAGCCAGAGTGACTTATCTCAATTACCTATTGGCACAGGGAGAGGCAAGTTGAAGAATTACGTAACACTTTGTTTCAACGAACTGCTTATTTTCTGCTTTAACACTTTCTTTGTTTACTAGCTGTTGTTATTCCACATTTTTGTGATCTGTTCAGAATGTGTGGGTCAGGCTACCTTGAGTGGAAGCCACTAAAGGGCGGGATCATCATCAGTTCATCAAGAGGCCTCTTGATTATAGGGCAGCTTTGGCTGGCACCCAGACTGAAAATGGGCCTGCCCTGCCGTCTTTTGGATCACAGACACAGGAATAAGTAAACAACAATGAGAAACAAACAATTCTAAAATTAAATGAGAAGAAATAAACATTGTTTGATACATTAAAAAGTTCAGTTGCCTTGGGCTTCCCTGGTGGCGCAGTGGTTAAGCATCCGCCTGCCAATGCAGGGGACACGGGTTTGAGCCCTGATCCGGGAAGATCCCACATGCCGCGGAGCAACTAAGCCCGCGAGCCACAACTGCTGAAGCCCGCGCGCCTAGAGCCTGTGCTCCACAACAAGAGAAGCCACCGCAATGAGAAGCCCGCGCACCGCAACGAAGAGTAGACCCCGCTCAGTGCAACTAGAGAAAGCCCGCGTGCAGCAACGAAGACCCAATGCAGCCAAAAATAAAAATTAAAAAAAGTTCAGTTGCTTTAATAATTATCAGAGGAAAAAGAAAGATGAATTCAGGAAGCCTTCTATTCCTAAGGCTTGATTTTTCTCCTATGTGAGTAATGGAAGAATAAATATGTGGAGGGGTAAGAGCCTCTTGAAGCCCTGGGGATCTGGGGTCCTTGAATAATTTGGAGTGTTTGCCTCTGTGGCCATAGAAAGTACAATTGGGTAATTTAGCTTCCAGATCTTCTTTTTTTTTAAATAAATTTATTTATTTATTTTTGGCTGCGTTGGGTCTTTGTTGCTGCGCCTGAGCTTTCTCTAGTTGCAGTGAGCGGGGCTACTCTTCGTTGTAGTGCGCGTGCTTCTTGATGCAGTGGCTTCTCTTGTTGCGGAACATGGGCTCTGGGCTTCAGTAATTGTGGCATGCGGGCTCAGTAGTTGTGGCTCATGGGCTGTAGAGTATAGGCTCAGTAGTTGTGGCGCACGGGCTTAGTTGCCCCATGGCATGTGGGATCTTCCCAGACCAGGGCTCGAATCCGTGTCCCCTGCATTGGCAGGTGGATTCTTAACCATTGCGCCACCAGGGAAGTCCCTAGCTTCCAGATCTTGATGGCATGAACTGATGAATGAAGAAAAAAGTGACAGTGAGGGATCATTCAAGAAATTCCAGAGCATTAGATCTGGAAGGAAGTTTGGAGGTCGTTTAGCAATAGCATATGGCTTAATGCGTTTTGGGATCTGAAAAAACCTGACCTTAAAACTCAACTCCCTAGCTGCATAGCTTTTAGCAAGTCACCTATCTTCTCTGAACCTCAGTTGCTTCGTTTGCAAAATGAAGATAATAACTACTTCATAGAATTTTACGAGGAATGGAAATAAGTATAAAGCATTTCTCATAGTACCTGGCATATAGAAGGTACTTTGTACATGTGGTTATCACATGGGCCAGCACCCTCATTTGCATGAAGAGACTGGTTCAGGGAGTGACATGGACAGCACAAGTTCATGAGTTGTGAGTAGCAGAGCCAGACGCCGATTTAGAGTTCTTGACTTTTAGCCCAGTTTCCTTTCTACCACCCCACAATGCAGGCTTTTTTTCATTCATTCTTTATCTTAAAAAGGAAAAGAAAAAACATGCCACCACCTCCTACTTCCCTCCCCTCCATACACATTCTTCTTTGTGTATAGAGTGTTGTTCTTCTTTGTGTATAGAGTGATAATTGGGACAGAAACCCTACAGAGGTACAGGATAGGAGGCAGTATTCAGTTGGAGAGGCTTAATTGACCAGCTTATCAAAACTGGCAGCAAACTGGTGATCCTGGATCTAGCTCTGGCTGTGAGCAGGGAGGAATGTACTTTGAGTTCCTCCCTTATTTCCAACTGTGCTTGCCGGCTCTGGCTGGCCAGGACTCCCAAATGGATGAGGCTGATTTGAGCCAGCATCCTATTGGCCAACTCTGTTTCCTCCTAACCAGGAGCTGCTGGGAGGAAAATGTCTGGTTGGGCTCTGGGATTTTTCTGCAATCTGCAGAGGGAAAAAGGGAGGAGGGGGTAAAACTGGAAGGTACAAGGCTGAGGCTCTGGCCTCAGCAAAGAGATGCAAATGCCTGGGAATCCTTGGCTCCCTTATGGCTAAATTCTGTGCAGAGATTGCCCTGGATGGAGGAAATTGGCCACACTCACCCCCTCTCCTTCCCGACCTTCTGTCGGGAACTGTTGTATCTTGTGCTGACTAGCATGGCTGCCAGATCCCTCTTCACTGAGGCACCCTGTGCTCTAGACCTTTATCTGCCTTTCTGGATCATATTTTATTTTTTCATACCACCCCTTCCCAAAAGACCATTTTAAAACAAATTAATTTATTTATTTTTGGCTGTGTTGGGTCTTCGTTGCTGCACGTGGGCTTTCTCTAGTTGCGGTGAGCGGGGGCTACCCTTCGTTGCGGTGCACGGGCTTCTCATTGCTGTGGTTTCTCTTGTTGCGGAGCACGGGCTCTAGAAGACATGCTCATTTTTATCTGCTTACTTTCCAAGATGAGATATTTAAACTTCACACCTAACTGCTAAAGAGGCTGTCAAAATGTAAGGTACAGGGCTTCCCTAGTGGTGCAGTGGTTAAGAATCCGCCTGCCAATGCAGGGGACACAGGTTCGAGCCCTGGTCCAGGAAGATCCCACATGCCGCGGAGCAACTAAGCCCGTGCGCCACAACTCCTGAGCCTGCACTCTAGAGCCCACGAGCCACAACTACTGAGCCCGTGAGCCACAACTACTGAAGCCCGTGAGCCACAACTACTGAGCCCGCGCGCCACAACTACTGAGCCCACACGCCACAACTACCAAAGCCCGCGCGCCTAGAGCCCGTGCTCCGCAACAAGAAGAGCCACCACGAGAAGCCCACACACTGCAATGAGGAGTAGCCCCTGCTCGCCGCAACTAGAGAAAGCCTGTATGCAGCAATGAAGACCCAATGCAGCCAAAAATAAATAAATTTATATATAAAAAAAAGTAAGGTACAGAGTCAAGACACTCTGGTGTGTGCCCTTACCTGTGGGCATGCTTCACCTTAGCTCCACACTGCTGCCTTCCTCCACTAACTCAGTTTCTCTTCTTGTTTCTCCAAGTGCAGTTTTAATTTGTTGGATTTCTGGTGGGAAAGAAAGTGGCACGCCCACCTCACAGGTCCATTTCTTCTGGTCCTAATCCTAGGCAGAGCCACATACTAGAGTTAGGTAGATTTAGAGAAGAGACAGAAAAATGGTGACTTAGTAAGTCACCTAGCTCTGGTCTGCACCAGAGTTCCTCAAGGTGTGGCCCAAACAATACCTGTTATTACAATCACCTTGGGGAATGGGGAGAGTTGTTAAATGCATATTTCTGGGTCCTTCCCCTGTCCTATTGAATCAGAGTCTCTGGAAAGGTGACCTGGGAATAAGCATTGTAAAGAAGCGTATCAGGTGACTCTTGTGCTTACTCCAGTTGGAGAATCAGGGCTGTAGAGGTTGGTGTTTTAGTATGGGGTGGCCTGGAGTAGGGGACTAAAGTCTGTGGAGGAGGGCTCAGCAGCCTCATTGAGCACTGGTCAGGAAAGTGCTCAAGGTTCAGCAGGAAACATCCCACTTAAACATCCAGGTTTTCCTGAGTGGCATGTTCTGCAGGCAGTGATGGAGACAGAGGAGGATGTGGGGTATTCATCAGCCCTCTTGCCAGAAGGTAGAAACCCAGCCCCAGGTGATGGAATTAGTCAGATGGGGCCGGCCGAAACATGTACCCTTTTAACCTTAGCTTCATTCATTCCAATACTTATTGAGCTCCTCCTATGTGTCAGGCACTATTATAGGTGGGATACATTCTTGAACAAAGCCAAGATCCCTACCTGCCAGAGGCGAGAAGTAGAAAATAAACAATAAAACAAGTAAGTCAGATAGAAGGTAATAAATGCAATGGAAAAAAGGAAAAGCAGAGCAGGGTAAAGGGGCTGGGTGGGGTCAGGAGTCAGTATTAAATGTGAGGTCAAGTAGACCTCCTGAGCAAAGGGCAGGAGGGAGGGCGGGGTGGCTGGGTGTGCAGTTGTCTAGGGAAATGCACCCGCCTTAGAGAACAGACAGTGCAAAGGTCCTGCAGTGGGGAGCAGATCTGGTGTGCCCTTCAGTCTGGGGCTCAAGGTCTTAAGCCATTTCCCTAGAAAAGTTACTACCATGACCCTAATTGTTTTAGTGCTCAGGACCAAAAAGAAATCTGACAGTAGCCTTAGAAGACATGAGCTGAGCTGCAGAATTGGAAAAGGTCAGCGCCAGAAGGAATACAGGAAGTCCAGTGCCACACTGAAGGAGTGGCAGAGATGGGATCACACTGTGGTTCCCCTTCATGCTCACTAGTGTTAGATTTTTCTGGGGAGTTTTGTTTGAGATTAACCCTCCTGAAGGGTAGGGGGGTTCACGTTGGGCTGTGGAAGTGGTGGGCTTGGAGGACTTTTCATCTTCCCTGAGGGTCCCACCCCCCAGAGGCCATCGCTAACCAGTCTCTCCCCCTTCTTTGCTGCTAATGGTGGGAGCCTTAGAGAGTGGCTGTCAGGCAGAGGGGTGGTTCTAGAAGACCATATACGGTTTATCAATGTTGAATTTTGTAGCTCGCCTCTGCCGCCACCGTTGGAGGGAGCGGCCAGGCTTGGCAACATTATTTGATAATAGAATAATCATCATTTATATTGCAGCTCGGAGTGCCTCTGCTACTGATAACGGCTCAGTGCCTGGGTGTTGGGGAGATAAAACAGACTCTAGAAGGGAAAGTGAACTGGCTTGGAATCCATGACCCTGGAAGGCTGGACTTTGGCCTCTCTCACCTCTGAGAGGGGACAATTTAGCAAAGATGTTCCCCAGGGATAAAAGCAGCCCTAAAATGCTTTCTTTAAAAAATGTGACCTGTGAGCACATCTAGGTCATACCTCTTGCCCTCCCTGGTTGGGTAGTTGACTCCACTTTGTCCCCCCCTTTATCAGATCATTCTTCAGCCGTGGGAGTAGTCAGCAGGTGGACAGTGGGGGCACACTATGAAGCGGCTCTGTGAGCCCAGTGACAAAAGGCCATCCTGTCAGGTACACGGGAGGGAAGGAGGAGAGGGGTCAGCCAGTTCTCTTACAGACTCTTAGGTTGGAGCTCCAAGGGACCTTGTGATTCCTGCAAATTTGGACGTAGACCTCTTCCGCAAATAAGAATTGTATTTCAGAGCTCTTCTGTCTTTCCGATGGTGTGGCGAGCTGTCTTGTGAAGAGAGTCATCACTTGTGAAGTTGTGGGTGTGTTTCTGTACCGGGAGGGTGGCCGTGAACTGGGCAGCGTTCACACAGCAGGACCCAGAGAGCAAAACCAATTTAACAGGGGGACTTCTCTGGCGGTCCAGTGGTCAGGACTCCACACTTCCACTGCGGAGGGCCCGGGTTCGATCCCTGGTCTGGGAACTAGGATCCCACAAGCTGCATGGCATGGCCAAAAAAACCCAATTTAATAGCGTTCTCAACCTTTGAAATGAGCTAGACTCCATCCATCTCCATTGTCCATCAGCTCCCCAAAGGGCTGTGCTGGAAAAGATGGGCCCACGCTGTGGCGGGATGGTGGATGTTCAGAAGCTTGGGGAAGCCGTGGTTCCTGAGGTCTCCGAGGGTCTCCTCACTCTCATGAGATGTGTGTCCCTGCAGGTTGAAGACAGCCTCTCCTCTTGAGGACTCTGATGGCCAGGCTAAGCAACCTCAGGGACTCCAGATGCCAAAGTGAGAAGGACAAGAAAAGGGAAAGTTGCTAGGAATACAGCAGGAGGTGTCCCAGGAGACATTTGGGGTTTCCTGACCAGATTGGGATTGAGGCTGGGATGGGAGTAGAAGCCTTGTGTTGATACCAGTGATACATAGTGGGGTCGGGGGTATCCTGGAAGGGAGGGCAGAGATGGCTTAGTGCTGATGTTCTGAACCCAGGGTATTAGGAACACTTAGGGAGAGTCTGTAAAGCACGAACTCCTGCCCCCATCCCCACTCCTTTGGGAATAGACTCTCCAGAGGCAGGTAGATGCTGCAGGGTTCCAAAGGGGGGGGGGTGAGGGCCAAGGCAGGGTGGAAAAGACAGGCCCAGGCCTTAGTCCCAGAGGAAAAAGGGAGTCTGGGTGAAGCTTTTAAATAGTATATGTTTGTGATAAACCTCGTGCTGGCCTTGTCCTGAAGATTTTTTGTTTTTTTTTTTAATATTATCTTGACTTTTTTAAAAAAATTTATTTATTTTTGGCTGTGTTGGGTTTTCGTTGCTGTGTGCGGGCTTTCTCTAGTTGCGGCGAGCGGGGGCTACTCTTCGTTGCAGTGCACGGGCTTCTCATTACGGTGGCTTCTCTTGTTGTGGAGCACGGGCTCTAGGCGCGTGGGCTTTAGTAGTTGTGGCTCCCGGGCTCTAGAGCGCAGGCTAAGTAGTTGTGGCTCGCGGGCTTAGTTGCTCCGTGGCATTTGGGATCTTCCCGGCCCAGGGATTGAACCCATGTCCCCTGCATTGGCAGGCAGATTCCTAACCGCTACGCCACCAGGGAAATCCGTGTCCTGAAGTTTTAACAACAGAAAATAGAGGAACAGAGCTAGGCTAAAGGTCAAGAAATCTCCGTCCTAACATCAACACTACTGTTTAGTGGCTTTGTGACCTTGGACAAATCACTTCACCTCTCTGAGTCTCAGTTCCTTTTACTCTAAAATTAAGGGATTAGGCTTAATGGTTGCTAAGGTGTCTTTCCAGCTCTGAAAATACAGGTCTGTGATTCTAAGAGTGATTTAGTTTCTCTGCCACAAGGTGGTTTGGTACCTTGTTGTATTACATTTGGAAGGCGAGAGCTTGGGTGCTGCGCTTTGTTTATGGAATGTGATACCTGGGGCCAGCTCATCCATCTGCCAGCTTCTAGGCCAGGACCACCACTGATCACTTGACAGAGCTTTCCCTATAAGTGGGACACTGCTTCTGTGGGAATAAAATTCATTAAATTAGAAAATTTTAAAATGAGGGTTCCAGGGTCCAGTGAGTTTGACAATCAGGGTTAAATGCATTCAACAGTTTCTAATTTTAAAATGAGGGTTCCAGCATCCAGTGAGTTTGACAATCAGGGTTAAATGCATTCAACAGTTTCTTTTTTTTTTTTTTTTTACAAGATTTCTCAGAGCCTTTAACACACCAGTATGCATCTTGAATCTCTTAAGAGGGAGAATATGTAGTATATACCAAATAATTTGATTGTGAGATCCATTTTTCTTTATTTATTTACTTATTTATTTATGGCTGCATTGGGTCTTCGTTGCTGCGTGCAGGCTTTCTCTAGTTGTGTCGAGCAGGGGCTACTCTTCGTTGCGGCGCGCGGGCTTCTCACTGCGGTGGCTTCTCTTGTTGCAGAGTATGGACTCCAGGTGCACGGTCTTCAGCAGTTGCGGCGTGTGGGCTCGGTAGTTGCAGTGCGCAGGCTCTGGGATGTGCAGGCTTCAGTAGTTGGGGCCCGCAGGCTCGATAGTTGTGGCTCGTGGACTCTAGATCGCAGGCTCAGTAGTTGTGGTGCGTGGGCTTAGTTGCTCCGCGGCATGTGGGATCTTCCCGGACCAGGGATCGAACCCGTGTCCCCTGTACTGGCAGGAGGATTCTTAACCACTGCGCCACCAGGGAAGTCCCGAGATCCATTTTTCTAAGGAGCATCTCATCGGATTCACGTGTCATAGAGCACCCCGAGAATGAAGTTTCACTATACTGACATCTCTTTTTCTTTAAAAACAACAACTCAAAGTTAGATGCCGTTACTCGCTTTTTCCCAAATCCTTGACCTTCAAGGTGGTAGGGGTGTCCACTTTTCCTACGCTGGAATCCTAAAGACAGACTGTCTTGTGTCACGGTCTTCCTAGGGCAGCCTTGCAGGCAGTGCCGGTGATCCTCAGTGAACTGCTGTTGAATCGACATCCCTCACGGTTCCCCATACGCTGCCCCATTCTCCCAGCAGCAGACACTCACAGGGTGCCCCCGACCTTGACAAGGGGTAGCGAAGGCCAAGTCAAGAGGGCTCCTCTGAGCCCAGAGTCTGGTCTTGGTGACCTGGTCTGAGGGTCACTGGGGCTGGATGGACCAAGTAGTAGCTGTTTACTCAGGTTTGGGGTTGGTTTTCTGTAAGAGACAGGGAAGAAAGCTGCCAGAGTCCGCCCCCTAGGAATATATACTTGTCCAGGCTGGGCGGGGATGAGGAGTCGGCTGTGTCTCATTTGGGCAGGAAAGGCTGGGTCACTCTCACTTGGACTCAGTTTTTACACGCCCTTTTCCATGCCGCTGTCTTGTCACTCTGCCCTCCTTCTCCTTCATCCTTCTTTTGGATTCTTTCTGTCTCCCAGCTGCTCTGCTAAGCAGACAAACTCTCCTTCCTCCTCCCCCATCCCAGTCTCCTCTTCACACTCCCTCTGCCCCCCCAGCCTGGCAGCCTGCCCTTTAGGAATGTTAATTAGCATTCCCGATTTAATTAATTCAGTAGCTAATTAATGATTGGGGACTGGGGGTGGGGAGCTGGGGTGCAGGGGAGTTGGGGGCTGGAGGTGGCAGGGAGAAACAGCGGAGACTGCAGAAGGCATCGCAGATGGCTGTGCGGTGGCTGGCACGGTGCCCACTGCCGTGGATGCAACACTCACACGCACGCACACGTACACACACACACACACGCACACACACACACAAAAGGAAAGGGTGATCGAGAAATAAAAGCAGGGAGAGAAGGGCACAGGGGCCCTGGGAACTGGGGGTGGGGAAGGCTCTAGATCTATTTGAAGCTGCTCCGGAAGTGGAAGAGGGAAAAAAAAAAAAAAGAAAGCACCACAGGCGCAGCGAGAAGAGAGCTCTCCCGATACCCCACCCCGCCCCCACCCCACCCCAGCCACCCCTCCTCCCTGGCATGGGATTCATGGGCACCAGCTGAGGACAGGGTCCCCTCCCTCTGCCTTCCATAAACATTGGCACCGAGGACCCAGACTCAGAAGGACACGACATTCCCAAAGAAAATGGTTTTCCTTTTAAGTTGCTTTGTAAAATACATATGTATCTATTTTTTAAAAACATTGCACCCGTTTTGGTGTGAGGGCGAGGCGAAGGAAAGAAGGTGACTGAGCCAGGAGGAGAGAGCACAGATGGCTTGGTGGTGGTGTGGTGTGGTGAGTTGTGGGAGCAGCAGAGGGGTCCGGCAGAGGTTGGGCGTGGGCGGATGAGGACCCTGTTTTCCTCTTTTCCTTTTGCTGCGGATGAAGGAGAGAGAGAGAGAGAAAGAGAGAGAAAGGGGGTGGGGAGAGAAGCGAGACAGATGGCAGAGTGGAGAGGCGGCAGCCAGTGCCGGCACTGCCCAGCCTGGGCGGACCCAGCTCCCCCCGCCTGCCAGCTTCCAAATGCCACCCTTCCCCCATCCTCCCTCTCCCCATCCCCCCAGCTTGGCACTGATCTCAGAGAGAGAGGGAGGGATGCTGGGCAAAGAGCATCTGTTCCCTCCATTCTCCCAGCTCCATCGGCTGCCAACCTAGGGCCATCGCCTGCCTCCATCACCCTTCCTTCCGCCCGCCTGCCCGCCCGCCTCCCCACCCAATCCCAAATGGGTGCTGGATCAGGTGCCGAATCTGGCTGCCTCTCGGGTATACCAGTCACTATGCATTGCTGTGTGTCTGCCACCGCTGCCTGGCACTCAAGGGGCCGTGTGTGTGTATGTGTGTGTGTGCGCGCGTGTACATGTACGCCTAAGTGCGTGCTGTATGTGAGCCTCCTGGGCATGGGTGGGGGTTGGCACTGCGGTTGCCAACCTAGTGTCCAACCAGAATGACAGAGGGATGGAGTGGAAGAAGGAGGGGAGAGGTTTGGGGCCTGGGAGGACAGAAGGAGGGTGCCTGAGTTGCTTCATGCTGCCTGCTTGCAGGCATGGGCACTGCGGCTGCCACCCTCATGCCCGCGGAGATGGAAGGAGGCGAATGGGGAGGGGGCAGCGGCAGGAGTCCTGGTGCTCTGGGAGGAAGGCTCGGGACCCGGGAGCCATTGGCATCACATCCGTCAGGCTGGCGCCCCAAGCGGGGTCCGTGGGAACGGGCCCCAGGGGGCAGAGAGGAGGGGCAGGGATGAGTTCCTGGTGTCGCTGTCCTTCTAGAGCTCAGCTCTGGGAAATGGTCGGGCTCTGAGGTGATTGGTCCTCTTCCAGTCTGGGAAAGTGAAGTGGTGGAGAGAGTAGCCAGGGAAGTGCCAAGAGGAGAGGTGTGCCCACCGCTCCCCAAGGAGAGCTCGTTGGGCTGGCAGACCTGGCAGACCGGCCCTTTGTCAGAGCACTAAAGAAGCAAGGGGACCCGGCAGGAGGTGGGCGGGTGCTGGCACTGCCCAGGCAGCCTGGCACAGGCTCTGGTGTTGTGTGAAGTGGGGAGGGTGGCGGTGTCTCTTGCCAATCTGCTTGAGAGGCTTGTTGTGCCAGGAGTGAGAAGGGAGGAGGAGAGATGGTGTGTGTGTGTGTGTGTGTGTGTGTGTGTGTGTGTGAGAGAGAGAGAGAGAGAGAGAGAGAGAGAGAGAGAGAGAGTTGTTTGGGAGAACAGACTTTTTTCTGCCGGGACCTCCTTCCCATTCCCTCTTAGGTGTGGGGAGTGGAGCGACAGACGGAGAGAGGCGTGAGGACACAAAGGAGGAAACACGCCATTGCCAAGACCCCAAGGAAGGAGGATGGAGAGGCTGGCAGTCCTGCCTGGCCCCCAGCCAGTTTCCTGCTAAAGATGGCCAGATCCCCTTGCCTGGTCTGTATATGTTACTCTGTGGGCGTCTGCGGGGGAGGGAAGGGCTTGCTTGTGAGCTGGGATCTAGAATGGGAAGGGCACCTTTCTGCGGATCCCATTTGGACTCTCCACTCTAACAAGTGAAGTGTCTGGTTTTCTCCCTGGTGCCCTTCTCCCCTCCCCCTCCCTCTGCCCCAGCCCTCTTTCATCTCTATCACCACCTGGCTCCTGCCGCTTGGCACCCAACCAACTAGATGCCGCCCCGCTTGGCAGCACTGCACTGGCACGTGAACGCCGTCTCAGATCCTGGCACTGCGGCAAACCCAAAGCCACCAAACATGCTCATGACCGCCACTTGGTGGCAGTGAGAGTGGCGCACACAGGCGTGCCACGCGCCGGGTGGAGCCCTGCTGGGGAGGAGCTGAGGACACCCTCAATAGAGGGGCTGAATCCTTGCTCTCCAGCCAACCCCAAGTCCGCCTTCCTTCCAACCAGACACCACCTCCCTCCTCCTACCCCCCGCCACGCCCAAGAAAGGGATTAAGATGGTGCCACTCTGTGTTTGAGCAGAATTCCAAGGGAAGCTGGAGCACAGAGGGACAAGGGCACGTTTAAGAGTCACGCCCAAGGCTCCAGGCTGGTGGACTCTATTCCTCTCTGGGGAGCAAGGACAGAAAAAAAAAAAAAAATCCTAAGAGGGCAAAATGAGATCCTACAGAGAGGCCAGCCAGCTATGCTGCCACTAAGATGGTGCCAGAAGAGATTGGAAGGGAAAGAGTAGGAAGAAGGAGAGCCCCTCAGGCCTTGCTGCTGGGTAGTGGGGTAGTTGGTGCCTGTGTGTATTTCGTTCTTCCCTGTGCCTTGTGATTGGCTGAGCTGTGGTTGAGTTGAACTGGTTCTTTCTCCCTTGTGAAAAGGCCCATATTCAATAACAGTCCTAGAAAGGTGGAGATGTGCTCTAGGCCTAGAGAGGTGGGCAGGTGTTAGGAAGACAAAGGCAACTTGGACTTGTCCTTCCAGAAAGACCACTCAAGGAGGTTTTGTGTTTAGGAATTTCTCTATGGCTTCCCAATTCGAGGTGGACAGATTTCCCTGTCTTTGAAATCCACCTCTGGAAGAGAGACCACGGATCAGCAATGAGCCCTCCCTGGTAAGAGAGGAAGGCCCCTAGGAGCGGAACCCCAGCATCTGTGGTGACACAGACCAGCCCTACACCTCCAGACGCAGTGCCATCAGCAGTCCTGCTAAACTGGACCTTGGGCCTCCATGTGGAAGAGCTCCTAGCAGGTTGGGCTTTCCTTGCTTCCTGGGTGGCCAGAGGCTGTGAGTCAGTGACTAGGAAGATACTCGGGTAGAAGAATTGGTGGCTCTGGGTGATGTCAGGGGAGGCTGGACAGCTCAGATGGGGGTAGGACCTGCTCAGAGGGGAGTAATGCCGTTGCCCGGCCTGGGGTCTCTCTTACTTCAGCACCTCTGGAAGTGGATGCAGCTTCAGAAGAAGCAAGGTGGTTTCCACAGCAGAGGAGAAAACAGGGAGGCACTCAGTCAAGGGTGATGCTTGTAACCCTTCTCCTGTTGAACAATAGGCACCATAAGCAGAAGACATAGTCAGATTTCCAAATGTCAGGGTAATGAGGAGGATCATCTGGGGGTGAAGCTAGTCCCCTGTGGCAGCCCCAGCCGTAGCAGGGTTAGGCCTTGGGTGCTGGAGAGTTGGGGGCAGGTCGCAGATGTAGACAGGGCTGAGCGATCTAAATAAGTGCTTCTCAGACTCCAGAAAGCACTGAATCACTTCAAGAGTTTCTGATTCAGTCGGTCTGAGGTGTGGTCCAGGAATGTGCATTTTGAACAAGTTCTCAGGTGACCATTGATGCAGGTGGGCAAAACTTTGAGAAACACGGTTCTAAGAGATGGCAGTCACCTTGTAGGACAGTTAATCAGGTCTGGATTTCCCACGCCTTTTACATCTTTCTTCATCCCCACCAACCATATTCACGTCTTCATGCGGTCATGCATGGGATATATGTGTTGGGGGGTGTGGGGATGTGTCTTTAGGTGGGGGCAGCAGGAGGAAAAGGAGAGATTGTGAGGTCAAAGCAGGCAGATTTAACTGTTAGAACTATGCTTCTCACTGGCAGGAGTTATCACAGAAGAACCCCTTACGGGACACTTTCGGCCTCCAGGTTCTGATGGATGGCTGCCCTGTTTCTGAAACCAGACCACTGAGAACCCCTAGGTTAGGAGCATTGTCGGAGATTGCCCTCTGCGGTCTGGTCAGATGGGTGTAGATTCTGTGCCTTGGTACGGGATGGGTCCTGGTTACACTTCTCTCTGGAGGCAGGTCAGGGTCCCGGGGAGTGGAAGCAGGGGTCGGCAGAGTCCAGGGCCTGGCCTGCTGCTGATGCTTAGCGAGTTGCTGCCAGTGCTGCTGTTTGAGCACTGGGCGGGGCTCTCCAGGAGCGAGCACAGCGGAGGCCAGGCCAGTTGAGAAGACATGCTGCAGGTTGGGATATCAGGGAGGGACTGTGGATGTGGGGCAGTGCTGAGCTCCTGCTGATGACTTGTTCCAGTCTTTTAGTCACTGTTTGTTTAAGAGTGTGTGTATGGCTGGGGAGGAGTATGAGTCCATCGTGGTCACCTTTCCCCCCTCACTGTCTTTCTGGTCCACCTGTAATCAACCTGCTTCCCCACTAGCCTCTAGCCAGACACCTCTCCATGACTGGAAGCTGCAAGAAACATGAGGCTCAGACTACTGGCAGGGAATAATGCCATTTACCCCTTGTCTCTCCTTTGTCTGAAGGCTGTGGAGATTCTCTATATGAAGGAGAATGATGGGGTGGGTCCTCACTCAATTTTATGTTCTTCTGGGAGTTTGTCTTTCCCCGGGAGGCTTTCCCTGGGGATCGATCACTTCCCATCTTTCCCCAGATTTAACGAGTCCTGGCCTAGGTCTTCTACGAACATCCTCTCTGGCTTTTTTTTTCATCTCATCTTCTCACAATTGTATCCACGCTGTAATGCTGTAAACCCCTGAGGATGGGCCTATAGCCTTTCTTATTGTAGCCAGAACTTCGTTGGAATTGGGTCATTTCTTCCTTACTCAATTCACTGAGAATGACATCCTCAGGGCTTACAGGTTTCTCATTAGTTGCTCCCCAATACCTGGCCCTTCATGTAACACAGGGTCCCAGCACAGTTTATCCCTGTGTTTCATATAAATTTTCCTCAGAGCTTCTTCCTGGTTTCTCTTCTACCTCCCTCCCCTCCCTAGCCAGGCTCTTCTGTCCCCCAGATTACAGGGTTCCTGGTAAGGACAGCTACTCAGTCAGCTCCAGTCCACGACTGTGAATGTACATGGTGTCTCCACACCAGAGGAATTTAAGGTCCTTTCCCATGGATTAATGGTCAACATTTGGTCACCCTTCTTGACACTGGTTACATTTCTCTGTTTATAAGCTTTTCCTACTTCCTGTTGTGTGAAGAAAATTACTACGTATTGGAGGGTGTTTTTACTTAACGGGAGTGAAGTTGATGACTCTGGGGCACGGCCCTTGTGCCTGTATGCCCGTGGGGCCCGTTCTTTCTGGCATTTGTGTGTATCTGTGTAGCTCTCTCTATACATGGTTCTGCTGCTGTTTCTGATGGTGTGCTTGCTTGCTTCGTTGGTGCAGTCGTATACACAGAGCTCTGTATTTCAGATGTGAGTATCTATACAGGGATGAATGATTAGAGGAGCGAATGTGTCTACTCCAGGGGCTAGAGGGTCGGGGGGAAGAACAGGTCTCTTTCTGTGGTCCTATTGCGGACTCTGCCCCATTTGGCCACTACGGCTTCAGATTTTCTCATTTTCTTCCACAGACTTTGATTTTTGTTTCTAGTTGAGAACTGGGTACCTTAAGCCATCCCCATACAGGCTCTGGTTTAGAGCAAAGACAGCCAAGATTATTTCCACCTCCTCCTCCTGGTACTGACCCTGACAGTAAGTAGGGTGGACCAGAATTTGGATGCTTTAGGACCTGGGTATGTCAGAAATCCTAAGCCTTTGCCCCGAGCCATGGAAGACCAGTCTTATGAGCCCTTGATTCAGGCTCACTTTAGAGCTGGCGGGGAGGGGAGGGTACCACAAGATAGGTATGGATGTGCCATGCGCTCGAGTTGGTTTACTGCTGCACAGAAGGAACACAGTTTAACCTGGGCGGCTTGGCATTCACCTCTAGCATTCTGCGCGGGGCTGTGCCGACTCAGCCTCTGTCCACAGGAGCCACCCACTCACTGAATCTCCAGTGCAGAAGTGCTGCTGCTGAGGATTGTGGTCTCAGGAAGGGGTCAGGGAGGAATGCTCCAGCCACTGGGAACATGGAACGGCACACCCTCCAGAAGCACGTTGACTGACCTAGGTCAGCAGTTGGCCAGGCTCTTCTGTCCCCCAGGTTATAGGGTTCCTGGTAAGGACAGCTACTCAGTCAGCTCTAGTCCACAACTGTGAATGTACATGGGATTTTCCACGCCAGGGAATCTGGGTGTAAGAGATTATTAACTCCTGATGAAGATATTCATAGTTCAAACTAAAGCCAACCTACCCTGGCTGTAAATCCCTAAAATGCATGAAACCACACCTCTAATCATCCCATGCAAGGAGTTTGCCAAGGTTTTCTTTAAAACGTTCCCTCTTTTTCTCCTGTTTTTTTTTCTCTAATTTTTCTTTGTTTTCAACTTTTATACACATATCACATTCCCAGAAAGCACAGAGTGAAAAAGCTTCTTTCCTCATACACATGCTGCTAAGAAAATAGTTTTATACACAGAATTTCAACAGGAGAGAGAAAAGGATAGAGAGGGAGGGAGGGAGGGGTGCACGAGAGATGCTGAGGTGGGGGAAAGGTGGGAGCAGCAACAGCAAGCCCATGGTTGGGCAATTTCACTCTTCTTGCTTGTATTTGTAACTGGCATTTTTGGCATCATCAGAATAAGTAATCCACCCCACCCCTGATGTGCTAGGTTAGGAGCTTTTCATTTTAGAAATGAATGGGACCAGAAGTGAGATTCACAGAGCATATGGAGACTAGGAACTGAGCTAAGTTTTCCCTCCCCTTTTCTCTCCTCCTGTCTTTTCTGCACATAAGCCACTGCTTCAGTATTAACATGTTCAAGGAACAGAGTGACAGGCCAGGAAACCTAAATCCCAGGGCTGGCTGAATTTGTGTGTTTGCGTGTATGAAATGGATCCTGGTAGTAGAAGCAGCCTGCAGGGAGAGTTTGGAAGGAGACTACCTAGAAGGGGGAGGTCTTAGGGGCAAGGGTCGTAGGAGAGACTACCTGTAGGACTGGGAAATTTTTGCAGGCTTTTCTTTGCTAAAACACCTGCGTCTCCACCCAGTGCCACTGTGGCTGGGCTTTGGAGTTGCCACAGTTACTTGATGCTTACAGAGACAACGAGGTTAGAGGTGGGGAACCCTCTTCTAGCACATTCCTCATCTGTTGGTTCCCTTGGTGATCTCACTCTATCAAAGGTTCACCTTGTGCTTCGGTCATCTCCTTGCCCACCCATCCCCTTAGCTGTCATCAGCTTGAGACCCCGTGAGCTTCATAGGGAGGCCCTGACTCCTTTGTGTGTGTGTGTTGCGGGGGTACCTCCAGCAGCAGCTGCTGCTTCCTGGAGGAGATGGGCCAGGCCGGAGGAAGCAGGGGGAGAGGATGGGGTGGTGTGGGAAGAACACAGACAGGGAATAAGGGTCCCCACAAAGGCAAAAAGGTTCAAGAAGTGCCAGAAATCTGAAGGGGGCGCCAGGAAGGGAATGGGAGGAGAGGTTTGTGAAAGAAGTGAATGAGAGGAGACGGTGGCAGCTACATGAAAGGGAAGCATACCCAAGATTCAGAAACCAGACTGCCCGGCCTAGTCCACCCCTTTCCTCCTGAGACAGCCAAGCTACTCTCAGTGACACTGACTTTTGTAACTCACAGCTGAGAATGAGGGGATGTTTGTTACCTGTCCTGATAAATACTCAATTCAGGGGGCAAGGATGGGGTTCTCTCCCCAGCCTCCAGGCTCTTCTCCCCATTACCAGCTCCTGCTTCTGAGGCCGGGCACAGCCAGGGCAGGGCTGCACTCCCGTTAGTCTTGTGGACCACTGAACCCAAGCAAGGACTTAAAGCCATTTGATCTTCCAGAGACAAGGTGGTTCAAAGACGCTTGAACCCTTAAAATGGGGTGGGGTGGGGAGTGACACAAACAGGAAAAAAACCACTTGTTTGATGAGAGTTTTCAGGCTTTTTTCTTTTTTTTTTTCCTGTGTTTTCCAAGTTTGTTTTTCATTAGTTCATTCCTCTGGTCTCTCCATCTCTCTCTCCCGCACGTGTGTGCGTGCTCTCTCTCGCACTCGTGGTTTTGTTTTTTTTTTTTTTTTTTTGGTTGTGTGTTTCAGTTTTTCTTTAAAGAACTTTGGATTTGCCGTTGGTGGGCAGCGCCGGTCCTGGAGGCTGGACCGCCACGTGGCAGGGCTGGGACAAGGGGCAGGCCGACGGCTGCTGAGAGGATCTCTGTGTTTAAAGCCTTTGAGAATAAGTTACTGCAGTTTCCAGGGTGCAGGGTCGGGGCTGGCAGAGGGGTTCCTGGCCGCGGCTTCCCCTAGAGTTCAGGCCACAGGGGCTCCCCTGTCAGGTGAGGAGGGAGGGGTGTGAGGAGAGTGAGCTGGGAGCACTTCTCCCCGCTGACCTCCAGTTTGGTTAGAGTTTCGTGGGCTCCCTGCCCATCCCAGGCTCCAACCTTGGGAGCCAACTGAGTATTTGGAAGGAGTTTGTGAGCGGTATGGCGCTCTAGACGAGGGGGGTAGGAAGGAGAAGGGGGAGTGGCCAAGTTTATTTTCCTTCCCCCTTCCTTGTCTTGGGTTTTCTTTTTCCTTTCTTCTTCTTCTTTTTTTTTTTTTTTTTTTTTTTTGGTGTTTTCTCAGTCAGTGGAACAGCATGGGATAACATATTTGTGTGTTTATAGGAGTTGGAAGGGTGACTGGGAATTCAGTAGGAAAGAGGCTGTAGGAAGATGAAACCAAGGATAGATTTTGTGTCTGGTGGGCAGGGTGGATGTGAATGAATAATCGAGATGGCAAGATGGATGTGTTGGCCGTGAAGACCAAGGGGCAAGGATTTGTGAACGATCGGTGTGTCTGGGGATGGAGGAGGAGGCAGGACTCTGCTGGAGGTGGGGTGTGTGAAGCCCACTGAGGGTGGGAACTGAGAGATTCCCAGGGGGGTGGGCAGGGCCAAGGGTAGGGTTAGGGATTTGAGCTCCCACCAGACACCCCTTGGGGTAAGAGGAGCCCCGAGGCCCTCCCTGCCCCCGTGTCTTGGTTTATCTGTTTATAAAGCTAGAAGTGTAGAGGTAGTAGTAGTTTTTGGGTTGGAGTCCGTGTGAGGTAATCTTGCTTCCTCTTTGGCAAAAGCCACAGCAGCCGTGGCGGCAGTGGCGGTGTTGGTGGCGGCGCCAGGTGGGCCCCCTGGGGGCGGGGCCGCCTTGCGCCTGTGGGCCGAGGAGCGCAGGTGCGAGGCCAGGGCTTCTCGCCCACTCAGCAGCACCTCACATGCCAGGCAGTGGTAGGTGCAGATGGGCACCCGCAGTGGGGGGGGCATGGAACCCCCAGAGCCCTGCCCAAAGAAGCAGAAGGATCTCTGGTGAGCAGTGGCCAGGGCCTCCCCGTCAAATGCCATCTTGCACTGGCGGCAAAGGTAGCGGTGGGTCACGTCCACGGTGGAGATGCCCGTGCTGCCTGTCAGCAGCTCATCGGCCTCCCCGGCCTCCCCCTCCCCCGGAGCGGGCAGTTCAGGCGGCTTCGGAGGCGCTGTGGCTATGGGCTCGGGGGCCTGGGGCGGTGGCTGGAGGAGGGCGTTGGGGAGCAGTCCGATGAGGGTCTGAGGTATCACGGGGTTCATGGGAAACAGTCCCTTCTTCATGCCATAGAGCTGTTGGAAGTAGGCCCCCTGTAACTGGGGGCCAAAGACAGCTGGCGGCGTGGCCCCCCCTGCAGAGGGCAACGGGAAGGGCAGGAACTGGCCCCCCAACAGGGCTGGGACAGTGGCCTTCAATGCTTTGAGGTTCTTGAGGGCATCGGTAGAGGAGTTGGCGGGGGCTGCAGCTGGCTTTCGCTCACCGGAGACCTTGTCCCCAGAGGGTTCAGTAGGCGGGCCTGGGGCAGGGTCAGTGGTGCCTACTGTGGAGGTGTTGGTGTGGTCGGGCATAGGTCTCTGAGGTAAGGGGCAGCCTGGGCCAGCAGTCTGGACCACTGTGGTAGCAGGCAGGACCGAAGTGGCGAGGCCAAGGAGGCCTGAGGAGGCTGCAGGGCCTAGGAAGATGAAGAGTGCGGATTAGCCACCTCCTGGTGCTGCCATCCTTCCTGCTGGAGGCCACCTCCAGCCACGTACTCATGCGTCCCCACCGCCTGGCCTCCATGCTCCCTCTCCTCCCTTCTCTACCCCACCAGCTGGAAACACAGGGAGGCCAGGGAGGAGACTGGAGATGGGAGGAGTCAAGAAGGAAAAGGAAGGGCACCTCATTAGAGGGAGATGCCCTCTGAGGTCCAGCTTCTCCCAACCTCTCACTCACCTGCGCTGAAAGGAGCTAAGCTGCCCAGCGGGGGCTGGGCCAGAGCTGGGCCGGACAAGAGGACCGGGGCCAGGCGAGGCAGAGCCGGGGCAGCGCCGAGGGGCACAGAGGCAGGTGTGGTGGCAGGTGGAGCCTTGGGAGCGGGGGGTACCTCGGGTGCTGGGGCCAAGTCGTAGCACTTGCTTTCACTCTTCAGCTGGACTCGGACTGCCTCCTTGAGCTTGGCCAGGTGCTGGCGGGAAAAGAGGTGGCCTCGGCAGGAGACATAGAAGTCATACTTGACGTCACAGTAGGGGCAGTCGGTGCGCTGGGCTCCCGAGGGGCCCTCACTGCTGCCCCCAGCCCCACCGACTGCTGCCCCCTGCAGCTTGGCCTTCTTCTCCTTGGCACGAGCATTCTGGAACCAGACCTGGATGACTCTCTTGGGCAGCCCAATCTCCTCCCCCAGCACCTCACACTCCTGCATGGTAGGGGTGCGGTAGGCTTCATAGCAGGCTTTCATGATCTTTAGCTGCAGACTGCTCATCTGGGTCCTGTAGCGCCGCTGCCCCATTCCGTCTGGGACCCCAGCCCCACCTCCTGGGCCCCCATTGGTCCCTCCAGTCCCAGGGGACTCTGGTTCAGCCAGGCTGGAAGCTGACGAATCACTTAAGTCCCCTGCAGATGGACTGCAAGCCTCACTCTCTGGAGAAGCTTTAGACGGTTCCTCCGGGCCCTCATCCTCATTGGGTGGAGGGGGCGGTGGGAGAGGTAGAGGTGGCTCTGGTGTCAGAGTGGGGGCCTCTTTCCCAGGTGGCAGGAAAGGCAGAGGCCCAGCAGCAGGGGTGACCGTGGGGTAGGGAAAAGCGGGTGTTTCCCTCTTTGGGGCCTCCCTCCCAGCCCCATCATCCACCTTGCCCAGCAAGTGGTTGAACTTGGGGAAGGGTGTGGGGCTGGGTGTGATGGGGACCTTGACTGCCGGACTGGGCACTGCCCCGGGGGTGCTTCGGAACTGGCCCTTCCTCTCCCGGGCCCTGGTGTTCTGGAACCAGACCTGCACCACTCGCTTCTTGAGCCCCACCTCCTCGGAGATGCAGTCAAGCATCTTGCGCGTCGGGTTGGAGTCCTGCATGTACCAGCGGTACAGGATCTCCAGCTGCTCGGGCAGGATGGTGGTGCGCAGGCGCTTATCCCTGGGGGGCTCACCCTCCCCACCCACCCCTGCTTCGCTGCCCGTGGGTGACAGGCTACCGTCCTCGTGCTTCCGTTTGAGGGGTGGTCCTGGCACTGGTGGAGTGCCTGGCACCGGAGGGTTTCGCTCCCCGAACACCAGCAAGGGCAGCTCTAGGAGGGGGGGGGCAGTGCTGGGCTGCACAGGTGGCAGGAAGTGGAGCCGGCGGTGACTGGTCAGGAGGTCCTGGCTGGGGAAAGACATGGCGCACTGGTCACAGGCGTGGACGGGGGAGGGCGAGGGAGGGGCCCTCCCTTCAGGCTCTTTGCCTCCTGGCTTTGTGGCCTCTGCTTGGCCCAGCTCTTCCCTGTCTGGAGGTTCTGGTGATGGGCCCTCAGGCCCGGCTGGGGGTTCTGGGCCCTGTTCCTCCTCTGCATCTTCCTCCTCTGCGTCTTCCTCCTCCTCCCCTCTCTCTGCCTCTTCCTCCTCTTCCGGATGCTGGTCGTCATAGCATTTCTTGAGGTGCCGCACCAAGTCAAACACACAGGAGAAGGTGGCGCGGCAGCGCCGGCAGCCAGAGGCTCCCCCAGTGCCTCCCCCGCTGGGCACAGGCCCGCCGTCGCCGGCGCTTCTGCGAGCCTTCTGGCGGGCGTTCTGGAACCACACCACCACCACGCGGCTAGCCAGGCCCAAGAGACTCGCGAGCCGCTCCACCTCTCCGTCCTTGGGGTAGGCGCTGGTCTCAAAGAAAGACTGCAGGGCTTGGGTCTGGAACTCTGTGAACTTGGTTCTGGAGAAGCGGCGGCCTGCAGGCACCAGGGGAGGAAGATTCCCTCTGGAGCTTTCCTCCTCCTCTGGGGGCCAGCGTCCTGCTGCCCGGCCTCGCTCCTCAGGGGGGCGGGCCCCCCCTGCCTCGGGCTCTGGGACCAGGTGGGGAGCAGGTGAATCCAGAGGCCCATCGGGAGGCTTGGGGGACCCTGCCGGGGGTGGGTAGAGGCTATCATAGCTCTTTCGAAACTGAGCGGCATATCGGCTCAGGGCCTCAAAGGGCAGAAAGCGGCGGTGCACGTGCTCCTCGTGTGTCTTGAGGATGAGCATGTTGGAGAAGAGTTTCCCACAGGCCCCGCAGGCCAGCTTGTCCCCACCCCCCAGGGCCTCGGGTGGGGGTGGTGTTGGGGGAGGGGGCACAGCCTGCTTCCCCTCATTGTACTGGATCACCAGCTCAAAGCCAAAGTTTTCTAGAAGGGCTTTGGCTGCAGTGCGGGCTGCCTCGTTGGGTGTTGGCTGGGGGGGTGAGCTGGGCGCCGTCTCGTTCCCCTCTTCTGCCGCCGGTGGCCGCTCCCACTCTCGCTCAGCCAGCTCGGCCTTAGGGGGCGGGGGAGGAGGGGTGGCGGCCGGCAGGGACAGCAGGGGCGCGGGCCCAGCCAGTGCCAGTTTGGGCCCTACCTTGAGGTCATGGAGGTAGAAGGGCAGGAGCAGCTGCTGCTGCTGGAGCTTAAGCAGGGACTCGGGCACCAGAGGGAAGGAGGGCAGGACTGGTGGGGCGAAGAGTGGGGCTGGGAATCGGTGCAGGTCCAGGGGAGGTGGGGGAGGGGACAGGAAGGGCAGTCCACCAGACACGAAGCCACCAGGGTCAGGGCCCTTCTTCTCAGTGCCCACCTCCCCCTCAGTCTCGCCTTCCTTGGGCTCTTCTGGGCCGCGCTCTGGCCCCTCGGCCTTGGCATCCGTCTTGGCTCCCCTCGAGCGAGTCTGGTGCAGGACGGAGCGCATGTGGATCTCCAGGGTGGAGCTCTGGTTGTACGAGACGCGGCAGACCGTGCACTTAAAGGGCTTGTCTGTGGCAGCGGCGGGGGCGGGCGCGGCCCCGGCTTCCCCGCGGGCAGGCCCGGAGGGGTCAATGGCAGCCTTCTTCATCTTGTGCAGGTGGGAGACCGAGTTATAATGGACCAGGAGGATGTTCTTCTGCGTGAAGGACTCCTTACACACAGTGCACTTGTAGGGCCGGGCAGGGTCGAGAAACTTGTCCAGGGCAAAGTTGGTGGTCTTCCGATAGGTCAGAGGGTGGCGAGAGTCAGCCGGAGCTGGCTCTGCCAGGCGGGGCTCCCCGCCAGCCCCCTCTTCCTCCTCAGCCGTGGCGGGTGGAGGAGCTACCTCGTCAGCTTGGGCATCGGGCCGAGGGGCTGGAGACGGGGCTGGAGAAGGGGGCTGGTCAGGGCTTCCCATGGGCTTGTCTGGGGCCTCGGCTGAGGGCAGGGGAGGCTCAGGAAGAGGCTCGGGACTGGCTTCCGGGGTCAGGTGAGGGCCTTCTAGGGGAGAGAGAAGGGGGCGCAGTGAGAAGGGAACCTTGTCTAAGTCAGACCCCACCCACTCAATATCTAGGGCAACTCATCCTTGCCTCAGTTGTCTTTAGACCTTCTTGGTCCGAGGAATCCAGGTCCCCTTTCCTGCCACCTTGGGAGGTCTGCCCTCCTTTCCTTACCTGCTGCTTGGTCTCTGCTGGGCACAGACTCTGGCCCGGGAGCGGGGGGCTCTGGGCCGTCCCCCAGAGGGCTTAGAGTGGGCCTAGGCAGCACTTTGGTCGTCAAGGTCATCTCTACAGTTGTGGCCTGCGATGGAAGAGATCCCAGTGACTTCCCCCACCGTCCCGCTACCCCAGACCCCCCAGCTCTGCACCTGTGTCTGTGCGCAGCCCAGCTCCAGCCTCCCCTGTGGACAAACCTCCCACCTGCCCAGCTCCAGCCTCCTCTGTGGACAAACCTCCCACCTAACTTCTGCCTTCCCCACGGAGGGGAGGGCCTGGGCTGCTGCCTGTCCTGTCCGGCAGCCGTGCCTGCTGTGGAACAGCTCCTCTCAGGACCCAAGGGCGCTTCCTCCCCAGCGAGTAGAGGCTCTGGACAGGTTTTGGCTCTGAGGTTCCCTCCAGCTCTAAACTCCACCTTCAGATCCACGCAGAGCCGCTCCCCTCAGCACACACAGCTGCCCGGACACCGCGGCCTCTGCCTCCCCTCCTGCCTTGCCCCCCAGCCCGTACTCACCGCGAGCAGCAGCCTCTCAACGCACTCGGGCACCACGTTGTGCAGGTGGCTGAGGTGGAAGTGCAGGGCAGGCCGGCCCACCAGCTGCTCCTGGCACAGAGGGCACCGGTACTTGGGCTGCACTGCGTGCTGGGAGAGCGCGTGCGCCCTCACCTGCTCGGACTCTGGGCTCAGGAAACTGCAGTATGGACAGCAGAACACCTGGGGCACACAGGCGGTGGGGGGAGGTGTCAGGGAGGGGCGGGACTCACCACTCACCCGGACACAGCCTGGTCCTACCCCTGCTGGAGGAGGAGTCCCAGTCCTGAAAGCTGGCTCCTCCCTCGCTTCACTTGGAGGGGGACAAAGGCCTAGGCTGGGCTGCCCCGGCTGGCCCGCCTTCTCTGTCCTGCCCTCTCCCTCCATCCTGGCCTCTCTCTTCCCCTGTCGCTGCTGCCCTACTCCGTTCTCCAGCCGACAGGACGGCCCTGTACCTACCTCCTCTGATTTAGTTTTCTTTTCTTACCTGCCCCCACCCTGCCTGTGCTCCTCCGTGAAATAGCTCCCCTTGCTTCTGGCACTTCCTGGACCCAGAGGCTCCTGAATCCCTGCCACTCTGCTTCTCCAAGGTCCCTGGACTAAGCGGGGCGCTCCCTACCTGTCTGCTCGGAAGCCGGCTCTTTCTCCCTCCTTCCCACTTTCTTTGCCTGCCTTTTTCTCCCCT
Organism: Grampus griseus; assembly: GCF_964374135.1. NCBI lineage: Eukaryota > Metazoa > Chordata > Mammalia > Artiodactyla > Delphinidae > Grampus > Grampus griseus. The sequence continues at coordinate 74,059,274 of NC_139018.1, read as the reverse complement.
TCCCTTTTTAATGTAAACAAACACCACAGCTCCCCCAGTGGCCCTGGAAAATTCTGGCCTGGCGCTGTTGGTGCATTCCCGCCCGTACCTCCAGAGGGTGGGGCGTGAAGGCCCCCCAACTTCCGCCTCAGTCACCTGACTGCCTGACCTGCAGCCTGCATTTCTGTCAGCCTGCACTTCCTCTCCTGTCGCCTGTGCCACTGGTCCAGGCCCGCATGTCAGGGAGGGGGTGGCCGTAAAGGAAAGGTATTCGGACGCTCATCTTAACGCACCCGTAGCCCTGGGAGCAGATAGCTGGAACAGGAGTTAGGAGGCAGGGGAGCTGAGGACATAAGCCGTCACTGCAGCAGTTTGCAGTCGTGATACACATGGCATATTGCAGTCCGGTTTGGAGAGCTGGGAGGCACAGGGTGGCACCTCAAGACCAAAGGCTGGGAATCCCCTCAGAATGAACCCTTTCAGGCCACAGAGCTAAGCTACTCTTGGGCCCTGCCTAGGTCAGCCACTCGGAGACTTGCAGAGCTTCCTGTCTGCGTGGATCATCTGGGTCAGTTCCTCTAGCCTGAGGAAGGAGGTGCCAGGGCAGTTCCACCCAGGCTCGGGGTTCTCTGTAGAAGATGAACTTCACATCTTTCTGCTCCCAACAGGAATAAAGAGCTGGGCAGCAGCTAGTGTTTTATTTTTGCCTTTCTCTTTTCATTCTGTCTCCCTCTGTGCTCCACCCCTCAGGGCCGGCTCAGCTGGTGCTCACATCCGGTAACTGGACCTAGGTGCAATTTCTGAAATGTATTTGGAGTGACGTAAGTCACAAGCATGATAAAATTAGATCTGCCTTTGGTCTGAAATCTCTTGTCTGTAAAGACCTACTAATTAGAAGTTCAGCCTTTAGGATATGAGCAGATCTCAGTAAAATTAGACACCCTCCCCCAAGATCTTCCCAGTTACCCCGGTTCTGACCGTGGTCTGGCCGGCACTGTCTCCAGGAGGGCCAGTCTTGTTCTCTGCCTCTTCAGAAGCTGAAGATGAAAGGAGAGATTAAGAGACTCTGACAGCCCCTCCCTCTTCCTTTCGCAGACCCCCGGCCCTTAAGATGACCTGATTTGTAGCAGAGGGCTTCCAAGGTAGGGGTGGGCTCTGGGGAAAGGGAGAAAGGGCAGGGAAGCACAGAACTGCGCTCAGTACAGGGAGTGGAGCTTGGCAGGGCTGAGCCCGGGTTAGCGCGATGGCCAGAGGGCAAAAGCACCCAGCTTTCTGTGGCTCCGCCTCCCTTTCCTCTGATGAGCCCTTTCTTTTGATCCCTTTAGCTCCTTCTGCACAGGAGGCCTTGCTGGGTGTCTGGATTACCGCAAGGTCCCATGAGCATCTCAGAATGTATAATATTAGGACTGGGGGGTGAGGAGGGCAAGGGATGGAGAAAGAAATGGATCAGATGAGCAACTCACCCAATTGTTCTGTCTTATTCTGGGCCTCTTTCTCAGGGGTGGGTGGCTCAGCTAAGGGGGTGACAGGAGCCTTCCCTGTGTAGGATGAAGAGAGAGTCAATTTAAAAGGATGAAGCATCAGAGGAGGGAGGACATAGGGCAGAAGAAGCAGGACAAGCAGCCAGGCAGTAAAGGGAGAAGATGGATAGATGAGTCAATAGGCAGGAGAGGACAAAAAGCCGCCAAAAAGAAATACAGAGGATGAGGGGGGAAATTACAGTGTTGGAACTGGTAGAGCCTAAGAAATCATCTCTGTGAGTCTAGCCCCGTCATTAAAGATGAGGGAACAGGTCCAGCAGCAGGCGATAGAAACAGGACCAAACTCAGCTCCCTGTCATGACTGATCCTGGAAGAAGGGAGCCCAGAAATGTAGAGTGAGGGGCGCCGAAGAGGGCAGGTGAGGTTGAAAGGAAGCCGCTGCAGCGAGCAGGAGGCGGCAGGTCTAGCTGGGAGAGGAGATTACCACTCAAGCAAGAATTGACAGATGTGTAGGAATTTATTTTCAGTGGCGGCCTAATTAAAGTGCTAAAGTTCCTTAACTCCATTCAGTCCTGCTCCAGGATCGTTAGCTATTGATCTGGGCCCCTCCGGCACTTAACTCCAGCCAGTGTATTGGCAATTCAATTAGCACCAGTCAATGCTGCCTGTTCCTGGTTCCTGCTGCCCCTGCCCTCACCCTTGCCCACCGCCAGCCTCTGCAAAGCCCGGACACCCGTGCCCAGCTCTCACAGCCCCTTCCAGGCTCTTCTGCACCCTCTGGGTCAATGGTGCCTGGCGGGCTCTGCCCAGTCTCTCTCGTACAACCTCAGCTGCCTAAGGGGGACCCTAAGCCCAGCCTTCGGACTGAAGACCTCCTAGGAGACAGGAAGAGGCTGGGGAGCTCATCAAGGGCTTCCCATCCTGCTGCCTTCGGGCCATGCCCCCAGCTCCCACCTCCTTCTGACAAGTCCTGGCCCAGCCCAAAGCTGATTCTATCTCTGTTTTTCTCCCTTCCTCTCCTTCTGACCAGCTGCTGCCACACCCCACACACGCCCCGCCTCCCGCCCACCCCAAGCTTTGCCAGCACACAGTCACCACTCGGAAAAACTGGGTGGTTCCTTCTCACCTCCCTTCCTGCTCTACCTCTCCACCCAGCAAAATCCCTGCTCTTCTCTGCCTCCTCCTCCAACAGCCTCTTGTCCCCCACTTCCCTCGGCTGCCCCAGTGTTCCTAAAAGCCAGTTTCAGCAGCCTTCCCAGCACCTTTCCGCTTGCTCTGAACTGTGCACGGCCCCATTTCTCGTCCCCGTGCCACTTTCTCCTGGGCCCCCAGCTCCCGCCCTCGCTGCCCTCCCCGCCCACCTCTTCTTCTCCAGTCCCCTCTTCCTCACCGGGAGGCCGGAGCTGCCCGTGGCTGAAGCTCAGGATGCTCTGAAGAGCTGAGAGCCCCTCGTCGGCTGCGGGGCCGCTCTGTAGCAGCTGCAGGCGCCGCTGGGCCTGGGCATCGCGGTGGGCAGGGGCGCGCAGGTGCTGCAGCACAGCCAGGCGGGAGGGCGTCTCCCAGGCGCACAGCAGGCAGCAGAACAGCCCCAGCTCCGTCCCCGCCGCTGCCCCCTCCATCTCCAGCAGAAACTGGAAACGGGAGGGAGGCTGCTCAGGCACAGAAGGACAGATGGACGCCCCCAGGTCCTGGGGGCCCCTTTGCCTCCCCGGGGGGCCTGACCAGCAGCACCCCGACACCCCTTCCTCCCTCTTGGACTCTCCTCTTCCTTCCTTTGGCCACCTGAGTGTGACTGCCTTTTCTCCACCGTCTCCTCTTCCTACTACCAATCCTGGACTCCCTCCTAGTATATGAATGGAATCTGGTTCCATCCTCTTGAACTTCTGGGGACAAGATGGACTGAGCAGACACAGAACCCTCCCGCTAGTCCCAAACGCCAGAAAAGTTGAATAAAGTACCGGAGTCACTTGGTCAGAATCCACCATCCTTTGGTCTTTCTCCACGTCTGTCTCCAAATAGTTTTTCCCCTGGTGCCCTGGCCTTTTTTCTCCAATCCCGCCCCCCTGGGTTTTCGCATCACCTTCCCACTCTGCATCTCCTTGCTCCAGCCCCATCCCCTTCTCCTCTCCCCCTCAGGCTCTGTGCTGTGCCCTTCAAATCCCAGACCCTTCCTGCCCTGCTCTCACCTTATAGATCTGGATGTTCTCTTCGTGGGCCGCACCCCGGGCGTGCAGCTGCATCTTCTCCTTGCTGTTGGACTCAAAGTCACAGATGTTGCAGCGCAGGTGCAGGGTGGGGACAGACCCATAAGGAGCCCCGTCTCCCAGGGGCACTGGGGAGGGGGTGCCCACGGCCCCGCCCCCCTCCCTCAGGTGGGCCGCCAGCTGGTACTTCTGAGCATGTTTGTCGGTCTTGAGGTGAAGCTGGAAGTTGGCCTTGAGCTGGGTGCCATAGCAGCAGAGCTTGCAGCGGTGGGTGTCACCAGCTACCTCCTTCCACTCGGCCTCCGGGAGGCTCCGGCCCACGCTGCAGTGGTAGAGCAGCAGCTCCAGGCTGTCTGTGCTGAAGGCCTGGCACACGAGGCATCGGAACACCTTCAGGGATGGGCTGTCATCTGGGGGCGGCGAGGCAGGCAGCCCGTCGGACAAGGGGCCCAGAAGCTGACTTTGAGGCAGGTGGGCATCCGGGGAGGGGCTGCCGGGGGCTACAGGACAGAGACAGGTTAGTAGCCCCCGGAAGGAACAGGGAAGGGTCAGCTTGCTGTGTGGGAATGGGAGGGGTGGATGCTGAGGGAGCTGGGGTTATTTAAGCGGCGGGGCTGGCCCTGGGGAGAAAGCAGGGAACCGAGTTTGGCCCCGAGGAAGGGAAAAGAGAACACCCAGGGAGCTTACCAGCTGTGGGGAACTTGCGGGCAGGTGCTCCGAGGTGGTGGAAGCCATTGAGAAGCAGCTGGGCTTCCAGGGGCTTGTCTGGCCTCAGCCCGGGGCCAGGCAAGGGAGCCTGAGGCTGCCCTAGGGCCTGCGGTCCGAAGTACTGGAAGAGGTCAGGGGAGGTGGCAGGGGCAGCCCCTGCTGGGGGAGGGGGGCCTGGCCCCACCATCCCCGGCGGCAGCCCCGGCGGCAGCCCCAGCGGCAGCCCCTGGTGCAGCATGAGGACGTTCTGCATGTGCTTCTCGGAGGTCATGTGGATGCGCAGATTGCGGGAGATGTTGGTCTCGTAGCTGCACACCTTGCACTGCCAGGACGCTTTGGTCTTGGGCTCCTTGTCCCCCGCGGGGGGCGGGAGCGCTGCCTCTTGGGGGCTCCCCTGCCCCACCGGCCCCGCCTGGAAGCCCTGCAGGTTGGCCAGGTGCTTGTCAGACTGCATGTGGATGCTGAGGTTGCCCTTGGTGGTAGTGGAGTAGTTGCAGACGTCGCAGCGGTAGGGCTTGTAGCCACAGTTGTAGCTCTCCCCCCGGGCGAGGCGGGGGTGGGCGCCCCCAGCGCTGCAGTAGCTGCAGTGACTGTTGCTCTCAGGGTGCTTCTCCCGCATGTGCACATCCAGGGTCTGCTGGTACTTGTAGTGCCAATTGCACTTGGGACACTTGAGCGTCTTGCAGGAGTTGCGCGAGTGTAGCAGAGCCATGTGGCTGGACAGGCTGAGGCCCTGGAAGGCCGCAGGGGCCGGGGTGTAGTCGTCGGCTGGGCGATAGGGCTGGGGCGGGTCACCGGGGTCTTCGGGGGAGCCCACTGGGGCAGGGAGAACGCCCCCGTCCTTGGAGGTGGGTGAGCTTTGGTTGAGCGAGGGGCAGAGCCCTCCATCCTCCTCTTGCCCCTCGGGGAACCAACCTGGCCCTGCCTCGCCTGCCAGCGTCGGCGATTCTTTGGCTTGGCTTGGGCTGGGGTTCCAGGCGGCTGGGGTTGTCAGCGGGGAGGGCGGGCTGAGGGCCATGTCTTCTTCCACGGGCAGGACAGGGGCCTGGGCTTCGGCCGCGGCGGGGCCATCCTCGGTCTGAGCCGCGTGGGTCTCCATGTTCACGGTGCTGCTGTTGTCGAGGGGTATTTCTAAAGGGGCGTGAGCAGGCAGCTGTGGTTCCAGGAAGCTCAGGAGGGCCACGCAGCCCTCGTCCCCCTCCCGGAGCACGGCTGGGTTGCCTGGCAGGCCCTGGTGTTGAGCAGCGGTTAGCTTCACCCCGTGAGACTGTGTGTGACCCACAAAGGCCTGGGGCCTGCCGAAGCCCAGGCGGCACGGGAGGCAGAGCCAGAAGAGTGCCCTGGGGTCTCCTCCCCTGCTCCCCATGGGGCCATCTTTGGGATCTCCAGGTGGGTTTGGAGCCAGCTGGTAGCTCCAGAAGGCTCCATCCCTTCCCTCACAGGTGGCCGGAGATGGCGCTGAGGTATCGTGGGACAGAATTTGGTCAGAAGAGCTAAAGCCTTGGATTGGGTCAAAGCCATGTTGGATGTGAAGGGCAGTGAGGTGTACAGGGGGCGGGTGGGCAAGGAGGGGCAGGCTGGGCTCTTCCTTGATGCCTGCCTCACCCCAGGGGAAGCCCTTTGGTAACGGGAGTTCGCTGCCACCTGGCAGGGACAGCTTGGCCACTAGGCAGGCCTCACCGCCAGCCGTGAAGACTAAGTGGTCGCTCAGGTCCACAGGAGGGAGCCCTCCTCCTCCCTCCCCCTCTTCCGTCCCCAGGCCCTTTGGCGGGGAGCCACCACGGCCAGGCTCCTCTTGGGGCTCCCCTATCTCCTTTGGTGGGACGAGGCCACAGCCTGGCTCCAGGGGCTGCCCCCCGGGCTCTGAGGACCTCATGCTCTCAGAGGCGGAGGGGGCCGCAGGGGGATCTTTGGTGACAGGATCAGAGGGGGTGCGGGGGGAGGAGGTGTCCGGAGGCGGGGACGGGGCATTGTGCCCAGGAGAGGGGGTGGTGCCAGCGGTAGAGGACGAGTTAAGGGTGGCCATGGCAGACGGAGGAGAGCTGGGGGTTCATTTCAGCGTGACAGCCAGGACCCTGTGGGGGAGACACGGAGAGAGCGGAGCTGTGAGGTGGCAGCGGAGACACCCAGTCAGGCAGTAGATTCTCCGGATCCTCCGGCCCCACCCTCCTCCCTGAGCGCCGGACTCAAGCACCCATTTGCCAGCTTGAAGCTTCATTACCTTAGCGTCTAACAGACTTCAAAGTGAACATGTCCAGAATCAGAACTCTTTATTTCTGCCCTGAACTTGTTTCTTCCCATCTTCCCGATCTCAAAACTTGGTACCACCATTTATCTGGTTGCTTAGGCTAGAAACCCAAAGTGTCCTCCCTCTCACCCACAGGCAGGCAATTCGACAGCACTCTCTCAAGCGAGCGTCTCCGCCTTCCATTCATCCACGTCTCCGTCAGCACCAGCCTGGCCCAAGCCATTACTGTCGCTTGCCTGAACGAGTGCAACAGACTCCACATTGGCCTCCACTTCCACCACTGCCCCTCCTTCCGCTCAGAATGATCTTTTATTTAATTCTCAATTATGAGAAATGCCAAACATACATAAAGATAGACCAAACAATATGAGGAACCCGTTTGTACTCATCACCCAGCTTCAACAGTCTCCAAACTCAGGGCCAATCTTTTTTTTTCTTTAATTGAAGTGCAGTTTGTGGCAATCTCTGCTTACAGCAAAGTGACTCAGTTACACACACAGAGACATTCTTCTTTATATTCTTTTCCATTATGGTGTATCACGGGATATTGAATATAGTTCCCTGTACTATACAGTAGGACCTTGCTGTTAACTCATGGCCAATCTTGTTTCATCTATATCCTCACCCACTTCCCCTTTTCCTGTATTGTTTTAAAGCAAATTTCAGGCATCATAATCACCTTTCAAAATGTAAACCATACTATATTCTGCTGAGAACCCATCAGTGAGTTCACTGCACTGTAAATAAAATCCAAACTCTGCTCCCTGATCTACAAAAAAGGCCTATTTGATCTGGCACCTGCCTACTTCTGACACATCTTTAATACTCTCCACCCCACCTGGCTGGCTAACTCCAGCCCACTGACCTTCTTGGTTCCTCAAACACACCAAGTTCATTCCCACCTTAGCAGCTTGCCCGAGCTGTTTACTCTGCCTGCAGTGCTCTTCCCCCAGACTTCTGCCCAGTGGCTCCTTGTCATTCGGTGTCTGCTTAAATAGCACCTCTTCCAACAGGCCTCGCCTCTCTACAGAAGCTAACACAACCGGCGGCGGGCGGGGGGGTGGTGGTGGTGGTGGTGGTGGTGGTGGGTGGTGGGGGATGGGGGGTGGGGAGGGGTATTTTCTTCAGAGATTCATCACTACCTGATATTTCCTGGTTTCCTTATTTCTCCCTTCTAGAAACTAAGTTCCATGGGCGCAGGAACTCTGCTTTATTGGTTGCCCTATCATTGGTACCGAGAAAGATGCTTGCCACATACCCATACATGTCTGTTGAATAAATCAGCTCTGGGAAAGACCCTCAGATTTTCCATACCCTGAAGAGTTAGTTTCCCAAAGTCAAGGTCCTCTTGCCAGAGAGGCCACAGTGACTTTCCTCTGGCCTGCAGACACCATGCTGCTCTCAGATGCGTTCCATAGCCATCTCTCATCACAGGTGGAAGAGCTTCTGGCCAATTGAAAGACAATGGCTTGTGTGAGATGAGCCGCACCCCTCCTCCTCCCCAGGGATTAAAAAAAGTAACAGTAATAACATTAAGGTACGTATAGCATGGCCCTGGCACTGTGTTAACTGCTTTAATCAATTATCTCATTTAATCTCACGACAACCTTATTTTATGGGTGAGGCACCCAAGAAAGAGAGGCTGAATTAGCTGATTGTCACAAGCTCCAAGGCGGTGAGACTAGAAAAGGACTGGCGGCCACAGAGCTGGACCCCAAAGCTGTGGCCTGGGCTCCTCCATCTACCCGGACTGCCCCGCAGACACAGTACTGGCGAAATGAGCCTCCCGAAGTCTAGAAGTCAGGATTCCCGAGCTGCCTCCAGCTGACCAGGATTACCGAGCCCCACCCACTTTTTTACCTTGGTCTCCCCTCAAACTCACCAGTTCCCCCATGCCTCACCATCCCATGCTTCTCCCAGTGTCCCAGGTGGCCTGACTCCTCTTCAGTTCTCAATTGTCAGCAGATATCGAACGATTAAACCTTTAGCGCTCAGGCCAGAGTGCTGCCAGGAAGTGGTGTGGCCTCTCCCGCCTTGGGCAGCCTCTAACCCTCACCTTCAGATTCCCTGATTTGGAATGGGTCCTTGGTCTGGCCGCACTCAGCCTGGAGGCCCCCATTCCCACTTCCCTCCTCCTCCTGGGGGGCCAGCCAGGCGTGAAGTCGAAGGAGGAGCCATTAAGGCGCTCCGCGAGGGGCTGGCTCTGCATGCTAATGAAAATGCAAATCAGCACCTGGGCCGAGGTGGGTGGAGAACTAACAGGGAAGTAAAGGAATTGGACGGGGGGCGGGGCGGGGGGGGAGGCAGTTATCTTACATAACCAGAAAGCAGAAGCCCTGAAGTTGTGGGATAAAGGTATTCTTCCTATGGAATCCTTGGGGTGCCGGGGGAAGTGGGGAGATACATGTGCTGGAGTGTGAGGGCCTGACATTCCACTGTCACCCCCATAATGGGGGCTCACCTGGTAGGAAGAACTGAGACCGGGCAAGAGCGGCCCCTCCTGGGCCCTGACACTGAGGGCTGAACCTGGTGGGTGCTCTCCCCGTGCTGGCCCACCTCACATCCGTCAGCAACTTCTCTCTGGCTCCCGAATCACAACTGTAGATCAAACTGCAGAGGAGGGCTAGGAAGACCTAAGCCCCAAATCCTCTCTCCAAAGCTTTTACTTCCCAGGACTGGAAAAAAGACAGCTGATTCCTAGCTAGAAACCAAAGGAGCTTAGCTTTGGGCTAGCTAGTGGCTGAGACCTGGATCAGCGGAGGGAGGGTAGGTCTGAAGCTGTTTAAAATTGCAAATCTCTTTCCCCCCCTCCCCCTCCCCTCCCCCTCTACAGGAAAGAATTTCAATTGCAAATTTATCTCTGCCTCAGTGCCTCTCTTCCCGCTCCCCCCACGGCCACCAACTCCCCTCCCCTCTTCTCTGTGCTTCTCTCATCACCCACTATTTATTACAAACCTTGAACTGCAGCAATTATTTTTTCACTTTCCCCCCCTCCTTCCATTTTCCTCCGCCTCAGTCTTTTCTTCTGTCCCTCTCTGAATCTGTGTCCCTTTCTCTGCCCTTCCTACCTTGACCTCAGTTTTCATCTCTTTCTGGAGACAGGTTCCCACGCACCACGACCAGGCCCAGAGTCATATTCTCCCTCAGACCACTGTCATTCTTCCTGTGGTTCCAGGCTTTCCTTAAGGGCATCTCCTCTCCCTCAGGGTACACCTTAGACGTGGGGAAAGGGAGAAGGCAAGCCCTTAAAGGCCCTGGCATTCCTGCGTGTGGAGGAGGGAAGGAGGAAGAGGGCGGATCGGGTGTAGGGTGGAGGTGGGGGGATAGTCAAAAGGAAGGACCTGGGTAGAGGCGAGGGCCGGGGGCCCGCGAGGAGAGGGGTTAGGGGAGACAGAGCAGGCAGTGGTGGCGGTGTGATTAGAGCGGAGATTGATGTGAAGGGGGCGCCACAGACGGCAGAGAGAGTCAATAAAACGAGAGGATCACATTAGAGGCGACAGAAAGAGCTTTAAATTACAAGGCTGCTGCCACCGAGGGGGATGGGAGGAGGCAGGCCTGGAGCCAGGGGAGGGTGGAGAGTTCTGAGGGTGTAGTCATCCCCTAAGATGAATCATCTGGCTCCAAAATGGCCCTCAGCCTCCAGAGCTCCCTTGCTGCCCCTTCATTCCATCACCCTCCCTAATGCTTCCTTCCCTCACAGCGTGAGGCGAAAGGGAAAATGGAGAGAAAGCTATGGGGAAACGAGATTTTTGGGGGGTATTGCCCTCTTCCTCTGTCCAGACCCAGGTCCCTTGCTATTCCTCAAGGAGAGAAGGAAAGGATGGCAGTGCTACTTCTTTCAAAGCTCAGCTAGGGACTTGTTGCCCCATCAACATAATCCCTGAACTGAGATATTCTTCCATGGGAGGTGGGCAGAAAAGCACCCTGTAAGTAGCTGGACAAGAATTCCTACTTCTTGAAATGTACCGTACTTAGAACAGGAAGACGCCAGGGAACCAGGAGGCTTCAGGACAGACAGTAGGACCCAGAGAGCTACAAAGAAAGACGTTATGAGAGGGACAGAAAGGCTTGGATGTGAAGTGGAAAGCTGCAAAGGCGGGCTCTGAGACCGCAAAAGACAACACTCTGAGACTTCAGAACCCGAGAATTACAGGAGCCAAAGGAGCAAGGGCAAAGGAAGGACCAAAGAAGTGAGGCCTGAGCAAAGGAAGAATGTGCCCCTCACCGAGGAGGCGCCAGGCCGTGGGGCCTGTAGAACTGGAGGCAAAGCTGGCCAGGGGCACTTCCTCTGGAGCTGGAGCCCCAGCAAGACCAGGACTCCCCTGGGCTGGAGCCCCCTCCCACCTCTGGCAGAGCTGGAGTGGAAAAGTGACACGACTGCCCCCTAGTGGTTATGGAGGGAATATCACCGAGGAGAGGACAGGCCTGCAGGGACAGACTGGCTTTCTCCTCCCAGCTCCCCTCCTTAAAATAAAAAACAAAAACCCCTCTCCTTTCTTTTCTTCAAACCCCAGCAAAGTCGGCCAGAGGGCACTGGCACATTTGCTTACAATTTGCATACAGTGATTTCCAAGTCCCAGCCCTCCAGACATTTTTGCCTTTCACTTTTCCAATTGTTCCATCTATCCTCTTTCCTTGGAGCCCATTTTAGGGACCTTTTCTTTCTTCTCTCTGAAATCCCTGCCTCCAGCCTGCCCTCTTCCACACTAACTTTGCCCTGCCCTTCTCCCCTTTCGGTTTCAACCTGTTGCTTTTAAGAGGCAGCCACAGAGGGGAGGGGAAGAGAAGCAGGAAAGATGGAGTGTGTGTGCCCACATTAGGGGGAATCAGTCCGCACCAACAGCAAATAAACTCTAACCAGGTGAGATTTCTTTTCTAAGGCAGTGGAAGAACATGGGCTATGGATTCACTTAGACCCAGGTTCAGTCCTGGCTCCCCGCCACTCACCAGCTGTGCAGCCTTGGTAAGTTACTTAACCACTCTGTTTTCTCACCTGGAAACTCCCTGGCCCTCACTCCCAAGTGCTCTTACAGGACAAGGGTTTACAGCTGGCTTTGTGCTGTTATCTGAGCCTGGGTCTCTCCAGTACACCTACAAGATCACATAGCTGCCACCGCTGTCCTTACCCAGCTGTTGTGAAGACTAGTACAGGTAACATGTGAAAAGGGCCCATACTGGTGTCTATCAGGTCAGTTTCTTTCCTTCTCTCTGGCTCTCCGCCCTCGCCACCCCAAGAGGGGAGCAAGGTATGTGCAGCTAGGCTGACGCTTTCCTTCTGTCTTGCCTCTTCTTGACCTGGACTCATCCTCTCATCTCTGCCCTTTTCGACTGAGGGCAGATTCTTTGGCGGGCAGGATTTAAATCTAGTCTGCCCAGCAGCAGACTTCATTTCTCACCAGGCCCTCTTGATTGCTGCATCTAGAGACATCCCATTATCCCAAACCAGAGACTGGAAGCTTTGCCCGGGCTCACACTTGCATCAGAACTATTATGGCCTCTCCTTGCATTAAAACTATCACTTTCTCTGTCTCTAAAGCTTACCTTCTGTATTTAAAAAGAAAACAAAAAAAGGTACTCCTATTCCTCCATTTTAATTCTACCTATCTCTCCTAGACATCTCCCTGGCACCCCAATACTTGGGGAGTGTTTACTTTGTGCAAGAGAATTTTTGTCCTAAAGAGAGAAAATAAGAATGGCAGGAAATGAGACAGGCAGGAAAAGGAGTATCATAGAGGGTAAAGAAAGACAGCCAAGGCAGAGAAGAGGATGGAGGAAGAAGGGAGGGAGAGGGAGGGAAGGAGTGGGGAGCTGGATCTCGATCTGTACATGTAAATACCGAATCTTGGAGAATCTTGAATCTCGTTGAGGGCTCCCAGTTTTGGCAGCAGATTGGGCAGGTGGCCTGTCCCCAGTGAGAGGGATGGAGCAAGCGAGATGCTTAAGGTGGGTGGGTGGGGAACTGGGTGGGGTGTGAGGAGAAAGGAGAGGCTGAGAGGAAGAAGATGGGGGTGGGAGGGAGTAGACAGGGCTAAAAGGGAAGCTGTGCATTAAAACCACAACCAGAGAACATCCATCCACATTTGTGTGGCTTTGTTGAGATGTGCTGCAGTATGTCTGCTGCTGGAGGAGAGGATGTTGTGGAGAGGAGTGGAGCCTCTTGCCAGTGCATGTCCCTCAATGATGCCACAAGTGTTAGGACAGCAGTGTGGAGCTGTGTGATCTTGTAGGTGCACTGGAGAGACCCAGGCTTAGATAACCACGCAAAGCCAGCTCTGAACCCTTCTTCTGTATGAGCACTCCAGAGCCAGGGGACAGGGAGCTGTGCCCTTGAACTTAGATTCAGGATCCTATCTGATCCTGGCATGGGGGACCTCTGCGGAAGACCTTTGATCTCCCTGAGCTTGAAAAGAATTACGTGCGATTCTTCTAGAATTACTTGGAAGGATACCATTGTAAGTGTCTGTGTATATAAATAAATCCTGGTTCTCTGATTCTGCATGAACCCTTGTGATAGTAATGACTCTGTTTAAATACTATTAAAACAACAACAACAACTAATAATAATAATAGTATCTTTAAATGTTTACCTTGTGTCAGGCACTGTGCTGAGCCCTCTGGAAGCATCACATCACCGAATCCTCCACTACAATCTGATAAAATACATACAGCTACTCATTCCCATTTTACAAACATAGAAAGAGTTAGATGGGTTATGTAATTTTTAAGGTCTAACACTTGGAAAATAGAGTTGAGATTGGCCTCAGGTAGCCTGACCCCAGTGCTCTGCTCTCAAGTTAATTTGTAAGCTTCTGAGCTCTGGCTGGTAAGCATTCTGAATGAGATCCTTGAGTCTGAGTGTGTTACTCTGCTCTTATGTGTGTTGCTTTGAGCATATGTGCTGTCATGCTCTCCTTTGAGCTTGAAAGTGTTAGATGGCCTTCTCCCAGTTAGTGTTAAGATGGGCCAGAACAGGCCACTGCTTTGTGCGACTCCAGGGGGCGCTATTCGCATTGCAGTCTATGCACGGGCCCTGGCCATTCTGTGTGTGTGTCTCTCTCTCTCTCTCTCTCTCTCTCTCTCTCTCTCTCTCTCTCTCTCTCTCTCTCTCTCTCTCTGCTGGGGGCGGGGTTGTGGTGGGTATCAGATTTCTGATAACCTCTCTGAAAGTTGGAAGTCTACACATGTGTATTCTTAATAGCATATGAACTTAAGAAAAAACGGTATGGTATTATTTTAAAACATAGCCTTTAAGGTCAGACACCTGGAATCAAATTCTAGTTCTATTCCCTATGATGTAAATGTCCTCGGGTGGGTTGCTTAAAGCTTGTTGCTTCATAAGTAGAATGGGGAATAGTTCCTCCTGGAGTTGTGCCCGTTGAGACGATCATTACTGAGACTGGCACTTTGCATGTGATCAATAAATGGAAACGATAATTGCGCGTCCACGTGTCTTATTCCCCGAGTTCGGATGTACGTGTATGTTTATTGCTTTTTATTGTGTGTGTGGCTGAGGGCCTGGGTGTAGCCCTGTCCCGGCACCTCTTCGGGGTTAGTGAAGGGTCTCCCCGAGGCTCCCGGTTACACCCGCGTGGGCCCTGGGCTTCCCGTTCAGCGAGAAGTGGTGTCCTGTGCGGGTGTGCTGCCACGTGCCTGGCGTGCCTGTTTGTGCTCGGTGGCCCGGCTGGCGCGGGCGTGTTTGGGGTGGTGGTAATTACTGGGATGGCCCAGCCCTAATGAGTGTGATCTCGTTACACTCTCACCGCCTCTAATGGAGCTAACCTCATTTCACAGCCGTTAGAGATGGAGATGAGGCCCCGCCCCCGGCCCCGCCAGCTGCAGCTCCCGCACCCCGGCCACGTCCTTTCCCTCCGGCTCGCCATTTCCCCGTGCCACCGCTCCTCTCCCTCCCGGTCCTCTGCTCCTCCTTCCAGGCTTCCCTCTCCCGTTCCCCATTGTTCTCTTCCCTTCCCGTCTTTCCGCGCCTCTCTCCCCTGCCCTCCTCTTCCCTCGTCCCCCGTCCCTCCTCTCCTCCATTCCTGGCTTCCTCTCTCCTTTCCTCATCCCCCTCCCTCTTTTTTCCCCGGGTCCGTCTGTCCTCCGCGCCCTCTTCTCCGCGCCCCTCCCCCGCCCTTCCCTGCTGCTGGCCCTCCCCTCCCCCACGGTGCCCCGTCTGGCCAAAGGACAAATCTCAAGGGGAAACCAGCAAAGACAAACAAGGTGCAGTGACTTCATTATCGTCGTTAATTTGCCACTTCAGTTCCTCCCACAAGGGTCAAAGCCGGCACGGCTTGAACTCAGGACTGACGCGGAGGCTGAGCCGGCCGCCTGCCTTTTCCGCCTTAAGCCTCTTCCACAACCGCTCGGCCTCCCTCCTCCTCTCGGCCGTCATTTCTCTGCAGGGGGTCAGGCTCCGGGTTTTTTCTCTTCCGTTTCTTAGTCCTCGCAGCCTCAGCCTACCGCCTTCCTTCCTTTTTCATTTAAACCGTGGCCTTCTCTCCACCTCTCTCCCGGCTCCAAGTCACATGGTTTTTACCTTTGACTCCCTCTTTCTCGTCCTATTCAGCCTGCTTCCGCTTTTCCCACTCCTCCCTGCCCCGTCCATCCTGAACCAGTATCTTGGTCTTCCCTCTTCCTAACCTCAAGCACACTCCTTTCCCTAAATCACCGGGATTTATCTCTAGGTTTTGAAAACCACATAGCCTGATGAAGCTGGGGATGGGAGGAAGGAGCAGTTTGTGGTCCAAGCAGGAAAAGTGGTACAGAACGTGGAAATGGCTGGATAGAAAGGAAGACAACTGTGATGGGGGGGGGCATGACAGGCACACGAGTCAAAGCAAGCAGCAGAATCTAGACTCAGACACTTGAGACTCAAGACACACTGAGCCCCAGAGAAACAACCTTGCCAAGACCAGAGAAAAAGGAGGGTGGGCCAGAGGGCCTTGGGCTTGAGACTGGGGGCTGGGGTGGGGTAGGGGTGCATCACCAACAAAACAAGGAGTGAAAAATCTGAGGATGGGAATGGCGTTTACCCCATCAGTTCCTCAGAGAAACACAACCTAACACTCCTGTCCCACCCTCTGCCCTCCTTCACTGAGAAGCCAAATGATTGGCAACTGACTCTTGACCTTTAGCCCAATGCCAGCCCCAAAGGGAGAGGCTGAGGGTAGTTGGCTGTAACTGGAGGAGGCACCAGGGAAATGTCCACACGTGAAGTAAACGTTTCTTCACCCACCCCTGTCCCACCTACTCTGCACATCAAAATGCCACAGAGGACCAGACACAGCATATGAATGCCCTCTTCTCTCCACAGAGAGTGCTTGCTACTTGTGGCCCTCTAATTTCACAGGCCCCTGTGCCAACACTGTACCACTGGGTGGCCCTGCTGTGATTCCAAGGCTGGAACCCTGGCTTCAGTGTAATACCATATTCCTGCCCCAATACAGAGGCAGCTCCTGTTCTCTCATTTGACTTTGAAAGAGAGATTTTGAGGGGTGCCGAGCTGTCTTGGGAGGGATTAGGAAAAGGTGTCTTCTTCCAGGTGCACGGCAGTGGTACAGCTTGGTGACAGGAGAGCAGGTGGATCTCAGCCCTGTTACCCCTTAACTGGGCACCCTAGACAACTGGACACAGAGGCCCTGGTCTGCACGAGTGCTTATAAGAGGGGGATACTGAGAGCCAATGGGATTACCTCAGGGTGCTGAAAGGCACCTCTAAATCCTTCACCCTGTCTCACCAGCCTGGCGCGGGGGAGGACGGGTGGGCAGGCAGTCCGCTGGGGCTTTCCACAGTGAGGCAAGGGGCTCTAGAAAAGTGAGGGGTGGGATGACTGAGAAGCCAGAGAAGAAAGATGGAAAAATCAATGAAATGAGTTTCTAACAGTGAGGTAAAGGACCGCCGTGTCGACAGCCTGTCGCCTGCTGCAAAATATGTGCTGCCCAAGTCCATGGCGGTGGCTGACAGTGCATCCAGCCGCCGCTGTCCTCCCTGCAGGCCCCCGCCCACTGGCCCCTTCTCCAGCTGCCCTGGCCTTTCTTATTATAGCTAGACTCTCCCCCAGGGCTCCCAGCTCGCTTCCTCTCATCCCGAACTTCTTTCCTAGATTCCTTTGATCCATTTGCCACAGGAACAGGTTAAGTTATAATTCCTGATTGGGTGCATCTTTCTCCTCTATGGCTTCCGTGTTTAGACTCCCCGCCCTTCAGACCTCAGAGCTGTGATGAGCTCCGCATCTCCTGCCTCTCCCTCTTTTACTTTATGTCTCTCGACTCCAGCAACGCATTGCGTAGTCAGATGTCAAGGCCATCCCTCACAGGGTTTCTTACATCCAAGTCTGTGCCTCTTTCTGCCTTTTGGCCCACTTGGCCAATGCTGACTTCCTTGTAAGTGTCTGGATTTGGACAGGGTGTTTAGGATGGGCCTGGAATTGATTTATGAACTCTTTGTGATCAGCACGTGCGTGTGTGTGTGTGTGTGTGTGTGTGTGTGTGTGTGTGTACTTAATTTATATATGGCAGATTCAATTGTGGTTTCACGATTGGGAATGGGGTGGGGTAAGGATGCTACTTCCAATTCAAAATCTCCGACTCTATCTTTAGAAACAACTCAACCTTTTCTGGAAACCACCTCCTTTCTCTAGCCTCCTCCATATCTTCCTTCTGGGCGCCTAAGACTGTTCATTCATGTTTTCCTCCCATTATCTCTGCAAAGACTCCCCAGATCAGCCCCTAGAGTCAGCCCTGGATGCTTCCAAGTGGGCCCCTAACCCAGTCTCTCCTCTCTCTGCCTCAGATCTCACAGTTGCTCCCCTCCAGCCTTTTCCTTCAGTGTCTGCTTTCCCAGCTTGCCCATTTATGCAGACTTAGGCCTGAGGGGCAGGGTGAAAGGAAGGTGGGCAAGTCTTTTCTTTAGCCTCTCCCTATTAATTTGACCTCTTGATCAATAGATATTAAGCATCCTCTGTGTGACAGACATTGTGCTAGGTCCTGGAAAACGATGGGAAACTAGACAGATGCAGCCCCTGCTCATATGGCCATCAGGACTCACCCTGGATCTCTCACCCGACAGCTTCTCTCAGAGTCCCCCTTTTTTTTCCCCTCCCTCCACAGCCAAGTTCCACCATGCCCTCTGGCATTTCAGAATCCTTCCCTATTCTGTATCCCTGCTTCACACAGCTCTCACACAGCTCCTATCCCCTCTAATCTGCATTTCCAGCTTCCGGCTCCATTCCTAAACCCAAAGCAAGGTTCATCTTACATTTTCAGGGACTCCCCTCCCTGCTCACAGAGCCCTTCTCCTTTCACATTCTGTAAATGCCATTTCCAGCTCTCTTCCTTCTTTCCTGCTTTTCAGTCCCACCATCCTGTCCTCAATGCCCCTGTCTCCTGAGGTCCCTTTCCCTTGCTCCTGCAGGCTCTAGTGAACCTCAGGTGCTCACAAACAAGACTTCATTTGGAGCTAAGAACAGCTCCAGGGCGGCAAGGTCAAGCTACCAGATGCAGGAATCCTACAGATTTGACTCTGGCCCCGGCCCCGTATGTGTGCAGCTCCCCAGCAAAGCAGCAAGTTGCTCCTCTATGGGTCTTAAGGTAACACCGGCTGCTCTGACATCATGGAGGGAGGACCCCTGTCAGGTTGCCAAGGCAACACCAGCAGTTTATGACATCAGAGGCTGGAGGTCTTTGGTGCTCAGGGGGCTAGAAAGATTCCAGTTCCTATCAGCTAAAGTAAATGGGAATTCTACTTTTTCATGTCTTTGCTCACGTTGCCCTGGCTTGGGGTTGAAAAGCAAAGGCCTCCGGGGGGGGGGGGTAGTGAGGGATTTGGCCAATGGAATGAGCCAAATCTCTCCTTCTCTTCACCAGATATCTCTGCGCTCTCTCGCTTCTCCTTTGGCATCTCCCTCTTTTGGGGCTTTGCCCAGTGGTATTTCTGCTCTGCCTTTTTTCCAAATCGCCCCTCCTGCTGTGCTCTCTTTGCATCCATCATGCTGTGTCCTTCTCACACCAGAGGCATTTGTTTCCTTTGATATCTCATCTCTCCTCTCTCCCCCTACCAAGCTCTGTGCAGCTCTGATCTGCTTCAGCACTCCTCCCTTTGCCTTCCATGTCCCTTCTTTGTACCATACTCTTTTCCCACCTCATCTTATTCTTCCATTCCTCCTTTCCCCCATTTTACCACTGTATTTATTTAGTTCATATTGCTTTTTCTGATGACCTTCCTCTTGAGGAATAATCTATCCTTTCTCTCCCTCTCTCCTTCTGTATCACTATTAATTCATGTTTTATTTCATTCTCCCAATTTTTCATTAATCACCCCTTGGTTCCTCCCCTGCCCCCCCATTCCACATGTATTTTCATCCCTTCCTTTGCGCGTTCCTCACGTCATGCATTTCTCTACCCCATGCATTTATTGCACCCGGCCTCCCCTTCCTTTCTGTCACTCTATTCACCTCTGAAATTTTCCATTTTCTGCCCATATCTACCTCCTCCTTTTACCCTTCAAGCTCCTGAAGTCTGGAAAAACAATAATGGGCGTAAAACAAGGTAAAACTCTCCAGACTCTTTATCCACCTTTCCCATTCTTCAGGCTGAATGAACCTGGCCCCTTGCATAAGATATCAATCGCTTCCGTCACACTAATGAAAACTGCCTCGTAAAGAATCATGCTGAATCCAAATATGATAAAGAGTGAGGACCCAGGAAAAAGATGAATTAGAAGGTAGAGAAAGAGCCACAGATGTCTAGAATGAACTGAAAGATAAGGGGCAACCAAGCAGGGTGGAGCTTAGAATCCCAGAGAACGTCCCTTTACAAAATCAAAGTTGACAGTGAATGAACATAATGGCCCTGACTGATGAAGGGGTTCTATGCCCCTGGAAGTCCAGTAAGTTGATTTCTTGGCCTGTTTATGTGCTTTCACAAACCATACTTCCCAACTCCCCCAGCCCCTTTGCTCTCTGGTACATTCGCTGCTGCAGTTAAAATGCTGGGTGAGAAGGTAAGGAATACAAGAAACTTAGGGTGACCAAGGATAAACGGTAGGAGGAGTGCAGATTGTGGGAACAAGGGTGAAGAAGAGGCAAAGGAGATCATGGGAGACAGGGATGGGGAAAAAAGGGGGTGAAACAAAATGGGGAAATGAAATGATATATAATGGTAAAGTGAGGGAAGGGAGGAAAACCAAGTCAGAAAGGAAAAGGTTTGTGGTGGGAAGCTCCTGGAGAGGCAGATGACACACAGGAGACCAGAGGTGAGGTCCTGATGGGGGACACAGGCACATGGCAAAGGGGACAGTCAACAATGCTAGGAAGTTCCAAAGCTCCCTGGGTGAAGATGGAAGAGGAGGCCATCCTGGCCATGCTGAAAGGGCACTCGAATCCTTGGGGGAGACACATCTGCTCCATCCCTCCACTCTTCCAGGCCTCTGACCAGTGACTACCACAAACATCAGTCATGACTGATAAGCAAACTCCAAAGCGGCCTGAAAAGGCCAGAGATATCCATTCAGACCCTGAAGGAAAGGGCATGGAGTCCTAGGTGGGTAGAACAGTCAGGCAGCCAAGGTGTAACACACAGTGACAGGGACACACAGGGAAAGGATCACCCGGGTAGGAGGTCACATCCGGAGATAGTGACACACAGACAGACTCGGAGATGGATGGGTGGGGAGAATGAATGAGGTGTAGAATGTCAAAATCCAGAGGTAGGGACACATAGACAGAGACCAGCGGGGCAACAGGAGCAGCAAAACGCGTGGTCGAGTTCTCGTTGATAGGGCTATTCAGAGAGAGGGACAGACAAGAGCAGATGGAGAGCTGGGGGCCAGGAGAGACACACTTCACCTTGAATAGGAGTAGAGGCCTCCCCTCACCTACTACTCACACCTTTCCAAAACAAAACAAAACAAACAAAACCCAACCCCCCCAAACCAACAAACAACTCAACTTCTGGCAAAACCTAAGATCGAAGATTAAGGGTATCCACGTCCTCTCCCACCCTCCCACCCCCCCCAGCGCGCTTGCCCATCCATCTGCCTGCCTGCTAGCCGCCGTTCCTCCCCCATCCTGCGGCCGGCGGGGGGCCACCGAGACCCAGGCGCCTCCAGACTGACAGCTCCGAGCCCCCGCACTCCCCGGCCTCCCCTTCCCTCCGGGACCCCCGCTCCCTGCACAGCTCGGCGCGGCCCGTCTAGGCTCTCGTTACCCTCCATCTGTCCGGCTGGCTCCTGGTCCAGCCTCGAAACCTTTCCCTTCCCCGTCTCTACCTCCACCCCGGCATCTCTCTCTTCGCCCCATTCTCGCTCGCAGGCCCTCTCCTTCCCTCCCATACCCCTGTCCCTCCTTCTCCTCAGGCTCTCGGTGTGTCCGTCTGTCCGTCCGGGTCCCCTCCCCCAGTCCCTTCCCGTCCCTCTCCGTGCCCTCCAGCGGCAGTCTCCGAGCGCCTCCTCTCCCCTCCGTCTCAAGCTTCCAAAGAGCAAGGAAGGGAAGAAGAGAGAGGGAGAGGAGAAAAAAAACCAACCCAGCAGCATCGGAAATCGATGCACTTACACCTCAGCTGGAAGCAGGGACGGGAGTCGAACCGCGGCCGCCCAGCAGCGCGAGGCGGGGAGGGGAGGGGGTGGCTCTTGGAAGGGACTTCTCCGATGTGTTGATTCCTTTTTTTCCCCTCCTCCTCCCTCCCTCCAGCGCTCACTCCGGGGCGTCGGGGACGGAGATGGAAAAAATAAATAAATAAATTCACGGCGGTGAGGGAAGTGAAGGAAAATAATCAATGCTATTTGGCTGCGGCTGAAGTGTTTTCCCGGCTTCGTGAGGGGGTTTCCATTGATTCACCCTGGGCACTCGCTCGCTCCCTGCCTCCTCCTCCTCCTCCTCGCCCTCCTCCTCCTCCTCCTCGCCCTCCTCCTCCTCCTCCTCCTCCTCGCCCTCACTCCTCCGCCTCATTCACTGGCTGGAGCCGAGGCGTCCCACACAATGGAATAATCAATACCCAGGCGCCCGGGGCGGCCCCACTGAGCAGGTGCAGCGGCCCGCCCGCCGCGGAGTATGCCGGGAGTTGTAGTCCGCCCGCCCCCGCCCCGGCCCCCCGTTTCTAGAGCTTGTGTCCGCCTGCTTGGCTGGACTGTGGGCGGGACCCAAGGCCCGAGGACAGGCGGACAGCGGTCCCGGCCACCTGCTTGACTGTGGGGCCAGGTCCAAGCCGGTGCCTGCAAAGAGGGCAGGCTCCTTTAAACACTTTCCTGTCTTCTCCTCCTCTTCCTTCTGCCTGCAGAAATCGCACACGTGTTTTGTAATTTTGTTTTAAATCAGCTCTAGAGCAAGTCCTGGCTTCTGCCAGCTTCCCGGAGCCACTCGAGGCCTATCTCTCTTTCTTCACTCCCTTCTTCTTGCTTTATTAGTTCCTGTCCCTTCCAATTGGGCACTAGAACCTTATCTTCCACAGCAATTAGTCTTGGTCCCTGGGAGCTTCTGTCTCCTCCACGTGGTCACAGAGTCCCCAGAGTTGGGTGGGGGGAGCGGAGGTTCTGGCTCCCCATCCTCATCTTCAGTTTATCAGCTCCTATAAGCTCTCCTATATTCTAACAACAATAGCTGCTAAAATTAATTGACCGCATAGGGACAGTTCCAAGCACTTTTACATATATTAACTTATTTAATCCTCACAACTAGTCTCATTTTACAGTTGAGGAAACCAGGGCACAAACAAGTTAATTAACTGGCCCAAGGTCACACGGCCAATAAGTGACCTCTCCAGGATTCAAATCCTGATAGTCTGACTGCAGACCTCACACTAGCTGCTATAGCCTACTTCTCTTAAAAGAAAAAAATCCTGGAGTTCACAGGAAAAAAGGAAGGAGAAAGAAACTAACATTTTGAATCTCTGTGATGTGACAGTTTGTCACTGAATTCCTCACACTTAACTGTGAGACAGTCCACATTTTACCAAAGAGAAAACAGAGGTTTAGGGAGGTGGAGTTGCTAGCCCAATGCCAAACACCAGTAAAGTGAAGATGGGACTCAACTCCAGGTCTGTCTAGCTTTGGAGTCTGGTCTTTCCTTTTCCTTAAACTGCTGCCTTGGCCCTACTGGACTGGACTTTATAACTCACAGAAGAGATTAAGTCTTCTTCCTCTGGGCAACAAAACTGATAAGCAAAGGACAGATGAAAAGCAGGCCAGTGAAAGGAATTAGGGGCTGGGGTCCCTCCCCTCTCTGCACATTGGTACCTGTCATAGGATGTGGCGGGGTACGCCTTAAAGAGATCCCAAGTTCAGGATGCCATGTCTGTAAACCAGTGTCCTCTCCACAGTACCTCCCATGGGTCACGTGTTTCCAGAAACATACTGGGGAGAGGACAGGTATTGAGAACCTAGCACTTCGCACCCATCCTAGGAGCAGGCCCAGGAGCTGACAAGAGCCACTGTTCTTCAGCAAGCTACCTTACTCAAAGAATCAGACATGCAGTTGATGCCTCCAGCTAATCATAGCCCTGGGAGGGAGTAAGGAGAAGAAGCCTTCTCTATTTTGTCTCCCAAAGCAAAGGGCCATTCTCATGTCTTCCTATATTTTAAATGAACATAAGTATTTCTCCTATTCCTGACAAAGCCTGCTCAGGGGCCGCTGGACAAACTCCTCAGTCTGACACTCAAAACCTTTTCCAGCCTGCCCTCAAGTGTATTTCTAGATTCATTTCTTTCCTCTTACACATGGGCCAGGTGCTCTCCATCTTCTGAGCCTTTGCTCATGCTGTTCCTATCACCATCTTGGTCTCCAACCGTTGAAATTCCATCATGTCTTTAGTTTTCATCCAAAATATCACTTCCTCCTCTTACAGAAAGTCTCCCATCCACCCTTCTCCTGAACATTCATGGGGATGTATTAACTCCCCTTTAAAACTCCAGAGTCTAGAATAGCTGTACTGGTCTTAGTTATCCTTTTTTTTTTTTTTCCTAGCTCATTCCCACTGGCCTGCATTCAGTGGGACACCATACTAGTTAATAAAATATTTGCTGGACAGCGTCTGAGTGAGTGGCTTGTATTCCAGGCCCATCTGCCAACGGGGTGAGGGGGTTGGAGACAGGACTGGGGCCTCAGCTCCTTTTCCATCCGACTCTCTCAACTTTAGGTCGAGTCCCGCTGGCGTTAATCGCAGCTTTCCTGTCACCATAGCGACGGGTGGGGCAAGAAAGCAAAGTCTCCCTTTGGAACTACAACTCCCATCATGCACCCGGGCCCCAGGGTGCGACTCAGCCGGCGGCCTGAGAGCCGGGCCGCCCCCACCCCCGAGAGCGGCAGGGGTCTGGGAAGAGCAGCAGAGCGCAGGGAGATGGCCTCTCTCTCGGCCCACCGCGGAGGTTGCGGCCTCCCATAAGCTAGCAGGCTTGTCGGGCCCCGGCCTGCCGTCGGCTTCGCCACAGCGGGCCTAATATGGCCGCTTGTGCCGGGATCTCCCGGGTGTGCAGAGAACCGGGCCGAGGTCCGGGGCCAGGAACTGCTCCCGGCATTCCTCGCGGGCGTGGCGTGGGCTCCCTTCCCCCTTCTCCAGGTCCCGCGAGAGGGAGATCCTGGGGCTTTGAGGTGAGACCCGAGGCTCCGCTGGCCGTTGCTGTGGGGGGATCGGGCGGGGTCGCCACCGGCAGTGAGCCGCCGTCCTCCCGGGGTAGCATGGTGTCTAGCGGGCGCGTTGAAAGGACACCCGCTACACCTGCTTTCTAGAGAGCCCTTTGGATTGAGGGCATTTTCAGCAGTGGAAGGGGTCTAACTGGAGACTTATCCCTATTGCTGAACCTTAGAACATCAGAGACAAGAAGGGGCCATCCGGCACAGAGGCAGGGAGGAAGGGCCCCCAACAGAGAGCCCTGTGACAGTGTGTGCGCTTCCTAACTTCTTCCGGGGGTAGGGGTCTTTGGGAGCTCAGCCAATGTTTGTTGATTGACTGATTGCAGGTAGCATGGCCCAGGGCCTGATTGAAGTGGAGCGAAAGTTCGTTCCCAGCCCTGGCACAGAGGAGCGGCTGCAGGAATTGGGGGGTACCCTGGAGCGCCGAGTCACTTTCCGAGACAGCTACTATGACACCCCTGAGCTGGGCCTCATGCGGGCTGACTACTGGCTCCGACAGCGAGAGGGCAGTGGATGGGAGCTCAAATGTCCCGGAGCAGCAAGTGTTTCAGGACCCCACACTAAGTACATGGAACTCACAGCTGAGCCTGCAGTTGTGGCCCAGCTCTGTGAGGTGCTGAGGGCTGAAGTCCCGGGGGCTGGAGGCGTGGCTGCTGTGCTGGGCCCGCTGGGGCTGCAGGAAGTAGCTAGTTTTGTGACTAAGCGTAGTGCCTGGAAACTGGTGCCGCGCGGAGCTGATGAAGAGGAGCGGCCGCTCAGGGTGGACCTGGATACAGCTGACTTTGGCTACGCTGTGGGTGAGGTAGAGGCCCTGGTGCAAGAGGAGGCCGAAGTCCCAGCTGCCCTGGAGAAGATCCACAGCCTCAGCAGCATGCTTGGTGAGGGAGACAGGCCCTTCTGTGCTTCCCTTGCTCCTCTTCTGGGTGTACCCGCTGGGCCAGTTAGTGGGGAGGGTCTCGAGGCTATTTCTGGGGAATTACTTCAGCAATTTTCTAGAGGACCCGGTTTGCTTAGGGCTCTATCAAATCCGGTTTCCTCTTTTGCAGTAGTTGTCTAACCTGGATTGAATCCTTCCATGTGTCTCTAATCCATCCCAGTCGTTGTCTCATGTAGTTCTCATACCTCTAGTCACTGCAAGTGTCCTTCAGTTCTCTTTGTCAGTTCTCCTCTTCCATCTTTCCATCCATCCTTCCTTCCCCCAACTCCTGTCCTCTCACTTTTACAACTAAATCCTCATTTAATTTGTCCTATTGGCTTGAGTAAAAGGCGAGAACGTTGTGTCTATGTGACTGTGGGGCAAACGTTAGCAGATTAGTTTTTCCATTCCCAGGCTTAGCTCCCTTGTACACAGTTCATCCACAGGAGTATAGTGTCGTGCATGCCGTCGGGCCTTACAGCCCTGGAACGCTGCTCTTGCCTCCCCAGCAAACCCACAGCGAGTTCCCTGCTATCTGCCCGGCATGCTGCCAGGCACTAACATTCAGACACTGGCTTATTGTGACTCCACAGCACACAGGCTAGAATTCCCCGTGAATCCCACCCCATGGCTGTAGCTGCGTCTCTTCTTCCTACATCCCTTGGTTTCTCTCTCTGTGTGCATCTCTGCATGTGCTTCATTACCAAGCTAATGAGCTTTGGCCTGGCTGGATAGGCTTTAATCTTGATTGGGGGGCAGACGCAGTAATTGAAATGAGTCGCTATTGAGGCACCCTCTGTCTTCATGGTGCCTGAGTGCCTTTCACCACTTCTTGCTGGAGGAGAGGCTCATGCTTGGCTTCCCAGGCCCACTGCTGCCTCAAGTGGCCCTCTTAGGCCCCGCTTCCCTAGGCTAATCAGGGAGTGGGCTGGCAAGTTAGAGAAGCTGGTTGGACGGTGTTCGGAATCCCAGTGCTGCCTTGGAAACAACTTTGGGGTCCAGCTGCGTGGGCAGGGAGAGTCAAAGCATTTTCGGCTCTGTCTGGTTCTCTGCTCATTCTCCTTTTGCCTGTAGGTGTGCTGGCGCAGGAGACGGCACCAGCCAAGCTGATTGTGTACCTACAGCGCTTCCGGCCTCAGGACTATCAGCGCCTGCTAGAAGTGTACAGCTCCACAGAGAAGCCTTAGGGGACTGGAAGATCCAGACGTGACACTGGGCTAGGGTGTCACTTGCCCGATGGGGAAGAAAGCTCCGGGTCGAATGAGGTTCATTCCTGGGCTCACTGTGCCTCTTCCTCTCTGGCTCCCCTTCCCACGGTGACTCCTCTCTCTCCAGCTCCGCCTGTTCCTTCCCCCTACCCTCAGCTATCCTTCCTGGAGCCCTCCCTGGCTGCCCCCTCTCCCTCATCCGTCAGATGCAATCTGTGGGCCGCCCCTCTCCCCTGGCCGCTAAGCAGCCTCCATTGATTTCCGCTCGTGTTTATAGGATTTCCACTTAGCCGTGATCAGTAGTTAAGCACAGGAAAATCCCTTGCCACCCTCCCTCCCTTGGTCGATGCCATTGATTCTGCCAGCGGCTCCTAAACCGCCTTACAGCTGAGTTAGAGATGAGGGGAGGCAGCAGGGACTTCCCTGCCCTGGGGTATGGGGAATAGCAGAAGGCTGGGGAAATGGGTGGGAGTCCCTGTTAGAAATCTAGAAATTCTGGTTTGGTGTTGCCCCTGTGCCCTGCTCTGGCCCAGAGGGTAGAGTGCCTCCTGTGGAAGTTTAGGGGCACATTTGCCCCCCAGCCTGGAAAGGGGTAAAAAGAAAACCTTTCTTTGTTGAAACCAGTTCCAAAGGCTTAGGGCAAGATACCTACTTCCTGTGTAAGAAGGCTCTTCCCTGGCTGTGCTTCACACACGTTTTCTACCTCAAATATGGCTTCCCCCCTCAGGCTTTATTGGGCTTTCACTATTTGTAGGGTTGGGGGCAGCCCCCCCACCCCAGTGGCAAGTACAGGACCAGAGTGCCACCTGCTGGCTGTCCTCAGATAGTGGCTCCCCTGGGCTTGGGGACGCAGGAGGGTTTCAGGCTGTGAGTGGAGGCCGAGTTACTGCCACGTCTCCACAGGCAAGTTGTTCACCTCAAAGATTTCCTGCACCGACTGGCCAAAGTGGTTGTAGGTGAGGCGCAGCTTCAGCCGCAAG
This sequence comes from Grampus griseus, assembly GCF_964374135.1. Lineage (NCBI taxonomy): Eukaryota > Metazoa > Chordata > Mammalia > Artiodactyla > Delphinidae > Grampus > Grampus griseus. Next base: position 74,031,933 of record NC_139018.1, on the reverse strand, counting down.
GGGGCCTAGCAATAGGAGAGCAGAGACCAGGGTAAGCGCCAGTGACTCCCCCTTCACTGGGTCTTAGCCTCGAGGGGCTCCTGGAGCTCACCTTCTTAGGATTGAGGATTCTGAGGAGCTGGGTCATCGGAAGGCCACCCTGAGCTGGAACTGTGTCCCCACTGGGAGCCTGTAGCTGCAGCTGGAAACTCTGAACACAGGAGGTTGGATGGAGCACACCGCAGGGAGCTGGCTGGGCTCAGGTAACCCCTCCACACCCAACAGTTTTCAACCCTCTTCCCATAACTCCCCACGTGCCTGTCTCTGCAAGTCACTCCCTTCTCATCTCATCCTCTCCCCCACCCACCTCCTCTACTTAGTGGCCTTTTCTCCTAGAGTACCGAGGCCACCTCTGAATCCCAGTCTTCTACAAACCTTGGGCACAGCGGCCTGGCAGATGAAGTGGGTGACATCACCCCCTGAGGTGTTGGTGGCAGTGACAGTGATCAACAGCAAAGTAGGGGTTCCAGGGGGTCGAACGAAAGAAAGATCCAGCTGTAGTCCTTCGCGCTCAAACACTCTGAGATGTGGGATGGGAGCTACAGCAGGGAGAAAGAAGTGGCTCAGCGTATGGGCTGAAGATAACGGTTCACTCATTCAATAAAAATTAAACGAGCACCCATTGGGTGCAGGGCCCTGCTCGAGATGCTAGTGACAGAGTGGAGAAGATGCGGCCTCTGATGGAGCTAACAGCCTAGTCGGGGGGAGAGAAACAATAAACAAGAAAGACAATCACAGACTGTAATTGGTGCTCTGAAGGAAGCAAACTATGCCAGGATAACTGGGGGGAACTAACTGAAATAGGAGAGGTAGGGGAAGGCATCTGACAGTTTAGCTGAGGCCTGAAGGTTGAGAATGAGCCAGTCATTTTGATGTGCTGGGGAAAGGACATTCCATGTGAAAAGAATAGGAACGCCAAGGGCTTGAGGTGAGAGGGCCTGAGGAGCTGAGAGGGGGCCAGTGGAGCGGGTAGTGGGAAAGCATGTGAGGTGGGCAGGGAGGAAGCAGGGCCCGCAGGCCAGGGTAAGAAGTCTGGAACAAAGGGAAGATACTGGAGGGTGTCCAGGAGGAGACTGGCATGATGTAATGAAGCCTTTTACTAAGATGGGGATGTGATGGGGGTACACAGCAGGGAAGAGGGTATCAACCTGTCCTTGGCTTAGAAGGGGAAGCAGCCTGTTTCCACCGCCCCTTCTTTAAGACATCTCCCCTTTGCTGAGGCTTACCAGGGGGTGGGGGAGCACAGGGAAGGTTGAGGAGGTGTATCAAAGCGCCTCCTGGGGTGGGATCCAGAGGGGGAGGGTGCTGGGCGTCCCCAGAAGGGCCATCCAGGAGATCTAACAGATCCAAGAGCTTTGAGGCCTAGGGGAGAGGGCAGAAGTGTCAGGGCTGGGTATGGAAGCTGGACCATGCTCTTCCCCCTGGGACTCCCGGCCTCCTCACCTCGGGTTCTGTGGGGACAGGGGCTGCTTCCGAAAGCTGGGCTGTTTCTTTGCTTTCCTTTGCTTCCTCATCAACCTGAGAGCTACCTTGCTCCACAAGAGGTATCTTTTCCAGGATGGCAGCCCTGGGAGGATGGAATGCAGGTGTATCCCTCTGGGTAGACCCTGGGCTTTGCGCAAGAGGCACGTGGGAGGAGGGGTAAGAACACGGGGAGTCCTGGGCACATGGTGGGTCAGAAGTGCCCCTCTGATTTCCTAAGGTGGCACAGTCTTGCTGGCCTTCAGATGAACAAGGATGGTGGGGGAAGCCCACTTAGCTTCAGTGAACTGTGAGTAGGAGGCTCTGACTGGATGAGGAAGGACACAGGTGAGGATGAGACCCCTCCACCCAGAAAGGGACAGCGGGGAGCGGGCCAGGGGTTGGGTCCCACACTGCGGCAGAGTGGCGCACACACCTCATGTGGTCATACTTCCGGAAGAGGGTGTTATACTCCACCGCCCGCTGCTGCAACTCCACGTCCAGGCAGCTGCTGTAGATGGACACAACCTGGCGGATGCGGCTGGGCCGCAGGGTGGTGCGTGAGTGGGAAGGCTCGTCTGCCATGCCCTTCACCTTCAGGATGAGGCAAGAAAGGAAGAGGCCCCACAGACCACGGAGATACCCATGATTCTTGGCTCAAAAGGAAGAAGCTGGGCTTCCCTGGTGGCGCAGTGGTTGAGAGTACGCCTGCCAATGCAGGGGACGCGGGTTCGTGCCCCGGTCCGGGAGGATCCCGCATGCTGCGGAGCAGCTGGGCCCGTGGGCCATGGCCGCTGGGCCTGCGCGTCCGGAGCCTGTGCTCCGCAGCGGGAAAGGCCACAACAGTGAAAGGCCCGCATATTGCAAAAAGAAAAAAAAAAAGGAAGAAGCTAAGGACGGAGGAGTGGGGATCGGGGTGTGGGCCTGGACAGAAACTCAGAAACTGGGGGGCACAGTGAAGGGACATCTCTCAATGGAGGCACCAAGAAGAGGCTCTGTGGGAGGGGTTGGGACCCACTCTTACTTGTTGTCCCCACGGAGCCGGGTGCTGAGCTTCACGAGGGCTGTGAGGGCATATCCTCGGGTGGCCGGCAGGGACATATGGGACTGCAGCACCCTTTCCAGCAGTGCCAACACCTCCTCTTCCTCCACCTTCCAGGGGGACACAGGGAGTGACCCTGGGGCCAGCCCTGCCTCCCCTGGTATGTCCCTCCTCAGTGTATCCTCAATGCAGGACCTACCTGCAGGGGCTCAGTTTCCTCACAGCTCCCTTGCAGCAGGAGGTCCCCATATTCCCCGATGCACCAGGTTGCCACCTGCACCAGCGGTTGCTGCATGGGATGAGAAACATGATGGGCCTGTGTCTATGTCCCCTCCTCACTTCCAGACCCCATGACATCCTTTAGGCAGTGCAGAGATGGTGGAGTTTGGAGGGGTGGGGAAAGGGAGGGGCCTCAGCACAGGGAGCAGTTATGAGCAGTTTTGTTAATTCGCTCCCAGCTCTGTCCTGGCTCCTGGGCTTCCTCTGCCCTCTGGTGGCCAAGTTTCAGAACTACATGGCCTAGGATGGACCTACAGATTATCGTACTAAATTAAGCCAGACATAGAAAGACAAACATTGTATGATATCACTTGTATGTGGAATCTAAAAAGTAATAAAAATGAATCTATATACAAAACAGAAACAGACTCACAGACATAGAAAACAAACTTATGGTTACCAAAGGGGAAGGGGGAGTGGGAAGGATAAATAAGGAGTATGGGATTAACAGATACAAACTACTATATGTAAAATAAATAAGCAAGGATTTACTGTATAGCACAGGGAACTATATTCAATATCTTGTAATAACCTATAATGGAAAGTAATCTTAAAATATGTATGTATAACTGAATCACTTTGTTGTACACCTAAAACTAACACAATATTGTAAATCAACTATATTTCAATTTAAAAAAGTATCCTAGAATAAAATTCTGAAAGTAATGTAAAAACAAAAACAAACCTACATGGCCTAACCACAAGGGGTGCAGCAAGGATGGGGAGAAGTGACGGGGGGTCCTCCCTTGAGAAAGGGGTGGGTGGTTTCTGCCTAGCCTACTAAAGTAATATGGAAAGGGGGCTATACTGGTTGGCATCTGTGAATTCACTCAGCATTCAAGGTAATAATAAAACCGGGGCACACCGGTTAAGAATCTGCATGCCAATGTAGGGGACATGGGCTCGAGCCCTGGCCCGGGAAGATCCCACATGCCGCGGAGCAACTGAGCCCGTGCGCCACAACTACTGAGCCTGCGCTCTAGAGTCCATGAACCACAACTACTGAGCCCGCATGCCACAACTACGGAAGCCTGTGTGCCCTAGAGCCCTGCTCCACAACAAGAGAAGCCACTGCAATGAGAAGCCGCACACCGCAACGAAGAGTAGCCCCCGCTCGCTGCAACTAGAGAGAAAGCCCACGCGCAGCAACAAAGACCCAACGCAGCCCAACGCAGGGGGACTTCCCTGGCAGTCCAGTGGTTAAGATGCCATGCTTCCAATGCAGGGGGCACGGGTTCGATCCCTGGTTGGGAACTAAGATCCCACATTAAAAAAAAAAAAAAAAAAAACCTAATACATGCAGAAAGAGCTTTTATCTATCTCATTTGATCAAGGCAGCTCCGGGAGATAGGCAGGGTAGAATGCGGAGTGGACCTAGCATGAAGGTAAATGAGTCATCTGTGGTTGCACAGACAGTAGGTGTCAGAGCCAGGACAGAAGTCCAGGTGTTCTAACTACAAACAGGGCTCTGTCTTTGAGTGTCTCCTCTGCTAAGTAGAGAGCTGTGACCCTGAGGGAAAAACAGTTGGGAATCAGATATATGGAGCAGGTGGCCCAGGAAGGGCTGGGCAGCCCCAGGCCTGGTGGTGGGAGCAGTACCTGGGAGATGTCCTCAGCCAGGGCGCTGTAGAGACGGCGCACAGAGTAGGCATGGAGCTCCTGGGCGCCCCCAATCAGCTGGGTCAGGTTGGCCACTGCGTCATCGCACACATGGGTGCCTGCCTGGAGGGGTGAACGTGGCTGAGTCAGTGTGGTGAACCCTGCATGCTCCCGCCCAGCTCTCAGTCCAGCCCCCGCCTCACCGTCATCAGCACACGTAGGGTGGTGTCTATGTGCCACCGCTTGGTTGGGGCAAACCTAGGGGACATATGGCTCTTCAGTCCTGGTGCTGACGGTCCCTGGATTCCACCCTCTCTGCCTCCTGGGCACCCATCCCCTCACCTCTCTGCTGCCAGCAGGATGCCTGAGGCACAGTCGGCCTGTAGATCAGGGGGGCAGGACTCCAGAAAACCCTGCAGCTCCTGTGTCATGGCTTGCACGTTGGAGCTATTCACCAGAGCCAGGCTCAGTTCCAAGGCCCGCCTGGCAGGAGAGAGGTGTGTTTATACAAGGTAACCCAGGTCACCCTATGACATGCCTCAGGCCCCCGCTTCCCCAGGCACCTGTCTCCTTAGTCCCCTTTCTCCAGCTGCTCTGAGCTGGCCTGGGTCTTGGCCACCAGGTGCTGGGCCCTCTGCCCCGCCCTCTCGTTCCTCTGTCCTGCTCACCGGCTGAGGGACACATCAGGTTCCCGTAGACATTCCACCACGGTGGGGCGGTGCCGCTGCACAGCACTGTGATCAGACTGCACCAGCCTCAGCAAGGACGTCAGGGCTACGTACCTGGCCAGAGCAGGAGAGGCCCTGTCATGCCATGGCCGTCAGCCCTCCCCCACCCCGTCCTGCCCTGGGTATAGGAATAAGAGGCTGGTGAATCCGGAGACTCTGGAAGAAGGAGGGCAGAGGACCCAGGGCTCAGTGACACAGCCCAGCCAGACACCTGGGCCTATTACCTAATGTTCCTGTCACTGTTGAGCAGGAAGCGGCCAAGAATGTTTACAGCTAGAACCTATGGAGGCAGAGGTTGGGGACAGTCAGGGAAGGAGCAACCTGCTCATTCAGGAGTGGGGACTGCGTGGCACAGGATGACCAGGGTGGGGAGGAGAAACCAGTGAACAGGACCTTTCTGCCTGGCTGGGGCGGGTGGGAGGGGCCCCAGGGGGGAGGGGCACACGGAAGGGTACCCGCAGGCCTGCTGCAGAGCGAATGTCCATGATGGTGAGCACCGTCTCAAACAGGACCGCGTTGCCCGCATTTCGGCTGGTGTCTGTGTTCGTGGCTACCTGTGTGGATGCGAGAGAAGATGCATTCTAAGGGGCTCCGTCCTCTCCTCAGGTCTCTGAAAGGTCTCCATCATATCACCCCTCAAACAGCTAACAAGGTTCCCTGAGCTCCTGCTATGTGCCAGGGGCTACTGCACTGAGACAGACTGTGTCCCTGTCCTCAGGGAGATCCCGGTCCAGAGGGAAATGGAGACGTTATCATATGGCCACCGCATGGTGAGTGGTCGTGTGAGGGATGCGCAGGGCCAGTGGGATCACAGAGCAACACACTTAACTGGCAACCCCACCCCCACCTGGGCCAGCAAGTCATTCATGGTCTCACTGCTCTCCTCGTGGTTCCGGCCCAGAATCCGAAGCAGACGAAGCATCTGGACCTGAAATTGGGTTAAAGGTTGGGGGGGGGGTTCTTAGGGGAAGGAGTCGTGGGGCTGAGGAGAAAAGTCCAGCACTGAGGAGAGCGTTGTGAGGGGTTTGGCTGGTTCCCGAGAACCTCCCTGGCCCTTCCCCCACCTCCACTGGTCCCTTGGGCCCTGGGAAGGGTTCAGAGGTGTGTGAGGCCAAGGGATTTGAGGACAGGCTTTTTAAACATATTGTTACCAAACTGGATTTTCTGGCCTTCAGGCATCCCCCTCCCCACAATGGTCCTGGCAGAACCTGGTGCCTGCCACCCTCCCGCCCAAGACACTGACTGAGCCCAAGTGTTCTCTGGGAAGCGACCACTAGCCATGGGCTTACTAAGCTCTTTGTTCTAGGGATATAGCAGGGAAGGGTCAGCCCACCTGCAGGAAGGGGTCGCTGACTCCAGATATGCTGTGTTCTGTGGAGTATCCCGTCGTCACCAGAGTCCGGAGGATGTGCACCAGCTGGGGCACCATCTGGAGAGAGGGCAGTGCCTGGTCTGAGGATTCTTCCTAATCCTCTCAATCTTCAGCCCCATTCCAACCCTACTGCCCTTTTCTTCCTGGCCCGGGGCCCACCCCTTCGCCAGCCCACCTTTCGAAAGTGCTTGAGGGCCGCAGGGCTTCGTTCGCAGAGTTCCGTGATCAGCGTGATGGTGCCCAGCAGGATGCCTGGGTCAGGGCGGGGGAAGTGAGTGGTGGGCCGGAGTACAGGGGAGTCTACTGCGTGCGTGTGTTTGTGTGCACGTGCTACCCTTCTCCTAGGAGCTGCTGTTCCCATCCCACGTTTCCCTTCTGTCCACAGCCAGAGCTGAGGCAGGGGACGAGGAGCCCCATGGCCTTACCGTGGTGGTGTTCATGAAGCAGTTGGGCACAGGGTGGGAGGAAGATGTTGGAGAGCTCAGGGACCTTCCGGATCATGTGCACTGCAGTCAGAACAGCCTGCAGAGGTCAGGGGTCTCAGAAGGGGCAGGGGTCTGCTGGGATGGACTGCCCTCCACACCTCTGCCACGTGGCAGACAGGGGACAGTTTCTGGAGGCGCAAGTGCCTAGAACCTGCCATCTCACCTTCTTGCGCACATAGGCGCTAGGCTGCAGGAGCAGTTTCTCCACCTCAGTGGCCAAGTCCCGGCACATCTCAGCAGAGCCCGTGGCACTCAGAGTGCACAGGGCCAGGCCTTGTACAGCCTGAATCCCTTGGCTCAGGTCACTGCACAGTTTTGGGAGGATGGTCAGTCAAGCCTCTGAAAAAGCCAGCCCTTCCCAGTACCTACAGCAGGCAACCCCCTGGGATTTCCCAGTTCCCCACTCTCCCATCTCCCTGATTCCAAGCGCTTCCCAGAACTCTCTCACTTCTTGATGCTGTTGGTAATGAGCAGGTGGGCATCCTGCCTCTCATCCAGTAGAAGCATGGCCCCCAGGTAGCCCACCCTCTTGTCTGTGAACCTGGGGGAGGCGATCAGTTTCAGGCACTCCATCTACAGGGAAGGGGGCAGACCAGGAAGGGGCAGGGGTGAAACCAGAGGCACTAACGTCCCTTTTCCATCTTCCTCCTTTACACCAGATTAATCTGTGAGGGCAGCATATCCCATGACCCTCCTGTCAACAAGAAGAGAGGTCTAGGAGATTCAGCTAGTGGGTAGTTGCAAGGAAACAGGAGGATGGGAAGAGAGGAGGAAGTGCCCTAAATGGCGCTGGCCGGAGAATGAAGGGTTCAGCCCAGCTGATGACCAGTTGGGGTTATACTGCGGAAGGAGGTCTGCGGTGCATACTGTGAGGGCTCAGAAGCTTTGTAGAATAGAGAAATCGGGACACAAATAGGTGGGGGGGTCCGAGACGGTGCTCCACTAGCTTCTCTCATCAAACTTAGAAGGGAGGCGTCCCTGCCCGGTACCTGTCCAAAGTGGGCGGGGTAGCCTAACAGGTGGACGTAGAGCAGTTTGGCCAGCTGGCGGTGCCTGTGCAGAGGGTCCCCATCGCGGAAGGAGGCCCGGATGTGGGCGCACTCCTTTTGGATCACCTCCCGCTCCTGGGCCTGGGTCTTGGCCTCACGAATCTCCTGGATTAGATCCTGAAGCTTCAGCAAGGACGAGGACGCCACCATCCTGGGGGGCAAAGCCCGGGAGCGGAGAGGGCTTTAACCCTCCGGCTGGAAGCGTCTGGCCTTTCTGCACAGGCTTGCCCTGTACCAAGTTCCTGAGGGCTTGGGTCCCACCGCTACCCTAAAACTGAGCCCTTTCCCCACGCGGGTCCCCAAATTCCGCCCCCTCCTCACCGCGGGAGGAGACCTCCACTACGCATGCGTCCCCGCCCCACTCCACGCCCGTTGCTACCGAGCATGCGCCGGAACCCCGCCTATTTCCCCCCCCCCCCCCCCGCCCCACCTCTTTTCCCTCCGTGTACACCTGGTTTCCCATCTCTAGGTTAGCCATTCCCTTCCTTCTAGAGCCCAGCGCTGTTTCTTCCTCCGGAACCGCCGTTCACTTCTCAGGCGGCCTCAGCTTCCCCACACCAGGACGCCAGCCCTAACGCCAGCCTCACCTGGCTTCAGTCTCAACTCCGCTCCTCTCCCCACAGCGCTTCCTGGTACTAGCCCCGTCGAGCGTTGGCACTTGGTTTGGTCCTTCCCTCTCCCCGCCCCCATCACGGGACCCCGCCCCTCCTGAGCCGACCAGCAGAGCAATCTTGAATCCTCTAGCTCAGGCCTTCCTGGTTTGGAGTTGAGGGGAAAGAACTCTTAACTATTTAGGGCCGGCGAGAGTGTAATAACAGGCCTGGGGGTCCCCAAGAGGGCTCCTTTACCCGGAGAGCCTCTGAGAGCTTGGTTTGAAGCCATCACACCCAAAGGAGAGGACAATTTCCCCCCCCTTTTTTTGAAATTTTTTATTAATATATTTTTTTTTGTTAAATTTCTTTGTATATTTTTTTTCCTGCAAGACTTGGTGTTGGTGGCACTGTTGTAGTTTAACTTCAATCCCAAATTCCATGAAATACAAATTAGAAGTAAAGGTTGAGAGGGGAGGAAGAGGGAGGCAGGCCAAGGAGTAAACAGAGTTTGACTAGAAAAAAAGAAGAGTTTGTGTGTGGTGGGCATTCCCAGGCAAGGCCATTCCTTGAGGGAGGGGGTTGGCAGGCAGCTTGCCTCTGCCTCATGCAGGGGAGGGAGGAAAGATCCTCTGGGGACCCTACAGTACCCTCTTCCTAGGGCTTCCTGCCCCCAGGGGAAAAGCTAGTACCAGGGATCAGCCACAACCTCAAACAGGGCTCTCCACCCACCTCTCGCCCGGGTTTGACTCTCACCTCTGCTGTGCCTGGAAAGTGTGTGAGAGACTGGCTTCCTTTGATCCCCTCCTTCTGTTGGTTTCCCATTTCACAAGATTCTGATATGATGGGGGAAGGGATATAACCCACTTAGGGACTACTAAACAGCTTCTGCTGCCCTGTGATTTCTTATTAGCTTGTCTGGTTTGTTCTCCAGAAATGCCTTCCCAGCCACTACTGCCAGAGTTGGGGAGTGGGGTCCTTGCTCAGGTGCCTCTAACCCTCTGCAGTAGAAATGCCTCCTTCAGGTCCCTTAGAAATTTAATCAAAGGCCACACGTGAGTCCAGACCAACCAAACAAACTTTTAGGGGGAGAGAGAAAGGTGGGAGAGGGTGGGCTTGGCTGCATTGGACATTCTCTTTCCTTTACACGTTGCTCTTGACGTGGCATGCCACCCTAGGGGGTTGGAGGAGGGGCTGGCTGTTGAGGAAAGAAAGAGGGAGAAGATGCTGGGGAGCCATCCTACTTTTCCTTCCCCTCATCTCCTTCAGGGAAGGATGGAGCTCGGGAAGAACCTAGCTCAGTGCTTGGAGGTGAGGTAGGATCCTCCAACGTCAGAGATGGAGGCTGCACCCCCTCCAGCTTTATCACTAGGCCTCAGAGGGACGCCAGGCCCCTTGGGTCAGGGAGTCACAGCAGCACGGCCAGTGCCTCGCCCAGGATACAGTCTTCTCCCGTCTAGAGTATACCCCTTCTCCATTTTCTCCTTCCTTTCTGCTCAGCTTCTGGGAGACTCCTCAGGACACCAAACCCCAACCCTCATCCAAGTTCAGGTCTAAAGAAAAGGCAGGGAGGGTGTGGGGCAATGGTCTGACTTAGAATTGTGTGTCTCAGAGAAGAGAGCGACTCTGAGCGAGAAAAGCCCTTCATATGTAAACAATCTAGAGAGAGGAGAGAGGGAGAGAGAAGAGGTGGGTGGGGAAGGGAGTGAGGAGGACGGAGACAGAGCCAGGAGGGATGAGAGAATCTGAAAGGAGAGAGGGAAAGAAAAAACAAGAGAGAAAACCAGAGGGGGACAGAAAAGAAAGGGAAGCGAGAAGAGAAAGAAAAGAGAAAAAACAACCAGGAGGAAGAAAAGAGAAAAAGGCAGGTCAGAGGAGTGAAGAGGCAGCAAACCAAAGCCAGAACTAGGCCAGGCAGGAGCCTCAGGTGAGGAGCTGGGAGAACAGGAATGCCAGGCTGAGGTCCAGGAGGGCCACGGCTCCCACCACCAACGGGTTGGCAGCTCCCTAGAGAGATGGGGGAAAATGCAGTCTCAGTGCCTGAGGACCGGGTCCAGCGACGGGTCCCACCTTCCTGCCCTGGCTGAGGTGGCAGAGCAGAAGGGTCCCAGGCACCTCTCCTCAGAGGCCAGAGCAGGGAAATCTCCAACCTTTGCTTTGGATTGCAAAACATTCCTCTGCTCCCAGGCAGGGCCCCACCTTCCCTCTGGCTCCCTCAAGTCAGCCCATCCTCCCTTCTCCTTCCACTCCCCTCCCTGCAGCACGTGGCCCAGGCAGAAGGTGCCTGGCCTTAGTATCAGACGTTGGCAGCAGCAGCCTTTACTGCAGTGAAGCAGAGAGGGGATGAAGGGGTGAGGATGTGGTTGCTAGGAGACAGGAGAAGGCCTGGAGTCCAATCAGAGTGGAGGGTACTGGGGAAACTCCACCCCTCCCTGTTTTCTGCCTTCTTCCCTATTTCTCTTCTTCCCAGGAGAGGGAGGGAGAGTCAGGGTAGGGAGGGAACAAGCTTTTCCTTTTTTATTTCTGGGCACCAAAGAGAGAAAGTGTGGAGGTGGGGGTGGAGGTGGAGTAGGAAACCAGGAGCCGGAAATGATATGAAAGGAGAGCAGGCAAAGATGTTCTGGCTGTACTGTTAATTATTCGTAACCTTGGTGAGTTACTGTAAGTGCCTCAGTCCTCCCGTGTGTCAAATGAGGGAGTTGGACGTGAAGGTCTCTAAGGTTCCTTCCAGCTTGCAAATTCTCTATTTTTTTGAGGTGGGATATAGTCCAAGACGGGGCAGGCAAAAAGGAAGCTAAGTGCAAATCAAAGCCCCTCAGGGGATCAGAGAGAAGTCTGGAAAGGATGAGAGGCCAGGCTTTGAGGAGAAGAGGGACCAGGAAGGATGGGAGACTCAGAGGGCACAGGGCAGAGTCGGGGAGGGGAGGGTCTCTCACCGGCTGGGCGGGCCTCTCGGACGCAGCAGCCTCCTCAGCCTCTTCCATCAGGCACCCGGCTTCAGGACCCCTCGAGGACAGGCCCATCAGGACTGGCAAGGCTGTGGGCTCCGGCTCCGAGCGCCCTGGGGTCCTCATCTGGAGCAAGGGCTCTTCATCCTCCCCTTCCTCCTCTCGAAGACTTCCGGAACTGTCGCTGCAGCCTCCGAGGAGTGGGGAGCCATCTCTGGGCTCTGGTCCCTGCAGCCCAGCCTCATCCTCTGCCTCATAGCCAGCTAGTTCTTCTGCCTGCTCACCGGGGCCCCCCCACTCCTCAGGCCAAGCTTTGGGGCTGGAGAAGGGACCTCGGTCCCCTCCAGAAGGCAGTGGGCTCCGGCAGGCAGGGGGTCGCCAGGGTTGGCGGGAGGAGGCAGGGCTGCTGGGCAGTTCAGGGGAGCCCTCTGAGGGGGTCAGTCCATTCTCGTACACCCCAGGGCTGTCCTCATCCAAGGGCTCTGTGTCAGAACCTTCTGAGTCCTGCCTGGGTCTGCGGCCTGGGGCAGGGATAGCTAAGAATCAGAGGGGATGAACTGGCCTTGGGCTGCAGAAGCTACAGCTGTATCCCCCTGCCTGGGCGCCTCCCAGGACTCTGGTACCCCCAGGTTTACAGCCTCTCATTGCCAGACCCCAACCCCCTAGTCCTATGACCCTATTTCATAAATTCCTACTTCGCTCCTCAAACAGCTGGGCCTGGTCCCCACCCCCTGTCCCCGTAGATCCTCATACCCTGGCCTTTCCCGCCCCCGTCCCCTGCAGGGATTCCCTTCCCCTTTCTCCATGCCCAGGCCCCCCAGCTCCCCAGGAAGCCACCCCCTCCCCCGGCCCCGCCCCAGGCTGCCCACGCCTCACCTGGGGCCTCCAACATGGGCTGCAGGTCCTGGGCTATCAGTTTGGCCATTCGAGCTGCCTCCACAGCCTTCTCGGCGACACTGCTGGCTGCCACTGCCTTTAGAAGGGCGTCTGCTGCCCTGTTGGGTTCCAGGGACACTGTCTTAACAGACCTACTCCAGTCCCTTGGCCCAGGTCCCCACTGCATCACACCCCCCAGATCTGAGCTCACCTCTGGACTCCTCACCCTTGCTCACACTCTGCCAGCTGCTCCCCTTCCCCGGCAGGGCAGCCGGCCTTCGGTTTCCTCCCCTAGATCTGGGCCACGCTTGCTGTCATCACACCTTCCTGCTCCTCTCTCACTCCCTCCACCATTCCATCCAGTAGTAACACTTCCCTTCCTCCAGCTGCAGGGCCAGGCCCTCCCCACTGCCCTCAACTCTGTTATTCCATCCCTGTCCTGCTCCCTCCCAGTGACAAATGAGGCCTCACTCTCTTAGCACATCTCTCTGCGGCTGCACCTGCTTGGTGCTCACAAGCTATGCCTCTTTGCTGTGTTGCTACCTCTTGTTATGAGAATTTTACATCTTGTTTTCTTCAGCCACTTCTGTTATCACATCGTTCTCCCTGCCCCCGATCACTGCCACTGCCCCCCCGCCCCATTTCCTCATTTCTGAGCTCTGGAACTGGAGTAAGGCTGGGTCTGCCCTTTCTGCTACTGTCTATTCCCTCTCCCTGCTAACATGCATGCTTTCTCACCATTGTGATTACACCTTCTAAGAGGTGAGCTCTTCATCTCCCTTCCACAACCCCCCTTCAACCCTGCTCTGCTCCTTAGTTACAGGTAACCTTGAAGCATTATCAATCCTTTCCCCTCTGGTTTTTCTCAATTCTCCATCTGATGTCAGATGTTTGCTCAATTTTCCCTTCCCTTTTACCTTCTGCTGTTAATCATAGATGCCTTGTAATTACTATTATTATTTAACATCTTTATTGGAGTATAGTTGCTTTACAATGGTGCGTTAGTTTCTGCTGTATCACAAAGTGAATCAGCTATACATATACATATCCCCATATCTCCTCCCTCTTGCGTCTCCCTCCAACCCTCCCTATCCCACCCCGATGCCTTGTAATTACTAAATTAGTTCTGTAATCTTGACTGAAGGTGGGGCGTAAAGGATCAGAGGTAGAGGTAATCAGATATACTTGCCAGGGGCTTGAATGCATCAAGACCCATGACTCCCTCTGGCCCTGGGCCTGTTGTATCTGGTCTAAGAAAGCAATCTACGTATGGGGGTAGGGAGAAGGGTCATGGTGTCCCCTGTCATCTTAGGTCTACTTCCTCTCTATATACCTTGGGAGATATGGTCAGCCTCCTCCCCTCAAACCTGGTGGGTCAAGACCTTTAGAACCTGCTTGGAGGGATCTCAGATAACCCTGCTCTTCTGTCTTAGGGCTTTCAGGATCTATATGCCTAGCCCTGTCCTGAAACTGAGCTGGTCTCAGAGCTTAAGGCAGGGGATGAGGATCACAGTTTTGGGTTGCATTGAGTTCTGTTGGCAGCCAAGAAACTGCAACATTGACAAGGTCCTGTATTTTTGACTTTGGAGGGTATGGTTGATCAAATCCTAGCCAGTAGACCCAGTCAGTGCTCAGGCATCAGGCCAGGCTCAGGCTACCTGGCAGAGGCACCTACTGCTGGGGCCCTGCTGTTTCCATGGCAACCAGCAGCCAATCAGGTTTGCCAGGCCTGTTGCTGGGGAGACCAACCAGCCTCCTCCCACTGCCTGATCTTTCTGGCTACTGAGATCAGTTTTTCCTGCACATGCCCACTCCCCATCCAGCCTGAAGTGCTCCCTGGTGCTCTGCCCTCCCCCTTCCCTGGCTTAAGGCCCTGGACTCTAACCATCCAGACACTTGGATATATCTACAGATAGACATTCTCTGGTTCAGGCATCTACTCTGGATATGACCTGTTTACTCACTCACATACACACACACACACACACACACACACACACACCCCTTGTCACCCATTTTACAAACTCACTGAAGCATATTTGGACGTATCTTGACTTTTCATCCTCTGAAACACTCTCAAATTCAAACAAGATCCTTCAACTGTGCCCTCCCTTTTAAAGAAAAACCAATATCTAAAAATTCCTATGTGTAAATTGTATAAATCAGGGGCTTACGAACTCCTCACAAATAGATTTTTGGTTTTCTTTAGTCACAAGCCATATGCAGCTATTAAGCACTTAAAATGTGGCGAGTCTAAATTGAATGATGTACTCTAAGTGCAAAATACATATTAGATTTCAAAGACTTAAGAAAAATGGGAGGGGGGACGTAAAATCTCTCCTTAATTATTTCATATTGATTTTAGGTTGAAATGATAATATTTTGGATATATCGGGTTAAATAAAAATATATTATTTAAATTAATTTCATTTGTTTCTTTGTAATTTTTTCATACAGCTACTAGAAGATTCAAAATTATGTACTAGGCTTACATTATATTCCTACTGGACTGCACTGCTTTAGATAATGAGGTTCCTGATGCATGAAATGTAATCTGATTTGCAGAAAGAAAATTTCATTTATAGGCAAGTCTCCTCCCCTTCAACCTTTATCCGTTGGGTTAAGGGAGGCAGAAGAGACAAAGCTGAGAGGGACTATCTTTTCAGGTGGATAGATCAGCTGTACAAACTAGACCTTCCCAAGGCCTAAGGCTGAAATGATAGCAGACTGTGGGCTGGCTTGGATGTGGTTACTAATGTACGCTCCCTGTCTCTCTGCTGGGGGCTGCTGCTCCCAGCAGCAGAGTCCTGGAGGCCGGATCAGCTACAAGAAGAGGAAGACTAGCGACATGTCTGAGTTCCAAGAGGTTTCCTGGGCCGGCACAAGGCAGCGCTCATTGCTACTCCCACACACAACGACACACATCCCCACAAAAGACACTGAGACACGCTTACAGTCTAACAGGGCTTTCCTCAAATACCCAGCCACCCACAGTTACACCCACGTCCACCTGTAGCCTCAGATATAAACACCTCAAATACCCAGGGCTACAAATGCCTGGCCCTAGGCCTGCTCTTCCCCACCGGGCCCTAGGCCTTGTGTCTTGGTCCTCCCTCCTTTAGGCATCGCCCCCTTCCTTATCCCCAGGGTACCTTCTCCCTTTAACCCCGCTACGGCCTCTGCACCGGGTGCCCACCTGGCAGCGGCGATCTCCTGGCGCTGGCGGGCAGCGCTCACGGCTCGACGGGCGCCCTCGACGGCCCTGTCCACCTTCTCCTTGACTTTGCCCCGCCGAAGGGCCAGAGGAAGAAGGCTGCGCACGCGCCCCCCGTGCACCAGCCGGTTGCGCTTGTACTTGCCCTCCTCGCGGGAGCCGTCGGGGCGGGTGGTGCGCCCGTAGCCGTGCCGCCGGTTGCCCAGCCACTCGCCCTCGTAGCGCAGCCCGTTGGAGCGCTGGCTCACGCCGTAGCCGCTGCGCCGGTCGGCGCGCCATTCGCCCGCATACACCTCAGTGGCCGAGCCCTCGATGAGGGCGGGCGGCGCCGGGGCCGGGGGCCCGCTGGCCTCGGAGCCTGGGGGTCCCGTGCTGCCCACCTCGCTGCTCACCTCGCTGCGCAGGGAGCCCCTCTTGCTGCCCAAGGAGCTTCGGCGCCCGCCCGCCCGAAGCCCGCTGAGCAGCAGCGAGCGGCGGAAGAACCCGCCGGCCGCGGGGGTGCGCTTTCGGCAGGCCGCGCTGTCAGCATCCCCAGGCCCGGCCAGCACGAAGCCTCCCCGGGAGCCGGAGGCCGGGCTGCCTCCTTCGTCGCCGGTCAGGGGCAGGGGCGGGGGCGGCGTCGGGGGATCGCTGTGGCCCGAGTCCAGGGAGGTGCGGCGGGGCGAGCGCAGCAGCGCCGCCTGATGGTAGGGCACACTCTGGCGCACCCCGTAGCCGTGGCGCTTCCCAGCCTGCCACTGGCCCTGGTAGGTGCCTGCGCGGGGCGGGGTAGGAGGGAGAGAAAGAGTCAGGACCCGCCGCTCCTTGCCACCCCCAGCCCCATGCGCCCCTGGAAGCCTAAGAGTCGGGTGGGAGCAACTGGCGTGGAGGTCGGGGAAGGGCACTAGGAGCCGGGGACAGGCCAGGTGGGGTCGGAAGGTGTGGAAGAGCAGAGGGAAGACAGGCAGGGAGTGGGAGATCCATGGATTAGGGCCGTGCAGGTAGACAGGGGAAAGGGGGAGGGACAGACAGGCTGGGGTGTGTGAAGGACAGACAGTCCAGAGGGTGTGAGGGACAGGTTGACGGGGGTGTATAGATGGCATATGACAAGCAAAGGGAATTGTCAAGGGCTGACTGAGGAAATGTGAGGGGACAGGCAGAGCAGAGGTGTTAGGGACAGGCAGGTGGAGAGGGGAGGTGTGTGGGACAGGCAGACAGGGTGTGTGTGAGGGTTAGGTAGATGCGGGGTGTGAGGCTCAGGCAGACAGGGAAGGGGTGAGGGCAGGCAGATTGGGGAGAGGGAAAATCAGGCAGGGGACAGACAAATAAGGAAGGCGTGTGTGATGATGGGAGGAGAGGGCAGAAAGATGGGCGCAGGGGCGCATATTGATAGGGGAGGCGTGTAGGATAACAGCGGGGCACCGGGGGTTGTATGGCTGGGGAAGGCATACGCGGGGCAGGCCAGCGGGGAGGCGCACGCGGACGAGCAGACAGACAGTAGTGGGCAGGGCCCCGCACCTCCGTCGGAGTAGGTCTCGGTGCCGTAGCCGTCCTGGAAGCCGTCCTTCCAGAGCCCGGCGTAGCGCAGGCCGGACACGCTCTCCCACACACCGCTGCGCCCCTTCAGCCCGCCCAGCCACTCGCCGCGGTACGTCCAGCGGCTCTTGCGCTCCACGCCCAGCCCTTCGCGCTTGCCCTGCTGCCAGTGGCCCTGGTAGCTGTGTCCGCCGGGCCCCGTGAAGACGCCCAGTGACTCGAAGCCCTGCGCCCAGCAGCCGCTGTACTCGCCCTGGGCGCCGGGCCCCGTGCACACGCCGTAGCCATGTGCCCGCCCCGCCTCCCAGCCCCCCACGTAGCAGCCCCCGTCGTCAAAGTCGAACTTGCCCCCGGGGGACATGCATGTAGTTGGCGCGGCCTCAGCCCCCCGGTGGCTCAGCGCATCCTGGGGCTGGAGAAGCCGGCTGGGGGCCTGGGAGCCGGGCGAGGCCTGGGGGCGGGGGCAGTTAGACCGGGGCCAGGCAGGGGGCGCCCAGCGCGGGCAGGCAGGGCCGGACCCTCATCCTGAGTGGCTGCGGAGAAAGAGGGGGGAAGTGGCGAGCGAGGCCCCTCCTCTTTGCCCGTCGCTCCCTGGCCCAGTGGCTCCGGAGCCTCAGCACCGCCCCCCAACCCCCCACCCTTCAGCAGCATCTTCCAGCAGCTCCCAAGCTTTGGAGGCACGGGGCTCCCCCATCCTCCGTTCTTGTAGAGGGCCCCTCCCAGGGCTTGGGGTCCTAACCCCAAGCAGGAGTGCCACTTCTCCAACCTGGAACCCCAAAGCATCGAGTGAGGATGACAGTTGCGGGGGGGGGGTGTCCTGGGAGGGGGCTGGGCAGAATCGTAAGCCACCCGCTTCCCTGGCTGCTGTCAGGACCCCTCTACCCCGGTTCTTTGGCTTCCCTGGCAAAGGTCGGGGGTGTGGGTGGGTTGAAAACATAGGGGGGAGATCGGAGCAAGGTGGGCAGAGGATATGGTGGGGGAAAGGATGGGGGAGGCTCTGCAGGGGAAAGGCGAGGGTGCGGATGGGCAGACGGGCAGAAGGGAGGGGGCAGGTTACTCACCATGTGGACTGGGGCTCAGGCTGCCTCCCAGGCACAGCATCCATGGCAGGACACCTCCACTCCCACCTCGCCCAGGCAAGACAAGCCCCCTCCCCTTCCGGAGAGACTGCTCCAACCCGGAGAGCCCAGGTGGGGGAGCCGCAGGAGAGAGTCCCCTCTCTCCCCAGCCGGAGGAGCGGGCAGTGGGGGGCGCGCGAGGTGGTGGCAGGGGTAGGGGGAGATGAGAATAGTGTAGGGGAAAAAAATCTGCCTTGGATGGAGGTCAGGAAGAGGAGCTGGGAGCTGGATGGGAAGAGAGAGGGGGCTATCAAGAGGGGGTGTTTTTATTATTTTCTTCTTCTTATGGTTGGGAGAGGAAAAAAAAAAATCAAAATTCTGATTCCATCCCAGCGCAAATCAATGTTTGCTCCATCCCAGCATCACGGGGGAGGCTGGGCCAGGCAGATTTAAAGGGGCAGGGAGAAGAGAGGAGAGGAGAGGGTGGGGAGAGGAGAAGACGAGGAAGAAGAGACAGTGGCGGTGACAGCGTTGGGGGGCGGGGATGCCTGGGCAGAAAAGGATGGGTGCCTGCTCAACCTGCGATGAGGGAGGAGGCAAGTAGAGAGGAGGATGAGAGGCACAGAGACCCCCAGGGTGGAAAGAAACCCTGGGATGCTGGCAGGGAGTGGGGTGAGGCTGAGGGGAGGGGAGAGGAGCCAGGGGGAGGAGACTGAGCTGAAGATGGGGAGGCTGGGGGAGGTCGAAGCCAGCGGGGGGAGGAGAGATGCTGGCGAGGCCGGGAGAGGGCGAGAGGAATACAAAGAAAGAGGTGCAGGGGTGAGAGCTAAGGCAGGGGGAGATACTGTTGGAGAGGGAGAAAGGGAGGGAGACCCATTCTGGGGCTGGTGAGGGATGGCAAGGAGAAGAGAGGCAGGGGAGGAGGAGAAGGAGGGAGAAGAAATAGATATGGAGACTAAGAGAGCAAAATAAGGGTTGTGAGGGAGGGAGAAAGCTCTGCACAGGGAAGGCGGGCTTGGGCAGAGACATCTATCTAGCCAGGAAGAGCCCAAGCAGGGGCTGGAGGGCCGGAAGTGGTGTTTCCGGGGCCCTGGGGAGAAGGATGAACCTGCCAGCTGCTTGGACTGAAGCCAGGAAGCCTTTGGGCCTGGACGCCTGTGTCCACCAAGTCCACTGTCCTCCCTAAGAAACTGCTGCAGGGGACCAGGAGGCTCCCCACTTGTGCTTTCTGAGCAAGCTTGAAATGGGACCCTTCCAGGAAGCCCGGACCCACAGTGCTTTTCCAGGCTGCACCACCTTCTGCCCCGCACCAGCTCTTTCTCCCTGGGTTCTCCCTCTGACAGAGGTGGGCAGACATGAGGGGGTGTATTGGGTTTGAATGGGGAACAGGGGGTCATGTTTGGCAGCGCCATCAAGATGCTGGGGCTTTGGAGTCGTCTCTTTTGCAAACCTAGAGGCAAAGACACATCTGGGGAGGGCCTTATCGTGGCAAGGCCCTCTTCAGCCTTCCACCGCTCCCTGACCATTCACCCGAGGGGCAGCACATCCTGGGCCTTCCCGTTTACAGACAGAAGTAGGCACATACTGTCTTCCCTCCCCTCAGCTTACTTAGATGCTGCATCTACCCTGCCCCTAAGCATTTAGGAAGGAGGACACCATCCAATTACAACAGGGTAGGTAGTCAAATGCACTCAGGTCCTTTTCTTTCTTTCTTCCTTCCTTTCCTTCTTTTCTTTCTCTCTCTCTCTCTCTCTCTCTCTCTCTCTCTCTCTCTCTCCCCCTCTTCATTTCTTTGTTTCTTTTTCTCTCTCTCTTTATTTCGTTCTTTTTTGGCCGCTGGCAGGATCTCAGTTCCCAGACCAGGGATTGAACCCAGGGCCCCAGCAGTGAGAGTGCCGAGTCCTAACCACTGGACTGCCAAGGAATTCTCTGAAGTGTGTTTATTTTCATACCAGGTCTGGTCCACCCCATCATTTTACTGGAAGAGAACTGAGGCCCAGGAGGGGAGATCACTCACCCGAGGTCACACAGTAGAGGTGGCAGAGCTAGGATTAGAACAGACTTCAGACCTTTTGAACCCTGTAATTCTTCCCAGAATTCCTTGTACTTGGGAACCTCTCTTAAACTCAGGAGATCTATTTTTGATTATGGTGGTAAAATAAAGAGCATGAGGTTTGGAATAAACAGGAATTTCCCTTGCACTTTGTTTTTCTAAAGGTGGATATGAGGTTTGAGAAACATGTAAATTTTAAGCCTTTAGGGCTGGGACCACATCTTCTAAGGATGTGGTCGCAGCACATGGAACATGTCCTAGCATGGAACAGGGCAACTGTGGGTCTACTTGGGACAAGGGTGGTGGTGGAGAGGTTCTTCCTTCCTCCTTCCCTTCCTTCCTTCCTTTCTCCATTCATCAAACATTTATATAGTTTACTGTGTACCAGGCACATTGCCCTGGGCTACAGATCTAGCGGTGAACACTGCAGTGCCTGCTCTCACGGAGCTCACTGTCTAGTAGAGAAGACAGACAACTAACAAGCAACGCTAGAGTAGTTTGTGTTACGACAGGGGTAGAAATAGAGAATAGGGTGGAACCTAACTTCGGCTGGCTCCCTAGGGAAAGAGGCATTGAAGAGGAATCCAGAAGGAGTACTGGGGCAGGCCCAGCTGCATCGCATCACTCACCCCTAGATATTCAGGCCTTTCTTCTCCACACAGTGCCTTGTACTATTCAGACCCTAAGATTCCCCTTTTCTCCAAAAAGACAAAGTGGGGGTGGGGGGGGGCTGTGAGGAAACGAGAAAAGAAAAACAAAGCTATGGACCTGAGGAGATGTGTGCCCTGTTCTTTAGGGAAGAAGGATGGCAGAGTAAGTGGAGGGTGGGGAGCGATGCTTGTTGGTAGGATGGGTCGGTACTGAATTCTAAGCTGCAAATCAAGGTATAGGTCTGATGACACCCTGAAGAAGTCACTAGCAAAACTACCCTGGCACTTGTGGGGCTCACAAGTCTTAGCCCCCCCATATTGCCCTGAGAGAGGCAGTTTTCCAACCACTCTCTGGTCTGTCCCTACAGGTCCTATAATCCCTTCTTTTAGGGTAAAGATGCTTTTTTTTTTTTTTTCCTTTCGGAGGATGCACTGGTTTGTTCTGCCACAATTTACCAATGCCTGGGGGTCATAGAAAAGGAAAGCAACATGAAGTGAAGCAGCTCTGGTCTTGGAGCTGCACTGTGGGTGGTCCTCCACCTGCATTCCTTCATTCAATCCTCACAACAAAACCTAGCTGTGAGCAGCCCAGGCTGGAGGCCAAGAGCTGGGCTTGCAAAGATGGACAGACCTCAGTCTGAATCCTGACTCTACTGCCTGCTAGCTGGGTAAACCTGAGCACATTCCCTAACTTTTCCAAGCTGCAGTTTGTGTATCTCTAAAATGGGAACACCCTAACCTATCCCCCAGCTTATGGTGAGGATTGAAATGATCATGTATGAATAGCACGTGTGATTATATACAGAGGGAAAAGCACCTGGTCTAGTGCCTTGTACATAGTAAATGCCCAGTAAATGGGGCTTGAAAAATAGGTGGCATTATGCCAGTCTTATAGGTGAGGAATCTGGGACCCAGAGGTTAATTTGCTCAATGTTGCACAGCTAATATATGGCAGCGTTTGGAGTTGAATATCTATCAGACTCCCAAGTGAGTATTATTTTAACAAATGCAATTTGGGGGCCTATTTCTAAAAGTAAAACATGCTGATTGTAGAAATAGGAAAATAAAGCACAATGTCAAGGGTAAAAATCACGCATAGTCTCACCGCCTGACAAACACTTGAGCGTACTTTCATATCGTCTTCTCTTCTACGCATTTTTTATTTAACATAATCAGCTAAATGATTCATAGACAATTTTGTATCCTACTTATTTGCTTTGCATTACACTGTAAGCATTTTTTCATGTCATTAAAACATCCTTGAATTTTTAATGGCCGCATAATATTCCACTGTTTGGATGCAGCATAATTTGTTTAACCATTCTAGCATAGCACTTTTATGCCATTTGCACAGTTTTTGCTATTAAAAATTAACATCTTTGTTTTTGGGCTGTGCAGCAGGGCTTGCGGGATCCTAAACAGGGATTGAACCCATGCCCTCGGCAGTGGAAGTGCAGGTTCCCAGCCACTGGACTGCCAGGAGATTCCCAAAGCATTTTTAAAAGAAAGCATCGGAGATACAAAGATTTGTATAAAAGATGTTAATTTCTGGCAGTTCCCTGGGGGTCCAGTGGTTAAGACTTGGCACTTTCACTGTGGTGGCCCAAGTTCAATTCCTGGTGGGGGAACTAAGATCCCACAAGCTGTGCGGCCCAGCCAAAATAAAAATAAAAATAAAAATGCTTTATCATGGAAAATTTCAAAGATATACCAAGATAGACAAAAGTAGAATAAAAACTCCCATGTGCCCATCCTTCAACTTCAGCAGTTATCACTTTTGGCTAATCTTATTTTCTCTTCTGCCATTTATTTCAAAACTTAGGTATCATGTTATTTCAGTCTGTGGTTTCTTGAAGTTGGATTCTAACAGTATTAAAAGACCCAGAATTGCTGGGTGAGAGGATAGAAACACTTTGTAAGATTTTGGATTTATTTTGCTAGAATCGCTTCCAGAAAGGTTGTACAAATTTGTACTCACCCAGTGAGAGTGCTGGTATTATTGCATATTGCACCCTGACCTGTATTTCACACACACACACACACACACACACACACACACACACACACACACACACACACACACACACACACACACACACACCCCTTCTGCCAACTTGACAGGTGAAAAGTGCTTTTTTTCATGCACATCTGTTTGATTGCCAGGCTTAGACTGAGAAGGCACTGCAGTGGAGTGAACCCCCTGAAGGACCCTTAGAAACATGCTGATACCTCCTGGGGACCCCAGCCAGGGCCTGTAGGCTTGAGGGTTCATCTTCCAATTGAGCTGCCCCCTCTCCCCCGCAGGGCAGGGAGGAGCTTGGGAAGCTCTCCCACCTCATCCCACCGGCAGCCACCAGGGGTCAGGATGGGGCCAGAGATCCCCATGGTGGGAGAGAGGGTAAGAGTGGCCTGCGTGGCCAGACACTGCATTTCCTCTATTTGGCCCCTGCTGGCAGGACACACAGCTCCCCTCTGCCTATCAGATCATGGTTCCAGAATGTTCTTCCCTGCGTGATCACCCCTGCCTCTCACCGCTCCCGGTTTTGGCTTGCTGAGAAGGGAAACGGTGTTTGAGAACTCGTTTCTGCTTCTTTCTCCACACTCTCTGTGGGACTGGGTTCTCTACGGAGCAGGGATTTTTAACCCAAGGTCTATGAACTGAGGGACCCAAGGATGGGCCTTAGGGACTGTGAACCCTCTGAAAATGGGCAAATGGAGCATGGATATCCATTTTTTCCCCTCTGGGGAGAGGACAATAGCTTTCATGAGATTCTGAAAGGGGCATCCATGCCCAGCAAAGTCCAGCATCTTCTGGTACCCCCCTCATCCGTCCTAAGCCCATTTGTTTCCTATGGTGGCTGTGAAGGGAGCAGCCTGGTATTGGAAAGAGAAATAGTCCTGGGGGTTATGCTACGGGGTTGGGCCTTCTACATCATTCAATGGAGCTGAGAGAAAGAGTCTGAATTTTCCCTGGGATGGGATGGGGAGGACAAAGGGAGACGGGCAGTCACTGGGACTGAATTGGATTTGGGTGCACATTAAGGTACCATGCCTCACACTGAGGGGCACATGATTGTATGCTTTAAATGATCTGTGCGGGGAGCAAAGGATCAGGGGAAGCAAGGCCTGGGATCACCCAGGCCATTGGTCTTGGAGCCTGTACCTCTGAGCCATGGGTGGCGGCAAGGGTAAGATGCCCAAGAGGTAGAGAAACCAGCCAGGTGACATTCCACCAGGGCACTGCTCTGTGTCTTATTTCATCACAAATTGCTCGAAGTCCTAGCCCCTGTACATGTGTGGATGGGAGATGGGGTTAGGACCCCCAAGATCCCCAGAGCAGTGCAGGCTGGCTCTACCACAGAGGGAGGAGCTGGGGGCTTGGAGAGGCTGAGAGTCAAGGCTAGAGTCATCCAGCACATCAGATATGAAGAAAAACCTGAGCATTCCTAAATCCCACACGAATACCCTGGTTTATCTCATAATAATGGTTTATATTTGTACATAAAGGTAACCTGAGGATACAGCAAATCATGATCATTACCCACATCCCTTTCTGGCAGCAGAGGAGGAGGCAGCCAGTAGAGACCTCGTGGCTAAACCACAATTATCACACGGGTGTGAATACACGGCCTTCTGCTTCGGGCGCCTCAGTATCTGATGTTCACTCCGCACTCAGTTGCCCCCTCATCTTATCCTCCAGGGTGGAATTTCACCTCTTGCAGCTGCAACTGCTATTTCCCACAGAATTTCCTCATTAAATGGGAAATTAGCATGTGTGAAAGACAGATTAACATCTAGTTGACTCTTTCTCTCGGATGAAAATAGAAAAATGGAAAATATATTTTAAAAGTGACATCTTCGAAATAAAACGGGAACGACGATTCAAAACACCGTGTGCCAGGAATAAATGCAGGGAGATAAGCCTCTCCGTGAAATTCATGTTCAGGTAAAGAGGTTTCTCCTTCTGCCCCTTGGAGCTGGCAGAAAGGTACGCCACGCTTTCCTCCCTTTGCCCTTGTGCGATGCCTCCTTCCAGACGTGACAACCACAGGCTCAGTCCCTGCTGTTTACGCTCTGGTCCTCCTGGACCAGGCTGTTCTTGGGAACCATAGAGAGTAGAATGTGCCCTTGTAGTAGCCTTAGGTGGGAGAGCAAGGGCATTCACACCATTAGTTTAGCCTCCCCGCCTCCGCTTTGCCTAACAGTGTCTCTGCACAGGCACCTTTACCTATTCAATCTGTAATTTGAGTCATGGCTTTCCAGCAACTCCGGAAGAGGTGGTGGTGCAGGCTGATCATGATGTGAGACGTGGAGAAGTTGAGGTCGATTTCACCCTTCAGTGAGGACTGAGCAGCCACCGTGTTCCTGGTTCCGTGGTGTGGGAGGTACAAAGGGAAGCTTCACACCTGACAGCTTCACACAGCTGGTAGCTCTCGAGCTGGGGCCTGAACCAGGGCACCTCCCAGCCCCTTCCCCTCCCTCGATACGCGGTGAGCACCCCCCTGAGAGAGAGGTGCATTAGGTATCTTCCTGTTAGCACTGGCTGCTTGAAAGTGACACTGAGTAGGTGACCCAGGAAGAGGGCAACATTAGGATCCGGATTCTTTTTGTTTCTCAGACCAGGTGGGAGATGATAGTACTAACCGGTTAGTAGTAACCAGTACTAACCGGTTAGTACTAACCAGTACTAACCGGTTGGTACTAACCAGTTAGTACTAACCAGTACTAACTAACAGATAGTTCTGTCCTAGGTTAGCGGTTCTCAAACTCTGGTACGCAGCAGAATCAGCCAGAGTGCTTGATCAAACATAGCGTGTGGGACCTCACCCCCGGAGTGTGATCCAGAAGGCTGCGGTGGGACCCAAGAATTTGCATTTCTCCTGAGTTCCCCGGTAAGGCTAATGCTACTGGACCAAGGAGCACACTTTGAGAACCACTGCCCTAGGCCTTACAGCTCCTGAGTGTAGAGTCATGGCTTTAGAGCAGTTTCTTTGGTTTCTAAAGACTGTGGGGTTTTTTTGTTTGTTTTTTGTTTAGGTCGCACTGCACAGCTTGCGGGATCCTAGTTCCCTGACCAGGGATCGAATCTGGACCCCGGCAGTGAAAGCACCAAGTCCTAACCACTGGACCGCCAGGGAATTCCCTAAAGCCTGAGTTTTTTAGCCACTGCACACACCGCCTCATGGCAGACTTTTCCATGAAGATTCCCCCGAAACCCTGCCCGTGGGGGGGGCACGCACTGGGTGAGGAGGGCAGTCAGCCTCTCTCTAATCTCCCTCATCACACCCATAGCTTTCTCCCCATCTGGAAAGACCTGTCCCAGCCTCCCAGCTCTTTTTCCTTGTGGCTCCGTCACCCTGTTGGGAATATCTGCCTAACAGCACGACTCCACCCTCTCCTCTGCTCTCAGTTCTGGGAACCATCCTGGTCCTACCCTGCAGATGGGAGGAGCGATGGTGCTCATTGGCTAACTTGGCTTCAAGGCCACGCGGTGGCTGGTGTTGCCGTGATCCTGTTGTTCCTTTGTGCTTCCAGGTCTGTCCTTGTGACTTCATGCTCCAGACCACCTAGGGACCGAGGACCCTTCCCCGGCGTCCCTGGTGGCCAGACCTCTCTTGTGCTGACCTCCTGCTCACTGGACTCTTGGCAGGTCCCCTTCTGCTTGAGTGAGCGCTGTGTGTAAGGTAGGGCCGGAGCTGCCCTGAATATGTTCAGAGTGACTGGACATTCATCACTGGGGAAATGTCTAAGGTCATAATCCCATCCTTGGAGCTGGGCTACCCTTCACCTTACCCACCACTGTGTCCCTGTGCTGATAAGCTACAGGAAAAGCAGACTAAGTTGGCTTTTATTGCTAGTATTTAGTGGTGATCCTGGTACCTCTCCCCGATCAGAGCAAAGTCCTGGGGTGGGAGTGAGGGAGTAGCGTGACCTTGTAGTATAGCAGAAAGCATCACGCAGGGACAACGTGAATATTGGGACCCAGATGCCACATCCGGCAGCTCCAGTGCCTAGTAAGGCTCCCACTGCAAAAGGCCACTGTCTCATCTTTAATAAATCAAGCATTAGATTAAGCACATTAGAAGGCCAAGTGTCTCTTTTCTATTTCTGGCCTTCAGACACTAGTGACAGTGGTGACCTCAGGCTGCGGACGGGAAGGATGGTTAAAGGATTTGTGGCCCCAAACCCTTCCCAGGAGAGCCCTGAACAACTCAGGAGAGTCTGACAGTTTTCATTTTGGCTGATGACACACCAGGCCCTCTGTCTTTGCCTTGGTTCAGATTTGATTTCTGGGCCTTTGTCTCTATGAGCTTTACCCTTGAAGAGCCCTGTCTGTCACACTCTTACAAGTTTCTGGACGGCTCTCCAAACAGAACATGGGACTCTTACGAGGGCCATAAAGTAGGAGAGTTAGGAGCACACATTCCACAGCCAGACTGCCTGGGCTTGCCTCCCAGCTTCACCCTTTACAAGCTGTGTGACTGTGGGCAAGTTGCTCTGCCTCTCTGTTCCTGAGTACTCTGAAACAAGGAGATGTTTATAGTGCAACTTTTTAGGATTGTGGTGAGGATTAAATGAGTTTACCTGTGTAAAAGTGCTTTGAACAGTACCTGGTATAAAATAAGAGCTACATAAGTGTTATTATTATTTGCTTAGGGAGCTTATGCTCCAGTAGCGGAGGTAGTAAACTAATAAACAAGAAAAAAATGTGAGGCAGTGACACGTGCTATGAAGAAAATAAAAGAGAATGGTGGGAGAGACTGCTGCCGAGGGTCCCCTTGTACCAGGTGGTTAGGGAAAGTCTCTCTGAGGAGGTGACGTTTATCGACCATAAAATGTTTGTGGGAAGAGCTTTCAAGGAATAGCAGATGCAAAGACGGCGAGGGCAGGTTTGGGGCAGAAAGAAGCACGGGGGTGAGGGACAATGCGGATGAGGTGCTCTGAGAGATACGCAGGAGCCAGGGGCTGCACGGCTTTGTGAGTCAGGGAAAGGATTTAAGTTTTGATTCTAAGTGGATTCTAGGTGCAATGGGAAGCCACTGAAGAGTTTTAAACAGTGGAGATTTATGTTTAAGAAGATAACTCTAGGAAATTCCCTGGTGGTCCAGTGGTTAGGACTCTGTGCTTTCACTGCCGAGGGCCCAGTTTCAATCCCTCGTTGGGGAACTAAGATCCCACAAGCCACGCCATGTGTGGTCATAAATAAACAAATAGATAAATAAGTAAATAAATAAAAAAAATTTTTAATTAAAAACTAAAAAACTCTAGTTGCAGGGTGGAGGGAGAATGGCTTATGAGGGTTTAGGAGAGAATGAAGGAGGTCAGTTAGGAGCACTGCATTCATAGTATAGACCAGAGATGACAGTAGAGGTGGAGAGGAAGAGAGGATTTGAACTGTTTTGGACGTGAAATCAACAGGACTGGCTGATGGATTGTTTATTTTTGTTTTTTTTTTTGTGGCCTCTCCCGTTGCGGAGCCTGTGCTCCGGACGCGCAGGCTCAGCGGCCATGGCTCACAGGCCCAGCCTCTCTGCAGCATGTGGGATCTTCCCGGACCGGGGCACGAACCCGCATCCCCTGCATCGGCAGGCGGACTCTCAACCACTGCGCCAGCAGGGAAGCCCATGGCTGATGGATTGGCTGTGGGAGTTCAGGTGCAGAGAAAACTCAAAGGCAGCTCTCATGCATTTGGCTGGAACTCCTTTCTGAGATGGGGAGATATGGAAAGCCAGGTTTTGGTGTGGGTGGGAATCAAGAATTCTACTTTTGTCATGTCCAATCACTTAAGCTCTGTGATCTTCAGTTTCGTTATCTAGAGTATGAAAATAATACTAATGTCTCCAGGGGCAGAAGATTCCTGTGCTGGAGAGAATGGGTTTAAATCCCAACTCTTCCATTTACAGGCCTACCTCGTTTTAGTGCACCTCGCGTTTGTCGTGCTTCACAGGTAGTGCATTTTTTACAAACTGAGGATTTGTGGCAACCCGGCATTGAGCAGTTCTATCGGTACCATGTTTCCAACAACATTGGCTCACTTTGTGTCTCTGTGTCACATTTTGGTAATTCTTGCCATATTTTGAACTTTTTAATCATTATTTTGTTGTAGTGATCTCTGATCAGCGATCTTCGATGTTACTATTGTAATTGTTCTGGGGCAACATGAACTGGGCCCAGTTAAGACAGTGAACTTAATCGATTGTTGAAATGACAACAAAAGACTTAGAATACGACACAAAGTTAGTTGACAAAGCAGCGGCAGGGTCTGAGAGATTTGACTCCAATTCTGAGAGAAGTTCTGCTGTGGGTATCAAACAGCATCGCACGCTACAGAGAAATGGTCTGTAAAAGAGTCAATGGATGCAGCAAACTTCATTGTTATCTTATTTTAAGAAATTGTCACAGTCACCCCAGCCTTCAGCGGCCACCACCACCCTGATCAGACAGCAGCCATCAACACTGAGGCAAGACCCTCCGCCAGCAAAAAGTTATGACTCGTTGAAGTCTCAGATGATGGTTAGCAATTTTTAGCAACTATATATATATATATATATATATATATATATATATATATATAGGTTGTGCTGCTGCAGGGCATGTGGGATATTAGTTCCCTGACCAGGGATTGAACCCATGCCCCCTGAATTGGAAGCGTGGATTCTTAACCATTGGACTGCCAGGGAAGTTCCAGCAATAAAGTATTTTTAAATTAAGGTATATACTTTTCTTTTTTTAAGGTATATACTTTTAAAAAAGTTTTTATTTTTTTCTTCCAGTGTTATTGAGATGTACTTGACATACAGCACTGTATAAGTTTAAGGGGTACAGCATAATGATTTGACTTCATATATCATGAAATAATGATCACAGTAAGTTTAGTGAACATCCATCATCTCATATAGTTACAAAATTAAAGAAATAGAAAATAAATTTCCTTGTGATGAGAACTCTTAGGAGTTACTCTCTAACAACTTTCAAATATAACATACAGCAGTGTTAATTATATTTATCATGTTCTACATTACATCCCTAGTACTTATTTATCTTATGTCTGGAAGTTTGTGCATTTTGACTGCCTTCATCCAGTTCCTTTTTCCTCCACCCCTGTACTTGTTTTATTTATTTATTTATTTATTTTGCGGTACGCGGGCCTCTCACTGTTGTGGCCTCTCCCGTTGCGGAGCACAGGCTCCGGACGCGCAGGCCCAGCGGCCATGGCTCACGGGCCCAGCCGCTCCACGGCACGTGGGATCTTCCCGGACCGGGGCACGAACCCGTGTCCCCTGCATCGGCAGGCGGACTCTCAACCACTGCGCCACCAGGGAAGCCCCCCTGTACTTGTTTTAAAGACATAACGCTATTGCACACTTAACAATATAGTGTAAATGTATCTTTGGATGCACCAAAAAATTCACGTAACTCACTTTATTGTGATATTCACTTAATTGTGGTGGTCTGGAACCAAACCTGCAGTATCTCTGAGGTATGCCTATATTGGCTGTGTGACCTTGTGCGAGTATTTATCTGTGTCTCAGTTTTCTCATTTGTGAAATAGGAATGATTATAATACCTACCTTAAATGGTTGTATGAGGAGTAAAAGAATTAATATTTACAAAATGCTTGGAGTAGTTTCTGGCACATAGTAAAAGCTGTACTAGCTATACTAGCATTACAGAAATATAAAAACAAGTAGGACATAGTTGAACCTCATATTAGGTGAGTGGTTCACCTCCCCCAGATAATCATTAACCATTGTGACAGAAAAAGAAAGAAAGAAAGAAAGAGAACCCTGTTCCTTTTGGAGTATACTAGATAGATTCGACCAATTCTACATAATCTCTCCCAGAATATGGAAGAGGAAGGAAAACTTCCCAATTCATTTTATAAAGATACTATTACCTTGATACTAAAATCAGACAAAGACCGTAGGAAGAAAAAAGGAAAGAAAAAGAAAACTATAGCTCAATAACCCTCATGAATATAGATACAAAAATAGGTACAAAAAGCCTTAATGAAAAATTAGCAAATAGAATTCAGCAATGCATAAAAACCATTATACATCATAGTCAACCAAGGATACAAGGCTCATTCAATATTCAAATATCAATCCATGTAATTTACCATATTAACAGACTAAGGAAGATTGTTCTATGTTTTAAAAGTGTTATAGTTTTATGTTTTACCTTTATTTATTTTTTTAAAGATTTTCTTTTTTGACGTGGACCACTTTTTAAAAAGTCTTTATTGAATTTTTTACAATATTGTTTCTGTTTTATGTTTTGGTTTTCTGGCCGAGAGACGTGTGGGATCCTAGCTCTCCCACCAGGGATCGAACCCTCACCCCCTGCACTGGAAGGCAACGTCTTAACCACTGGACAACCAGGGAAGTCCCCATGTTTTACCTTTAAATCTGTGTGCCATTTTGAATTAATTTTTGTGTACCGTGTGAGGTTTAGGGGCAGGTTGACTTAATGGACACACCTGGAGCTGGGAACCTGGGAGGGAGCAGCTGAGAGTGGGAGGGCAGGAGGGAGCACAGGGGGTGAGTAGAGTCCTGGGGACATCCTTTATATTACCTTGTGAAATGAACACCTTACTGATTCTTAGAAAAATAATATATGACTCGGTGACAGTTTGTTGAGTCAATATTTAGGATTGACAGGGAGAATATATTCTCAGGAAAGAGGAGGATGGGGGTAAAAGGCTCTGGAAAGTCCTTGATATGCAGCCTTGGAGGACAGGCTAACAGCCTTCTCCTTAACGACCTGTAATTTCCAGGGGCCTGACCTGTACTCAGCTGGGGAGGCCTTGGGGTAGATAGGGATTATCTACCCTATAATAGTTAGGGTAGAGTCTCGGAGAGGAGGAGGGTGGAGCTTTTTGTCTGTGGGGGGATGGCAGGAAGTGGTGGCCGTGTAGGGAGCCTGCCCTCTGAGTAATTTTCCTTGGGGCAGGAACAGGGTGGTGGGAATCTGAGGGGAGCCCTGTCAAGGGCCTGGCTCTCTGCCCGGGCTACCCGCTCTGGACTGTCGCAAGGCTATTGTATTGCTCTGCCCGGCAGGTCGCCCGGTGGACTTCTTAGATCTGAGAGGCTGGGGGCAGGAAGGCTGATGGGGAGTGGCTTCAGGAAGTCTCAGGCAGGTATAGGCTGGGAGGTTAACATCTTAGAGAAAATGGAAGCCTCCACCCCATGGGCCTCACGGAGTTTGGGGGCAATGGCACCATGTTCCCTTCTCTGATCTTTTGTAAGGCAGGAGACTGCATCTTCCCGATTCACTGCAAACCACAGGGCGAGTCTGGGACGGAACCTTCTCCAGGCTCCAGCATGGGGTGGCCAGAAGTATTGGGGTTGGCCGTGTAATGTAGGGAAAAGAGTTGGAGAAGAAGTTACCGTCTGATCAATTCTGGGTACGCTCCAAGCACGCTGCCTGGTGCTTCAGACATTACCTGACTCAGCCCTGCAATAATGCTGGCCATATCATCACCTCCCCTACATTTGACAGATGAGGAAACCTATGTGCTGAGACTCTTAATGTTCTCATCCTGTCAACAGTGTGTTCTGTTTACCTGTGCCAATGTCACCGTGTCTGATTCTGCAGGCCTTGTCACAGTGGGTCTGGCATAGCCGTTCTGACTGTGCTTTCTATTGACGATGACAAACCCAGGACTTCCTTTTTTTCTTTGGCCACTGCACCGTGTGGCTTATGGGATTTTAGTTCCCCGACCAGGGATTGAACCTGAACCTGGGCCCTCGGCGCTGAGAGCATGGAGTCCTAACCACTGGACAGCCAGGGTATTCCCCCCAAAGCTTCCTGATTTATCTGCATCCAATGTCAGGCACTGTCACCCTGCCCTTTCCCCTGATACATGAATCTAAGCCACCTGTGATAACCACTAATTACCCCTGTATTAGAATGTTTTCCTTGAGTAAAAAGATTTTCTTATACTGTGCACAAAGAGATATGTACAAAGATGCTTATTACAGCATTGCTTACAGGACAAAAGGGAACATTCAGAAATTGCCCATCAATAGGCAAATAGATAAACCAGGGAAGGCAGGGTTCTCAAACTTTTCTGTCTCAGGGGCCCTGTAGGTTCTTAAAAATTACAGAGGACTCCAAAGAGTCCTCAGTAATTGTGAGTTATAACTGTCAATATTTACTAAAATAGAAATTAAAACTGAGAAATTAAAAATTTTAACTTATTCATTAAAAACAATAAATGTTCACATAAATAACATTTTCAGCTTTATTGAGTTATAATTGACAAAAAGAATTGTAAGATATTTAAAGTGTACAATGTGATGATTTGATATATGTATACATTGTAAAACGATTCCCCCCATTGAGTTAATTACCACATCCATCATCTCACATAATTATCCTTTTTTTGGTGAGAATATTTAAGTTCTACTCTCTTAGCAAATTTCAGTTATACAATACAGTGTTATCAACTATAGTTACCATGTTATACATATATTAGAGCCTCAGAACTTTTCATCTTATAATTGAAAATGTGCCCTTTTACCAACCTTTCCCTATTTCCCCATCCCCCAGCCTCTGGAAAATACTTTTCTAACTCTCTGGTTCTATGAGTTTGACTTCTCCTTTTAGATTCCACATGTAAGTGATACCATGGAGTACTTGTCTTTCCATGTCTGGCTATTTCACTAAGCATAATGCCTTCCAGTTTCATCCATGCTGTCACAAATGACAGTATTTCTTTCTCTCTCTCTTTTTTTTTTCAAACAAACAACTTTTTATTGAAGTATAGTTGATTTTCTTCTTTTTAAGGCTGAAATATTCTGTGTCTATATAAATACATATACATCACATTTTCTTGATATATCTATCTGTTGACGGATACCTAGATTGTTTCCATACTTTGGCTATTGTGACTAATACTGCAATGAACATGAGAGTACAGATATCTCTTCAAGATAATGGTTTTATTTCTTATAGACATTTACCCAAAAGTGGAATTACTGGATGATATGGTAGTTCTATTTTAAATTTCTTGAGGAACTTCTACACTGTTTTCCATAGTGGCTGCACTAGACATTTCTTCATAAAATACCATGTTAAATGAAAAATAGTTATATTTTCTAAAATAAATAATTAGTGAGAAGAGTGGCATTGTTGTACATTTTCACAAATCTCTTTAATATCTGGCTTAATAGACGACAGCTAGAGTCTCATACCTGCTTTTGCGTTTAATCTGTTACAATATGCTGTTTTGATGGAAGAAGATGAAGCGTATCTGGACCCACAGATATGCAGTTGGAAAGAGAGGTGTATCAGCTTTCTCAGATAATTGTGAATATTTTTCTTTGATACTACACCAACACTTGACAACTGGTAGTTTCTTAAAGGTTAGCTGTGATGTGGAATCTGAAACCATATCAACTAATTTTTCTACTCTGTTACATTAAAATTGCTCTGGTCTGTCTTGCACTTTGAGTGGATTGTTCATCCATGTGTGACTTTGTAACGTCATGCATTGGTCACCTGGAAAATTTTGGTTCACTGAACTTTGCATACCCTCCAAATGTTGATATACTTTATTGCACAATATTAAAAAAATCACATTTATTAATATCAATATTGATCTCATTGGAAAACTCTTATAGTGTCAGGCAGTTGTCAAACTCAGGATGGCAGATGTAGATTTTCTACAACTCTAATTTTTGCTGGAAAATTCAAATGTTATGAATGGCAGCAAATATTGTCAGTTATTTTCCTTGAAGTGACAGTCTCCTTTGTTCTTTTTTTTTTTTTTTTTTTTTTGCTGTGTGCGGGCCTCTCACTCTCTCCTGTTGCGGAGCACAGGCTCCGGACGCGCAGGCTCAGCGGCCATGGCTCACGGGCCCAGCCGCTCCACGGCACGTGGGATCTTCCCGGACCGGGGCACGAACCTGCGTCCCCTGCATCGGCAGGCGGACTCTCAATCACTGCGCCACCAGGGAAGCCCTCCTTTGTTCATTTTTGAGAAAATATCTGCCAAATACCCAAATATGAATCATAGTTTGCCTATCAGTCATTCTCTCCAGTAAAAAGAGTGGTGCATGAAGAAAGCAGGTAGTTCAGCTCACATCTCAAATGATTGCACAAGTGCTTTTTATTGAGATAAACATTGTTCTTCAGTATGCAGCAGCAATGTTTTATGTGTAATTCCCATTTCTTCACAGTATACAGTGTTTTATGTATACTTCCCATTTCTTCACAAAGAATGTGAATGTGTTTTATATTCAAGATTTTTTTGGGTGTGCTAACTAGCTTTTTTAAAAAAATTGAAGTATAGTTGATTTACAATGGTTCAGGTGTACAGCAAACTGATATATATTCTTTTTCAGATTCTTTTCCATTATAGGTTATTACAAGATACTGAATATAGTTCCCTGTGCTCTACAGTAGGTCCTTGTTGTTTATCTAATTTATAGATAGTAGTGTGTATCTGTTTATTCCAAATTCCAAATTTATCCCTACCCCTCTTCCCCTTTGGTAACCATAAGTTTGTTTTCTTTGAAAGTCTATTTCTGTTTTGTAAATAAGTTCATTCGTGTCATATTTTATTTTATTATTTTTTTATATGGAGCGCTTCACAAATTTGCATGTCATCCTTGAACAGGGGCCATGCTTATCTTCTCTGTATTGTTCCAATTTTAGTAGATGTGCTACCGAAACGAGCACTGTATCATATTTTAGATTGCACATATAAGTGATATCATATGATATTGCCTTTCTCTGTCTGACTTACTTCACTTAGTATGATAACTTTAGGTCCATCCATGTTGCTGCAAATGGCATTATTTCATTCTTTTTAATGGCCAAGTAACATTCCATTGTGTGTGTGTGTGTGTATATATATATATATATATATATATATATACACCATATCTTCTTTAAAGGATCAAGCTTTAATAAAATGATCTTAAGTGACACTGACATTTTTCCCTAAACTGCGAGTGTGTGCTATGAAGAATCTAATGACTACTTGGACAGTTTTGTGCCACTGCTTTATCTGTGGCACCAAATAACCCACCATTGCTTTTGTGCCATTGGTGGAAATATCAAAACCGTTGTTTCAGGAGAAGCCATGACATTCAAAAAAGTTAGTCAGCACTGAGAATTTCACCACCACATTTGTTCTTTGCCAAGTATTCACATAGAAGAAGATCTTTAACGATCAGTTGGTGCTGACATGAGATGAATACAAGAAAACAGCACGTTTCTCCTGTGTATGTTGATTCATTCATTTATGAGACACAAGTACAATTCTTCAGGCAAGAGATTAACTCAGCCTTCATATTTGCTGCTAAATCTTTAATATGACGAGTGACTGTATTGTTGTTAAGTGGAAGCTCAGATTTCTTTCACGACTTTTCATCTAGCAGGTGTTCAGCTATGTCAAGGTATGAGGCTTTATTATCTCTCAGCTATTGAGTTCACTTCTTCAGCGAATGCAGTGTGATAAGTTATCCTGTACGACGCTTCAGTAACTTTTTCATTTCTACTTTGAAAAGCTGAAAGAAACAATTTTTAACTTTTGAAGAGCTCAGCATATCTACATTTAAACTAAGCAATTCCTTTTTCTCTAAACTCTGAATGATTGGTCTCACAATGATGCTGCAACTTACCTAGTGCTATAATACTATTCAAAATGTTCTGTTGCGTAAGACATGATAAGATAAACAACTAATATCTATATAGTTGAGGGAAATACAGATTTCATCATATTTTTGTTTCTTACTTAGTTTTGCACAGTTGCTTTGGAGTCTATCCCTCCTCTCCACTAGTCAGAGAACTCTGACATGTCAATTTCATCTTTTTCAGTATTTTTAGGCATAGGTGGTGTAGAGGTGGGTTGAAGAAGCAAGTCTTCTAATCTGTCTTTCTTAAGCCAATGATAAATTCTTGAACATAAGAAGAAATATATTGTAAAGAAATGATGGGGACTTCCCTAGTGGCGCAGTGGTTAAGATTCTGCGCTCCCAACGCAGGGGGCCCAGGTTTGATCCTTGGTCAGTGAACTAGATCCCGCATGCAGGCCGCAAATAAGTTTTTGCATGTCACAACTAAGGAGCCTGCCTGCTGCACCTAAGACCTGGCGCAACCAAATAAATAAATAAATAAATATTAAAAAAATAAAGAAATGATGATGTGTGTTAGAATAAAACATTATTACATTATTACATTTATTACATTTATTACATTTCAAAGTAGCAATTTTAGATAAAATTTTTATTTTATTATTATTTTAGATAAAGTTTTAAAAAACTTTTTATTTTTTTATATAGCAGGATTTTATTAGTTATCTATTTTATACATATTACTGTATATGTGTCAATCCCAATCTCCCAATTCATCCCACCACTACCACTCCACTCCCGCTTTCCTCCCTTTGTGTCCATACGTTTGTTCTCTACATCTGTGTCTCTACTTCTGCCTTGCAAACCGGTTCATCTGTACCATTTTTCTAGATTTCACATATATGTGTTAATATATGATATATTTTTTTCTCTTTCTGACTTACTTCACTCTGTATGACAGTCTCTAGGTCCAACCACATCTCTACAAATGACTCAATTTCATCCCTTTTTATGGCTGAGTACTATTCCATTGTATATATGTACCACATCTTCTTTATTCATTCGTCTGTCGATGGGCATTTAGGTTGCTTCTATGACCTGGCTATTGTAAATAGTGCTGCAGTGAACAGTGGGGTGCATGTGTCTTTTGAATTATGGTTTTCTCTGGGTATATGCCCAGTAGTGGGATTGCTGGGTCATATGGTAAATTCTATTTTTATTATTTTAAGGAACCTCCAAACTCTTCTCCATAGTGGCTGTATCAATTTCATTCCTACCAACAGTGCAAGAGGGTTCCCTTTTCTCCACACCCTCTCCAGCATTTCTTGTTTGTAGATTTTCTGATGATGCCCATTCTAACTGGTGTGAGGTGATACCTTATTGTAGTTTTGATTTGTATTTCTTTAATAATTAGTGATATTGGGCAGATTTTCATGTGCCTCTTGGCCATCTGTATGTCTTCTTTGGAGAAATGTTTATTCAGGTCTTCTGCCCATTTTTGGATTGGGTTGTTTGTTTTATTAATATTGAGCTGCATGAGCTGTTTATATATTTTGGAGATTAATCCTTTGTCCATTGATTCATTTGCAAATATTTTCTACCATTCTAAGGGTTGTCTTTTCGTCTTGTTTATAGTTTCCTTTGCTGTGCAAAAGCTTTTAAGTTTCATTAGGTCCCATTTGTTTATTTTGTTTTTATTTCCATTACTCTAGGAGGTGGCTCAAAAAAGATCTTGCTGTGATCTATGTCAAAGAGTGTTCTTCCTATGTTTTCCCCTAAGAATTTTATAGTGTCCGGTCTTACATTTAGGTCTTTAATCCATTTTGAGTTTATTTTTGTGTATGGTGTTAGGGAGTGTTCTAATTTCATTCTTTTACATGTATTTTATTATTTTTTTAAAAATTAAAAAAAAGTTCTTTGGCTGCACCATACAGCATGCGGGATCTTTGTTCCCCGACCAGGGATTAAACCCATGCTCCCTGCAGTGGAAGCTCGGAGTCTTAACCACTGGATTGCCAGGGAAGTCCCATAAAATTACAAATTTTAGGAAGTTTTTTTGAGAAACATTAAAAAATATTATTGCAAAACAAGATGAAGCATACTTATTTCTCGTGTTTCCCTAGGGGTCCAAGGAAAAATTCAGAATTTCAAAATAACAATATTGGATAATAGTACAGGTACAATTGAAGTTAGTGAGGAATAGCACAGTAAAAGTTCAAGAACAAACTGAGTTCACCTCTTGAAAATGCACACATTTATACTCTAATTCTACTTCTTTAGAACATTTTGGAAAATATTAGAAGTACACGTACATATTTCACTAGCTGTCAGAGCAATGACATCATCACAGGCCATGGAGCCTCTGGAAAACTCCACTGTACATTTGTGAGAGAGTGAGGGTGCAAAAGACAAATGATGTCTTACTATCATGAAAATAATTTTGACCTTATAGGCCCCCTGAAAGGATCTCCCAAGTGGTTCCCAGACCACACTCTGAGATCTGCTAAACTAGGGTAATGTTTGTTCTGTGGAATATTATGCAGCTTTTAAAAGCTATGAGGTAGATCTATATGTACTGTCATGTAACAAGAACAACGGAATAGCATTTACAATATGATACATACAAACACACAAAACAACTCTACATATTCTGTACTTACATATATGTATGCAAATGCATAGAAAAGTTCTAGAAGAACACGCTGCTAACTGTGGTTACTTTTGGGAAGCATTGTATGACAGCCAAGCCAAAAAAACCCCATTATATATATATTATGTAATAGCTAATTTTATATAATAATTTGTCTTCATCTTTCTCCTGGGTGATATGTAAAATTTACACAATTTTGGTATTTTTTTCAGATCAGTTCATAAGTTGACAGCTGTCATTGTTCTCTGGAGAATCACTATCACTAGGGTGAAAGGGTATGGTTGCTAGGTAAAATACAGGACACCCAGGTAAGTCTGAATTTCAAATAAACCAGGAATACGTTTTTAGTATAATTATGTCCCATGCAATATTGGACATACTTATACTAAAAAATTGTTTGTTGTTTACCTGAAATTCAAATTTAACTGGGCATCTGTTTTTTAAAATTTGCTGTTTGTCAATCTCATAAAGGGGATATGGGGGATGACCCTTAGGTGCCAAGTTGTGGAGTAGAACCCAGATCCATTGGCAGCTTGCTGGTGCTCTTTGGACATCTTTGTGAGCCAAAGCTACCTGGAAGATAAGATAAGAAGCTCTGAGAGGAGGATATTGGGGCAAAGAAATGTTGGCAAACTCACTCTTCTCCTGATAAATGCCTTGCAGCTTGTCAAGGTTGTGAGATGTTGTGGTGAAAGGGATGAGCAGGGAATGAATTGGAGGGAGGTTATAAAATGTTGCAATGGGAATTTTTGCTTTTAAATACATATAAACTTTCACAAGATGTAGCCTTTGGCATTAGGTTGCATAACTCTTCTGTAGTCACCATGAGACTGGTACTATGTCCTGTGCTTCTGGGCTCCAGCAGGTCCCTGTTTCTACATTACCCCATGGCTACCAAAGGCCTTGGCTACTGAGGGGGTTTTCTTGAGGCGGTAAAAGGTCACTCCAGAACTTTCTTCCCCATAATCTCTTTTCTTCCCCATCAGGGGAATGTATATATGCCATTTTTCCCAATTTTTCTTTTTCTCACTTTTGTCTTAAGAAATTTCACTATGGTCAATATCCTCCTCAAATGTAAAGACCTTTAAGCTTTTTCTTTCTTTTCTTTGGGTTTTCTCTTCTTCTTCTTTTTTTTAAAAATTATTTTGGGCTGTGTTGGATCTTCATTGCTGTGCGTGGGCTTTCTCTAGTTGTGGCGAGTGGGGGCTACTCTTTGTTGTGGTGCGCAGACTTCTCATTGAGGTGGCTTCTCTTGTTGCAGAGCACGGGCTATAGGTGCGCGGGCTTCAGTAGTTGCAGTACTCGGGCTCGGCAGTTGCGACATGCGGGCCTTAGAGCACGCACGCTTCAGTAGGTGCAGCGCTTGGGCTCTAGGGTGTGTGGGCTTCAGTAGTCGTGGCCCATGGGTTTAGTTTTTCCGAGGCATGTGGGATCTTCCCGACCCAGGGCTCGAACCCGTGTCCCCTGCATTGGCAGGTGGATTCTCAACCACTGCACCACCAGGGAAGTCCCTCTTATCTTCTTTTTAAGGTTTTTTCCCCCCTTCTTTCCTTCTCTTTCAGATTTTGCCCATAGAAAAATCTCTCTTGCTTTTATCATCTCTGCAATTTGTGAACCAACCAACCTTCCAAACAACAAATCAACTAACTACTAAACCAGCTGACCAACTTGTCTTAGTCTGCTTGGGCTGCTATAGCAAAAATACCATAGTCTAGATGACTTAAACAACAAACATTTATTTCTCATAGTTCTGGAGGCTGGGAAGTCCAAGATCACAGTGATGGCAGATACAGTGTCTGGTGAGGGCCTTCTTCCCTGTCCATAGATTGTTGTCTTCTCACTGTGTCCTCATGGAGGAAGAGGTGAGGGACCTCTCTAGAGTCTCTATTATAAGGGCGCTAATCCCATTTATGAGGTCTCCACCCTCATGACCTAAGCATCTCCCAAATGTCCCACCTCCAAATACCATCACATTGGGGATTAGGTTTCAACATATGAATTTTTTGGGGGGGCGGGACACACAGACATTCAGTTGGCAGCACCATCCCAGAAACAAAGGTTGGAGGATGCTTCAACCTGGTACAGAGACCAAAGCAAAGTGATGCTGTGCTTCATATAGACCTCAACTCTATGAAGAGAGTCTCCCATTCTGTAGGAAATCAGCTTTGAATCACCTATGCCCAGGAGAAGCTGGGGAAGGGTCACCACTAGAGAGGAAAGGGATTGAGTGTAGGTCAGGATCCAGGACTAACAAGTCTCATGGAGAAATCTTGCTTTTTAAAAAACTCAGACCTACTGGTGTTTGCCCTCAGTTCGTTCTTTCTTTCTTTTCTTTTCTTCTTTCTTTCTCTCTTTCTTCCCTCCCCGCACCCCCCCCAACCCCGGTTTCTTTCTGCCACGCGGCACGGCTTGTGGGATCTTATTTCCCCGACCAGGGATTGAACCCATGCTTTTGGCAGTGAAACAAGGAGTCTTAGACACTGGACCACCAGGGAATTCCCTCTTTCTTTCTTTTAAATCAACTCTATTGAAGTATACTGTCGATAAAATAAAATGCACACAATTTAAATGTACAGTCCCTAGGATTTTGTCCAATGTCTATATCTGTGTATCCACCATCCCAATTGAGATACAGAACATTTCCATCACCCTAGAAAGTTCCCTTGTGCCCCTACACTCAGACAACCATTGATCTGATTTCTACCACCATATATTAGTTTTGTCTATTCTAGAACTTTATATAAATTGTATTTTTCTTTTTAATTTATTTATTTTTTAAAAAATCTTTGGCTGCGTTGGGTCTTCGTTGCTGCGTGCGGGCTTCCTCTAGTTGCGGTGAGCGGGGGCTACTCTTGTTGCAGAGCTCAGGCTCT
This sequence comes from Grampus griseus, assembly GCF_964374135.1. NCBI lineage: Eukaryota > Metazoa > Chordata > Mammalia > Artiodactyla > Delphinidae > Grampus > Grampus griseus. Next base: position 73,989,865 of record NC_139018.1, on the reverse strand, counting down.
AGGCACGCGGGCTCAGTAGTTGTGGCGCACGGGCTTAGTTGCTCTGCGGCACGTGAAATCTTCCGGACCAGGGCTTGAACCCGTGTCCCTGCATTGGCAGGCGGATTCTTAACCACTGCGCCACCAAGGAAGCCCTAAGTTGTACTTTTCTTTTGGCTTGGCTTAGGTAGTTTTCTTTTCCATGCAGAAGCAAAAAAGGTTCCTGTAATTTTTTGTATTTATGGTCTCATTTTTTATATTTAAATCTTTGATACATCTGAAATGTATTTTGGTGTGTGGTGTGAAAGGCACAGGTCTAATTTAAGTTCTTTTTCCCCAGAGAGCTACCCAGTTGTCTCAACATCATTTATTGCTACATGTATCTTTTTTCTCACTGATTCAAAATGCCACCTTTATCACATGTTAAATTCTCAAGTGTGTTTGTATCTCTTTCTGAACCTTCCCTTCTGTTCCTTTGATTTGTTTGTTCAAGTATCAATACAACACTGTTTTAACTGTGACTATATTATTTGCAAAAATATTATATTTTAGGATTTTCTGCTCTATCTCTTCAATGAGGTAAATTTTTCCAAGGTTCCTGTACTGGTTATCTGTTACTGCATAACAAATTACCCTAACATTTAGCAGCTCGAAAATTTATCTCACAGGTTCTGAGACTCAGGAATGAGAGAAGTGTAGCTGGGGGTTCTGGCTCAAGGTGTCTGGTGAGGCTGTAGTTAAGCTCCCAGCTGGGGCTGCGGTCATCTCAAAACTCGGGCTGAGACGTTTGCTTCCAAGCCATGTGGTTTTTGGCAGCCCTCAGTTCCTTGCCACGTGGGTCTTGCCATATAGGGCTGCTCACGACATGGCAGCCAGGACTAATCCAAGAGGGAAAGAAAGAAACAGCAAGGGCCCAAGACGGAATGTTCAGTTTTATATATCCTAATCTCAGAAGTGACGTACCATGACTTCTGCCAAGCCGGGCATGATGTGGGAGGGAACTATACAAGGTAGTGAACGCCAGCCCCCAGGGGTCCCAGAGACCATCTCAGAGACTGGCAACCACATCTCCGGTTTTGGCTGTCCTCTCTTTCCACATTATTCACTTTCTTGGAATATCTCATCCGTTTTATGAGGCTGCTTCTACCTATGATCTTCTGATTACTAACTTGCTCTCCGGAGCGCCAGAACGATTTATCCAATTGCCTGGGTACCTCCTCTGAAAAATCCCACAGGCAACTCTACGTGGCTTATCCTCTGCTCTCCTTGGGTTTGAGGTTGAGTCTCAAACCTCCTTCCATTTGACATGTAGTGCTCTGCACTGCATTAATTTGATTTCTCTAATAGACTGTAAGTTTATTGAGGGTAGGGATTAGGCCTTCAGTGTTTTGATATTCTTGGTACTTAACACAGTGCTTAGCGTGAAGCAGGTGCTCATCAAATATTTGGACCCAGGTGACAGCTTGGGTAGTGGGCATCTGCAGCTCTGCAGCCATTAGTCCTGTATGGTGCCAGGGGCCCGATATAACAGGGAAGGGTGGGATCACTGGCTTTAGGACTCAGGTCTATGGTTTCTTTTTGGTGCTGACTTTGTACTCAGCTCTGCGTTCCCAGCCAGCTGAGCCTATAGGCTGCCCGTCCTTTCATTCACTCCCCTCCACCCCCTGCCCAGTGTGGGGTCTGGAGCCTGTTTGGACCCACGGGTCTGTCTGCTTCTGTTGTGTGTGAGAGTCTGGGGACAGCTGGACTGGCAGGACTGGGTCATTGGTAAGTGGTCTGTGCAGTATTCTGCAGAATTTCACTCAGACAAGTACTTCCTACACTTTCCCCCTCCTGAGGCTGCCTCACCAGCTGTGTGGGGGAGGCCTTTTCTCACCTCCAACTTTCTTAATTCTAGGACTGTAAAGTCCATGAATCCTTGAGTTTTTCAGATAGAAACAGCAGTGCCTGAAACCCAGCCTGCTGCCTACTCACGTTCTCGCACTCAGCTGCAGGCTCCACGGCGGAGGGGCCCCTGACCAGTGCTCAGGACAGCCAGGAGCACAGCCAGGTGAGGCTGAGCTGACGCCGCCTAAGGTCAGGGATGCTGTGCCCAGGTTGGTGTTCGTGATGCCGGAACTGCCCACCTTCACTCCTGTTTACTTTTCGTGCTGGTGCTTCTTTCTCCTGGGCTCTGTCTGCAGCTCAGTCTTTTTTTTTTTTAGGCTGCACTGCACCTTAGTTGTGGCACATGAGATCTTCGTTGCAGCATGCAGGATCTTTAGTTGCAACATGTGGGCTTCTTAGTTGCAGCATATGGACTCTTGGTTGCGGCATGCATGCGGGATCTAGTTCCCCAACCAGGGATCGAAACTGGCCCCCTGCATTGGGAGCTTGGAGTCTTAACCACTGGACCACCAGGGAAGTCCCTGCAGCTCAGTCTTGATTTCTTCTCTGATTGTCATAAAAAAGCTCGTGGGGGGCTTCCCTGGTGGCGCAGTGGTTGAGAGTCCGCCTGCCGATGCAGAGGACACGGGTTCGTGCCCCGGTCCGGGAAGATCCCACATGCCACGGAGCGGCTGGGCCCGTGAGCCATGGCCGCTGAGCCTGCGCGTCCGGAGCCTGTGCTCTGCAACGGGAGAGGCCACAACAGTGAGAGGCCCGCGTACCGCAAAAAAAAAAAGCTCGTGGGGCTATCAGAGCCCTTAGGATCACCTAGCTCAACTTTTCTTACCAAGGTGCCAATGGAGCCAGAGAGGGGAACAGACACCCAAGATCACGCAGCTTCTGTTGACATCTCCCATGTGGCTTGCAGGATCTTAGTTCCTTGACCAGGGATTGAATCCAGATCCTCAGCAGTGAAAGCACAGAGTCCTAACCACTGGACCGCCGGGAATTCCCTCTCTTCCCTGATTTTCGATGTTTCTAATGACTGTACGTCTCTCCCTAGTCTTTGTTTTCTTTCCTTTACCATTCTCTTATCTCTTTGGACCCAAGAGATAAGAGAAGGCCACCTACCTCAACATTGGGACTAGGTTGAGGTGTGTGTATTTGACTTCCCATCTTCCACATTTGGGCATCTGAATTGACCAGCATGGAAAGGGGAATCAGAGTGGGCAGTGCCAGGTTCAGAGGCCACTCCAAGCTCCCAGGACCTGCATTCAACTCTGGCCCAGTTGACTGCTTCAAAGTAAAGATGAATGAGGGGAGAGGGTGCCAGAGCCTGGGCCTTTGGAAGCCACTCAATCTCAGGCCCTGGTCTAGGGGGACTTGAACAGGAAGGGGAACCAAAAGAGATAGATGAGGGCTTCCCTGGTGGCGCAGTGGTTGAGAGTCTGCCTGACGATGCAGGGGACACGGGTTTGTGCCCCGGTCCGGGAAGATCCCACATGCCGCGGAGTGGCTGGGCCCGTGAGCCATGGCCGCTGAGCCTGCGCGTCCGGAGCCTGTGCTCCGCAACGGGAGAGGCCACAACAGTGAGAGGCCCGCGTACCGCAAAAAAAAAAAAAAAAAAAAAAGAGATAGATGAGGCCTGACCAGTCTCTCCGCACTTCACCTGCAATAGCCTGGATCTGCTTTTCCTTACAAGTAGGGCAGCTTTCCGGCAAACCACCTTACAGCAAGTGTTGTAGGACGCCGGCTTGCTGAGAGATGGGAACAGCTTCTCAGAGGTGCTATAACTCCAGCCTTCCAGCAGGGGATGTCCTGTCCCGACAAAATGCAAGTCTTCTTTTTCCTGCTGCCCTCCCAGCCAAAGAGACTGATTCCCCCGACACTTGATGGGGTTAATCTGTGCTCACAGCTAGGGGGAGAGGAGTCCCCTGGGGGTCAGAATAGTGTTTAGAATCTGGTGTCCTGTTTAAGAAAGGTAAAACCATCAGGAGTTGAAATCCCTCATCCCTCTGAATAAAAGCCTGTAAATATGACCTTGCAGGGAAGAGAGAGAGCATGAGAGAGAGAGAGCAAACAGAGTGAAAGCAGCTGGGATAAAAAAGCAAGGAGACGTAGGACCTGCAAAGGGTGGTTTTGGAAATAGGGTACCAGAAGAGACATAAACTGAAAACAAAGGCTGTCCCTCCCAAAGCAGAGCAGTTGGTCACCTTCATTATGGCACTATGACACTGATACAGACTGATATTTCATCTGAAATTTCTCCACAATTCCTGAGCAGCACCCATTCTCTTATCATGTATAGATACCAACACCTAACTCCAGGGAACTGAGTTATGCAAAGGTTGCTAAGGAACGAGGGGAGATGCAGTAGGTACGGCAGGGGTTGCTTAGTAACCAGAGTCCCTTTGTGATGGAGTGGCCAGAGCAGGTGTGGAACAGATGAAGATCTGTGGACAGAGTCAGCTCACACCAGAGCCTCCTGAAAGGGCATGTCCGTTGGCCCCTGGGCCCAGAGCGGCCAGAGCCTGCCTCTCTTCAGCTCCCTGACACTGCCTTGCCCAAAAAGTACACCTCAAGTCCTTGAGTATCCTCAACAGTCCTTTGCTCCAACCATGCCTTCCCCACCTCCCTTGGCAGGAAGCTAATCAGATTGCTAGATTCAAGAAGGGGCAGGGCTCTCCAGCAGGCGAACGTGAATCTCACCACAGGGGAGGCAGGAGCCTCTGGGCTCACACTGACCTGGAGCTGGGAAATTTGGGGTTGGGCGGAAAGAGGGTCCCCTAGGCAAGCATCCCTGATGTATTTGCAGTTCACAGGGAAATGTTTTCCTCTCTGAGTCTCCCATGCCACTCTTCATCCTGCGCATAGCTAGGGTGGCACGCCTCTTCCCTTCCCAAGGGTGAGCTGGGTGCGTGGGTCTCCACACAGCAGCTTGGCTTGGGGCTCCTTTGGCTGCCTGGGTTCCTCACAGCTGCCCTTCAGAGAGCTTCACTTCAGCACAGCCTGGAGGAGTCATCATGCAGGCATTCGGAACCAGTCAGGTTTTGCAGCCAGGAGTCCTCCATTCTCTGTTCCCCAGGCACAGAGGTGGCCCTGCTCTCTCCCAAACACCATGGACACTCACACCCCTCTGCTTCTCCTCTCAGTCTGTGCCCTGGACCAGAGCACAGGCCACCTATCCCGCTGCTTCCCCCATCAGACCTCCCTTCACCTTCCAGGTCCTGTTTATCTGCAGCCTCCCTAGTGATGATTCTCCCAGCCTGAGCAGAATGAGCTGTGCACCCCTGTAATGTATTGGACTGACGAGCACCCCTGGACTCAGGCCCGGCAAGGCTCTGGGGCCCCAGAGAGGGAGCAAGTGGCACTGCCCTCAAGGAGCCCACTGAGCCTCTGCTTCCTCCACCATCTGGCAGGATGCTCCCAGGAAAACCTTTGTGGATTGAGCGTTTATACACGAAAGCTTGTTGTTTCAAACAAAGCCCTTTGCACAGAACATCTCTGAGAAAGTGTTTGAGACACTGGGAAGTTTGCCTCCAAGAAGAGAACTGGGAGACTTAGTTTTTGAACTAGTTTTGAACCACTTGAATTTAAAAATTTACCGTGAGCAGATAATCTTTACTTTTTAAACATTTTGATTGTGAAATATAACAAATACATAAAAAGTATATATGTATGTATATACATGTACATACGCAAGACACACGTATCTTTTTCTCTTGTGGAGGTGTATTCTTTTTGAAAATTTTAATTTATTTTTTAATTAAAACCTTTTTTTTTTTTTTTTTGCGGTACGCGGGCCTCTCACTGTTGTGGCCTCTCCCGTTGTGAAGCACAGGCTCCGGATGTGCAGGCTCAGCGGCCATGGCTCCTGGGCCTAGCCGCTCCGCGGCATGTGGGATCTTCCTGGACCGGGGCACGAACCCGTGTCCCCTGCATCGGCAGGCGGACTCTCAACCACTGCGCCACCAGGGAAGCCCCCAATTAAAACCTTTTTTATTGAAGTATAGCTGATTTGCAATGTTTCAGGTGTACAGCAAAGTGATTCAGTGATATATATATATCTATATGTGTATGCACATATAGATGTATATGTATTCTTTTTCAGATTCTTTTCCATTACAGGTTTTTCTTTTTTGGGGCTACGCTGTGAGGCATGCGGAACAATGCGGGATCCACATGAGGGATTCCCCGACCAGGGATCGAACCCACGCCCCCTGCAGTGGAAGTGCAGAGTCTTAACCACTGGACCACCAGGGGAGTCCCCATTACAGGTTATTACAATATATTGAATATAGCTCCCTATGCTATACAGTAGGTCCTTGCTGTTGACCTATGTTATATATAGTAGTGTATGTCTGTTAATCCCCAATTCCTAATTTATCCCTGCCCCAAGACACACATATCTTAGTGGACACCATGGAATCATACAATGGAACACAGACAGCACCCCAGTAAGCCCTCGGTTTGCCACTCTCCAGTCGTCCCCCCTCTTTTACCCTAGGAATATCCACTCTCCTGACTTTTGTGGTAATTACTGCCTTGCTTTTCTCTGCAGTTTTATCACCTGTTTGCATTCTTAGACAACATAGAGGGGTTTTGCCTGCTTTTGAAACTCGTGTATGTGGAATCACATAATAAAGGATTATTTTTTGTCTGGCTCCTTTCCCTCAATGATATCATTTTTTAGATTCATTTATGTTGTTCAGTGTAGCTTCAGTTCACTAATTTTCATTGCTGCATAGTATTCCATTATATAAGTGCAACCCAATTTATCTATCTATTCTACCATTAATGGACATTTGGGCTTGGTTCCAGTTTGAGGCTATTTCAAAGCATGTTGCTGTGAACACTCGTGTGCAGGCTCGTGGTGCACGTGTGACAGCACTCCTGGGTTATGAAAGTGCAGAGTCAGAGGGCTGTTTGTTCAACTTCCCTGGGCAGTGCCAAACCATTTTCCAAAGTGGCTGTGCTTATACTCCCTCCAGGTTTGACTGAGACTTTCGTTGATTTCTACTTTTTCAACTATAAGCAGCTCATTAAAATTATTCATTGGTGTCATTATTAATTTGGTATCTGGCATTCTCACTCTACTGGGAAGCTCCATGGGTGGAGGTTGGGGGCCACGGTTGCTTGCTTATGGAATGAATGGGAAAATAATCATGTCTACTTAATTCTGGATCTCACATTCTAATTTGCCCCTTTTATAAATAGAGAATTTTCAGGAAAGTTACCCTGACCTGAGGCTCACCTGTTTGAAATTCACCCTGACTGGCCCGACTCTTTCCCACTCTCTGCCACTGGCCTTGTCTGTCCGGAGGAGCTGGGGGTAGATCATCATCATTCTTGCTGATGGCGTCAGTGATAAATGAAGTTGATTCTTTCCCTCAGGGCCGAGTTCAGCAGGAAGTAGACCAGTCACTGGCCGCCGTGCAGGGCCTGGGTGCCCCGGGGCCTGTTCTGTACCTGTGCTGGGCTCTCTGTGCTGCTGAGCAGCAGTGGGATAGAACAAAGTGGCATTCTGGCCAATCAGGTAGCCGGGTCACAGGGTCCACTGATGGTTGAGTATCCTATTGCCCTGTGGGTCTTGACCCCTCACAGGGACCCTTACTTGCTCAAAAGGACCTCAGGGCTATAGAGCAGGACACAGCTTTGTTGATTTCCAGGGCTGGGGGGGAAGGAGAATAGTAGCGAGGAGCTGAGGCTTTGTTCCGTTCATCTCCACCGCAGGATCAGCTTCGCCATGGCTCAGCGTCTGGCCCAGGATGGGCCCCATGTGGTGGTCAGCAGCCAGAAGCAGCAGAACGTGGACCTGGCGGTGGCAGCGCTGCAGGAGGAGGGGCTGAGCACTGTGGGCACCATGTGCCACAGGGGAAGGCAGAGACCAGGAGCAGCTGGTGGCCACAGTAAGGGGCCCCAGGGGTGGAAGGACACAGGGAGGAGAGTGTGCAGAACACCCTGCCTGCTCAGCCCTGGGAGGGGGAGGGGCCAGGAGGGGGGCTTGGAGGTCCTGGAAGGCGGTCTGAGGCCACAGCTGCTCGCAGTCTAACCGGGCGGACCTCACTGCTCACGCCGGTTCTCTGGAAAGGGGTCTGTTCACGGGAGGACCTCACTCCTACCCGTCCTGGGAGATCTGTGGTTGAGGAGGGATCTAAAGGGATTTCTCCATCCCCAGTCCCCAGAGGGGTTTCCTCCCCTGAGGCCCTCAGCCCCGGAGAGCCTACCCCTGGGCCTGTCCAGGGCACTTACCTTCACTGAGAGTTTGGTTCACACAGGAGCCTTGTGACCATTCCTGCTGGAGACGGTATATAATTAGCAAGTTTTTAAATAAATTTATTTTATTTATTTATTTATTTTTGTCTGTGTTGGGTCTTCATTGCGGCATGCGGGCTTGCTCTAGCTGCAGCGAGCGGGGGCCACTCTTTGTTGCGCTGCGCAGGCTTCTTGTTGCAGAGCATGGGCTCTAGGCATGCGGGCTTCAGTAGCTGTGGTGCGCGGGTTCAGTAGTTGTGGCATGTGGGCTCTAGTAGGATGCAGGCTCAGTAGTTGTGGTGCATGGGCTTAGTTGCTCCGTGGCATGTGGGATCTTCCTGCACCAGGGCTCAAACCCATGTCCCCTGCATTGGTAGATGGATTCTTAACCACTGAGCCACCAGGGAAGCCCCTAATTAACAAGCTTTGCCTCAATGTCCCATGCACAGGGTTGCTCAGGGAGGACGAGGCCTCCTCAGGCCATCTCCAGGCTCACCCAGCCCTTCATGTCCCCCCATCCCCCCAGGTCCTGGAACACTGTGGGGACGTCGACTCCCTGGTGTGCAGCTCAGCGGTCAGCCCCCCCGGTGGGGAGCACCCTGGGCGCCACTGAGCAGGTGGGGGACAAGGTGAGAGGCTGCCCCTGGGAGTTGGCTGAGGGGTCTGAAGTGCTCCCTCACCCAGACCCTCCTCTCCCCTCCTGACGTTACTGTAAAAGCAGGCGCTGACCACGTGCCCCCTGGAATGTGCTGTGATGCTCCTTTCTGGCCTGTGTGCTTTTAAAGCTGGTTCCTACACTCTTTCTGCTCTCTCTTCTCTTCCCGTCCCTTTCGCATGTATTCATTCGGCAAATATTTATCGAGGACTTGCTATGTGCCAGGCCTTGTTCCAAGCTCTGGGGGTAGAGCTGTGTGATTAAGTTTCTGCTTGTGGTAAGAGTCAAGCATAGTAAGGTGTCTGCTCTCTGCCAACAGTTTATGTTTTTCACATCCTTTGGTGGGGACGTACATTGGTGGTCGTGCTCCTCTTTGGTGACCGTACCCGCCACTGAGGTTCTCCACCTTTCCTAGACGAGGGCTTCTCACTGTCCCTCAGATGAATCTGCTGCACCTGTCAAACCTGGACCCTCCCACCAGCTTTCCATGGGCTTGGATGTTCCAACCCACTGCAGTCCACTTAGCCATCCTGCCACCTGGTCCACCAGGATCTGGGACAGACCTCGTAAAATGCCTTGAGGTTCATCTCTGGCTTTGTTATTCTCCTACGACTTCGGTTCTGTTCACTCCTGTGTTTTTTCCCTTAGCCCCTCTGACAGACCACATGGACTGTGATGGGGTCATGTTCTTCCTGTCATTGTTAGCATCCCCCGCTGCCCCAAGCACAGGCCAAAGCTGTCCTTCTGCCTCCCCAGCTCTCTGGGTTCTGCTGACATCCTTCTTGGGCTGGTCCCTCCTGTGTGTCTGCCCTTGGCCGGATGCCCTTCCCTCTACCCTCAGAAATGGCCTGAAATCCTAGCTCCCTGTGGCCTCCCCAGGCTCTTCAGCTTCCTTAATGTCTCCTAAGCCTCATTTGTGAATCTGTAGCTGGGATTTCATTGCTGACAGTCTCCTAACTCTCCTGAGTCATTTTCCCTTTTAGCGTCTCAGTTCATGGGATCATGACTCTTCTTGGAACTGTTTGAAATCTTCCCTCCTGAAGCTGGGCGCACTAGATGACAGCCTTCTCTGCTGCTCCCCTATTCTCCAAGGGCTTGCTATTCTACAAGTGCTTCTGCACAGCTGGACAGAAATCTTCCCCCCATCACATCTGCCACCACCTCAGAGGGGAAATGCTCACAAAAATGAGTTTCTCTGTTTTCACCCAAATACGATTTTCAGCAGGTGCCCGGTGAGGAGAATTTCTTCCCGCTCATCTTATCCATGGGCCGTTTTGAGCACTTCCTTCAGGTAGACCCCATTCTCTCCAGCTGGCTGGGAAATTTTGAATCTATCACCCCATCCACCTCTCCTCCATCCCGTCCCCAAGGACTCTGCAGACTCTCTGCACCCTCCTCAGACTCACAGAGCTCCGCAGAGATGCACAGGGCAAGGTATACAGAAAGGACGCAGTACTTGCATGCCTTCTCCAGGCACTGCTCTCCCCCAATCTCCATGTGTTCACCAGCCCAGAAGCTCTCTGAACCCTGCCCTTTGGGTTTTGATGAAGGCTTCAGTGCATAGGCATGACTGATTAAATCATTGACCACTGGTAATTTTTTTTTTTTTTTTTTGCGGTACGTGGGCCTCTCACTGTTGTGGCCTCTCCCGTTGCGGAGCACAGGCTCCGGACACGCAGGCTCAGCGGCCATGGCTCACGGGCCTAGCCGCTCCGCGGCATGTGGGATCTTCCCGGACTGGGGCACGAACCCGTGTCCCATGCATCAGCAGGTGGACTCTCAACCACTGCGCCACCAGGGAAGCCCGACCACTGGTAATTTTTAAAAATTAATTTTTATTGGTGTATCGTTGCTTTACAATGTTGTGTTAGTTACCATTGTCTATTTATTCAACTTTCAATCCCTCTCCCCTCCCCAGAGGTCAGGGGGATGGGGCTGAAAGTTCCAACCCTCTAATCACATAGTTGGTTCCCCTAGCAACCAGTCCCCATCCTTAGGTATTTTCCAAAAGTTACCTATTAACAAACTCAGGTGTAGTTGAAAGGGATTTGTTATGAATATCAAGACACATTTACCACTTCTATGACTTAGGAAATTCAATGAGGTTTCCCTGGGGTTGGGACTGGTCCAGGCCACACGTTCAGGGCAGGGTGCCACCTGGAGCAGCCTGACTGAGGGCTGTGAAGTGGGGAATCAGAATTTACCCATGAACCAAGAGCATAAGACTCTGGGGCCGAAGGTTTCAGTCAGTGCAGAGCAGGTTTTACGGGCCTGCAAGAGTTGGGGCCATGGGGGGTGGGCAGTGAGGTGTGCTGAGGAGATGCAGACCGGCAGGGCAGGACAGACTGCTTCAGTGGGAAAGCCAGGCCCAGAGAGGTGACTTGCTGGGGTGTCCCACAACCTTTTAATAGCCAAGGCCATGGGCAGAACCTTGCCATTGGATCTCCAGCTCCAGCCCCAAGACCTTCTCCCACACTCCACAGGGGCTGAGTGCAAAGACAGTGAGGGAAGTTGCTAGGCAGGCCAGGCCAGTGCCCCAGAGGCCTGCAGGAAGACACTGAGGGTGGTGCAGAGGGACCACAGGGGCCCCCAAGGAGAGAGAGGCCGCAGAGAGGGGGCGGGGAACAGCAGGCTGACAGCAGGGTCAGGGCTGCTGACCCCTCACCCTCCTGCAATGAGTAACAGAAGGTGCTGACTTCCTGGGTAGGAGTGGGGAGGGGTGTCACCAAGAAAAAAAAAAGCCCTATTTCTGTACCCTGAGCAAGAGGCAGGGATTTGAGGCCTGGAGAGAAGAGAACTTTGCTTCCAATAAGGCAACGCTCAGAGAGGGGATTTGTGTGTGTGCAGTGCCTGTGTGTGTGTGGCTATGGTGGGGAGACCTCAGGGATGGAAAGGGCTGGGGGAGAGTACAGGAGAAAGGGTAAGGGTGCAGAGGGGGGGTTTGCACTCGATTTATGGCCCTTGCCCCTTCTTCTGTTGAGAAGCGTCTGGAAAAGCCCACCCTGGGCTCAAGTAGTCCAGAGCCCTGTGGGGTGAGGGTGTGTCCCGAATGGGGGGGAAGGGAGGGGGAGGGGGGAGGGGAGGGGGAGGGGGGAGGGGAGGGGGAGGGGGAGGGGAGGGGAGGGGAGGGGAGGGGGAGGGGAGGGGAGGGGAGGGGGAGGGGAGGGGAGGGGAGGGGGGGAGGGGAGGGGAGGGGGAGGGGGAGGGGAGGGGGAGGGGAGGGGGAGGGGAGGGGGAGGGGAGGGGGAGGGGAGGGGGAGGGGGAGGGGAGGGGAGGGGGAGGGGAGGGGGAGGGGGAGGGCATAGGGAGAATGAGGAGTGGGGCAAAGAGAAGGGCAGGCCCTCGTGTCCACCACTCACCCTGCCCTCACCTCACAGCCTCACAAGAGGACAGGGGTTCCAAGGAAGGCGGCTGCCCGGGTTGGGTGAGGACACGGACTGGACTTTTTGGGTCTCCCCATCCCTTTCCCCCAGAGTCCTCCTCAGGCCAAGTTTCCAGCCAGAGGCTGTGGACTGTGGATAATCAGACACAAGCGCTTCCTTGGAATAAATAACCTCAGTATTTCTTTGGTTCCTGACAGCGCTTGGGGAGGTACTGGGATGCTTTCACCTGGGCTAATAAGTGAAAAACAAAACACCGAGTTTGGCACATGAGAGAGTTCCTGCTGTTTTGCGGGTATTTGTGTGCTGGAAGGGCCCGGGGTGCAGGGCACAGGGGCTAATTCGCTTGTAGCTCCCACAGGAATGGGAGGGGGTTCCTCAGGATGGGTCAGGCTCCGGCACTGGGCGCTTGGCATATCCAACTCTACCTGGGAACATTTTGTCTGTATTTATACATTTCAAGTTAACCTCTTCATCTCTGATCTCTTAAGAAAGATCTGGAAAGAACTATTAGGGCAAGGGGGAATTCTAGGGCATCCTGGGATGGCCACAGGTGAGGATTATGATAAACGGGGGTGACGGCATTCCAGCCTGAGGGTTCTCTGTCTTGTGACCCTTGAGGGTACCCAGTCTTGTTTGGATGTTGGGCGGCCTGGGAATAAAAAGTGGCACCAGAGCCAGACCCTGGCTGTTTTTCTCTTGTTTTTATCCCAGACCACTGTGATGGTGGGTCCCTTGTCCCACCACAATGCAGCCCTCACCCCTGTGCTGACATCCCTGGCTGCCTCTGCCCGGGTCCCACTTGTGGGGCTGGGCTCACGGGCAGGAGGGCAGCTGGAGGGGCAGTGTCCGGGCAGAGGCTCCTGGTGCTGCACTGGAGCAGAAGGGGTGTCCCTGGCTGGCCTGAGGCGGTGTCCCTGGGCTGAAGAGTCAAACACATGAGTTTTCGTGGAGGCTGGGTTCTGTGGGGTGAGGTGAGGGCAAAAATAGATGAATGCCTGAGGCTATGCTTGGTCAATGCTGAGTTCACCAGCGAAGATCCTCGGTCAGATTTTACCACGAAGTTGAAGAATCCTTTCATCCAAAGCGAATGGTCCTTTTGGCCAAGTAAGCAGCGGGGCAAACGTTAGTTGATTAACAGAATAAATGAAAGATTGAGAATAGGATGGGAATGGAGGACAGAAGTGATCAGGGGAAAGGTTCAGAGCTGAGGCTACAGGCCACAGCGTACCCTGGGGCTTCCTTACATGTGGGGATGGGACACCGTGTGGAGGCAGTAGAGGGACTGAAGGAGCCATGCTGGACTGGGCTGTTGTGTGTGCCCTGGGTGCCTGGACTCAAGTTTAGAGTTACCGTTGCCTTAGGCATTGAAGGCCAAAAGATGCTGTCCCCTCTGCAGGATGGGTCCCTGTGAATCCCAGTGGGTAAAATGTCTCCCTTTGCTGATCATTTTATCATAAATCTTTGATGTTTTCCAATTGCAACCTGCTCCAGAGAGGTTAATTTGTCTACATACGTGCAGCTTGTAAAAGGCAAGCCTGAGATTTGAATCCCCGTCTGTCTCTCAACCACCCTCCATGACAAAGTGATGGCCAGGCTCTGTCAGCCCACTTCTCTCTGCAGGTCTGTCTTAGTTTGGTTTCTCTTGAAAGCAGAGACAAGGGCTTTTGGACAGGAGATGGGAGGAAGCAGGAGGGAGGGAGGGAGTGATGAGTGATCAGGGAAGCGAGGAAAGCCCATACAAAGACTTCCCTGGTGGCGCAGTGGATAAGACTCCATGCTCCCAATGCAGGGGGCCCGGGTTCGATCCCTGGTCAGGGAACTAGATCCCACATGCATGCCACAACTAAGGAGCCCACATGCTGCAACTAAGGAGCCCGTGTGCTGCAACTAAGGAGCCCACCTGCTGTAGCTAAGACCAAAAACAAAAAAGCCCGTACAGGGGTGTGCAGGGAGGGTGGTACTGCTTGCCACAGACTCTGTTCCCCACCTTCCAACAGCCCAAGGAGAATATGGAATGCCTCTCAGATGGGAAGTGTCCACCCTAAGGCTGGTAGCAGAGCGTTTAATAGAGTGCTTCATCTCCCATCCATCGAGAGCGGCCCCTGGGTTTATCAACACCCCCATACTTCCAGTCAAAGAGAAAGATGCTTTCTGCAGTGTAGCAAGGCTCACAGGTACAATCCACCCGTCCACGTCAGAAATCAGGCTGAAGGCGGGAGGGGTGAGTCAGGGCGCCTAAAGTGTCCACCACAGGTTTCCAGGAAGTAACCGTCCAGGGTCTCAGATATGTTTCAAGGACAAAACACTCAACCATTGCTCCAGTGAGGCCCCAGGAAGAAACACAATCTCTCCTCTTCCGCAAATAACAATTAGTCCACTTCCCCCAAGTGATAGCCTTCAGAAATTTTCACTGGAGGCTTTCAAGCCGCCAGATCACGGATCTATGGTTAATAGTTTGAGCAGTCCACGTGGCTGTCCCGTGGGGTTCCCAGAAGAAAGCAGAGGATTGAAATGAGGAGAAGGCAGGAAAGGAAGATCTGAGAGGAAACTCAGAATAAACTCATTACACACTAATAGAGCTGGGCTGGGGTCTTTCAACAAGCGAATGCTCTACTTGTCAAAAAATAGAATCATTTAGGGCTTCCCTGGTGGCGCAGTGGTTGAGAGTCAGCCTGCCGATGCAGGGGACACGGGTTCGTGCCCCGGTCCAGGAAGATCCCACATGCCGCAGAGCGGCTGGGCCCGTGAGCCATGGCCGCTGAGCCTGCACGTCTGGAGCCTGTGCTCTGCAACGGGAGAGGCCACAACAGTGAGAGGCCTGTGTGCCGCAAAAAGAAATAAAAAAAAGAATCATTTAAATGCAACACTTAATATGGTGAAATTTACATATTAACAACTCCCTTTGCTTTTCCCTGAGTAAAAATCAGGACAGTTTAGAATGTGAGGACCTGGGAGGGGAGGAAGACAGGGCACCTTTTGTCCCATTTTGACCCAGCTTCTGGAGACAACTGACAAAAGACACTGGTGGTGAGACTGGGGCCTTGGTGACCTGATACACCTCAGGTGTGGGACTGAGATGTGGAGCCTTGGGCTTTAACCACTGGATATCTCAACAGTAATCTTGACCAGAGCACTGGGCATTTTGGGTCTTGAGTGTCCTGGGTTAGATTTTATCATCTAAAGCAAATGGTCCCCGTGGCCAAACAGCTTATGGAGAGCATAGTTGGCTCACATTGGGAGAGTTCCTTTTAACAGGCACCAGGAAGGAGTATGAGATGCCAAGCAAAAGAAACCATCATCTCTATCACCCAACTTCACAACAGACCCCAACAGCCCATATCAGATTGAGTCGTCTCAGAATCCTCCTCTCACTCCTTTCTTCCCCGTACTCCTAAAGTGCACCAGCTAACTCCATGGCAAACATTTCAGGGAGACTCAGTGCCCCTCTTGCCTTCACTTGTTGGGGGTTAAGAACTGAAATGTTTCCCAAAGACTGGAGTGGACCAGTAGAGATCTCTTTCGTTATCAAAGGCTCTGTAATAACACACAGGTATGTGGGAGGAGGGGAGACATTGTTTTCAGCTGTATCAGCTCACACCTTAGTAGGGAGGCCGAGGGTCCTGTCAGAGGGGGAGAGAGGGTGGCAGGGAGAGGTCCCAGGAGGAGTGGGGTGGGCAGGGACGCTGGCTGTGGAGCACGAGAAGGGCAGGTGTTCTGTCTCTCAACCATGCTATCCTGACTTGCAGTTTTTGCTGGTGCAGCCAGGAATCTGGAGTTGGAATTCTCTGTGGCTGGCGCACCGCCGTTAGAGAGCCGGGCTCCCCAGGCCAGTGGAATGGCTGAGGAACTGCGTCTTCAGGAGGGGAATGTCTCCTGACCCCCTTAGAGGAGCTTATTTCCCAGGAGTGTTCCTGTGAGTAAATTTCCAAGGCCAGCATCCTTTCTCCACAGATTCTTTTTATTGCCATGGAGACAGTCTGCGGCTCTGTCCAATGAAGAGTCTGAACAGCAGGCACCATGACAACCTGTGGGGGTTGGAAGGACAGCTCCAAAGCACCTCACAGACCACAGCAAGGACGGAGGCCTGGGGACAGTATGATTGTCACGAGTGTGGCTGATGAAAGGGGACAGCTTGACTGTTCGCTGCCTTCTCTCTGTGAGCAGTGAGCGAGGGACGGGTGTGACAGGTGGGTCTAGGGCTGGCGGTGTTGAGGTTTGGGGCTGCCGAAGCCCCATTCTTTTCAGCTTCATTCTTCTTCTGACTCTGTATTTTGCTTACCCCCAGCCAGGCCAGCTGATATGTGCCTGGAGCCGTGACAAAGCCAGAGCAGGGCAGATCTGTCCAGCCCTGGGTGGGGTGAGGGGGCGGAGAGGAGGAAGCAGCACATTCCTAGGAAATGACCCACAACTAAATAAGTGCTCTTCTGTAGAAATCACCCCACCCCTCCCAGGATTGTGGAGACAAACAACTTGCTGCCAACTTGAAGTGAAGCTTCCTAATTCCCATGTTGGGGTATCCTGGCTTTGCCGATGGCAAGGTGTTGGCAGTATGAGGCCAGAGGCCTGTGCACGCTCTCTGCTTGTCCCCAGCATTTGCCCAACTCCTGCTGGAGTCTGCCAGACACAGGTGGGTCCCGTGACCTCTGTGTTCAGCCCATAGCTGGTTACTTTGCAGAGCTGGGTCAGGAGCCTTGCCCACCTCCTTCCTTCCTCCCAGGCGCTCTCTCTAGTCTATCCATCCCCTGGCCCTGGGCTTCCTCACTCCCAGGCCAGTGCTCTTACCTCACTATTCCGTGGTTGGGTTATTCAAAGAATCAGCCTGTGTCTCTACTGCAGGCCTCACCCTGAAGGGCTAGAGAGGAGCAGAGTGGTACTGAGATCTCTCTGTGCCTGGAGTGTCTTAGGAAAGTCACAGACATGACCTAAGGTCTGCTCATCCTGCTGGTGGCTATCCTGGTGAAGGCCACATCTTAAGAGAGAGAAGGTGGTCTGTGAAAGCAACCCTCAGGACTAAACTCATAACCAAATTTTTATAATAGATGCAAGACATGACTCCAGTTCTGGAGGGTCAAACTCTGTTTGACTCAGTTTTCTCATGTGTAAAATAGAATTAAATGAATTAACAGCTGGGCCTGGTTTATGGTAGGTTTTAGCTGTTATTATCATGTTTTATTACCAAGTCCTCATACAGAGCTTGGGAACACGACTTACTGTTCAGTTATTCTCTGCAGATGCTCCTATGCCTGCCCAGCAGGGGGTTTGCTTATTTCCATCAACTCCAGGCCTGGGGAGCAGCCTCTGCCCTGCTCTTCCACCGTGTACACTTATTATGTGGAGATTGGTAATCCCAGCCCAGAGCTATTCATCTTCATCTCCCAGGGATCCCCTGCTGGTGTGGTTTGCACTTCAACCCACCTAGATAAGAGAGCATCTCACGAAGACAATCCTTACAGGTGACGGGGATTACAATTCTTTCTTGTGGCATCCTCCATCTTTTTTTTTTTAATATATATTTTATTTTATTTATTTGACTGCGTTGGGTCTTCGTTGCTGCGTGCAGGCTTTCTCTAGTTGCGGCGAGCGGGGGCTACTCTTCTTTGTGGTGAGCGGTCTTCTCATTGCAGTGGCTTCTCTTGTTGTGGAGCATGGGCTCTAGGCGCACGGGCTTCAGTAGTTGTGGCATGTGGGCTCAGTAGTTGTGGCTCGCGGGCTCTAGAGCGCAGGCTCAGTAGTTGTGGCACATGGACTTAGTTGCTTTGTGGCATGTGGGATCTTCCCGGACCAGGGCTCAAACCCGTGTCCCCTGCATTGGCAGGCGGATTCTTAACCACTGCACCACCAGGGAAGTCCCGCATCCTCCATCTTCTATCCTACGAGCACAGATCACAAGCCTCCAACTGCCCATCATAAGCCCTTTATGTTCTCATGTAACCTAGGGATGAGTTCTGTGTTCAGTGCTCTGATTTGACAGCTGGTGGCCTTACCTCTTTGCCCAACACCTCACCTAGTGCAAGTACATGCCTCCATTTCCTCCAGCCCTCAGCTGTCCAATTAGCCTTTAACCCTTAGCAGTGGTTCTTCTGAACCAGTCCACAAGGCATGCCTTACATGAATCACCCAGAGTCTGTCTTCAGAAGCTCCTCCACCCTGGGTCATCACTCTTTGGTGCATCCTATCACTGTATCCATGTGCTGTCTTCCTCCTCTCCCCATGTCAAAACCTGCTCTTAGGAAGTTTGCAAACTCATTCATTCTGACGGGTAAGTGACTTTTAGAACTCAGTCACTCCAACGTTCAGATGGCTTCCGGGTAGCCATCCTTAATGCTTAATGTGGATTAACTGTATGCTCATATGTTCAATAAACACAGCCTGATGATACGCTCCAGTGGATGCTGCTGTAATTATCTTTGTCATCGTTGTCACTGATAACCATTTACAAGCACCTACTATGTCCCAGGTAAGATAATTGGCCATAGTAGAGTACAGTGGCCAAGATCTGTACTGGACCCCTACCCCATTTGTTATGCCAAATTTTCCAGAAGGACCGAGGATTTACATGTAAAGTAATATAACTTGTGTTGCGGCTTATGGACAAGAACACATTTTATAGCCCCATGTATAATAGTAAAAGGCAGGAAACCACCTAAGTGCCCAACAATAGGCCATGATTAACAGGGGATGATTAAATAAGTTATAATACATCCACTTATGGACTACTCTGTATCTTGTTTTTCTTACGTCTTTATTGAATTTGTTACAATATTGCTTCTGTTTTATGTTTTGGTTTTCTGGCCGCGAGGCATGTGGGATCTTAGCTCCCCCGACCAGGGATCAAACCTGCACCTCTTGCATCGGAAGGTGAAGTCTTAACCACTGGACCTCCAGGGAAATGTATCTTTAAAATTAAAAAAAAAAAAAAAAACAAACATGAGCATAGGTTTGTAACTACTCCAAGATAAAAACTCCAAGATAAAAGTTAAAAGGGAAAAACGCAAGGTGTGGCACAGTGTATAGAGTGTGCCACTGCGTGTGCAATGAGAGGAGAGCTATAAAAGGGTGTGTGCAGAGATTATTTTTAGAAGGAAAAAGGAAGTTGACAAGAGTGGTTGGTTCTGGGAGTGGGATTGTTGATCTAGGTAGGAGGATGGCTTACTTTTTACCCTTTAATGGAGTTTGGATTCTTCTTATTCCTCACCACCTGTGGGTATTATTTCTTTATTTAAATATTTAAGAGATGAGCAAATGTTATGGAATCAGACAGACTTGGACTGAAGTTGAATTTCTATCCATTTCTACCTGCGTGGCCTTGAGTGTGGTACTTACCTTCATCTACTCTCTTTCTCTGTAGAATGGGGAGTAAGAGCACCCACCTCTTGGGCTGTGCTGAGGATTAAGGGGGAGAGAGCCTGCGAAGTTCTCAGCACAGTGCCTGGCACAAAGCGGACCATTCGTTGTTAGGCGCTTTACATAATTGTCTCTAATTACCATGCTGGGTGCAGTACTACTCAACTAAGCTGTGCTCTGTGCGTCAAGCACCCAGCAAAGTCTGGTGATATAAAAGCAGTGGGACAGGGCTTCCCTGGTGGCGCAGTGGTTGGGAGTCCGCCTGTCGATGCAGGGGACATGAGTTCGTGCCCCGGTCCGGGAAGATCCCACATGCCACGGAGTGGCTGGGCCCGTGAGCCATGGCCACTAAGCCTGTGCGTCCGGAGCCTGTGCTCTGCAACGGGAGAGGCCACAACAGGGAGAGGCCTGCGTACCGCAAAAAAAAAAAAAAAAAAAAAAAAAGCAGTGGGACAATCAGGCAGCAAACAACCAACCATAACAATCCTGGAACAAAGGATCTCAGAGGAAAGCATGTTTAACTCTGCCCGAGGGGTATAGGGTAGGGGTCCAGGAAGGGTTCACTAAAGAAGCGACATTTGCCGTGGGAGTTTTATAGGATGGGAAGGAGCAGCTCCAGCAGAGACAGCACACGAGGAGAGGCACAGGTGTGAGGGCTTGGGGCCCTCTGTCCCTGCCATAGGAGAGCAGAGTGTGAGGGAGAGGGTGGGGGCAGGACCCTCAGATGGAAACAGTGCTGGGGACAGAGGTGAAGCACCAGTTCCTCTCAACAGCAGTGCCTTGGCCCCTCCTTTTCCTCGTGGCCACCTCCTAGAGATCATCGTCTGTTTCCAGTTGCTGCAGTGGAGTCTGGGGCAAGAGCACCAGGGGCCTTTCTGCAAATGTGCTTTGGAGACTTCTCGTCTAGCCACAGCCCTTGGAAGTAGCAGCAACACGTGCTCTTTAGGGCAGGCGTGTTTCTATTCCACATGCTCCTAATACTGCAGTTTGTTACCTCTAGACACTTTCCTTCTCTGAAATATTCACACCGAGGACTTGTATGGATGTTCTGTTTTCTCTATCAATTATATATCTGCCTATAAAATATAGACACGTTTCTCCCTTTTTGGATAAGCAGGGAAGGATCAATGCAGGGAACTGTGATTGAACCAGATGCTCTGGAAGGAGGAAGAGCTGCAACAGCTGATGGGCTCTGGCGGTCACCCTACAGTCAGAAAAGAGAGAGCCCACCCTGATTGTCAGATGATGATTTAGCCACGCCTGGGGAAGAGCTGAGTGTGCAGCCTCCCTCCCTGTCTCCCGGGTAACGAAGCCTCTGGATGACCCTGCCAACAATAATGAGATGAAAATGAAGAGCCCTGCAGTATAATGAGCGCGATAAAAATAGAGACTTGCTGAGTAAAGGGCCGCAGCGGTGGAGAAGCGGGAGGGGGGAGACAAGCCTGGAGCAGGTGGACCGGGGCCCCCCAGCCAGACTCCCTGCTCTGTCGCTATGACTCTAACAGGCCAAGGCTGGTTAGGGCTCTGTAGGTGGGGTGGTAAGGATGTCAGAGAGGGATTAAAGAGTGGGCCTGAGTGAGCATCCCGAGCAGACTCTATCCTGGTCACTGTGACTCTGAGCTCCACAGGGGATGGACAAGGTGTGTCCAACATGCACGCTGATGGGGGCTGTGAGATTCCTGCCCTTAGCTTGAGCCCCTCACCTGCCAATGAGCATCAATCAGAAAATGTTCTGAGTAAATGTACCAATTTTTTTCAAAACATTGTACCCCTTGTCTGTAGTGTATAGTGTAAGAAGCCTGCTAATTATGCTTGCCTTCCCTCCTCCCTCCCTCCCTCCTTCCTTCCCCCTCCCTCCCTCCTTCCATCCCCCTCCCTCCCTCCCCCTTCCCCCTCCCTCCCTCCCCCTTCCCCCTCCCTCCCTCCCCCCTTCCCCCTCCCTCCCTCCTTCCATCCCCCTCCCTCCCTCCCTCCTTCCCCCTCCCTCCCTCCCTCCTTCCCCTCTCCCTCCCTCTATCCTTCCCCCCTCCCTCCCTTCCTCCCTCCCTCCTCCCTCCCTTCCCCCTTTCCTTCCTTCCTTCTTCAGTTGGCAGCTTGGAGTATCTGCCAGGAGAGGCAGCTGCTCCTACAGAAGGAGGGCTCTGCGCACTGCAGGGACAGCTGCATGTGATGCCTTCTGTCACCTTGTCCCTCTGCAGTCTTTATTTTTTAAATTATTTTGTAAAAGAAAAATTAAAATTTATTTATTTTGTGGTACACGGGCCTCTCACTGCTGTGGCCTCTCCCGTTGCGGAGCACAGGCTCCGGACGCGCAGGCTCAGCGGCCATGGCTCACGGGCCCAGCCGCTCCGCGGCACGTGGGATCTTCCCAGACCGGGGCACGAACCTGTGTCCCCTGCCTCGGCAGGCAGACTCTCAACCACTGCGCCACCAGGGAAGCCCCAAAATTTATTTTTGATATTCAGCCACAAGAAAGATATCCTCCCGTATGTGACAACATGGATGGGCCTTGAATACATTATGCTAAGTGAGATAAGTCAGGCAGAGACAAGTACTGGTGGCATCACTTATATGTGAAATCTAGAAAAGTGAAACCTGTAAAAAACAGAGAGTAAAGTGATGGTGACCGGGGATGGGGGTGCTGATAAGAGTGATGGTGTTTAAGGGTACAAACTTGAAACAAGTAGAAAATAAGCTGTAGAGAGCTGATGCACAGTATAATGAATACAGACAATAATATTGTAATATAATTGTATAATGTGATACATAGTGCTACATCGGCAATCATATTACCATACATAAATGTATGAAAGTAACGCACTGTACACCTTATACTTACAATGTTACATGTCATGGGCTTCCCTGGTGGCGCAGTGGTTGAGAGTCCGCCTGCCGATGCAGGGGACACGGGTTCGTGCCCCGGTCCGGGAAGATCCCACATGCCGCGGAGCGGCTGGGCCCGTGAGCCATGGCCGCAGAGGCTGCGCGTCTGGAGCCTGTGCTCCGCAACGGGAGAGGCCACAACAGTGAGAGGCCCGCGTACCGCAAAAAAACAAAACAAAACAAAAAACAAACAATGTTACATGTCACATTCATTCAATTAAAATATTCACAAAACTTATTTTGTAAGTAATACATGCATATAGTACAAAATTCAAAAGGAACAAAAATTATACAGTAAAAGTGAATATCCCTTTCTTCTGCTCCCCAAGCCACCACTTCCTAGAGACACCACTGTTAGTAGTTTCTGTGCAGGTTTCCGGAGATGTTCTAAGCATATATAAGCGCATGTCCCCCCGTGCCCCCCACCAACGTGCATTTTTTTTTTTTTACATAAGTGCCTAAAACTGTATCAGTCAGAACCCTGACAAAAAACAGGTGGCACAAATAATGAGTCATTTGAGTTGACTTTAATGAATGGACTGCTTACGAAAGTGTGGGCAGGACATAGGAGAAGCCCAGGGAGAATGCAGTAACCAGCCAGGGCCAGCAACAGTTGAGTGAGATGGCGCAGTGACCCAGTATGAGCAACACAGCCAGCTGGGGTATCCCAGGGAAGAGGCAGGGGCTAAATACCCATTCCATGCTCTCTTCCCTCCCTGCGTCCCAAAGGCTGAACCCAACCTGAGCCGGAGAACAAGAGAGCCTGTACTCTCAGGAAGAGAGTGAGGCCAGAAGGGGAGGATGGGTAAGGAGGACAAGCTGTGGTATGACACCAGCACGTGCACTCAGCCCCTCCACCTGCACTTAAGAGTCTATCTGTACATCTAGCTTCATTCTTTCTGGTTGCCTAGAGCATTCTACAGTATTCCTGCTCTGGAACACTATACCATATATGTATACTATATATAATAATATATACCATGTAAATATAAGTATATATGGTATATGGGAAGTCCCTGGTGGTCCAGTGGTTAGGACTTGGTGTTTTCACTGCTGGGGCCTGGGTTCAATCCCTGGTTGGGGAACTAGGATCCCGCAAGCTGCATGGTGAAGCCAAAATATATATAGATGATGTAAATATAGGTATATGTAAATTATACATATATGTGTATATATATATATATATATATATATATATATATATATATATATATATATATATATATATATATATAAAATCCCTCACTGATGGACTTGAAAATTGTTTCCAATCTTCTGCAATCAATGCTGCAAGGCATATCCTTTTACTTGGTCATTTCACATGGCATGGATATGTACAGAATAAATCCTAGAGAAGAGATTGTTGGATCAAAGAGCATATGCTTTTGATAGATACTGCCACGTCACCCTGCATAGCCTTTGTACCAATTTACACACATATCAGCAATGTATGTGACTCCTGTGCAGTGTCTGAACACCTGGGTTACAAAGATGTGAATAAAGTTATTACAGCATCTTTCTGGCAGTGTCTGTACCTTCACAAAATGCAAACTTCTCTCTTTTTTAGGAAATTATGAAAATACACATTTCCCCTTGTTTTCTGTCATCTCTTTCAGATTTATTCAGCAGGGATAAAATTCCTCCACTCCTGAATGGAATTCTGCTCCTTCTTTGGGAAGTCTTGTGTCACTTTAAGTCACAAATAACAGCTTCAATTTAGAAGTTAAAAGTTTCCTGTTTATCTTTCTGTACATGAACAAACCAACCATATATATATATATATATATATATATATATACACACATACATATATATGTAAGACACTTCGGAGACAGTTAAGGAAACTATATATGTGTCAGGCACCAGGAGACTCCAGAGAATCACCATTAACCCCACTAGGTGTGACAGTATTGCTGCGGCTGCAAGAAAGCGCCCCTGTTCTCTGCAGAAGCAGTCTCAAGTATCTAGAAATATGGAATCCCTGATGTCTGCAAGCTACCCCAAAACACCTTAGAAAAAAAGATGAAGCAAATATACAAACACTAACAATCATTAAATCTAGGTGATGGGTCTTCTGACATGCTGAAACACCCTCATAATAAAAAAACTTAAATGTCCAACCAAGATGATAATCGACACTTCACACTGCATTCGTAGGTAAGACTTCTTCTCCGCCTTTCCATCTTCCCCTCCTCCTACTCTCCCACCTCCTCTGGCTTCTGTTCCTCTGGCTGCTGCCCCCATCCCACCCCATCTGGATCCGGTGGTCACCAATACACCAACAGTTGGAACCTCTTCACTCTCCACGTGGTATTCTTGGGAAGATCTTAAAATGGTTCCAGCCTGGCTTCCCCTCTGCTGAGTGGCAAACATTTATTGTATGGAAAACCCTCAACCCTCTAACAAACCCTGGCAATGCAGGTCCCCTGTCCTGTGGCCACAGGCAGCTTCAGCTTTCTAAGGCCTGAGTTAGGCAGGAGTCTCGGATCCCCTCCAACTGCAGATAACACACACCAGGCTCTCCAGTGGGCCCTGGAAGCCATCTCTCAATAGGTTTACATTGGAAGGTAGTTTTCTCTCCTTTCCCTGGAGATTGGGGAATGAGAAAGTATCAGCATTCTCCAAAGAAATCTCTTAAATCCTCCCAATATATCTGTTAGACAATACACTTTCCCCCCACCATGATGTTGAATATATCTTAGCATTATTAAACATTTACTTTCCATTACATACATTTAAAGTTTTGTCCATATTTACATAGTAGGATTTACTACATTAAATTCCATTTGTTTATAACTGTGTTAGAAGCATGTTATTTTATTATCTATTGTTACAGTGGCTTAAACCAGCCAACATTTATTATCTCATACAGTTTCTGAGGGTCAGGAATCTAAGGCTGGCTTAGTTGGTGGCTCAGGATCGCCCATGAGGTTGCAGTAGAGACGTTGGCCAGGTCTGCAGCCATCTGAAGGCTGAACTGGGACTGGTGGGTCCACCTCCAGAGGGCTCACTTACGTGGCTGAGCCTCAGTTTCCCGCCAAGCAGCCTCCTCCATAGGGCTACTCAAGACAGACAACTGCCTTTCCCTTGAGTGAGTGATCTGAGGGAGCGAGGGAGAAGCCATGATCTTGGTCTTTTATGGCCAAGCCTTGGAAGTGGCATGCCATGGCTCCTGCCATATTGAAACTGCAGAAATGTGTCTCTGGGGGCTCCAAGGAGCTCCAGTTCTTTATGTCTCAGCACAGAAAGAATTCAGAGAGAGGCAAAGTGATAGATAAGAAATGCTTTATTAGAATAGGACGCTTGTGAGGCTTACAAGCAGACAGGTGAGCATTGCGCCGCTCTGAGTACTTAGTGGGTTACATTTTTATAATCAAAGGAAAAGTGGGGAGGGGGAAAAGACCACCTTCTTCCTCATTCTTTAAAAAAACTTTTTTTAAAATATCTTTATTGGAGTACAATTGCTTTATTTATTTATTTTTATTTTTGCCTGCGTTGGGTCTTCGTTGCTGCGCATGGGCTTTCTCTAGCTGTGGAGAGTGGGAGCTACTCTTCACTGTGGTGTGCCGGCTTCTCATTGCGGTGGCTTCTCTTGTTGTGGCGCATGGGCTCTAGAGCGTGCGCTCAGTAGTTGTGGCACATGGGCTTTGTTTCTCTGTGGCATGTGGGATCTTCCCAGACCAGGTATTGAACCTGTGTCCCCTCCATTGACAGGCAGATTCTTACTCACTGTGCCACCAGGGAAGTCCCCTTCTTCCTCATTCTTGAGTAGATGTCACACTTCTATCATCAGCTCCTCCTCCACATTGGGTGGGGGAGTTTTCTTGCTCCTACATGGTCAAACTGGGACTGTCATGGTGCAATGGAAATGAGCAAAAAAGTGGTAACATATATTAAAATATGGTAAATCATCTCAGGTTTCAGTATAATGTCACCTTTTCGTTATATTTTTGTTTTACTGTGCGCAGAGGAGCATGTCCTAGGAATCACTAACTTACTGACTTCACTGGGCAGGATGTGGTTCTCAGTCGCAATTCTTTTATTGTTTTGGGGCATGTATTCATGTTTCTATTGCATGGTTTTGTTGATAAGCAAGACGGCTTGGTTTTGTGGTTAAGCAAACCTGCTTTCTTGAGTGATCGTTAACTTACAGGGGTCTCCCAGCTTTTTTTCTCTACTTACAATCCCTTAGTGGGATTAACTATTTAATCACCTACTTTTTGTCCCTTTACTCTGTCCCTATCAATATGCTATTGGTCACAGAGTTCAACCATGGCACATGTGGAAGGGGACAAGGGTGTGATACCAAGAGGCAAGGTCATTGGGACCATCTTGGAGGTTGCCCACCACACCTATTGATGTCATCCTGCATGTGTCTTAGCTGTCAGTGTAAGTTGTGTCTTGTGGACTCACGGCGTGCAGAGTTGTATTCTGTGGAGGAGAATCCCTCCAAGGTTTTGAGTGTGTCACTTGGTCACTGGGTATCAGTACTGAGTGGAGTCTGTGTCTCCCAGAGGTCACAGTGATAATAGCACAGGCATTCTCTGCAGTGAGTCTGGGCCAGAGGATAAATCTTCCAGACAGACCCTGCTCTGTGTTCTTAATTTCCCCCCATAGTGTCCAGTGCTCTTTCGTGCCCTTACCATCGAATCTCTTATAAACAGAAGGTCCTGGGTGGCCTGGCATGTCCAGACATGACTGAATCCTAGCAGGGATCAGGCTCAGGCAGATACTTCTAACCGTTCCCCACCAACCCCGAGCACACAAATAAGAAGCTCTATCTACAGGGTTCAGGGTGATAAACGGGGACAAGGTAGCAGTGGAGTTGTGCTCAGGTCGGTGCTTAGAGCATCCATCTCCCTGTCACAGGGGGAGTGAATCTTGACCCAGGGCGGCTTCCATGGAGGGGAAGAAAAGACACCAGAAGCAAAGGTACAGAGGACACACCTTTCCCCCCACAGAGGACCTTTAAGCAATCTGTGAATTTAGTGGTCCTGCCACACCATGGACCTGATTCCCTAGGAGAAGGAAAGGGAGAGAGAAAGGGAAATTTCTTCTTGAATCTGGGGAGACACTGTCTACTTGGCACTTATACTCACTTAAAACTATGTTTGGGTTTGCACATAGTTTCTTGTAATTTTCACTTGTGTAAATTAGGTTTGCTGGAGGTGAAAAAAAATGAGATTCTGGACCATCAGGGCTGAGAACTAAGTCCTGGCTGAGGTGACCCCTGAGGTATTTAACCCTGGGAGTGGCACTACTATGTTATATCCAGTCTTTTTTTTTTTTTTTTTTTTTTGCGGTACGCGTGCCTCTCACTGCTGTGGCCTCTGGACGCGCAGGCTCAGCGGCCATGGCTCACGGGCCCAGCCGCTCCGCGGCATGTGGGATCCTCCCGGACCAGGGCACGAACCTGTGTCCCCTGCATCGGCAGGCGGGCTCTCAACTACTGCGCCACCAGGGAAGCCCTGTATCCAGTCTTTGACTTGGTAATCGGTAATAGCGGTAATAGAGGCTGTTTGCCGAAGGCTTACCATGTCCAGGCACTGTCACCTAATTCAGCCTTCCCCCAAACTCAGAGAGGTGGCATCACTGTCTTTATTCCATGGGTGAAGAAACAGGCGTGGAGAGGATAAACAACTTGCTAAGTTATTCCTAAAACTCGGGAGGAGGGCTACACCCAGACGAGACAAAGCTCACATCCTAACTGCTGTGATAAATTGTCTCCCATGCTGCTGGAGACAGATTTTTACTACTGCTTGTCATTTTCTTTACAGACCATTATCAATTGTCCATCCTCAGCAAAGCTTTTCATGTTGCTACACTCTCTGGTCAGAAAAGAAAGCACAATCTGAACCGACTCACCCACTTTTTGGGTCATTGGCCTTTCCTGCCCTACCCTCCACTAACAGTGGGCTTATCCCTGTTAACCTGTGGCTGCAGGTTCTGGTGATGGTGTGGTTTCCACGCGGGTCATTCCCATGGAGGTCATGGTTGAAGCCAAAAGGATAGATGAGCTTCCTGTTTTCGACCTTTCTGAGGCACTTCATTTAAGGCTTGTCTCTTTAAACAGCATTGAGCTGGATTTAAAAAAAAAGCTGACCTGAGACACCCCATTTTTAAATAGGTGAGTTTAGTTTGATTGCATTTTTTTTTGCCATACCTGATGTATTTAGACGTTTTTTCTTTACCAGCCTTTTCTCCCCTGTTTCTCTTTTTCTTCTCTCCATTCTTGCCTTTTGTTGGATTAATGAAGTTTTCTTGTCTCTTTCACTGATCAGAAGTAGTGACTTCTATTTATACATCCATTTTTGCAGCTAGGTAAAACTTTAAAAACTGTGCATACCTAACTATATTTTTCTATAAAAGTCAAAAGTTAATAAAAATGATGATCCTTCTCCTCCACTAAAGATGTAACATGACTTAATTTCCCTCTGCAATCCTTCCTCTTAAATTCTACCTTATAGTTGTCTAGTATTTAAATTCTTGTATGCGTTTAACCTCTCAATAGTTACGATTTACCATCAGTCAAAGATTAGATGTGCCAATGTGTTTTATTGTGCTTTTGGCCCACTACCGCCTCTTGCATTCTATTCTTCCTTTCTGGTTCATTTTCTTTTTGCTGAGGTGATACTTCTGAAGTTCTTTCAAGTTGCTCTTTCTCTCTGATGCCCTGTGATTGCACTCTGATGTCTCCAGCAGAGGTGAGCATTCATCTTTAATTATGTCGCTTGATATTTGGTGTAGTCCTTCAATTCTGGAGAGTCTCAGCCATATTTCTCAACAGGACAATGTCATAGAAGTCTATGGAGATGGGGATAACATTGCATATGATGGTCACGGAAGAGTCTCTGTGGAGGGGATGTGGGAGCCAAGATGTAAATGGCTAGGAAGAGCCCTCCTGGTGACAGTAGTATTCCAGGTGGAATGAAGGGATAATGCAAGCACTAGGTGGGATTCAGGAATCCGAGGAAGGCCCATGAGACAGGGACAGAGTGAGTGTGGGTGGGTGGCTGGAGATTAGATTAGATTAGATTAGATCAGAGAGGGAGGTAGGAGCCAGCTGGGTAAGGGTTCCTGGGCTCTTCAGAGGGGCCTGAGTTGACAGATGAAAGAGTTCCATGTGAACTTTTGTGGCAGAGACACCCAGTTGTTCACCAAATCCACTGATTCTTTCTTTCTTAGGCTCCCAGCAATATATCTGCCATGCAGTTGGGTGTGGCCATGTGACTGAGTTCTAAATGAAGGAATGGGAGCAGAAGTGACGTCTGCTACTTGAGTCCTGGCCCGTAAAACACTCCAACAAATTCTCCTCCTTGCTCCTTTTCCCTTGTCTGGTTGACTGAGATGGAAACAACCACAACAATGGTGAAACCTCCGGGTTGAAGATGGCAGAGTTGCCATTAGTCTGGGTACCCGAGTGACTTTATGGAACAGAACTCCCACCCCCATTCTCAACCCAGCCTTTCTGACCTGGAACTGCCCTGGAGTGACACATGTGAGAGAAATCAACACCCTGTTCTCCAAACCATGGAAGGCTGGTTATTGCAGCACAGCCCAGCTAATGCTGCCGGGAGGACCTCGGCAATGAAACCTGAAGTCCCGTGGGCCACAGGGGAGAGGATGGAAGGTTCAGGGTAATATGAAATTATACAGATTAATAATGTCAGAGATGGAATGGCTTGCTGAGGGACTATGACTCCAAGCTCACCTTTTAACAGATGAAATAGTCATGGCGCAGAGAAATCAGCTGCTCTTCCCAAAGACACTCAATGGCAAAGGCCAGATTATAGAGCAGAACTCCCGATTCTTAGTCCAGGGTTCTTTCCTCGAGATTGCAAGAAGAGAGGTGGGAGACTTGGAGGAGAGGGGTGAGTGAAATTAGGTTCACTGGCTACCTGAGGGCTAGGCTTTTCACGGGTGCCTTTAGGACACCTCGGCGAGAACTTTAATTAGCTGCCCCTTTAATTCTTTGGACAAGTTTCTTCTCCCTTCCTGTGGCTGAGGACACTCGAATCCTGGCAATGATGCTTTGGGCTCAGTATCAGTTTAGAGTCTCAGCAGGAAATGGGTAATAACTCAAACGGGGTAATTGTAAACAGTTTTTTTTATTAAACACCCCTCAAAGGTTTAAGGGGTTTAGGAAACCAACTAGGATGGTGCAGTGCCCTTGGGCCTGCAGTGATGCTAAGGGATATATTTGTTGGTGTTATAAAATGTTAACACAAGTCTAGTGCCTTAAAACAACACGAATGTATTGTCTCACATTTTTAAGGGGTCAGAATTGTGAAGTGGGTCTCACTGGGCTAAAATCAAGGTGTGAACAGGGCTGGGAAGTTCCAAGGAAGAATGGTTTCCTTGATTCTTCCACGTTCTTTGGCTCCCGGCCCCCTTCCATCTTCAAAGCCAGCAATGGCTGGCTTTCCAATGATGTCATTTCCCCACTTCTGACTCTCTGCTTCTCTCCTCCACTTTTTTTTTTTTTTCATGTTTTCCGTTGCGGAGCACAGGCTCCGGACGCGCAGGCTCAGCGGCCATGGCTCACAGGCCCAGCCACTCCGCGGCATGTGGGATCTTCCTGGACCAGGGCACGAACCCGCGTCCTCTGCATCGGCAGGCGGAGTCTCAACCGCTGCGCCACCAGGGAAGCCCTCTCCTCCACTTTTAAAGGATCCTTCTGATGACACTGGGCCAACCTGGATAATCCAGGATAACCTCCTTATTTTAAAGCCAAATGATCAGCAACCTTAGTTCCATCTGCAACCTTAATCCTCCCCTTGCCATATAAACTAATATTCTCACAGGTTCTGGGAATTAGGAGATGGACATCCTTGGGTGCTATTATTCTGCCTATTATAAAGGGGCAAGGGCAGGGAGCAGCTACTGGAACCCAGAGGAGGTAGCTGTATGGAAAGAAAGGGTCACCTAACAGGAATGTGACCTTGCTGAGAATGGGTCCCCCAAATCAGGAGTGGTAGATATCATCTGGCCACTTTTCTACCTGGCCACAGTGGACCAGGAAGCAAAGGAAGGACTTATTGTGCTGGTTGGGTGATCAATCCTGATTGTCATGAGGAACTAGGGTTACTTCTATGCAAGGGAGCAGCAAAGAGAATTTCCAGAACTCAGGGTGTTGATTTGGGTGTCCCTTAGTACTCCTATCTCCTATAATAACACAGGAGTTACAGCAACTACATAACCATGGGAATAATCATGGGAATCACAGCAACTACAACCCACCAAGGGCAGGAAGAAAAGGAGCCTGAAGGTCTGGGTTACACTACCTGGCAATCAATCTGGACCAGCCTAAATGAGGTCAGGAGATAAGGGATATTTAGAATGGGTGGTGGAGGAGAGAGATGATAATTATCAGTTATGGCCTGGGAACAGGTGCAACAGCAAAAACTCTTGTTTCTGACTCTTGTATCTGAATTCTTCCAGGGGATTGCAACTGGCCACCACCTTAAGGGACTCTGTGACTACTGATTGGACCCCATGCCTCCTGCTTGGGGAAGGAGTGAGAGCATCTTGTACTCACAAGAAATGGAGTCCCTACAATGTACTATGGGAGTCAATACGATGGGAATGAGTGACTCTGAGTGGTTCAAGGGCTGGATTATATTTTATTCAAATCTATGTTCACCCTCAGATTTCCTCGGTACCGACAGCCTCCTGGCCTCTGCTGACACTACCAGGGGCTGACCATCACTTTCTCTGGGAACAGTAAGTCCTTCACCTTGATTGCCACCAGACAGCCAGGCTGAACATCCATGAACCCAGAGTTTCTGGCTCCTCCCACCACATCCAGACTTGGATGGAACGTCACA
Organism: Grampus griseus; assembly: GCF_964374135.1. Taxonomy (NCBI): domain Eukaryota; kingdom Metazoa; phylum Chordata; class Mammalia; order Artiodactyla; family Delphinidae; genus Grampus; species Grampus griseus. Next base: position 73,957,672 of record NC_139018.1, on the reverse strand, counting down.
CTGACTCTCACTGCAGAAAGAGCCACCTGACAACCCCAGGGGGCATTGGGGAGTCAACTTCCTGTGGACTGAAATTTCACTAATGGAAAGCAAGAGATGAGAGGGAGATTGGCAGATAAATTCCCCTTCCTCCTCCCTCCCATGGCTATCATGTCTCTTCGCAGCCTGTTGGGAGAAGAACCATATGCCAGCCAGACAGGCTTGCTGAGTAACCTTCTGTGATCTTTGAGGCTTAGCATAAAGTGTCAGCCAGAAGGACAGCGCACCGTTTCACACCTCCTCACGTTTCCTTGCTTCGCTTCTCCTTTTCTCAGCCTTGCTGCCCTCTGTTTGCACTTCCCCAATGTAATGGTTACTTTTATGCTTCAACCTGCCTGGGCCATGGTGCCCAGTCATGTGATTAAACATTATTCTGTGAGGAGATAAATTTATATATTTGGGAGGATATTTTGGGAATGAAATAAACATGTAAATCAGTGGACTTTGAGGAAAGCAGACTCTGCCCCATAATGTGGATGGGCCTCATCCAATCAACTGAAGGTCTGTAGAGAACAAAGGGTTGACCTCTCTTGAGCAGGAGAGGTTTCTGCAGCAGACAGCCTTTGGAGCGAAATGCAGCATCAACCCCACCCTGGGCTTCCAGCCTGCTGGCCCACCCTGCAGATTTTGGACTTGTCAGCCCATCATTGCAATCGCCAATTCCTTAAAATAAATCACTTTTTATGTAAATCCGCATCTTATCAGTTCTGTTTCTCTGGAGAACCTTGACTAATACACCAAATAATGCTTGAACTCTTTCCTCCTTGCTTTAGCCTCTGTTTTAGAGGGAATTAGGTCAAAATAAGGTCCCTGATTTTCATGGACCTGAAGCCTCATTTCCATCCCCATGTGGATATTAAAGCCCCAACCCTGGACCCTAAGGGTCTATCTCCAGGTCCAACACTCCACTGATGGCTCTAGTTTCACCTTCTTTACCTGATGGCTTTGGTTTCCCTATTTGTTTCTGGGACTTGAAAATTTCCTATTATTTATTAATTCCTATTATTTTATCATAAAATTGCTTTTTATTAATTTCCTTCCTCAACTACATATTTCTAATATTATTATCTGTTGTGCAGTATCTCTCTGTATTTGTTAGCAGGAGGGTCACCCTGGCTCTGATCGGAATTCCTCATGTAATTTGCATGTTGTCTTTTACACGTGTATAACAATATAAACAACACAAGTTGTTTAACAATAACAAACTCTTCATATATGTGTGTGTGTGTATGGGAGGTTCATACTTTCTATCATATGGGGATTTCATTTTCCTGACCATTGTACTAGTGTTAGATATTTAGATTGACTTTCATTTTCACTATTATCAATCATTTTATGGTGAATGTATTTATGGACTAAGCTCTTTTAAGTATTTAGTATTATGCCTCTAGTATAGATTCCAAAAAGTAGAATCACTGCATCAAAGAATATAAACATTTAAAAATCCAAATCGCTCCCATCAATTATGCCTTCACGTGACTTCACTCTAGACATCCTGATTGAAGTGTGCATGCACTTGTCTCTTCTGACTTTGATCTGTTCCCTAAAGTGAATTCTTTAGCTAGCTACTCTCATCCATTAAAGATTTCTTTTTACTGGTTTGAGTCTCAGAGGGCAGGCATCTACAAGTTTTATCTTTCTGGGTCTAAGGACACAGTCATGTTAATGAACAAATATCTCACATATTCTTCCATAGCTATTGCTTTGGATTATATCCCTTTTTTGTATATAAAAATATTTATTTATTTGGCTGCACCGGGTCTTAGCTGTGGCATGCGTGATCTTTGTTGCCACATGCAGGATCTTTAGTTGAGGCATGCAAACTTTTGGTTGCGGCATGTGGGATCTAGTTCCCTGACCGGGATCAAACCGGGGCCCCCTGCATTGGGAACATGGAGCCTTAGCCACGGAACCACCAGTGAAGTCCCCTGGATTATATCTTAATGCCATGATAAGTGTATGGACATTTACTTCAGTTTACAAGAAAACCAAAATTGTAGCAGAGAGGTTAGGAGGCTGGGGTTGGACACACCTGGATATAAATTATAGCTCCACTGCTTACTTGCTTTGTCACTTTGACAAATTATTTATATTCACTGATCTTTAGATTTTCCATCTGTCAAGTGGGAACAAAAGTAATACCTAACTCAAAAGGCTGCCGTGAGAATTAAATGAGATAATGAACCCAGAGCCTTGGATATACAGAAAATAAGGCATATAACAAGTCCTCACAGATGTAGCTGTCATTAATAAGCAGACATCAGGTTCCGCTGGCCCCTCCCTGTGGCCCCCATAACCTGATGGTATATCCAAATCCCATTAGGGTACATTTTGTCGTGCCCTCCTTTATACTTCTAACAGCACTTTATAGATTAGCTAAGTGTAACATAATTACCTGTTTTATTCTATTTTCATTTCAGTCTTTTAAAAATTGTTTAGTTTAAAAAAATTTAAAATATTATAGATACTGCTAAGTCCTTTAAAAATTTTTAAAAATTGTTGCTCAAGGCACATAACATAAAATTTACCATCTTAATCCTTTTGAGAGTACAGTTCATTGGTATTAAGTACATCCATAATGTGCAGCCATTACCATCATTCATCCTCATAGCTCTTTTCATCTTGTAAAACTGAAACTCTATATCTGTTAAACAATAACTCTCCATTTCTCCCCTCCCCCAGCCCCTGACAACCATCCTTCTACTTCCTGCCTCTAGGAATTTGACTCCTCTAAGAGCCTCATATAAGTGGAATCTACCGTATTTGTCATTTTGTGATTGGCTTATTTCACTTAGCACAATGTCCTCAAGGTTCATCCATATTGTCACATATGTCAGAATTTCCTTCCTTTTTAGGCTGAATAATATTCCATTGTATGTATAGACCACATTTTGCCTATCTGTTCACACTAAATCCCCTTTGGCAACATTCCCACTCTCTCATCCCTCTCCCTCACACCCAAGTTATCCAAACTCAAGAACTTAGTATTTTTCCTTCCAGACCTAAGCCTTTTTTTATTCAAATATTTGTATTCACAGAAAATATATAGTAACTGTATGATGTTTTACATAATTAACATCAGACTGCATATAATATTTTGCATCTTGTACTTTTCACTTAATGTTTTTAATTTATCCATGTTGATACATACAGATCTAGTTGCTCCATTTTAATACTGCATAATTTTTCCATTTTATGGATATATTCCAAGTTGTATTTACCTATTCTCCTATTGATCCCCAGATCTGAGCCCAGTAACTTTGATAGCTTTCTAATACCTTAAAATGCATAAAAAATATTTTGTCTGGTGTTTCTAGTCCTTAGAGGGAGAGCTGATCTTGGCTTTGCTTGCAGCTCTTTATTCTGCAAACCAAATACACAAGAATATACCCACAGAATTCTTTACAAATCAAGCCACAGAAAAATGTCAATAAAATTTTCCACTCGACAGAGAAAGAGAGAGAGACAGAGACAGAGAACCAACTATGTCTTCTGACTTCAGTTCAGCAAAATTAGAAATATAAATAGCTAACTCTATTAAGTACTTAATAAGGGCCAGGCACAAATCTTGATGCTTTAAACATAGTAAGCCATAAAATTTCATCTAATCAGCTCGATAATCCCATGAAGTGCGAATATTATTATTATCATACACAAATGAGGAAACCGAGGTGAAATAACTTGCCCAGCTTCTCACAGGGTGTCATCGGTAGAGCAAGGATTCAAAAACAGAGTAGCAATTTGATTCCATAGCGCTTAATCACTTCATTACACTGTTACATTGAAAGTAGAATTAGAAAAAAAGAACAAATACTTGCGAATTAAAAGTCAAAGAGAGACAGTAGAGACGATCCTATGGTGCAGACACAAAAAAAGAAAAGTCTGAAAGTCTCAAAATATGTCTACTGGAAAACCAGAAGACATTACTAAATGAAGGCAAACTGAGAGAGAAGGTGTAGGAAAAAAGAAGCAATGGTAGGGTTTCCCTGGTGGCGCAGAAGTTAAGAATACATCTGCCAATGCAGGGAACACGTGTTCGAGCCCTGGCCCAGGAAGATCCCACATGCCGCGGAGCAACTAAGACCAGACGCCACAACTGCTGAGCCTGCGCTCTGGAGCCAGTGAGCCACAACTACTGAGCCCACGAGCCACAACTACTGAAGCCCCATGCCTAGAGCCCATGCTCTGCAACAAGAGAAGACGCTGTAGTGAGAAGACCACACACTGCAACGAAGAGTAGCTCCTTCTCACCGCAACTAGAGAAAGCCCGCTCACAGCAATGAAGACCTAATGCAGCCAAAAAAAAAAATAAATACATTTATTTTTAAAAAAAAGAAGCAACGGTAATTATTGAATTTTGTAAAATATTTTGGTAAGTGTAATTTTTAATTGACAGGAAATTACTTGTTAATATACTTTATGTGTTATTTTGAAAGTAAAATAAAGTCTCTAAACAGGTGGTATCCAAAATGGAGTGCATGCACCCCAGAGGGTTAGCAAAATGATCTCTTGGTGTTCAGGAAAAATATTAGAATTTTTATCTTTATATCCTATTTCTTCTTTTTTATATTTTTGTATATATTTTATAATTTATGTAATATGTTAAGTGATACATTATATAAACTCTAAATAAACAAAAACATACATTGCAGCTGTATGCTCAGAGTTTATTAATTGGGTATTTGGAATTTTTGGACACCAGTGTTCTAGACAAAATAACAAAGAGGATTGGGCTGGGGGTTATTCAATGGGAAATGAAAGTACGCTAATTTTGGGGTCTACTTTGTGAAAGGACAGAAATACTTTAAAAATTAGATTTTATTAGAAAATTTTATGGCTATCTATATGTTAAAATTTAAGAACAGTTACCAAAATTAATGTAAATAGCCATAGCTTCTGAACAATCAGAGGTAAAAAGATAAACCTTTATCAACCTGACATTAGTCAAGAAAAGACCCAAAAATTTTAAAAAGCAAAGAAGAAAGAATAAGGATGGACTTGAATGATAGCCCCTCCCCCAAAGATATGTCCCTGTCCTAATTCCTGGAATTTGTGAATGCAACCTTATTTGCAAAAAAAAGGTCTCTGCACATGTAATTAAATTAAGGATCCCTAGGGCTTCCCTGGTGGCGCAGTGGTTGAGAGTCCGCCTGCCGATGCAGCGGACACGGCTTCGCGCCCTGGTCCAGGAAGATCCCACATGCCGCGGAGCGGCTGGGCCCGTGAGCCATGGCCGCTGAGCCTGCACGTCCGGAGCCTGTGCTCTGCAACGGGAGAGGCCACAACAGTGAGAGGCCCGCGTACCGCAGAAAAAAAAAAAAAAGAAAGAAAAAAAAAATTAAGGATCCCTAGATGAGATCATCCTTAATTATCTGGGTGTGACCTAAACCCAGTGATAACTGTCCAGAGGCACACAGGGTGAGGAGTTGATGGTAATATGAAGACAGAGGCAGGATGAGAGTGATGTAGCAACAATTCTAGGGATGCCAGTAGCCACCAGAAGCTGGATGAGGCAAGGAATGGAATCTCCCCGAGAGTTTCTGGAAGGAACTCAGCCATGCCAACACCTTGATTTCAGACTTCGGGCCTCCAGAACTGTGAGAAAATAAATTTCTGTTTTTTGAAGTTTGTAGTTATTTGTTAGAGCAGCCCTAGGTAAACATTACAGTTGATAAACAGAAAACACAATAAAATATGGTAAATTTATTGCTAATCACAATAAATGAGAAGTAGATAAACTCATCTATTAAACAACTCGCAGGTTAGATTTAAAAAGGAATATACAATCCAGTTATATGCTGATTACAGGAGGCTGAGTGGAAAGAGTGATTGTGGAGGTTGTAAACATAAGGATGGAAAAAGATATACTGGGTGATTACTAACCAAGAGAAAGCCGGAGTAGCAATATTAAATCAGACCATATAAAATTTAAGACAATAAAGAATTAATGAGAATAAAAAGGGATAGCACATGATTCATAATTCTATAGGGAAGAGTCCACCAAGAGGGCTTTATTTATTTGCAAGAAAAGTTAAAATACAAATAACAAACTAGAGGAAAGTATTTGCAACTCATATTATAGACTAAGGCCTAATTTTCCTAATGCATAAAGAACCTCTACAAATCAATAAGAAAAAAACAAGAACTCTTAGAAAAAATGGTTAAGGAAAATGAATGGGCATTCACAGAAAATGTTCAATTTCACTAGTATAGAAAGAAATACAGTTTTAAAAAATTTTTTATTATTATTATTATTTTGGCCACACCACACGGCTTGCAGGATCTTAGTTCCCTGACCAGGGATTGAACCCATGCCCTCGGCCGTGAAAGCACAGAGTCCTAACCACTAGATTGCCAGGGAATTTCCAGAAATGTAGTTTTAAACTGAAATACCATTTAAAAATTATCGGGTTGGGGCTTCCGTGGTGGCGCAGTGGTTGAGAGTCCGCCTGCCGATGCAGGAGACGCAGGTTCGCGCCCCGGTCTGGGAAGATCCCACATGCCGCGGAGTGGCTGGGCCCGTGAGCCATGGCCGCTGAGCCTACGTGTCTGGAGCCTGTGCTCCACAACGGGAAAGGCCACAACAGTGAGAGGCCCGCGTACCGCAAAAAAAAAAAAAAAAAAAAAAAAAAAATTATCGGGTTGGTAACAATCCAATAAATTGATTAAACACTGGGTTAGCCTGTGTTTAGGGTGTGATGAAACATTGTCTCACACATTGCAAGCAGCAGTGCAAACTGGTATAACATCTATGGTGGACAATTTGGCAATATCTAATAAAATAACAAAAGCGTATACCTTTTGACCTGCCAGTTTTATTTCTCCTAATTTCTTCTATAGATACAGCAAAATTATGTATGAAAAATGCTATTAATTGCAGTAGTTATAAAAGCAAAATATTGAGTCCGTTATAGCAAACATCCATAAAATACAAATACTATTTGTAACTATTAAAAAGAATGAGGAATCTCATTTTGTAGTGATTCATCATGATCTCCAAAATATATTAGTTAGTGAAATATATAATGGGTGGGACAGTGTGCACAGTATGTTGCTCTTTTATGAAAAGGAGTTAAAACTATATAAGTGTGATTGATAAATGTATGTAGTTCCTCATATAAGCACATTAGTTGCCACTGGTGAGGGGAACTGAGAGGCGGGTGGAATGGAGTGGGAGGGAGACTGAAAACCAACTAACCAACAAACCAAGCAACTACAACACCAAACCAAACCACGACCAGCATCCTCCCATCTCCTTAGAAAGAAGAAATTGTAGGGATGATGGGCGAAACTAAGCGCTGTTTCTTTAAAGATGACTAATGACAAACCTCTGGGAAAACCAGAGGAAGGAAAGGAGAGAAGGTACAAATAGTATTTGGCGAGATGTGTCCATCGCTGGTGCCCACCTGTTGTGTGTCAAGGTTGTGGATGAATTCCACGTCATCTAGAATGGGTTAAGGAGTAGACTTCATCGGGAAAGGGATCACTTACAGGGCCGAGTTGTCGAGAGAAGGCAGGAGTCCCCTGACCCTCTCGTCATCCCATAGAGGCTTGCTGGGTATTGCTGTGCCCACGCAGTGGTCTGCATTCCAGTGAGGGTCCTCTTCCCCTTGTTAGCACCACCTTAAGTGCAAATGTAGGAGCAATCTTATCAGTGGCAGAACAAACAGATTGTTTGGTACCAAGAGAACTTGAAAAAAAAATTAGAGAAAAAGAATCACTAGTCAAATTCAGTCTCCCTGCTTCCTCTCAATAAAAGCACTATGACAAGATGGTTTTATAGACGTATTTAGCCAACTAGAAGTGGATCGTTCTTTTTTTATACACAAACTGTTTTGCAGGGGAGAGAGAACACACGTGAGAGAACTATGATACTAGTTTGCATCCACCAAAGTTTGATATATTCTGCTTTCATTTTCATTCTATTAAAATATTTTCTAATTTCTCTGATGATTTCTTTTTTGATGTTGAATACTTAGCAGTACATTTTTTAATGTCCAGACATTTAAGAATTTTCCAGGTATCCTTGTTATTTACTTCTAGTTTAATCTTCTTGAGGCCAGAGAACATACTTGTATGATTTCAATCCTGTTAAATTTCTTGAGATTTGTTTTATGGTCCAGAATATGATCTATCAGGATGAGTGTTCCATGTGCGCCTGGGGAAAAAAAACATATATTCTACTCCTGTGTAGGGTGTTTTATACATGTTAGTTAGGTCAAGCTGGTTGATAGCATTGTTCATGTCTTCCACATCCTCTCTGATTTTCCATTTACTTGCTCTATCTGTTACTGAGAGAGGAGTGTTGAAGTCTTGAACTATAAATGCAGATTTTCCTATTTCTCCTAATTCTATCAGTTTTTGCTTTATCTATTTTGAAGCTCTGGTTTTAGATACATACACATTTAGGATAGTTACATCTTCTTGATAATTTAATCCCTTTTAAATTATGTAATTTTTATTATCAAATATTATGTAATGTTTATTCAATGTTGGTTCTTTTTTTTTTTTTCCAGAAAAGTTCAAGGGAGGAAGAGAGGAGCAAAGGAACAACTACACATACAAAGAAGTGACTATAATGATGGAATGTGGATTCTAAGCCAGATAAGGTATGAGGTGGGGACATGAAGGGGTAGGGGATGTAAAATATTGGCAGGTCAATGGATAGCAGGTTCCATTAGGGTTGCAGAATTATTGAAGTCGGGCTGTTGGAGAGAGTGTGTTGAAGGATAAACACTGAAGGAGTGGGATGCTTGTCATCAAGATAATGAAGGCAATGCTAATGGCAAGGTCTGTGGCATGACTGTGGAGTGTGTGGCTTGGGGGAGGGGATCAGGAACTAAGAAGATCATCCTTGTGAATATTGAAGTCCCTAATAATTAAGGCAGTGCTCGTGCTGGAAAGAGAGACAATGAACAAGGTGCTAAAATTTTAGGATGAACAAGGAATAAAGAGTGATAACCTGGACATCAGATGATTACAAAAAGTAGGGGGAAAGAGAGTAGTCTATCAAAAAGGATTAGCATTCAGAATATTCAAATGACCCTTAAAATCAATAAAAACCAGACATACAATCCAATAACTAGTGGACAGAGAACGAACAGGCAATTTATAGAAGAGGAACCCTGCATGGCCATCAAACATGTAAAGAGGACCAACTGCATTGGTAGTTAGGAAAACAAGATGCTATTTCACATCTATCAGAGTGACAAACATGGAAGTGTCTGAGAGCACAGGCATTAAGAACGATGTGGAGGAACAGGAGCTCTCATACGAGTGCACATCGGTACAATGGCTTCGGAGAACAAATTTAGTAGTATATACTAAAGATCAAGATGGATGTGCCCTTTGACCCAGCTCCCCTCTTCCAATATAAACTCTACAGAAAAGCTCACACGTGTGTGGGGAAGGAGATGGCAGCATTATATGAAATAGATAAAAATCAAAACAACCCAAATGTCTATCAACAGGAAAACAGGTAAGTAAACAGTGTCTATTCAAACAATGAGAATGCTCATTCTATGCAGTGAAAGTGAATGAACTAGAGACATGTGCTGTGATTCAATTCCCAAAACACAAAGCTGATGAAAATCGGTAAATTGCAGCATGATAGGTACAGTGTGGAAATACCACTTTTGGTAAAGCTTAAAAATAAGCAAATCAGGGCTTCCCTGGTGGTGCAGTGGTTGGGAGTCCGCCCGCTGACGCAGGGGACACGGGTTCGTGCCCCGGTCCGGGAAGATCCCACATGCCGCAGAGCGGCTAGACCCGTGAGCCATGGCCGCTGCGTCCGGAGCCTGTGCTCCTCAGCGGGAGAGGCCACAACAGTGAGAGGCCCGCGTACAGCAAAAGAAAAAACAAAAAGCAAAACAAGATATATTATTTATGAACATATATACAGAGTAAAAATGTAAAAAAATGGGCCTGAAAGAGGCACACAACTTTAGGACAGAAGCCACCTCTGGGGAGGGTGGAGAGAGGGGAGCGGGATCTTGGAGAAGCACAAAATGGCTTTCTATTCAATTTGGAATGTTTTAGTTTTGAAAAAAAGGTGAAGCAAATAGGGCAAAATGTTAATATTTGTGAAACGTGGGTGTTGGCTATATATTATGCTGTTCTTTTCCATTCGTTTGAAATATTTCGCAATAGAAAAATTTCATGGCTTATGTAGGATGACAGCACTATCTGAGATCAGATAAACACATTTTTAAAGCTCATGTAAGCCCACTGTTCAGTGTCAGTCTGTCAAATTACAAGCATTTCTGGAGCACTAAAAATTGCATAACAGTGCTCTCCGTGTCAGGACACCTGCAGAGAATGAGCAGAATTTTCAAACAGATGTCAGAGATCTGAACATGCAACTCATAGAAACATATAATTCATCATGACAAATGTGCATCAAGAGGAGGTGGTGCTGGTGGCTTGGCCTAGAATGGGTTGAATTTGACAAAAACCTACTGAAATATTTCTCCATGGCCATAGCTCTCCAGTTCTTCAATATGTGACTGCTTTCCTCCAGGCTCTCTCTGAGCCATTAAGGGACATTTGGATACATGTCTCTCCTTTTTCTGTGCCATATATATATATATATATATATATATATATATATATATATATATATATATATATACACACACACATATGTAATATATAAGTATTTGACAAATAGATACTGATGGCCTCCTAAGTGTCAGGCAATGTGCCTGCGTGAGTGCAAACATATGCACGGCCCCTGTATGGTCCACTCCCTTTCCTAGGTCCTCTTCCTCTTCCTGCAGTCATCACCCCATGCCCCTCTGCCTGCACTCTCCTGGGAATGTGAACCCCTGGAGAAAGGTCTTCCTCCAGGACTTTGTGCTACCAGAAGCCTAGCTGGGACAAATTTGGAGGTAGGATGTTGCCTTATAAGGGGTCACTCAGGGATATTACATGTGACTCTAAGGCTATCACATTTTGCTTAGATGTTTTCATGACTCAACAAAGGGCTTGGGAGTGTGGTGGGCAGGGACCAGGTGAGCTTAAGGGCAGAGTCCTAAGAGACAAGAGGAAATAGGATGACGCTCTTATACAGCAGAACACTCAGGATGATCAGCAGAGCTCCGTGCCTGCTGCAGCCCAGGCTTCTGTTCAAGGAACAGACAAAAGCATCTGAGTCCATCAGTCCCAGGTAGGAATGTTTATTTCCTTCAGGGGATTCCCTGGGGACAGAGGGCTGTAGACACTGGAGAGGCCAGAGTCCTCTAGGTGACACATAACTCTTCTCGGCAAAATTCCTGCTCGGCAAGGCTTAAGGTTGGCTTTGGGGGGCAGGGAGGCAGTGGTCAGTGACCTGCACTGGTCACCACCGGGAGGGCCAGAGTATAGAGAGGGAGAGTCTTAAGGCCAGGAGTCAAGTTCTTATCAGAGAAGTGTTTACCTCCTTATTTCTTTTGTACCCAGAGATATCAGGTCAAATCCCCATTCCTTGCTGTGGTCAAAAGCATCAGCCACTGCCAGGGGCACCACCAGCCTAAATGGCCCCACCCTCAGAGACTCAGGAGGGCTCCCGCAGGGCTAGGCCAGGAGGGATGAGGGGGTTCCATCTGATCCCTCCTGTGAATCCTGCTGCCTTGGAAGTGTGTCTAGAGGTTTCCACAGTGAAAGTGGAACATATTCTTTCAGAAAATTTAAGAACAACTCAGTTCTCATATGTTACCTTAAAATCTCTAAATGTATAGCTAATTTAAAGTTGTGAAATTTTAGTAACAGATTTACCTCTTCACAATTGTAATAATCATTGCCAAATTCTACATTCAAAGTTTAAGAAAGAGTCTCTTGAAATCCGCTGAGGTACGTATAAAAATTAGCTTTTTATTTTGGATTTATTTTAGATTTACTAAAAAGTTGCAAAGATAGAGCTCCTATATACTCTTCACCCAGTCTCTCTTAATGTTAACATCTTATAGAAAACAATGGCACATTTATCAAAACTAAGAAATTAACACTGGTACCATATTACAACTGGACTATCTGCTTTATTCGTATCTCACCAAGTTTCTTTTTTTCTGTTTTTTTGGTTGCACGGCTTGTGGGATATCAGTTCCCTGAACCTGGGCTCCAGCAGTGAAAGCACAGAGTCCTAATCATGGGACCACCCAGGGAATTCCCAGGATCTCACCGAGTTTTCCACTAATGTCCTTTCACTGTTCTAGGTTCTATTCCAGGTTCCAATCCAGGCTCCCACACTGTATTTAATCCTGGTATGTCCTGAATCTCCTCCTGTCCGTGACATTTTCTCAGTCTTGTTTTCTATGACCTTAACAGTTTTAAAGACTGTTGGTCAAGACCATGTAGAATGTACCTAAATTTGGGCTTGTCTGATATTTTCTCATGATTAGACTGGGATGATAGGTTTGGGGAAGATAACACAGAGGTGAAGTGTACTTCCTATCTCATCCTATCAGGGAGTACAAGACAGCGGCATGGCATTTATGGTGGTGTTGACCTTGGTTACTTGGATAGGGAAGTGTCTGCCAGGTTTCTCCACTCTCAAGTTACTATTGTTCCCTTTCTACACTCAATTCTCTGGGAGCAAGACTCCAAGTCCAGCCCACCTTTCACGTGGGGGAGGAGGTATCAAGTCTCCACCTCTGGGAAAAGAAAGCATCTACGTATATTACCGTTGACCCTTGAACAGCACGGGTTTGAACCGCACAGCTCTACTTATGCACAGATTTTTTCAATAAGTACATATATGTGCTGTAAATGTATTTTCTCTTCCTTATGACTTTCTTTAAAACATTTTCTTTTCTCTACTTTATTGTAAGAATACAGTGCATAACATATAACATACAAAATATGTTAATTGACTGTTTATGTTATCAGTAAGGCTTCTGGTCAACGGTAGGCTATTAGTAGTTAAGTTCTGGGGGAGTCAAAAGTTATACATGGATTTTCGACTGCACAGGGGATCGGCACCCCTGTCGCTTAGTTATTTATTCAGTCATTTTTTGGTATCAGTATGGATACATGTATATTAATTTTCTACTCTAGATTAAAATTCAGTGCTACCTTATTTATTTTCTTACTCACTTGTTCCAGTTTGGGGTCCTCTGTCCATTTGACATCCCTCCATCTCTATTCTTTTCTTTTTTCTTTTTCCCTTCCTCCCTCCCTCCCTCCCTTCCTTCCTTCCCTCCTTTCTTTCTTGCTTTTCTTTTTTAGCAATTGTTTACTTTCTGGCCGTACAATATGCTCCAGGCTCATATTGTATTTTCCCTGCTCCAGCCCTAGAATCAGCCATTTCTCCAAGGAATAACTAGGCATTTAAAAATAGTAGATTTTTAAATACAGAAGCAATGTATACTGCTTGTGGGAAATTTGATAAGTACATATTTAATCTGTCACTTTTATTCCAAGCTTATTTACTTTCAAGCATTTTTATATGTAGACATTTATGTTAGTATAATTTCATCCTTTCCGTATATAAGTTTGTGTCATGATTTTTCAGTTAGCATTTTAACTGAAGCATTTCCATACTATTACAAACTACTTACAAATGCCTTTTTTTTCTGCCTTCTTATCTCTCTCTTTTTTAACATCTTTATTGGATTATAATTGCTTTACAATGGTATGTTAGTTTCTGCTTTATAACAAAGTGAATCAGCTATACATATACATATATCCCTATATCTCTTCCCTCTTGCGTCTCCCTCCCACCCTCCCTATCCCACCCCTCTAGGTGGTCACAAAGAACCAAGCTGATCTCCCTGTGCTATGCGGCTGCTTCCCCAAAAAGGTGGCAACACCACAAGCAGGGCAACAATGTATCTCAGAAATAATTTATGAAATGTTGCGAGCAAAGGTTAATGTGTACATTTTCATCTGTTGGAGATGCAGATAATTTCTGTCTATTAGAACTGATAATCCCAAAGATTATGGTTTATTGTCTTGTTGGACATTAATCAGTTTTTTGTCTAACCCCCAAATCTTATTCTAACATTTCCTATAAATACCTAGCTTCTCAAATGTCCTTTGAACTGGTTGTAACATCTTATTGGTTCTTCCGTTAATTAATGAGTTGAATAAGATTTTGACACCTATTCATTTTATATTTGTATGAGAGTCATGATATCATTTTTTGGAAAATTATACTTTAAGACTGATTTATTGCATGTGGAGGGTAAACAAAAGGGAGAGGCTATTAGACTTTGCAGTAGAACCATTTTTATTAATTATGCTGCTGAATTTCTCCCTTCCTACTATTTGTTTACCTTTCACATGAAAAATGTTTAAACTCTCTCTCATTTATAAAAAGAAAGCTTTCCCAGTAATCCTTTATCATTCTGTAGCTGCCATACAATACTTACCTTTTCCTTAACAAAGTGGTTTTAAAATGTTGTGTGGGACTTCCCTGGTGGTGCAGTGGTTAAGAATCCGCCTGCCAGTGCAGGGGACATGGGTTCGAGCCCTGGTCCGGGAAGGTTCCCACAACTAAGCCCATGTGCCACAACTACTGAGCCGGCGCTCTAGAGCCCGCAAGCCACAACTACTGAGGCTGCGTGTCACAACTACTGAAGCCCGCATGCCTAGAGCCCTTGTTCCGCAACGAAGAGAAGCCACCGCAATGAGAAGTCTACTCACTGCAACAAAGAGTAGCCCCTGCTCACCGTAACTAGAGAAAGCCTGCGCGCAGCAACGAAGACCCAATGCAGCCAAAAATAAATTTATTTAAAAATAAAATGAATAAAAAGTTGTCTAAGTTGTCTAAAAATTTGCCTCAGACCAAATATGTAAGGCAATACATGAAAAACATCATTGAATATGGAAAGTTACTGTGAGATGCATGTGAAAAGTTTCATGCCTAGGAGAGGTAATTGCAATGACAAGAAATGAGTTCTTTATGCTTTCCTACTTTTAACTTTGCTGCAAAGTTTTGGCCTCTGCTGGGCCCTTTAAGGATTTCCACTGACTCTTTACCTCAATCAGCTTTAACCAGCTCTTAAAATAAGTGAAAGTTGCAACGTCCCTGCACAGACTTTCTCTTGCATCACCATAGACACATGACCCTTTCTGTGGAAAAAAAAAAAAATCATGTTATAATGAGGAAGACTGCTGTAAAATATGGACTAATGAGTTGAACAGCAAACAGGGTGGAACCTGTAGTAGGAAGGAGCTGAGTGACAGCAAGGGCGGTTGGAGGAAGGAGATAGGATGCTTTGCCGGCCTCGAAAGAGAGAGACAAAGTGTAGAGTTCTATGAGCCTGAATCTTACATATAGCAGTACCTTGCTGGAGACTCCCACTGTGGTGATGGAGCAGTGATAACAAGCACCGTATTCATGACCCTGAGCTATTCCTGCATATTATTTTGGGAGATCCTGTAGAAATGACAACAAGATTTAATAAGTGTTATGGACTAAAGGTTTGTGTCCCCCCAAAATTCATATGTTGAAATCTAGTCCCCAATGGGATGCTATTTGGAGGAGGGCTTCTGGGAGGTAATTAGGTCATGAGGGTGGAGCCCCCATGATGAGATTAGTGCCCTATGAGAAGAGGCCAGTGAGCTAGTTTGCTTTCTTCCCACCCTGTGAGGATACCATGAGAAGTCAGCAGTCTATAACCCCAGAGTGTTCTCACCAGAACCTGACAGTGCTGGCACCCTGATGTCAGACTTGCAGCCTCCAGAACTGTGAGAAATAAATGTCTGTTGTTTATAAGCCACCCAGTCTATGGTACTTGCTGTGGCAGCCTGAACTAACACAGTAAGTTTAACAAAGGGACTGTGCAAATGGATAAGGAAAATACTAATGCCTAAGTAGGTAAATGAGCAACATTTATGAAAAACAGTGCATAACAAGGAAATCTAACCAGCCAATAAACATATAAAAATTTCAATTTAATTAGTAATCAAGTAACTATAAATAAAACAATAATGGGTTACTATTTTTGCCCACCAAGTTGACAAATATTTGAAAAGGAAAGCACTTAATGGTAATGAGAGATAAGATGAGTACCTTCCTACATTTTTGGTGAAAGTGGAAACTCTACACCTTTCTAGGAAGTGAACTTGACATTATGAATCAAGAACCTGACTCCATTTAATCCAGGATTTCCATTTATGGGAGTCTCTTCTAAAGAAATAATTTATGAAATGTTGAGAGCAAAACTATTTATAAAATAAAAATATCGGAAATAACCTGAATGACCCTGAATAAGGAAATTGTTTGTTATGTGTATCCTGCCCGTCGCCCCCCCTTGTTCACTTCACTTCAACCGTATTGTCTTCACTGCTGTTTCCTGGGCAGCCATGCTTTGTCCAACACGAGGACAATTGTACTTTCGGTTCTCTCGCCTTGGAATACCTTTCACCCAATACCTGCATGGTTTGCAAACTTACCTCATCCAGGTCTTTATTCAAATGTCACCTTCTTAGTGACACCCTTTTAAAAGTGCACCCCTCTACCCATACTCCTCTCCCTGGCTTCATTTTTCTTCCTAGACCTTATCATCATCCAACATTCTATGTAGGATCTCGATTATAAGTCAATCTATCTACAAAGTTCATCATTGTCTAGTAGCCTTGAAAAAGGTTTTAAATTTTAAAGCCCAATTAAATTCTACATTTCATTATACTGCAAGTTATTGCATGTTTCTAAAAATAAGACAGAAAGAAGAACCTTGAATCAAATCAAGATTTAAAAGGGTAGAGAGACTCCAAAATGTGAAATTGGCTGAGTGAGAGGCCCTTTCTGTGTTAGGTGATACTGATGTAACTGGTTAAACTCTTTCTCACTGCAGTTTAACTGTCTCAGACCGAATGGCTATTGAAGCTGGAGCTTTAGGAAACTTGGTAGAAAAATACCAGGATGGTAGAAAATATTGGCTGTTTCTTGTGTCTCTGTTTAGTAAGGTCTTACAAAACAGAGACAGCTTTGATTTGAGCTGAGCTGGCTGAAAGCAGAAAAGGGACAACACAGAGACCCCCTCCGCCTGTGGACAGGATTGCTGAGGCTGGGTTAACCGTGATTCTCACAGAATTGCAAAACCCAGAATCTCTGCCCCTTCTAAAATTAGCATAAAAGTCAAGGAGATGGGAAATCAGCAGGGAGATAAAATTGGGACAGCTGAGAGGCCAGAAAAATGAAGGAAACCAGATTCCTTGGTCCCTTCCCACATCTCTCCTTCCTTGAACTGTCTCAGTAATCCTTCTCTCTATATGAGGCCAGCAAGTGGGCTGCAGCCTGGTCACAGGTACAGGTTATTCTGCCTCACTTATTATTTCACAGTTGCATTTAAGCCTGGGGCTAAGGGCAAAGTTCCAAGGCTTATGGCTAAGAGAGAGAACAGCAAGGGTAGGGCCCAGTTCTGTGAACACACAGTTCTAAAGTCTATACAGTGTTGGGAGAGTTGACTAGCAATGAAACCTCAACCCTGGACAAAAGAGGAGGGTATGTTTCCTCAGTCTCAAAGGCGACCCTAGACCCCCACCTCTCATAAACTGTGCCAGCAGAAAGTGGGCTACTATAGAAGTTCACGTTCTAACAGGGATCTTTTTGATGACTCTCTTCTATTCCCCTCTCAGTCATGGCCATGGAGGGCAATGGACAAAAGAGTTCTTTGAGTGGGCGGGGTGGCAGGCAGTCATACTGGCTGACTAATAAACTCCTTCCTCCATCCTACCCCTGCCCAGAAATATATACTTTGGATTGGTGACTGTTGTTTGTTTCCCTTCCTTTTCCAGGTGATAGCTTTTTTGTTAATTAATTAAAATGTTTTTCTATTTTTCCTCCATCATTTTTTAATCTGTCAGGAGTGTTGAAATGTATCAGTCAAAGGTTGCATAGACGGAAAGAGTAAGATTTGAGAGTAAGAGGAATGCACTTGTTTCAAGGATCTGGATGCAATAACTAGACATGACATTCAGTTGTTTCTCTTCAAGAAATGGTGCATTTTCATTTGCAAAGGGGATGGCTGCATCGTATCAAGTGGGGACATTTTTGATTCTGTACATATGGGCAAACGGAATGTTAAGCAGCTAAGATGTGGAATATGGTAGATATATATTTCTTCTCTATCCAGAATCTCTTCTTTCGGGGAAACATCCTTCCCCTGAATATAGGCTATGCAAGAAGAATACTCCATTCACCTGGCCACAGGGTTTGATTCAGGGATGGGCACATGACTTAAGATGGACCAATCAGAATTCTTGCTGGATTGCCCTGGAGCTAAGATTTTTCCCATTCTTCTGATTTTATAATTCTGAGAGTATTTGAAATGCGGTAGCTAGCTACATGCTTCTTGGAAGAAGTCTATCTGAAGGAAGAGGCCAACACACAGATTTAAGCAGAGCTGAGAGATGGTGAGAGAAGGAAGAAAAAGGAGATATGAGATAGATAGAGATTCTGACCATCTTCTGAAAAGCAATTTCTGAGCGTCCCTGGATCTATTAATAACTATGATAGAAGCCAATTCTATTCTGTACTTTCCATTTCCATGCTGAGTCTGAGTTCGGTTTCTGACACTTGAAACAGAGACGATCCTGACTCATAAAGGAACTAACCATTCAGTCTTTCATATGAGGCAACCTGGCTTCTGTCCCCCGACTCCTCCGTAACTGCTCTTGCCATTCACTCTTGACTGTCTAGTTTCTAAATCTGATGAACCCTTTACCATCCTGGTTCTCGAATCTGATGCTGCTTATAATGTTTTTTTCTTGAAATTCTCCTCCGCTGCCTTTTAAGAGATGTGGTTCTTTTTGTTTTTCTTCTTCTAACTTTTTTTGTCTCCTCAACTTATTTTCCAGACCAATGTTTATCTCTAAGATGACTTGCTCCTCAGTGCTGTATTCTTGACCCTCTTATGGTCTCATTACACAACTTCTCCCGGGGTAATCCATTCACTTCCAGAGCTTCTATCTCTACTTACACACTTCAAGATCCTCATCTATAGTCTAGAGCCTCTTGGTCTCTACACTCATATAGTCCGCGGCCTACCAGGGTATCTTTTCTCAGGTGTGCTTCAGACCCCTCCAAAACAACATCTCCCAAATCGAATCTCATTGTTCATCTACCCAAATATGCCCTTGTCCTAAGGTTCCTATCACAGTGACTAGGACCACATTTAAGTGTTTGCCTCTGTTAGAAATCTGAATATTATTGCTGACTCCTCCTCTTCTTTGCTCTCTCAGCAAATTCTGTCAATTATATTTCACAAACTTCACAATTATATTTCTCAAATCTGTCTCTGCACATCATACCGCCTTTGCTTTTGTTTGGTCCAGGACTATGTAGGCTTTGCATTGCACCGCTCCAGGAGCAACCATCCCTAGACATCATGGGGAATGGAGTCATGATGGTAATGGTCCTGGGGGAGACCCTCATACCTTCTCACTTAGCTTACTGCTGCTGCAACTTTCTAATATTCTCCTCACTTCCAGGCTCATTTCTCTTTAATCTTTTCTCCAAATGTGGCAAAAGATTTCTTCTAAATGCAACTGGGAGTATGTCACTTTTCTGCTACAAATCTCTTTGCTTGCCTGACCTTTCCACCTTAACTTTTCACCACTTTAACTATCTATGTTTTCGCCTTACTAAATATTTGGGCTTCCCCAAATGTCCCATGCTTTTCCTACCCTCTGCATTTGCATATATGCTCCCTGTGCTTTGAAAATATATCACTCTTTATCTTGCTAACTTATTTATCCTTTCAGGTGCAACCTAGGGTTAATCTTCCAGACCACCCCAGTTTGGGTTGTAATCTTTCAGAGGTCTTATAATCACACCTTACATTGCCTCTATCACAGCACATACTACACTATGTTGAAATATGCATTTCCTTATCAGTCTTGTCCATCAGGTGTGAATTTCTTAAGGGAGGAAACCTTGAGTTATTTATCTGTATATTCTCAGGGCTTGGCATGTCACTGCCTATTAAATGCTCAATAATTTTAAGAAAATGGTAAAAAGAAAAATAATTTTTTGGCATCTGTCAACTACCTGCTTGCCATTCTAGTCACATCTATCAGGAAGATGGAAGGGAAGGGAAAATATTACTTATTGATTGCCATTCGCTCCCTTAGCGTTTGTCGAGTCCCTTCCATTGTCAGTCACCATGCTAGGCACTTTCACACAATTACATCACTTAGTCAGTTCAGTCCCACAGTCAGGAAAGCATTATTTTCGTTTTAGACATAGGGAACTTTTATGCAGAAGCATGGCTTTTGAAGTTAAACTACCTAAGTTGTAAGTTCAACGACTTGGCTGTTCAGCTAATGATGGTGATGGGCTTGCAACTCAAGTGACCCCTTTTCAAAAACCATGTTGGTATCAGTGCTTCATATTTTCCCAGCGCTTCTTTACAGATGTTTTTTTTTTTTAAATGACACTTCCTGTTCAAGATGGCAGGCTGAGTACATGTGTTTGTCTCCACTGACTCTGGAACCATTATTGAAATAACAGTATAGAAGCACAAAACCCATCCACATAAAAGTGAAGTGAGTAGAAGGAGACGGAGGTCATTAGCTGACTGTGTCAGTTATAAATCCATTGCCTTTCTGCTCCAAACCCACCCATTGTTGCCCTGCTTGTGGTGTTGAAACATCGCCCCCTTGCCAGCTGCCATGTTGTTAGACTTTATCACAGGGCACTGGAGTGACACTAGCGGAGGAAGGGGTATTTCCTCCTGCTCTAGCAGGCTCTTGTGGTCCAGCACCTCCCCACACACTGCTTCTCCTGAAGCTCCAAAATGCAGTTTTCCAGTAAGTTCCAACAGTGTCACACCTCTGCACATATGGCTTCCACCAGCACCTCTCTGATGGCTTTGCAGTGAGTTCTGAGGCTCAGAACCTTCCTGAGATGGTTCCCCCTGGCACCCCTGAAGGTGACTCTCCAGTAAGTCTTCCTGGCATGGTACCTCAGCTGAATTCACCATCCAGTGAGCCATAGCCATGCTCTCTCCAACCATATCTGGATCAAAGTCCTGGGGGAGGGGACCAATTTCCAGATTTCTTCCTTCCTTGGGGGCTCTGCTTCAGCCCTGGGGTAGTGGTTGCTCCCTACATCTCCTATTCCTGGCTCCAAAGATAAAGTCAGTGTATCTATTGTAAAGAGCAACAGGGATATACCAGTAATCAGAATGACTTGGCTCGCAGAGATTTTGGCAGGAGCTAACTGATCACAGTGTTTATAGGAACAAAATAGATGGACATCTCATTAGAGGATTGTTTGATCTATATAAAGGAAAAACTCTAGTCTGGTAGTAAAAAAAACCTGACTTGAGTCACCTCTGTGGAGAGTCATGATCTCTTACTCAGTTTCCAGATCTAAGTCAATTTATAGATCCAGAGCCCTTTGATTGAGAAGGGAGCTGGATCCCCTTGAAGAATAGTTCTGCATCATTTCCAAAAGTACATACCATCATTTCCACTTATACATACCATAAATCTTCTTCCCCCAAAGTACTTGTGATCATATTTTAGGTTACTATTCATTGGAGAAAGACAATACCCAGACATTTCAGGGATTACTAAGACACTAGCTCTGAATTGATGCTAATTCCTAGGGACCCAAAACACCACTGTGCCTACTAGTTAAAGTAGGGGCTTATGATGGTCAAGTGACCAATAGAGTCTGAGCTCAAGTGTGACTCACAGTAGGTCTAGTTGGTCCACAGACTCACTCTGTTGTTATTTTCCCCATCCTAAATGTGTAATTGCAATAAACATAATTAGTAACTTGCAGAATCTCCACAGTGGTTCTCTGACCCATGTGTTGAGGGCTATTGAGATATAGCCCATAAAATTAAAGATCTACTTGCACCCCTTTGTTCATTGCAGCACTATTTATAATACCCAGGACATGGAAGCAACTGAAATGTCCATTAGCAGAGGAATGGTTAAAGAAGATGTGGTACGTATATACAAAGGAATGAAATTGTGTCATTTGCAGAGACGTGGATAGACCTAGAGACTGTCATACAGAGTGAAGTAAGTCAGAAAGAGAAAAACAAATATTGTATATGAATGCATATATGTGGAAACTAGAAAAATGGTATAGATGATCTTATTTGCAAAGCCGAAATAGAGACACAGACGTAGAGAGCGAATATATGGATACCAGGGGGAACGGGGCGGGTTGGGATGAATTGGGAGATTGGGATTGACATTTATATACACTACCATGTATAAAATAGATAACTAATGACAACCTACTGTACAGTACAAGGAACTCTACTCAATGCTCTGTGGTGACCTAAATGGGAAGGAAATCCAAAAAAGAGGGGATATATGTATACGTACAGCTGATTCACTTTGCTGTACAGCAGAAACTAACACAACATTGTAAAGCAACCAGACTCCAATAAAAATTAAATTAAAAAAGATCTAAATGTAGACAAAATTTAAAATAATATTTAGGAATAATCTTAAAACGGATGAGACATTCTTAAACATGGCATGAAACTCAGAGCTTATATATGAGAAAGATAAAAGAAAAAGATAAATATATTTGGCTACATAACCATTTAACATTTTTGCATGGCAAAAGGCACCATAAACAAAGTCAAAGACAAATGATATACTGCAGCAAATATGTGCAACACATATTATTGATAAAATATAAAGAGCTTCTATAAATTGATTCCCCTCAAACCCCAAACAGTCCAATAGAATAGTAGGAAAATTATGAGTAGAAAATTTACAGAAGAATATAATCAAATAAATGATTAATAAACGTGAAGAGATTCCTAACCTCTAGTAGTAAAGAAAATTCAAATTTAAGCAGATATGAAATAACATTAGTAGTGTTAATTATGTTATTAATGTACCCCATAATCTTCACCCTCTCTCCTAAATAAAAAGGAATCTAAACCAACAGCCTTAGACTTCCTTGGCGGTCCAGTGGTTACGATGCTGCACTTCCACTGCAGGGGGCATGGGTTTGGTCCCTGGTTGGGGAATTAAGATCCTGCATGCCTCACAGCACGGACAAAAAATAGAAAAAAACAAAGGAATAGCCTGGTTTCTACCTTTTTGCTCCTTTCTCTAGACTAGAAAATGTATACAAAATATGATTACAAACGTATAGAGTTTTGTAGTTGATGTTTGTTTTTATAAAAATGATATATATTTCTCTACAACTTGCTTTTCTCACTTGATAATATATAAGGACCATCCATTCAGGTAAATAATACATACATAATTCATTCTTTTGAAAAGCTGCATAATAATCTATTCAATGGATGTGCTATAATATATCTAACTTTTCATCCATTTTTCATCGCATAGAAAGCAAAGTAGGTAATATAGAAAAAGAATAACCATTAGATTGTCATCAGATTTCTTGTCAGGGATAACGGATGCTAGAAGACAATGCATTTAAACAAGGATGTTTCCACTGATAAAATTTTATAATTCCTGAAGAAGATACAGCAGTCATAAACTTTTATGTTTCAAATACAACAAAGCCTGATGACTTTTGCCAGGACACATAACCCAGACATGGCCACACTGGGTTTGCACACTTTCTTTGAATTTCTATACACATTATTACCCAAATAAGCAATACTTAAAAAGCGTTACCATTAGTGAAGGAAATGGGCCCTTATACACTGTTGTCTGGAGGGTAAAATGGTACAGACTTTTGAAAAGCAGTTCGACAGCTGCATTAAGACTTTAAAATATTCATATCTGTTTCCTAGCAATTCTACTTATCTGCCTTCAGCCTAAAGGTTTCATCAGGTAGGGGAGCAAAGCTTTATCAACAAGGATAAACACAGCATTATACATAATAAGGAAAAACTGAAAACAACATAAATAATTCAACAACAGGAAATTGTTAATTAATTGTAGATCATCTATTAGGTGGCATATACAATCTTCTGAAAATCATATTTTAAAAGACTAGTGCCATGAAGACTGCTCAGGATATAATATTAAGGGTAAACACGAAACAGAAAAGCATGGGTTTCAAAATACTTCCAGTGCTGTGGGGTAAAATACTTTGTAGCCTGGAAGTTTGTTGCTTTAATATCTACTTAGACTTTCAGTTATAAAATGAAACAAACCATCACAGAACACTAGGATCAACTACAAAGTTGTAAAAACTAGATATTCAAGGAGAAGGTGTTGGCAAAGTTCATCGCATAAGTAAGGACATTGGTGCTTCTGCAGAGGATGTGGTTCGTTCTGCTAGTCTGTCAATCAGCTAGAATTGCAGAACAATGTTCTGGGCGTGGCAGACACCACTCGGAATAAGCAGTCACCACAGTAAAGGATTTGAATGGTGCAATGTCAGAAATACAGATAAGTATGTTACCAACTGAAACATAATTACAGCCGTTACAAAGTGCACTGAGTAATATGGAGAATCATGGTTGTGTTGGTGGCTTGAACATCAAATGACACTCTTGATGTGGGATGCACATACCTCCTAAAATCTCTCCATGGGTGACCCATTCTCCTCCCCTAATTTTGCACTCATTCCCTCCTGGGGCTTTCCCACTATCGTATGGTAGTGACCCCTACTTCGACCTCCCTTCCTACTACCTCCAAAGATAAGGCGTCTGAGCGTGATGGAGCCAGTTGTAGACAGATTCGGAGGGCTGGCCTTTTTTTGGGTCTGGGCTATGTCCATGTGTGTGATTTGTGCAAACAGAAAGTCTGTTCTGATGCTCTAATGACTCTAGAAGAAGACTAGGAGGTAGAATAGGGAGGGGAGGCTGAGCTCATCGGAATATTCTGAAGGGGGTGTGAGAGACGAAGGAATGGGGGTTGAAGCTAAGCCTTAAATGTCTATGCCCATGGGAGACAGTATCTGGGAATCTACAGAGAGGAGCAGTTGCTTTACGAAACTCCCCATCCATAAATCAAAGAAGGATCATTAGGATCCACATCTCAGGGAAGGTTCTGTGCTCTCCAGAAAGGTAACTTATCTCCTAGGAAAGGTGGGTGGGAATATTCCCCCAGGGCTGGGACTCTAGACAGGAATTTACCTCTGTCTAGCTTCCCCTCTATCCCGCAAGATGCCAGGATTGTGTTGCGGGAGCCTAGAGGTGAGGGATGTGCCTTGGTCACCACCGTGAGTGACCAGAGTGTGGCCAGTGAGGGGCTGTTCATAGTCCAGCCCAGACTGCAGTAAGGGGGTGTGTGTGTGTGTGTGTGTGTGTGTATGCCTGTGCTCTTCTAAAGACTCATTTCTGGCCCTCCCTGGTTAGCCTTTGGGTACTAGGTCCTTATCCAAGGGAACACTGACTTTCCCCCTTCCTTCCTTCCTTTCTTTCTTCCTTTTCTTTCCTTTCTTCCTTCCTTCCTTTCTTTCTCTTTCTTCCTTTCTTTCTTTTTAAATTGAAGTATAGTTGATTTACAAACCTCCTTCTTTCTTTTTAATCCCTGAGGATAAAACTCCAAATCTCCAGTCCAGGCTGCAGAAGCCAATAGCCACTGATCAAAGAGGCACTACTGGGCCGGCCACTCTCCACTTTCGGAGGCTCTGGGCTTTCCTCTCCTCAGAACACAAGGTCAGGCTGGGCCGAGGCTCCTTAGGATTCTGCTGTGGGGGAGAGGAAGCCTGATCTTATCCCTTAGGGAACTCCTTCTAGAGTTTTCCTACTGATCCCTATGTCTAGGAAGTGTGGCTGACGTTTGCTGACAGCTGATTAGGACCACGGTAATCGTTCAGGAAATCTAAGAACAGGCCAGTTTTCATACAGTTTAAGTGTGCAACTTAGCCAAGGTCATCAAATTTAAAAAGCAGATTTTACTACTGGAGATTTAAATGTGTTGCCATTTGAAGATAGTCTTTCAAAATCCTCTGTGGTAAGTGTTACGGGACTTTTTTTTTTTTTGCGGTAGGCAGGCCTCTCACCGCTGTGGCCTCTCCCGCCGCAGAGCACAGGCTCCGGATGTGCAGGCTCAGCGGCCATGGCTCACAGGCCCAGCCGCTCCGCGGCACATGGCATCCTCCCGGACCGGGGCACGAACCCGCGTCCCCTGCATCGGCAGGCGGACCCTCAACCACTGCGCCACCAGGGAAGCCCTACAGGACTTTTTTTTTTTTAAAGAAAGTCTTTGTATTATAAAAGCAATACTATTCCTAGAAAATCTAGTAAGAGAAGTAAAGTAGAAAGTCAAGGGAAAGAAAACACCTGAAGCTCCATCACCCATCAAAACTCCATCAGAAGAAAATTACTTTTGATGTTTTTGTAAATTTCATTTCAAATTTATTGTTGATTTGTTAAATTTAATAATTTCTGCCTTAATCTTTTAAAATGTCCTTTCTTTTTTTTTAAATAAATTTATTTATTTTGGCTGCGTTGGGTCTTCATTGCTGCACACGGGCTTTCTCTAGTTCTGGTGAGCAGGGGCTACTCTTCGTTGCAGTGTGTAGGCTTCTTATCGCAGTGGCTTCTCTTGTCGCGGAGCACAGGCTCTAGGCACATAAGCTTCAGTAGTTGTGGCTCTTGGGCTTAGTTGATCCGCGGCACATGGGATCTTCCCAGACCAGGGCTCCAACCCGTGTCCCCTGCATTGGTAGGCAGATTCTTAACCACTGCGCCACCAGGGAAGTCCCAACAAATATATATTGAGTGCTTACTGTGAGTCAGTCACTCTGGGCTCTTGAGGTACATCAGTGAACAAAGCAGATAGAGATCAGTGCTCTCTGGAGCTTATAGTCCAGGCAAGGCGTGTGGATAATAAACAAGAGACATTATAAAAAAGTAAATGACATAGTATGTTGGAAGGTGATAAGTATGGTGGAAAAGAAAAAGTTAAGAGGGATCCAGAGTGATGGAAGGAGAGGGGAGTAGAGAGTGGCCAAATTTGGCTTCATTGAGAAGTGACATTCAAGCAAAGCCTTGAAGAAGGGGAAGTCGACAGATGTGTGGCTATCTAAGGGAAAAGCATTTCAGCAGAGGAACAGCCAGTGCAGAAACCTTAAGGCAGGAGCGTGCTCAGCATGTTTGAAGAACCCAAGGAGGCCACTGTGGCTGGGAGGAGAATAGTAGTAAGGTTGGAGATGCAAGGGGGAGCACAGATCACTTAGAGCCTTCTAGGTCATGGCAAGGGTTTGGGTTTTGCTATGGTCTGAATGTTTATGTCCCTTGCAAAATTCATATATTGAAATCCTAAACCTCATGTTGATGATATTTGGAGGTGGGGTCTTTGGGAAGTGCTTAGGTTCTGAGGGTGGAGGCTTCATGAATAATGGGATTAGTGCCCTTATAAAAGAGGCCTGAGAAAACTCTCTTACCCTTTCCACTGAGTGAGGCTATAGTGAGAAGAAGCTGTCTATGAACCAGAAAGTGGGCCTTTACCAAACAACAAATTTGCCGGCACCTTGATCTTGGACTTCCCAGCCTCCAGAAGGTTAGAAATTAAATTCTACAATTCTGTTGTTTATAAGCTACTAGCCTATTGTATTTTTGTTACAGCAACCGGAACGGACTAAGATGGGCTTTCACTCTGAATGACATGGGGAGTCACTGCAAGTTTTTAAGTAGAGGAGACACCTGCTCCAGCTGACATGTTTAAAGGCTCACTAAGACTCCTGTGTTGAGGTTAGACTTTAGGCAGGCAAGGATGGAAACAGGGAGAGAGATGACAGTGGCACCCACCAGGTAGTAGCAGTGCAAGTGGTGACAGTGTTACATTTTGATACATGGTGAGTTAGAACCAACAGGATTTTCTGAGAGATCGGATGTGAAGTATGACACAGGGAAATCAAGGATGACTCCAAACTCTTAAGTGTGGGCAATTGGAAGGATGGAGTTACCATCATCTGAGAG
Organism: Grampus griseus; assembly: GCF_964374135.1. Lineage (NCBI taxonomy): Eukaryota > Metazoa > Chordata > Mammalia > Artiodactyla > Delphinidae > Grampus > Grampus griseus. The sequence goes on along the minus strand of NC_139018.1, from coordinate 73,929,872 downwards.
AGGGAAGGCGGAAGCTAGAGCAGGTTTGGGGAAAATATGAGAAGTTTAGTTTTGATATTTATTAGTTATCTATTGCTACATAACACAATACCCCAATATTTAGTGACTTAAGACAACCATTTATTAGCCCAGTTTCTGTGGGTCAGGAGTGGTTTAGCTGTGGTTCTGGTTTAGGGTTTCTCCTAAGGTTCCAGTCAGGATGTCAATAGGGGCTTGAGGGCTTAACTGAGGCTGGAAGATCCACTTCCAAGATGGTGCACTCACATGGCTGTTGGTAGGAGGCTTAGTTCCTGGCTACATGGACCTCTCTGTAGCTACCTGAGTGTTCTCACAACTTGGTAGCTGGCCTCTCCCAGAGCAAGGGATCCAAGAAAGAGAGAAAGAGAGAGCAACCAAGATGGAAGCCACAGTGCCTTTTTGTGACCTAGTCCCTGGAGTTACACACCATCACCTTCACTGCACTAAAACCAGCCCACGTTGAAGGGCAGAGGAATTAGTCTCCACTTCTGAAGGAAAGCATATCACAGAGTTTGTGGACATGTTTTAAAATTGTCACAGGTGTATTAAGTTTGAGGTATCTACTAGGTATCTCAGTGGAGATGTCAAGTAGGCATTTAGTCCACAAACCATAAATGCTGGAGAGGGCGTGGAGAAAATGGAACCCTCCTACATTGTTGGTGGGAATGTAAGTTGGTGCAGCCACTATGGAGAACAGTATGGAGGTTCCTCAAAAGACTAAAAATAAGGTTGTCATATAATCCAGCAATCCCACTCCTGGGCATATATATGTGGAGAAAACTCTAATTCGAAAAGACACATGCACCCTAATGTTCACGGCAGCACTATTCACAATAGCCAGGACATGGAAGCAACCTAAAGGTCCATTGACAGATGAATGGATAAAGAAGATGTGGTACATATATACAATGGGATACTACTCAGCCATAAAATAGAATGAAATAATGCCATTTACAGCAAAATGGATGCAACTAGAGATTATCACACTGAGTGAAGTAAGTCAGAAAGAGAAAGACAGTTACTATATGATATCACTTACATGTGGAATCTAAAATATGGCACAAATCAGCCTATCTGCGAAACAGAAACAGACTCATAGACATAGAGAACAGAATTGTGGCTGCCAAGGAGGGTGTGTGGGGGAGGAATGGATTGGGAGTTTGGGATTAGCAGATGCAAGCTATTACCCAGAATGGATAAACAACAAGGTTCAACTGTATAGCACAAGGAAGTATATTCAGTATCCTGTAATAAACTATAACGAAAAAGATTAGGAAAAACTATATATATATAACTGAATCACCTCGCTGTACACCAGAAACGAACACAACATTGTAAATCAGCTATACTTCAATAAAATAATTTTGTAAAAATGTAGACATTTAAATACGCTAGTCTGGGGTTCGAGAGAGAGGTCTGAGCTAGAGACATAAATTTGGGAGTCCAGAGCATACAGATGGCATACATATTGGGCCACTCCCTCTCTCAATGAGAATGCACGGCAGTAGGGCAGACAAGAGCTGTGCACTGGCTGCCAAAATGGCTGTGGTCACCGAGTCCACATGTAGCTGAGTAACGGGAGTACCCAACTGGGATGCATCCAAGGGATGTAGCATCCCCATTACAGAGTGGATCTGCTCTCAATTTCCTTCTCCCACATCCCTGCCCAATCCACTATCCTGTTACCCAGCTCTGGAAACTATCATCTTTCCAAGAGTGAGCTTCTGTCATTAAACACTCCCATTTCCCAGGAGGCAGAGTGAGAAGCTGGAAAGAGCAGGTGCTTTGGACTCAGACGTGGATTTGAATCCGGGCTCCAGATTTGTTTCCCTGGGCAGTTTGTGACTTGACTTAACCACTTCTGTAAAATATTATACTTGGATAATAATGCCTTTATGATAGAATGGATGCTAGGACACTGTGAAAGCTCAGCACATAGTAGGTGCTCAGTAAAAGTTAGTTTCTTTTTTTCTCAGACAGATTTGGAGTCTGGGACACTGGGGAATACATTTTATGTCTCATGATCAGGCTCCCAGGTGGAGGTAGGGAAGGGGCTGAAGCCATCACAGCCATCTCTGCTGCAGGATCAGCTTCACCGTACCTTGGCGTCTGGCCCAGGATGGGACCCACGTGGTGGTCAGCATCTGGAAGCAGCAGAACGTGGACTGGGTGGTGGCGGTGCTGCAGGGGGAGCGGTTGAACATGACGGGCACTGTGTGCCACGTGGGGAAGGCTGAGAAGTGGGAGTGGCTGTTGTCCATGCTGAGGGGTCAGGGATGGGGGTGATACAGGTGCAGAGATCAGAACACACAGACCCAGCCTAGGGAAGTCAAAACACTCCTTAAGATAATTTTGGATATTTCCCAGTGCCAGACATATACCAACACCCCATCACATTAGTGTGTGAGGCGCTCAATGTTGTTATAACAGCTTTACGGTGGGAAACAGACCTTAAGTGTCAGGGATGATTCTGAACCGAGCTCTGCCTCACTCCAAAACCCACATTCTTTTTTTTTTTTTCCGGTACACGGGCCTCTCACTGTTGTGGCCTCTCCCATTGTGGAGCACAGGCTCCGGACGCGCAGGCTCAGCGGCCATGGCTCACAGGCCCAGCCGCTCTGCGACATGAGGGATCTTCCCAGACCGGAGCACGAACCCGTGTCCCCTGCATTGGCAGGCGGACTCTCAACCACTGCGCCCCCAGGGAAGCCCCCAAACCCACATTCTTAAGCAGGACTGTGGCTCTGCCCCTGGCAGGTCCCTGCAGGGTACAGATGCCCGAAGCCTGGTGAAGCTGGGACAATGCCCATGACAGGGGCTGGTCTGTGGACCAGAGCAGGGGAGATGCCAGGCTGGGGACCCCATCGTGGTCACTGTGGGAGTGGGTACTCTTCTTGGGGGCTCACAGGGAAAAGGTTGTTTTTGAAGAGCCTTAAAGGACAGTGGGAATCAGCCAGCTATGTTTTCCAGAGAAGAGACACCAGGTGCATGGGACTTAAAGGGAGGAGGTTTCTGATCCACAGTTTCGTCTCTTCCTCACCCTCTGTGCTGCCTCTGTCTCCCCCCAGGCCCTAGAGTCCTGGGGGCATCAAATTCCTGGTGTGAGTGCTGCAGTCAACCCCCTGGTGGGGAGCACCCTGGGGGCCGGTAAGCTGGTGGGGGACAAGGTGAGGCCCAGGGAGCATGGAGCTGTGAGGTTCTCTCCGTCTCCCAAGTCTACTCACACACCTGCACGTGTTCCCAGCTGCCCCCTGTTCCTTGGAACCGCAGCCCCCGGACCCAATGGGTAGAGCACACCTGGGTCAATCTGCCCCGGTGGCCAATGATGCTGCAGACCTTCTCTACTTCAGCCTTCCTCCAAGCGCAAGGTGTGACGGGACACACCCGCTCAGGGCCAGATCCTCTCTCCTGGCTCAGAAACCTGAGGTTGTTGTAGTCTCGACTCACTGGCACCCATTCTGATCCCTCCAGTCTGGCTGTCCCAGGGACACCTCACCTGTCCTCAGACACGGCTGAGAAAAGGGACCCTTGCCCGGCATCCCAGACGGAACACACTAAGCACAGCAGGGACTCCTGCTGCCTCTGCAGACTCCCTGCCCCTGCTGTTCTGAGGGCACCATCCTGATCCCTCCCCCGATGTGCGCAGAGGTGGGTCCTGCGATCAGGCAGAGCCGTTCCCTCTTTCCTCCTTGTCGAGTCTTCCTCCGCTGACCACCCCTTCCTTCCTCTCCTTGCAGACCCTGCCCCACTTTCTCTCTTTGGTTCTCACATTCCCTGGCTCTCCCAGCCAAGTTCCTCTCCCTCCCTCCCTTGCCCAGCCTCAGGCTCTTCTAGGAAAGTCAGATTTCCGCATCTGCCCCTAAAAACAGCACCGTTGTTTACCTTGTGCAAATTCTCACCTCTCCTCATTAAAGCAGGCACTAACACCCCAGCTTTCCCAATGTCCTTTCCTGATAACTATTTTCACTGACCTCGTTCTCTGGAGGGTGACATGCCATGAGGAGAGTCTGGCGTGAATGACAGTGAAGGGCTCGTGAGCCAAGTGCTCCTCGTGGGCGAGCAGGTCCCTCAGACCCTCCTCCGCACTCTGGGAGAAGAGCACCCACACCCCCAGCTCCTCCCCATGGGACTCCAGGGAGCGGAGGTGGCTGCCTCCCCACCCTGTTCTGATTGCAGATCCTGGTCGTGAACGTGAGGTCCTGGCTGTGCTGCTGAGCCGGCTGCTGCCCCTCGTGGAGAAAAGGGGGGAGGGCAGGGAGGGCCCGTGGAGTTGGGGGGACTCGGCCTTGCTGTCCTCTACACCAAGGGGACACTTGGGGAAGGAGCCCTCAGTGGAATATCCCAAGGAGAGGAGGTAGAAGGAGTGTGATCTGGCTGCCAGGGTCTGTCCCCGTCGCCTCCTGAACCACGTCTGCAGGCTGCTTTGTCCCCGGGGATGTGGCCAACACAGCGAAAGGGACTGTCTGGAAGGAATGTGGTCGGCAAATTCTAAAACCACAGAAGAGCCCCAATCACCCCTGACAGGCTGTGTCCCCTGAAAATGGCAGGCCAGATGCCAGGCCCAGGGCCTGGTAGTGTAACCCAGAGAGCCAAACCCCTCCAAAGAGGCCAGAGGAAGCCCCTTCAGTCCCTTCCCTGCATGCCTCTGGTAGCCAAGTTTTCCCCCCTTTGCTTTTCACCTCTTCTTGTCTGAATCAGAAACAGTTCTAGATTTGAAACTCAGCTGACTCTAAACGCATTTCTCTCCTATGGGAGTGGCTGTCCCCTGGGCTGCACCGACCTCACCCTGACGGCTGCCTCCAGGCTCCCAGCTCTGTTCTCCAGAGACCCAGCTACTGATTGGCCCTGCCCCTGTGACTGGTTCCAGGGAGTCCTGGGCTTTCCCAGCAGGGGAGGCTGTGTCAGCACCCTCTCAGGCCCACAAGATTTTACTTCTCCCCAGAGACCCTGGCCCCACCCCCAATTTCCCTTCTTCTCCCATTACAGCTCAGCTCCGTCGCCTCGTCAGAAGCCCATTTTCTGGGAGCATCTGCTTCACATTTGTGCTCACCTTTTACCTCATCACACCTGTTTCCTCACAGGGGAGGCTCTGCGGTGCTCATTGCCACTGCTGCTGTCTATGTACCTCCACACAGTGAGTGGGGAGCTTTGGAAGGGGGCAGTGGAATGGATGCCAGGGTGTTGGGGAAGTGAATATTGATCCTGTGTAATAAAAATATCCAAGTGCACAAACACTGAACATCTCTCTGGTCCACACTTAAAATCACACTCATTGCCTTTATCTCATTCAAACCCCACACCCCCAGGGCTGCCGTGGACAGTTGTACAGGTTGTTCACTGTGCAAAGGCACCAGGTGTAGGGACAGGGACAAGTGGGAGCTGAAATCCAGTCTATGCTCTGCTCGCCAAGCCACGCACCCTGGAGAGGTACTCTATTCTCCTGAAGGAAAGGGGTATCTTGAACATGCATTCACCAAGTCTGGCACCAGAGGGGCTGTATGGGCTCAAAGGAGAGTTCTTTTAAAAACTCACACCAGGGGGCAGTAGAGACATGGCATTCCTGTGACTATGGACAGGCAGCGCTTATAAACCACATAGCAGATGAGGAAATTGAGACCTAGAGATCTTAAGTGACTTGCCCAAGGTCGACCAAGTCATGGTACAGCAGGGGTCTGGCCTTGGGTCTCTTCAGTCCCATTCCCTGACCTCGCACCTAAGCTTTTCTCTCTGGGTCGAGCACAGACCAACATAGCTTCTGCCTTCCTGACCTTTCTTTAAGCCCGGGCTTCATCCTGCTCCTGCTTCAATTTTGTTCCTTGGTAATTCCCAGGGGTGGAGTGGGAGGCGCGTCTGAGTTGGGTCTAAGGGAGAGCAGGTTTATCCTCCACAGCGCTGGAGGTTCAGCAAGAGCTCCTCCCCTCACTGGCAGTGTACTTTTACTGTTTCTTTTTCCTTCTTAGATGCTGGACCAGTACCACCAGCAAACTGCCCCACTGGGACTTACCAAGTCCTTGGCTGTGGAGCTGGCCGCATAAGGGCATCCGAGCGCATGGTGTGTCTCCAGGACTTGTCAAGACTGACTTCAGCCGAGTGGTGAGGATTCAGCAGCTGCCTGCAGTTCCCATGCCAACCACCCTGTGCTTTCCCTGGCTGGGCAAGCCGCTCGGGGCTCTGAGAACAGCAGCCTCTCACTCCTCTGTAGCAGAATCAGGGCTCTGGCTTCTGTGAGAAGATCCAGTGGAATCCCCAGCCCCGGGCCCTAAGCAGGGTCATCTTCGCCAAAAGGCACACATCTGGCAAGAGTAGCCAGGCTTTTGCCTTTCACAATCCTATCGAGCACTGACTCTCTGAATTTTTTCAGGTTGAATATAATCTGGCTGTGCAAAACTCTTTTAAAAATCTCTGTGGATCACAGAGGCAGGTGGGGTCCCCAGAGGAGACAGGACTCTGATTGCATCCTGGCTTATCAGAAATTCCTCTCAACGAGTCTGGGGTTGCACAGCCTGGGAGCCGGGAGCTGGAGGACAGGAGGAGCCTGGGAGGTGGGAAACAGGGATGGAGGTATGCTGGGCCCTCCAGCCAGGTCAGCAGGGAGACAGAGGTCAGAGTTCATTAGCACAGGCATTGAGACTGCAGTTCTGTTCCCCTTCCATGCAGGGCAGGGCAGCCAGAGGACCGTGGGGACTCTGTCCTTCCTGTGCTCTCCAGACGCCAGCTACATCACTGGGGAGAACGTTGTGATGGCTGGCTTTTCCTTGAGGCTCTGATATCCACCACCAGGACCGGAGGCTGTTGCTCTGGGTTTGGATATTGCATTTCGCCCTGGGAACCAGATGGTGATTGGCTAGGAGAATGAAGGCCAGGCCTCTAGGAGGTGTTGTAGGTGAAATCTAAGACAAATCTAGTGTAGGGTATGGAGGTGGGGAGACAGAGTTGCTGCTGAGCAGTTGCTGAGCTGAAGTCTTGATTTTTTTTCTTTTTTTTTTTTTACTGGCGATGAACTTGTTTTGAAACTCTTAACCTCAGCTGCTTTGCCTGCAAATGCTATCCCTGCATCAGTGGTCCATCTCCTCACCACTACCCCTTTCCCTCCTGTTTCATCCTGAGATGCCGGAAAAAAGTCTTTGCCTGGGGAGTTAGGGAGGTGGTAATTAAATGTCTTGCCCAGTCTCCCAGGAGCACACCCAAGAGCCTATCCCTCACATGGTTAGTGGCTCCAAGAGGAGATTCACCTCCTCTTAGATGTCTCCCTCCCCACCTCCCTGCCTGGGAGCCATGGAAATAACCTGGATGAGGAATGGATGATCTGCTAAGAGTCCTCCTCTGCCACTGTCTTACCTTCTCTGGTCTTCATTTTTCTCAACTATTAAATAACGGATTGGATTAATAGCCCCCACCCCTGCCCCCCTCTATTTTTCTGTGAGGCTCCCTCTGTTTCCTGACCCTCTAGCTTCTGGGTCCTAGTGGTCTCGGTGGTTCCAGCTCCCCTCAACATGTGCCACTCTGAGCCGTGTCACCACCGCAAGGTTATGGCCTCTCTCATAAACACGTTCCTATCAGGGAGCAAAGGAAGCTGGAGAAATCTGGGTCCCTCAAGGGGAGGTGGCTCAGACAGACCCCCAGCTTCACCCCACACAGGGGGTGCCCTTCCAGTCAAGTGGCTGTTACACTCCAGTCCTCACCCACATCCTCCTCAGAATTCACACCACCAGCTCCACCACCTTCATCAACACCGAGCCGTGAACCTTCCCTCACACGCCTCCATGGCTGGCCCAGGCCCCCAGTTTTCCCCAATGGCTTTTGAAAACTGCCACCACTCTTTCCTTACAGCTTCACTTTTATTCACTCTGAGCAAGGACCTTGCTGTGCACTTCACAGAGAGAACAATGGCAGTAATGAAACAGGAGGGAAGGGGGCAGGGCACAACCTTTAAGAGAATGACGTAGCTCTAGGTCATGACAAAAACTAGTTAGAACCAGCTAGGTCCAAGATGGTGGAAGATTTGACTTCCAGTGGACCTTGAGCCCCATTATATGCTCATTGTACTACATTAGCATATGCTAAATGACACACCCACCAGCACCATGACAGTTCCAAGGCTGACCATCAAAGATCAAAAAGTGGGGGACTTCCCTGGTGGCACAGTGGTTAAGAATCCGCCTGCCAGTGCAGGGGACATGGGTTTGATCCCTGGTCTGGGAAGATCCCACATGCCATGGAGCAACTAAGCCTACGAGCCACAACTACCGCGCGTCTAGAGCCCCTGCTCCACAACAAGAGAAACCACCGCAATGAGAAGCCCGCACACTGCAAAGAAGAGTAGCCCCCACTTGCCACAACTAGAGAAAGCCTGCCTGCAGCAACGAAGACCCAACGCAGCCAAAAATAAATAAATTAATAAATTAATTTTTAAAAAAAGTGGGGAGTGGCCCAATTCCTGGAAATCTCTGCCCCTTCCCCAAAATAGTTGGAATAATCCTCCCACTCACTAGCCTATGAAATTATGCAGCCCATAAAAACTAACCATGCCATATTTGGGGCCTCTCGCCTTCTGAGATGGCCCTCACTCTTGTCTGTGGAGTGTGTTTCTCTCTAAATAAATCTGCTTCTTACCTATCACTTTGTCTCTCACTGACTTCTTTTTGCAACGAGATATCAAGAACCTGAGCTTTATTAAGTCCTGAGAGGCACAAGAGGGAGGGGATAAGGGGATATACGTATGCGTATAACTGATTCACTTTGTTATACAGCAGAAACTAACACAACATTGTAAAGTAATTATACTCCAATAAAGATGTTTAAAAAAAAAAAAGTCCTGAAACCAGGAATGTGATATCAATTAAAAGACCGTGGGTTCAAGTCCCAATCTGAGTTGCATGGTTTCAACAAGATGGTACTCATCACCTTTCCCCACTCTGGTCTAAAACTTAATTGCATTGCTTCTATTCCTCCCCGAAAGCCCACACATCAGTGAAGGAGGTGCGTGTGTCTTCTCTCTCCAGGGAACTCCTTCCTTACCCACTTGGGATCTCATTCACTCCCACCCCTCTAGGCACCTCATTCCTTGAAATTTCTTCTCTCTTATCTGCAGCTTCAACCTCTCAGAGGTTTAAAGACAAAACAAAATCATCCAACAAACAAAACTCATATCTCTGATTATCCTGGAGCCATTATATTATTTCACTCCTTGCTGTAATAGTTCCTTGCTCCTGTGCCCTCTGCGGGGGTTTTCTCATCATCAGTGTGCGTGCTGAAGTTTTCTTTTCCTGCCTTTTGGGGTGTTTAGGAATTTAACATGCAGATCGCTGCTGCTCTCCACATACTCAGATACTCAGCAGGGTCTTCAAGGGTTCTTCCACAGTCACAGAAGTAAGCCTCTAAGTCTGTTGCTATTTTATTTTTTGTTTTTTTTTCTTTTCTGTCTCAGAAATTCTTCATTTCTGCACTAAGTCTACAGGGTCCCGCCTATGGGTTTCACGGCCTGCCCGATCACCTATTCTGTCATTTGAGTCCTGCGTCAAGGAAATTTTCCTTAGATATCTGGGGATTGGGGGGTGGGGGGAGATTTCTGCCATGGATCTCCTTTCTGATTCTGGAAACAAGTTAGTGTCCATAAGTGCCACCTTCCAGACAGGCTTCCGGGACACACTCGTGACATTTCTCAAGAGAGTTTAAAGTGTGCTACCCACAGAACTGGGGAGGCTCTCTTGGCCTGACATTTTGGGGCCTTAGTCGTCCATCTGGGGCTCCAACCGGGCAAAGTAGTTTCCCCAGCTCTCCCCTGGTGGGTATCCCAAGGCTCATGAAGGGGCAATCAGTATCCCACAGCCCCAGCCAGGAAGCATTTGGCCACCATGGTAAGGAGCCATGCCTGGACCTGAGAAGTGGAAAACCTCACACCCATTGGGGGAACAAGGGAATTTACAATATTGGAATCCCTTCAGTAGGGCCTCCAAAATATGGATTGGTATTTCCAAGCTATCTATATGTGTATATGTAGAAGAAGGGTCATAACAAGAGTTACAAATCACTATCTTCCCATCAGCTCCCAAGGAGCTCCATTGGCTTCACAGACTTTTGCAGGAAGGACCTTTCTCTACACATTGTTGCTTCTGCTCATAAAAGAGGACACTTTGTAGAACTCAGCCCTTTCAAAAGTGTCGGTGGGGAAACACACACCCTTCGCTCTGCTGCCTTATTCACTTTTCCCTATAGGCTGAGGAGTAGATAAACTGATTGGTCCACATTACCGATGGGGGCTTACAAAGGCAAGGCAGTGTCCCCTGTCTCTTCCCCTTGGGCCACCTACACTTAGGTGGGCTCAAGTGACCTTTCTAGTCTCTAGTGAGCAAGGCTTGCCATGTCTCTGTTCTGGGTTGAAGACGTTTGACCTGAAACTTGCTGGGCACATCAGGTCTGCTCTACTCTGCCAGTTACCTTCCATTTAAAGATGAGGTAATGGAAAGCCTTGTTCTCTAACTTAGCATTAACAGTATGAAGGTGACCCTGACTGTGATTCCATCTGTCCCCTTTGGTGTAAGAGAGGACTGTGATCAATAACTAATGGTCCGGAATACTTATATTTCAGTTTGGGAGAAAGTGATAAATAATAACTGTGAGTCCATGGGGGCAGATTAGCTCCAGTCAGTGTATAAATCATAGTTTATGAGCTATTTTACAAAACCCTAAGATGTACTTATGGATTATCTTAAAACAAAATATCTCATTTGTACCTAAGTGGTGTGTACCATTTCGTAGAGTTCAATTTCTGACAGTTCTGCTCTGCTGGGGATTTTACTGTAATTGTCGAGATGGGAGCAGGTTAGGAATAGGGTTTGTGGCATGGGTTGGCTGTTACCAGGGCTGACACTGCTCCCATAGATGTCTGCACATCTTGTTCTTTTGTCCTTGATATCCCTCAGACCATCCTTTCCTTCTAGAAAGAAGCACATATGTGCCTCAAATAACTGATGTACAGTTAAATTGATCTGTATATTCCTAACTTGCCATCTCTATCACTATCTGCTTTTATATCTACCTAGGTGTACATATTGTTATCCACCATCTATTATACCTAAATTATCTATTTATCTGTCTAGATAACTGGCAACTTCCTGTAATTCAACTAAATATCTGTCCCTTCATCCATCCTGCAATCTGTTCAGATAAGGACCCATTCTCCTTAGGACCCACCTGCTCCTCGTAAAAGGGATTATGGAGGTGAGTGGTGAAGGCCTCCTGAGTTGAGCTCCAAGGCTACTCCACCTGCCCATCTTTCACCTACCCTGCCAAGCATGTGTCTGGCATTGAGGATGACAAGTGCTGGACCAGGAGTGCCCAGACAAGCAGGGAGGGGGTTCACAGGCTGGATGGCCCTGGGAAGAGGAAGCGAGGATGTGTGTGAAAGGAAGAGGGGTGGGTAGCACCGTCTCCAAACCTCAGTTCTGTTCCTGAGTGGTTTCCCCTCTGGATCTAGGTCCTTATCAGAGGCTATTTTTGCTTCCTTCTCTTCTGCTTTTGGCTCGTCCTGGGCGCAAGCAGCAGTCAGTCAAACGAACAAGAGCCACCATCTCTTCCCCCCTACCCCCCCCCCCCAGAATATTCCAGGTCTTCCTTTCCCCTGGTGACAAGTCAGGCTGCCCTGGGGCTCCCACCAGGTAAGCACTGGAAACACTGTGGTTGCATTTGGGGTGGGGATACCTCAGTTTTAAGGCCTGCTCCTATCCTTCTTGCTAGACGTGAGGTCAAAGTTCCCATTATGATTTTGAGTCAGAGGCAAAAGACTAGCCCAATGGATGCCAAATTGGCCAAAAGGCAAAGCTGGTTCAAAAGCTCCAAATTTAAGGAATACATTTCACTCAGCTTTACTAGCACAATGTTAAAAATTGTAGCCAAGTTTTATATATAGTCAGATGGAGACTTTTAAAAAATTTAGGTACTGTGACATTTCTAAATTTTTTCAATAGGCGTAAATTCAAAAAACGTCTTTAGGTGAGATGCTGGGTTAAATATAAGGCTGTTTATCATGAACTTAATGTACCTTTCAGGGCTGGAGTTGGCTATTTAACAGCAGTCATGTTTTCTTAAACAAAATAGAGACATATGGCTTGAAAAATGTATGCTTATTTGTGGGAAAAATGGAACAAACACTTGAAAGTGGGACTTTTCTGGAAAATCTGGGTCACAGAGTTGTGTATTTTTTTAGAGGATCCATGCGCCATCAGCAGAGCCCAAACTGTTTAATAAGACTTTAGCCTTTTTGTTCTGTGCTGGGCAATCTTGAGCACCTCAGTTGCTCTGGGCTCAGGTGCAACCAAGGGTGGTTTTGTTGCAGAGGCAAAAGGAATGGACATTCTTTACCAGCTACTGGAAATGTAAATCCAATGTAAGTTATTATGTTATCCGTGATATATCATTTTTAGTTGGTAGTGTTTTTGAATCAAATATCTGTAAATGCCAAGAGTAAAACAACTCTTCAACATATGTAGTTATTGCTGTACTCGTTAAGGCTGGGATTCATATTAATTCACTGACTCTTTCACCAGATTCTACGGAGAACCAAGTAAGTGCCAAGTATGCCATAGGGTTTGGGGGTATGGAAAACAAAGTGGTCCCTGACCTCAGGATGCACCCAACCAGGTACGTAGACAGGTATATCGACACGTCAGAACATGATAAGTGCTGTAACTGAAGGATGAGCTGGATTTGTGGCCATATGGACGATAAGCACATCAACGACTCTCACCTCCCAGTCTAGGTGGGATAAGAGGAGATGGAGGAGTTAAGCTAGGGAAACAAGAAGGAGAATGACATTCCTGACAGAGGAAACGGCATGTGTAAAATTGCCAAACATTTAGGGAACTTGGTTTGGTATTCCTGGGGCTCAGACACAAAGAAGAAGGAGCAGTGGGAAAAGAAGATGGAGATAAGAGCAGAAGCCAGAGTCAGAAATCCCTCAATGCCAAGGTGGGAGAACTGGACACAGTCTTGAAGACAACGGAGGGACAGTAGAGGGAGCTTTCTTATCCAACATTTTGTGTCTCCCAGCTTTATGCAAGGAACTCAGACTAAGTTCCTGGCCATGTTCAGGCCTGAGGCATGATCTTCTGTCCCAGACAGTTGTTGAAACTCCGGACTCTGTGCTTCGAGTCTCTCCATTCACTCATCACTGAGTATCTACTCTGTGCCTTGCATCACCCTGAGTAATGCTGACACAAGATTGAATAAGAAAAGTGAATTGATTAGTGTAGTATTCTGCTCTAACAGATAAAATCCAAAATTGTAGTGGCTTAATCCAAGGGTCAGAAACTACCACCCACAGTTACCAGATTGCTATCTGTTTTTGTAAAAAAAAAAAAAAAAAAAGAAGTTTTATTGGAATATAGTTGTGTCATTCATTTACGTGTCACCTATGGCTGCTTTCACACCAAGATGGCAGAGTTGAGTAGTTGCAATAGAGACCATACAGCTTTCAAAGCCTAAATATTTACTATCTGGCCCTTTATAGAAAAAGTTGCTGACCCTTGACTTAACATAGTAGAAGTTTATTTCTTTTTTATGTAAAGTCCAGTTGGAAGCAGAGAGTTCTGCTCCACAGAATTGAGGCTGATGGAGGCTCTGCCATCGTCAACACATGATTTCCAAGCTAACCCTAACACCAACATCTGGGAAGCTAAGAGGGCAGAGAGAGCGTGCAAAGGTTTTATGGGCCAGGCCTGGAAATGTCAAACAACACTTCTATCCACATTCCATTAGCCAGAACTCAGTCACATGGCCCCATCTAAACACAAGGGAGTCTAGGAAATGTTGGAGCTGGCTGGGAAGCAACCTTCTAGTCATAGCTCTACTGAAGGGGAATCAGGGTGTTTGGTGGAAAGCCATCTGTCTCCCACAATATGCCCCCGGCTTAGAAAGCTGGTGTTTGCAGTAGGATCACCACATGTGCACAAATAACCAGAGTGTAATCTTTTTTTTTTTTTTTGCCATACGCGGGTCTCTCACTGCCGTGGCCTCTCCCTTTGTGGAGCACAGGCTCTGGACGCGCAGGCTCGGCGGCCATGGCTCATGGGCCCAGCCACTCCACGGCATGTGGGATCCTCCCAGACTGGGGCACGAACCAGCGTCCCCTGCATCGGCAGGCGGACTCTCAACCACTGCGCCACCAGGGAAACCCCCAGAGTGTAGTCTTTTAAGAGGCTTAAACCTTGATGACTTTATCAGTATCCCAGTAATGATGGAGCTTAACAGGATACATCACAATAAAATAGGTGACAATAGTACAAAGACTAGGCATAGTCCCTCTTCTTTTACTGTCTAATAGAGTGGAAACATCAAATGTACACCTAATGAAAATAAATGTAAATATTTATTAAGCATCTGTCGTATGCTGTACTAGACCTTTTGAATACACGATCTCTTTAAACATGTGCCGTGGCCAGAGGAAACCAAGACCAGGTGCGTCTGCACTGGCCCTGTGAGTGCTCTCCCACCTCTGTCTCTCCTCCCTCCTGCTCATTTTAATTCTGGGGGAGTAGAGGCAGCCTTGTAAGAGGGAAAGGAGAAGTCCTGGAGGGGGAAAGAGAGAGAAGAGGACCACGCTCCCTCCTCTGATAAATGCTTCCAGGATAAAGCCAACACCCAAGCTGGAGAGGGAAGAAGCTCTCACTAAGAAGAGATTACAGAATTGTTATTACCATATTGGACTGGACCAATAATCACTAACATGAGACTATTCTTGTGACCGAAGGGGAACAGAGGGCTTTTATCATCTAAGAGGAATTTCATCCAGAGGCAGGGCAGAGCATTGGAATAGGGAATGGGGTGAGGGAACAACAAAGGTGTTTTTCTGATTTCATCCTGCTCGTTCACCTTGCCAATAACATTTACAAATACTGGGACCCATGGAGTCAGCTTAAGCAAAAAATGACTTTATTAAAAGGTTATTAGGGAGCTCCTAGAACCTTGGAAGGCTGGAGAACCGGGCTAGAGACGAAAGCTCCAGGTACGTTGCCCACACCAAAACACAACACTGGCTTGACTGTTGTCACCACGGAACCCAAATGTTCCAGGTTGCTCTGACCTGAATACCAGGGACTTGACATCACTGCAGTTGCCACCGATGCCACATCAGTGCTGTGCCTCTGTCAGGAACCCAACCTTGAGACCACCACAGCCTCCGAAAGCCAGCTGGCTCTGAAGCCACAGTTGCAGCAGAATGAGGAACTTATTTCATTTCCTTCTGAATCAGTCTTAGGTGAGGCCCTCTGATTGGTGGCACCAGTGCCTGTGTCTTACTGCAGAGAAGGTGGGAAGAGTCCTTTTTGGCTAGAGAGATTATGGATGGGGAATCGTTAGTCAAAATTCTTCAAATATTAAAACTGTCTTCAAAAGGTGCCAGGCAGCCATAAGACATTCTATGTCCAAGTTCAACACAAGTTTAAAAAATACGTGTATAATCTAGGAAATGTTGGAGATGGTTTTCATAATACAAAGATGGTGGCTCTAAACTCAACAAGAAGTGACCTTGGGCGAGTCATTGAACTTCTTTGTGCTTAATTCTTTTAATCTATCAAATAAGAGACTGGGCTAAGTAATTCTAAGCTACTGTCCACAGAAAGAAACAGAGATGTATTTGCAAAACCACTTTCAAGTCAATCAGAACCTGAGGACAAGTTTTGAGCTTGACAAGGGGCCATGGGGGCAGATGCGGAAAGGGGGACAACTTCTATTAAAGAGCAGTCTAGTCTCAGACTATCCCCCAGGACACTCACTGAATTCTGACTTGCACTTTGGGGCGGCACTTGGTTCGCCCCGGGCGCACCTCTGCTGCACTGCCTCTTCCATTCACCGCTGGTGAAGATAGATAATGGTGGCTGATAACTGAAAACAGGAGCAAACTGAGGCTTGTGGGCTTGGTCTGCTCCTGACCCAGCCCTGCCCCACCTTCCAGTTTCCCTCACCCTCTCCCACTCCCCAGAAGACCTTTGTTCCTTCAGGTAATTTTAGCTGTTGCGTGCTCGAAACTCAGACTTATATGACATGGTCACCTTCGAAGATTATCTTCAAGTCCCACAGCAGAATTCTTCAGAAGTGGGGGCGTGTTTCCATAAATGCCAGCGATATCCCAGAAAAGCAGAGGTTTTGTTTTTGTTTGTTTTTTAAAATAAAATCATCCTGCACTTTTCCTGTCTCTAGCGCAGTTCCCTTGGTGACACCCAAGGGTCTCTGAGTCTCTGGACAGGAGGGAGCAAGCCCATCTTTCCTAGATCGATATAGCAAATGAGTTTCTAAAATGAGGTCCTCATCTCTCGTGTACCTTCAATTTCAAACTTTAACTATGGATCTAGAGAAGAAAGTGCAATCGTTGTATGATGACAAGACACAAATGACTAAGACTATGGTTAGGAGGATATTTAACGTTCTGATTAAGGATAAAATGTCAAATTAATTTCTCCCATCAAATCAGTTATCTACCCGTTGTGGAAAGCAGCAGAAAAGTAATGACAGGATATATAGAAGCCTCTTAGGAAGGTGGAAGTCTATTTAAAAATGAGTGAATTTTAATAACTTACTGGCAAGTGAGGAACTTAGAATTCTAAGTACATGGAGATGAATTTAGCAAGCTGTTTTCCTCGATGGAAATAACTGTAGTTATTTATGTTCAAAATGCTTTGAAGGGGTGGAAATGCAGCAATACCATCTAACATCATGTCCAGTGGAAAGTCGTGGGAACTGGAAATCCAATGCTATATAATTAATTGGGCTCAAATTGTTTCTACTTTTTCTGGGCTTCAAATGAGAGGATCTTCGATAAGAAAGGGGAGCTTAGTGGATTTGGGATTTGCAAAGAATGAACAAACGTATGTGTTAGGAGCATCCGTAAATGCAAGGTAAATAGGACCATTAGGGGCTGGTACCCCCTCTGAAGTCATACTTTTCTTTGAAAGAATTTATCAGATAACTCTAACAAATGGAAAGAGATATGTCATTGCCAACGTCCTCAAGAAGATCACTACAACAAATATAGTTCCTGGTTTCATAACCTCCTGTCTGATCATAGAGGAAGGGCCAGATCTGAAGCCTAGACATAGAAAAGACCTGTAATTACTAAAGGCATTTGTCAAACAACTCTGGTAGAGAGATAAAATAAGGAAAATAGGTCCCTCCAGATTCATAAAAATGGCCTCTGTGCTCCCAAAGACTTCTATTACTCAGCTCCTAATGGCCAGGGCCACTGACATGCCATCTACAGTCTTAGCCCAACCCTTGTTTCTTTTTCTTTTCTTTTTTTTTTTTTTTTTTTTTGCGGTGCACGGGCCTCTCCCTGTTGTGGCCTCTCCCGTTGCGGAGCACAGGCTCCGGACGCGCAGGCTCAGCGGCCATGGCTCACAGGCCCAACCGCTCCGCGGCATGTGGGATCTTCCCGGACCGGGGCACGAACCCGTGTCCCCTGCATCGGCAGGCGGACTCTCAACCACTGCGCCACCAGGGAAGCCCCCCAACCCTTGTTTCTATATCAGTTGCCACCGAGGCAAGTACAGCATTAGTGATCTCAGTCCGAACTCATCCTCCTCGGCCCAGCCTTGACCACTCCCTTTTACTTCCCACATCTCTATCCCTGTCAGTCCACATGAACATGGGTCCAGCCCTCCCACCACCCTCCTTCCTTTCAGGCTGGCACAACCTGTCAGCCAGGGCCTCTGTTGGTTCCCAGGCCTAGACTCCAAACAATCACTGGTCCAGGATCTAGGTCAGGGCTCACGCTAAACCCCAGACAGGTAGAGATCCTGCTGCCTGTGGATGGATATCTTAAGTCACAATATCTGCCCCAGGGGATCCCTGGTCCTCAAACAACCAGAAGAATCTCCCTCTCCCTTTCCCCAGCTGCTGTTGTGAGCCATGTTGTAACTCACGCCGTTTGCGGTGTTCTTTGTACACTTGACTTCACACTCTGAGCTGAACTTCCGGAGCCCTCTTTGGCAGGGGCGGGGGCTCCTCATATCAAGAACTTACCGCTGTTGTCTTTTAATTGCTTCTGACTTATTCTGCAGATTATATGAAAAAATTCCTCAGTCTGTAGAGAAGTGAGATCTGTGACAGATTCCACCTGCTCTGTGTTTAGCTGCAGTTGCTACCACCTTCACCAAAGGAGGAACCCATAAATCCTTGGCTCTGTTTGAAAATGGACAAAATGGTCCAGCTGCCATGTCATCCCTGATTCAGCCAAACAGGTGTCAACTGTTCTTCATTAAAACAAGGCCTCCTTTTTTGACAATTGTCATTGTTCGTGGTTTCTTTACATTAAAAAAAAACAGCAACTGTTCACCCCCTCCTTATCCATAATTACAATATTCAGAATTGAGAAGGAGTGAAAAAAGTAAGGAAATAATTCAAGAGAAGTTGTTAAATTTGGAGATCTGATTTCCAAATAAAAGGGGTTTCCAAAGGTGAAAAAAAAAACAAAAGGATAAAATCAATACTCAGAGAAAACATTATATTTGAAAAAAAATTACAGCAAGTACGTCCAAAGCTCCAGGCAAAATCAATAACAAAAGCAACACCATGACATAGTTTCATAAAAAATTAAAACTATAAGGGAAAAAAAGAGAATTCTGCAAGTTTCCAAGTAGAAAAAGTAGGTCATTTTCAAAGAGCGAAATATCAGACTAGCTTTGGCTTTTTCCACTGCAAGGAGAAATGCCTAATGACATGGTGATGACATCTTCTGTGGAAGGGATAAGCTGCAACTCTAGAATAATGGGCCACATCAAGCCACTTGTATAGGGAGGCAACAGAGAGACATTCTCAGATCGGCCCAATTTCAAAAGAAATGTGGCAGCCAGGGGCCTCGTTTGAAAAGTGCTCAAAGCCACAATGTACACTATGCAAGGCTAAAATTAGTGGTAGAAATTTTGAATGGCTAATGGCTAAAAAATGAACCCGTGATAATTATTGATAGCAACTATTGTTAAAGAAGTAAGGATAACTCTGGAAGGGTTATTTATGACACCAGCTTAATTATTTGAAGAAAAGTAAGACACAGAAAGCATAAAAGAAACATGAAAGAGAAAACAGTGAGAAATATCATATTTAATTATGAATGGGAAATTAGCGTAGGGAACAAGAAGCACAGACAAAAAGAATAGTAGCCTTTTTCTTCCATGAAGGGGAGTGGAACAGGCTTTTGATTTGGGAAAGAGATCATTAGAATGCTTACAGAACGGTTTACGATATTCATGTATGTCTTTAAAATAGGGCTTTTTTTGTCTTCCAAAACTTTTTCAAAAATAAAGGGGGTAATATAGTTCATATAAGCAAAGAGACAGATCCTAAACATTGAAAGAATGAAAACCAAATGTACCAAATACCAGATTTAATATAAATCATCTAAACCTACCGTTAAAAGCCAGTTTCTGCCTAAATCAAGCAAGATTAATACTCCAAAACGTTAAAGTTAGAAAGTTGGTCCAAGATAGGTCATTTAAAAACAGTAAAAACAAATTAAAACAGAAAAAAGAAATTAAAATTGATAAAAATTAATATCAGATAATAGAGTTGGAAACAAAATTGATTAAGCATAGTATAAAGTTTCAATAATAAAAACACCAATATTCAATAAATGGTATGATGAAACAATAAACAGTAGGAATATAAGATATTTTCCATTGCTATATTTTCTTTCATCTTACAGAGAGCTGAACCAAGCCCAATAAAAGACTATTTTTCACTCTCACTGATCTATCATAGACCTTTTTTGTGATTCTATGGACAGAAGATGTATATTCTTGGCTATTAATATTTCTGCAAACTTGTATGCTAACTTAATACTATTGTGGGATCAAGAGGCAGACATACATAAAACCTACAACTGGGTAACACTGACCAGAGAGGGTTAATCTTGATATAAATTATTAAAACATCATTGGATAATGTTCACTAGGCCTTTGGTGAACTTTTGAGCATTTCCACGAACTCTGGTTCATTTAGTGTAATGGTGAATGTGAATATTAAGGCTGGAAATAGATCTTTCTTAGGCATCATTATACAGGTAGTAATTTTCTCATTTGGATTAATATTAAGGTAACTGGAAAAACAATATCACTCATTTATAGCTTTTTTTTTTGTACAAGAGAATAATATATCCTCAAAGGAGCCACCCCCTTCCATCTACAGAGATTACCAGAGAATAGGGATTCTGTGAAAGAGTTTGACCCTGCACCTCAAATAAAGAAAAGCTCTAATGTGGAAAGGTACGTGCCCTGAAACCCTTCATTTGTCAAGCCCTGGAGCAAGTGCTGAAAGAAGGTGTGTGAGCAAAGGGGACTGTCCGGGGCTCTGTATATCAAAAGGCCAGGTCTCACCTGGGGAGGCTGAGGAGCTGATGCTGCCTCGAGGAAACTGTTTCTGCCTATGAATATTAATTTAGGCTCTAAAGTCTCTGAGAATTAATGCCTGTCCCGGGGAGGTGTGTGTGTGTGTGTGTGTGTGTGTGTGTGTGTGTGTGTGTGTGTGTGTGATCAGTAGTTGTCTACCAGATGATTAGGATTAATAAGAAGACATATAGGCCTCACAATGGCAGGAGCCCGCAGGAGGGCAGGACTTGGAGGCAAATTTCCACCAGACTTCCTGCTGAAGTGCTTATGATTAGTTTAGGCAAAATAACCCAGCCTTTGGAAAGTAGACTGTGGAGTTATTACTGTGCTTCACTGATACAGGCAGAAAGGGAATTAGACCCTAGAGAAGGCAAATCCATTTATTGATGCTAAAATTAGTGAGCAACAGTTTGAAGAGAAACAGGAAATTTGATGGTCTCAAAGTGTCTCTGCACAAGATATTTATGAATTACAAAGGGAGAAATAGTCTCCACAACTGTGGAGAAATCAGGCAGGCATCACCTTAGCCACGTGATCCAGGTCAACATCACCAGTAACAAGACATATTGACATCATGTACCCCCTGCTAGGATGCCCTGGGGAGGGCACAACGTCACCTCTGTGGGATACTAGCTAAAATGCACAACCTCAATCTAATCGTGAGAAAACATCCGGCAAACCTGACAGGCATTCTACAAAATCACTGAACAGAGCTCTTCAAAATTATCAAGGTCATGAAAGACCAAGAAAGACTGAGGAATTATTACAAATTGGAGGACACTAAACAGACAGATCAATTAAATGCAGTATGGGATCCTGGGCCAGGAAAAACTAGTGAAATTTGAATAAACTGTGGCGTTTAGTTAATAGCATTGCCTCAGTGTCAATTTCTTGGTCTTGATCATCATACCATGATTATGCAAGAAGACAACAGGGAAAGCTAGGTGGAAGGCATATGTAAACTTTGTGAGTACTAGTTTTGCAATTTTTCTGAAAATTTAAAATAATTTCAAAATAAAAAGCTAAAAGAAATCTAAAGAAATAAACTTTGCTTCTAATTGGCTTTTAAAAACAATACTAATAAGTGGGAAGAACAAGAAATTCAAAGATGTCTAAAAATATTTTTCTACTTCTTATACTTTAAATATGTAGTCGCTTTCAGTTAGTGAATAGTCTCATTTTCCAGGTATTGACAAGTTTAGACCAGTTTCACATCAAAGCTGTAACCTCCTGCAATTTAAACCTTTTCCACAATCCCTGGATCAGTCCTGACTCAGGCTCAGAAACCTGAAGCCCGGAAAGGGGGTCCTGGTTGGCTTTTCATTCTTTCACCTTGTTCTTTTCCCTCCATTTCTCCCTGACCCTGTGAGCTCCAGTTCCCCTAGGGTTGACGCTGGGAGAGGAGACACGCAGAGGGTGGAAAAGGTCTTTGATGACTGGGACAGTTGTAATCTGGCTTTGGTACCCTCTGTGTGTGACCAGTGCCCAAATGCTTGTCTCTTATGGGATGATTCTGGGGTTCATTGGAGACCTTAACCTGAGCATTCCTGACCCCACCGACACTCTCCTGCTGACAGTTGTGGCTCTCACACTCAGCCCTTGGCACCCTGCCTCCATCCCCACCCCGGCGCCTCCAGCCTGTTCTTGGTGGGATCCTTTTCAATTCCAGCTCCCTTCCACAGGGCCCACAGCAGGTCACAGGAAACACACACCTTTCCCCAGCGTCGGGGAGGGTGCCGCTGTTCCCATGGCAGCCTCTTCTCGCCTTGCCCACGGAGGCAGCTTTGCCACAGACTGTGGCTTTCAGAAGCTTTCCCCAGCAGTGACTCAGGTACTAAACCCTACATCCCCCAAATTCCACGGGATTCGTGACAAGGTCTCTGAGTTGCTCTTATGAACCCTCCCCAGCGACTTGCCTTAAACTAAGAGGGAAACAAACTCGGGAAAGGAGAAACAGCACGCTGCTCTGACAACTCTCCAGTTTCTCACTCTCTAAAGAAACCGTCTCTTCTAACATGTGTTCTGCCTCTCGATGAATTCCTGGCCTTCTCTTATATGACCCTGAGGCAGAGATGAGGCTAAAGGTGGAAAGAAAACAGGTATTACCATCTCTTCCCAGCTCCTGAATAGTAGTTCGTGACTTAGTTTGGTCTTTGGGGCCTTTGCTGAAAATCTAAGACAACAGGAAATGTCACATCTAATATCCTATTATTCCATCAAAATTAAAAACGTACGTTTCCTAGGGAACCCTCCTACTCTGTTGGGCGGAATGTAAATTGATGCAGCCCCTATGGAAAACAGTACGGAGATTCCTTAAAAAACTAAACATAGAGCTACCATATGATCTAGTAATCCCACTGCTGGGCATATATCTGGAAAAGACAAAAACTCTCATTTGAAAAGATACATGCACCCCAATGTTCATAGCAGCAGTATTTACAATAGCCAAGACATGGAAGCTACCTAAGTGTCCATCAACAGGCAATTGGTTTAAGACGTGGTGTGTGTGTGTGTGTGTGTGTGTGTGTGTGTGTGTGTATATACACACAGTGGACTATTACTCAGCCATAAAAAAGAATGAAATATTGCCATTTGCAGCATCATGGATGGACCTACAGAATATCATACTAAGTAAGCCAGACAAAGACAAATATTAGAGCTTCCCTGGTGGCGCAGTGGTTGAGAATCTGCCTGTCGATGCAGGGCACACGGGTTCAAGCCCTGGTCTGGGAGGATCCCACATGCCGCGGAGCAACTAGGCCCGTGAGCCACAACTACTGAGCCTGCGCGTCTGGAGCCTGTGCTCCGCTACAAGAGAGGCCTCGATAGTGAGAGGCCCACACATCGTGATGAAGAGTGGCCCCCGTTTGCCACAACTAGAGAAAGCCCTCACACAGAAACGAAGACCCAACACAGTCAAAAAAAAAAGAAAGAAAGAAAGACAAATATTATATGATATCACTTATGGTTACCAAAGGAGAAAGGGAAGGGAAGGGAGAGAGGGATAAATAAGGAGTATGGGATTAACAGATACAAACTACTCTACATAAAATAAATAAGCAAGGGTTTACTATATAGCACAGGGAACTATTTTCAATATCTTGTAATAACCTGTAATGGAAAATAATCCTATCTATCTATCTATCTATATCTATATCTGAATCAGTTTCCTGTATACCTGAAACTAACACTATATTGTAAATCAACTATGATCCAAATAAATAAAAGAATAAATAAATTTTACAAACCTCACATTTCCTCCTACACAGCAATTCTACTTCTATGCATTTACCTCATATGTACATGTTTAGAGAGATGTCTATACAAAGATATTCATTGTAGCTCTACTTGTAAAAGCAAGAGTTTGGAAATAATGTGAGCGCCTATTGATAAAGGATGCATTACAGTGCATCCACTCAATAGAATACTATTTAGGCTTTGAAAAGTAAGAGGCAGCTTCCAGTTACAGATACAGCATCATCTCCCAAGATGTATTTTTAAGTGGGAAAAGCAAGACACTAGCATGCAAAATTTGGTGCAATAAACAGCCCATGTGTATGAGCGTCTGTTAGCAAGTGCACAGAATATTGTTGGAAAGATAAATAAAGAATTTGATAACAGAGTCTGTCACCGAGAGGGGAAACTAGGGAGTAGGTGGGAAGGTGATTTAGTTTTCACCGTTCATTGTTTGTATGTTTTGAATTTTTTACCATGTACATCTACTGGCCTTCCAATTTATACGAATCAGTAACTTCCCTCCTGTCCCTTGTAGGGTCCTAAACTCGATTTAGGAGCAGAGCTTCTGGCTTGTGATCCCTGTCTGTTTTCCTGCCCTCTTTTTTGTTTTCTAATGGCCTAGTATTTGTATTTAACCTACATACCTCCTCCTGTGTACTTTATTTTTATTTATTATTTTTTAGGCTGCACTGTTCAGCATGTGGGATCTGAGTTCCCTGACCAGGGATCGAACCCATGCCCCCTGCATTGGGAGCATGGAGTCTTAGCCACTGGACCACCAGGGAAATCCTTCCTTCCCTCTTGACCTGGGTCAAGATATGTAGAAAGCAGCCCCAAACTCCACTTCTCCTTTCTGCCTAAAAGCCAAGGTTCTAGGACAATTATAATCACCCCAGCTCGTGGGTTCTACTGGTGCCTTCTATAGTCCTTTAGAGCCGTGCATCCCTAAATCCCCCACCCACACACACACCATACCTATCACTCCAGAAGTTAAAGAGAAGGATAGAAAGTAGAGAAGGTCCTTATAATCCCTCACTCCAAGGATTTCCCACCCTCCTCTCTCTAGGCTTGGGTCACTGTCCACTGGTGACTTTACTGTAGGTTCTTGCTGCCAGAACAATCCTCTCCTCTTCTCCCCAGGAAGGAACCTGGAGGACGGAGGAACAGAGTACAAAGCCAACCCTTGGCTCTAGTCCTGGCTCTGCCTTGAGTGAGCTGTGAGACCTCATTAGTAGTAGGAATAATAACACATTGTCACGGAAACCCACCACAGGCCAGCCAGCATGCCAGGCATCTTATACACTGTACTCATCAAATCCTCACAGTGACCCCATGAAATAGGTGCCGTTATTGATTCTGTTTTATAGATAAGTTGACGACCTTGCCCAAGGTCACACGGCAGAGCTAGGGCTCTATTGCCTGCCGAGCATCTGGAACTGTTTACTTAAGCTCTCCTGTACTTTCATCCCTCATTTGTATGATGCAGGAAGACGAAACAAGGCTTTCATGGTCTCTCCCAGCTCCGATGATGCCAAGACTTTCATACTGTGACTCCCTAGAACCTGGGCCTTGTCTCCCTTCTCTGTCTCCAGGGACCTCCCCTATATTAGACCAGGCACTTTCCTGCTCAGCCCAGAAACCCTAAGGGCTCATCCTGACCTCACGCCTCTGACACTTCCCTCTGTGTTTCTAACTCTGTCAGCCCAGAACCCCAACTCAGCCTCTTTGTTAAGTGTGTCTTGGTAAGTTTTTCAAGTGTCTTGGTAAGTTTTTCAAGTGTCTTGGTAAAATTTTCTCCCCTTTCCCACAAGGTCTGCAGCAGAACACCACACCCTCCTCAAGTCCACCTGCCTCACCGCAAGGCGCCCACACTTCCTGTGTGTGCCCCAGCTTTATGGGGGTATTTGAGGTGATCTCCTGTGAAGCGCTTCAAATTCCTCCTCCCCTGACCTTCTCTGTGAATTTCTTTGATTCCCAAGGAGAATTAGGGGGCTCTTCCTCTCTGACACTTGGCACCTTTACCTTAGGTAAGGAGGAACCTAGAGATCATTGCTTACATCACAGTGAATTCCAACTGCTTGTCTTTGTCTTCATCAGATTATGAGATAATTGAAGACAGAGACAAGGTCGTGTTTATCATTTTATCATCAGCAAATTAGCACTGAGCCCGACACACAGCACGGCCTCAATAGATGCAGCGAGGTTTTAAGTAGCGTAAAAGCTCAGTAATACGTGTGTTTTAAAAGGACTGTTCTGGCACCAACATGGAGGGTCAAATGACAGAAGTGAGATGAGACGAAAAGAGAAGTGTTAAAAGGCAGTGAAGATGAGGAAGAGGAAGAAAGGATGGATAAAAGAGATTGGTAAGATTGACAATTCTTGGACCTACTGTGACATTGAGGGTGAGAGAGGTGGAGCTATCTATATTGACATTGTGATCCCTGGTTTGGGCATTGGTGGATGTCATTGTCATTGACTGAAATAAGAGAAAGTAAATTTACCAAAAAATATCAAATTTGGTTTTAGTCAGGTTGATTTTGAAGTAAACTTTTCGTAAGAAAATTAGCTATTTGGATTTAAAACGTAGAAGAGAGGTTTGGGTGAATGAGATATTTGAAAGGCACCAGTATCTGCAAAAATAATATCAGTAAGAAATTCAAGCCAGAAGAAAACAAAATTATGAAGAAATGAGAGATGTCAGTATTTGATGAAAAAAAAAAAAGTAGATCCTCAGGAAGAAGAGTTTTCTGTGTTTATTGGATGTTCCTCCATTTCTACGAGGCAGTGGCATAAACCATCTAAAAACTACTGGAAACTATGCCTTCCATGTGAAAAATTTTTTCAGGGACCCCTGGTGTCATTCCCTTAGCTGGACAGTAACCCGGGGCTCCAGTGAACAAGGCACTTGTTACCAGAGACCCAAAGACTCCCTCACGAAAGGAAGGAAGCCAGATTCTGATAGGAAACTAGAATCATGTCTATAAATGCGAAGAAGAAGAAAGGATATTTTAAATAAATCCTGGCAGACAGTGAGCTTGCTTTGCAATTATAACACAATACAGCAGCCAGTGAGTTGTCCCAGACACTTTGTGTGCGCTGGACGGCTGCAAGCTTTATCTTCGCAAGTAACTTAAATTCCAGTCTTAGTGAGTCTGTCTAAAATCAGGTCCATCTTCAGAAGTTGCTGGGATGGATGTTTTCATCAAGGAGTGTTATCTTGGTTCTGGCGTGAGAAACGCTCGGTGAGGATTTGCCTTTGGCCAAATAGACCAGTGAAGAAAATATCCATGACATTTTCTTGTGTGTGCAGGCCAGACCCCTGGATTTCCAGAATCTGAAAATCAGGGAGTAGAATTGCTGTGGAAAGCCACAATGCACACAATTTTTTCCATTTCTATACCAGTAGTTATTTATCTCTTCATCCTGAACAAACAGAAGTCATCAGTCAAGAGGAAATGATACAAATGAACTTATTTACAAAACAGAAATAGACTCACGGACATAGAAATCAAATTTATGGTCACCAAATGGGATAGAGGGGGGCGGGGGAGATAAATTAGGGGTTTGGGATTAACATATACACACTACTGTATATAAAATAGGTAAGCAACAAGGACCTATTTTATAGCACAGGGAACTATATTCAATGTCTTGTAGTAACCTATAATGGAAAAGGATCTGAAAAAGAATATACATACATATATACACGTATATATGTATGTATAACTGAATCACTTGATGTACACTTGAAACTAACACAACATCGTAAATTAGCTATACTTCAATAAAGAAAAAAAAAGAGGGAAGGATTCTGACTAGCGAAGAAAACTGATAAAACTACAGAATTTTGAAGAGCAAAAAATGATGAGGTTATGGACTCTCTCTGTCCTGAATCATGGATGAACTGCGAAAAGTCAAATCACCTCTTGGCATTGTTTGTAAAAAGATGGGGACAGAGCCTCATTAAGGAGAATGTATTTAGAAACTTAACCAACATGCATGACCTTAATTTTATTACTGTAATGTTAGTAGACTAAGGAGAAAAACTTGGAAAAAGGAGAATCTGATGCATCAACAGATGATGATTTTGGTGGAAAGCAAAACGTGACAACAAACAGATATTGTTAAATTATTGTGAGAAGAAATTTCAGAAGCAGATCATTCCACTAGTGTTTCAGAACAGAGTAAACAACAATGCCTGGGAAGAAATGGCAAATATTGTGCTATAGACAAATGCTGAAATTGTTCTGTAAACACAGAGTGTTTTATGGTGCATCGGCGTAATTTTGCCAGAAAAAGGGTGGAGGAGAAAACCAAATATATTGTTTTGCAACTCATTTACATAGGTATTTAGTTATATGGATACTATAAGTTACTAAACCTTTCTCACATTGTTAAATTTCCAGGTTGCTTCTATATTTTGCTATTGCAACAATGCTACAGTGAACATCCTTGTATCTTTTGAGTTACTGTAGGATGAGTTCTGAGAGACTGCTGAATCATATGTTAGTCCTATAAATTCTGACACAAAATAATTGAGTAATGTTTGCTTTAAATCCTTTAGCTAAGGATTTTTGCATTTGTTATGCTTTGTTTATGCAAGAACTATGCTATTCAAATGGTTTTATTTCACTCCCACACTCTGGTTTTGATTAATAAAGAATTATATGAGCTTTCTAATGGTATGCTCAGAAATATATAAAATGCAAATTTTGATTTCATTTTTCTTTAAGAAGTGTTTAAAACACAAGGCTATTAAGATAATGATGGAGATATGACCTGTCGTTTGGGATTATTTTTAGTCTGTTGTGTTTTGTGTTTAAATGGGGAAGAGAGGAATAACATCTTTGGGTACAGATGCATTAATCAAATCATTCTCCAATAAAGAGTTATAATAAACTTTAATGCTTTTGAATTGAGGATCTCAAACATTTTTCTCTAACTTTAATTTGCCAAAGCTGTACACAGGTGATTTAAAAATAAATGAATAAATTCAAAGGAGATATGGGCATTTAGTATATAAACAATAGTTAACACCATACAAACATTGTTGACTGTCCTCATCAATAATAATGAAATTACTTTCAGAAAAGTATATTATCCTATAGTAAAATTGAAAAATACCTCGATTGGTATGCACGAAAAGATGACTTTTCTAACAGTTCCCTTGAAAGGAGATTCTGAAGAAATCACATAAGCTGGGAGGCATGTGAATGTTAAAAATATTGCCTAAATTCATCTGTCCTTGTATAGTAAATGCATATGTGAAATCGAGTTATTTCACACATAAATTTCAATAAGTAAAATAGAGGGACTACATTTTTAAATGGAAGAAATCACATGGTAAAAGTTTGTTTTAAAATAGTCAAAACTCCCTGTGTCAAAAATCATAAATAATAAAATAGTCTCATATTGGTGTAGGAACTGAAAAGTAGAACTACCAGAGCAGAGAGTCAAGAAACAGATTCAAGTGTATATGGGGATCTAATAAATGATTAAGGTGGCATTTTAGATCAGTGAGGAAAGAATGGATTCTTTGTTTGGGGAAACTGACTACTGAATGGGAAATCAATGAAGTTAGACCCTTGCCTGACATCATATATACAAATATGTCCAAAAGGATTAAATATTTAAATGAGAAAAATGAAATGATTGAATTGCTGGGTCAAAATATAGGAAAATGTTTTTATAATCTCAAAATGGGCAAGGAATTTCTAAGTATAACTTGAACCCCCCAAACTACAAAAATCTATAGATGTGATTATAATAAAATTAAACACTTCTGCACAGGAGAAAATAAACAGGCAAAGTAAAAATACAGATGACCAACGTGTAACACATATAAGTTTCTGCTGCTATTACAGTCTAGGGAACTCAGCCTCCTTCGTCCTCACAGCAAGTTAAAAGGAGACATGCAAGCTCATTCCAGTTTCCATGCACACATGATTACAGGGTGTGTGCTAGATGCCGGCCATGGTCCAAGGCACTGGTGATACACACCAGTGTATGAACTTTATGGTGAGGGCGGTAAGGTACCACTGAAGTGTTTTAAAGGGTTCAGGGAGGTTCATGCTCAGATTTGAATTTTAGAACAATTGTGCTGGAGAACCAGTTGGGAGGGTATTTGGGTAGGCAGATTTCAAGGTAAGAAAACCAACTGGGAGGCTGGCGTGGCAGTCACCCAGGTGGAGATGCTGCTGGCTTGTATGGGGGCTAAGAATGGTATGTGAGATATGAGAGAAAAATGGTGAGTGAGCTATTTAGATGGTAAACTAGGCAAGATTTTGTGGATTGCATATAGACGTTGAAGTAGATACAGGAATAAAATATGATGCAAAAGTTTTTGGCTTGAGTAACTGAGAGAAAATGGTGCCAATTTACTAAGATAAGGAAGCCAGTGGAGGAGAAGGGTGTAGATGAAAGACAATGAGTTCAGTTGTTGGTATGTTGCGGTTTTGGTAATGTGGGACGTCCAAGTAGAGATGTCCAGAGCAGAGCTTAGTAGAGAAATCTGAGCTGAAGTGTTATGTATCCCAAGTGTCTCAGGTTTCAGCATCCAGGGACAATAGATTTAGTCCCATTATTATTATTTCCCAAGTTTTGTGGGTTCAGATCTACCACTTTTTTTTTTTTTTTTTTTTTGCGGTACGCGGGCCTCTCACTCTTGTGGCCTCTCCCGTTGCGGAGCACAGGCTCCGGACGCGCAGGCTCAGCAGCCATGGCTCACAGGCCTAGCTGCTCCGTGGAATGTGGGATCTTCCCGGACCGGGGCACGAACCCGTGTCCCCTGCATCGGCAGGCGGACTCTCAACCACTGCGCCACCAGGGAAGCCCCAGATCTACCACTTTTATGACTATAGGAATTCTAGTCTCCTGTACAAGCTCTCTCTCCAAGGAGTTCCCATGGGATGCATATAAGTGTCCAGGAATTTAAG
The DNA here is from genome assembly GCF_964374135.1 of Grampus griseus. Classification (NCBI taxonomy): domain Eukaryota; kingdom Metazoa; phylum Chordata; class Mammalia; order Artiodactyla; family Delphinidae; genus Grampus; species Grampus griseus. The sequence goes on along the minus strand of NC_139018.1, from coordinate 73,899,310 downwards.
CCATCCTTGCTTTCCAGAATTTAACCCATCCTTGCTTTCCAGGATTAGAACTTCCCATCACCCCTGCCCCACTTATGTTTGGTTGAGCCCAGAATTCACGATGCACAAGGCTGGAGAAACTAGTAACACCAAAGGCCAGGCTACACCACAAGTCACACTCAGGCTCTGATGAAGTATTAGAATGAATCTATTTCATAGTGTCCACAGCCCCTCTCTCCTATGGCACATACACTCTGGGGAGGTGATCAGGTCCCAGCGAGCCCAGACCTAGCAATGCCCTCTTATCTGAGGCATCAATACTGATCCTAGTTCTTTTTGCCTAACTTTGTCCAGTACAGTGAACTCTCTTCTATGTTTCTTGATGTCTATTCCTGCAACTTTTCTCCTTTGAGGTCCCCCCAGCCATCAGACATTTTTCTGTATATCTGAATCTCAGGGGCCCTTCAGCCCTTATGGAAATAAATGGCTACATATAGACAGGGGAGAAGCATCATTCAGTCTTCCTCACCTGCAACATCTGAGCTCCACTTGTTGCCGGGACAGGATTCTATCATATATTCAGTACGACACTGCATTTGCCTAAGCCCAAGCCCTGCTTAAAAACTTAGGAACTCTGAAAGTATCATTCAAGACCCTCCGCATTCTGGCAGGGGTCTTTCTTTACAAACTTCCATCCATTTCACACCACCTGTTGTCCATTGACACCAAATCACATCCCCTTCCCTAATGTGTCTCACACTCTGCAGACGTGTCTTGGGTCGTGGACAGCATCATTCTCCCACATCCATTCCTCTGAGTCCCATCTGCCTCCCAGGGACCATCTGAAACGCTACAGCAGACAGCCATCTATGGAATCCAACTCTGTCATTCCTTAGGCCTATAGCAGTTTGCTTGAACTTTGATATAAACCTCATCGTTTATTCTTGCCACAAATATTTCTTGAACAAAATTACTAAAAGGTGATATATATAGCATAATAGTGAAGAAAACTGGAATAACAATGCCTGGGACCACTGCCAGGATTTGCCCCTTACTAGTTGTATAAACTCTGGCACGTGAGTTCATCTCCCAGTGCCTCAGTTTCCTGATAATGTAAAAATGTGGATAATGGAAACACCTCTTTCTTAGGGTTCTTATGAGAATTAAATCAATGAATTCCTGCAAAGCACTTAAATTGGTGCCCGCACAAGTAAGCGCTCAATACTTTTTCGTTATTGTTATATATTTTATGTTTAAAATGCAGCATAGCACATGCTACATTAAGTTGCCTCTCTTGGACTTCCCTGGTGGCGCAGTGGTTGAGAGTCCGCCTGCCGATACAGGGGACACGGGTTCGTGCCCCAGTCCGGGAAGATCCCACATGCCGCGGAGTGGCTGGGCCCGTGAGCCATGGCCGCTGAGCCTGCGCGTCCGGAGACTGTGCTCCACAACGGGAGAGGCCACAACAGTGAGAGGCCTGCATACCACTAAAAAAAAAAAAAAAAAAAAAAAAAAAGTTGCCTCTCAGTCACTTTCTTTGGGTCAGCATATAGGACAAATACAAAAGCTTAACATCTGCCTCTGATCATACCGCACCTAACATGCTTTATTGAAAATGCTTTGACACCTTCATTTTTAACAATTTTTATCCAGCAGAGAATTGTCCCAGAATACATGAGCTGAACAATTTTTTTTTTGTCATGACTGCATCAACTTTTCTTGGCTCCAGTTCTCATTGAATGGTAATTATTTGAACCCTACTACCTGCCAGGGCTCTGCTAAGACTAGATATGCCATTATGAGCAAAATGTATGTGATCCTGTCCTCAATAAAACTTAAGGGAAACAAGCACTCAGTACGTAAAAAAAAAATAAATGCACAAATAAATATAGAATAACAAAACTGTGGTAAGTGCTTGAAGAAACAGGGCAGGAAGGAGGTAAGACCAGAGGCATCTAATTTACACTGAGTAGTGAGTGAAGATCCATTTGAAGAAGGGAGGTTTAATCAGAGACCTGAAATCTGGGCAGGACTAGCCAGTGAAGAGTGAAAGAATCCAGGTATGTGCAAAGACCAAAAGGGAGAGAGCAACCTGCTGAGATTCTTGAAATGGACTTCAGCCCAGGGAGCGAGATGAGATGCACGTGGGTGGTGGGGTCAGGTCACATGGGGGCTTGTAGGCCACACCAGGGATCTGTGACTCTGTTCCAAGAGCACTGGAGAGCCTCTGAAGGGTTTCATGCAGTGAGGTGACAGATAACTGGATTTTTGTCTTTAAAAGACTGCTCTGGCTGCATGCAAAGTGTAGATTGGAAAGCAGTGAAAGCCGATGAATAACAGCCTCCCGTAACAATGGATATGACTCCCAAAAGAGACTGCTAGGCAAAAAATAAAAAATAAAAAAGAAAAGCAATTCACAGAAGAATGCATTCAGATTGGTTTCATTTATACAAACGTCAAAACCAGGCAAAACTAAGAAAAAACATTAAGGAGCTATACATATATGTTAAAATATAAAGAAATGCAAGGAAACTATTATTTCAAAATTCATGATAGTGGTTACTTCTGGGAGGCATGACATAGCTTCTGGTTTGGAAGGGGCATATGGGAGGCTTAAAGGCATTTGGTAATATTCTACTTCTTAAGCTGAGTGGCGCATAATATGTTCATTTACATTATATATATTCTTCCCTATGTGCAATATACAGTTGACCCTTGAACAGCAGGCCTTTGAACTACATGGGTCCACTCATATGCAGATTATTTTCAGTAAATACGTATATGTATTGTAGGTGTATTTTCTTTTCCTTATGATTTTCTTAATAACATTTTCTCTTCTCTAGTTTACTTTATTATAAGAATACAGTATATAATACATGTAATACAAAATGTGTGTTAATTGACCATAGTATCGGTAAGGCTTCTTGTCAACAGTAGGCTATTAGTAGTTAACTTTTGGGGGAGTCAAAAGTTATACACGGATTTTTCGACTGTGCCCCTAAACCCTGCATTGTGTCAACTGTATTTCATAATAAACATTCATTTAGATTATCTAACTCCAGAAAATTTTTTGAAATGTTAAAATATGAGAACGTTGGGTCATGGGTGCGTGAGTGCGTATTATATTACCCTTTATATTTTTCTATTTGCTTGAAACATTCCAAAACTAATAGTAAATCACAAAGAGAAAATAGATCCGAGGAAGGAGACAGAAGGAGGGAGAGCAGCGGGCAGGAAGCATAGCAGGACTTTAAGGGCATCTTCTTATTGTAACCTGTTGTGGGAATAGAGGTGTGCTGGGCGCGGGGCTGCCTATATAGGCTTCAACGTTAAAGTTCATCCTGGAGCTCTGCTATGATGGCCGCGTCACTGGTGAGGAAGCTTCTGCAGAAATCTAGGCTGTAGATAAACAGTGACTTGCACCAGGGTAGTGGCAGTGGGGATAAAGAAAAATAGGCATTTTCAAGTTACATTTAGCAGGTGGAGGAGCAGACGATAACGGATTGGATGCTTCACTGTATCAAAGGGCTGGGAGACACACCTGCTCCGTGTCATCTGGCTTTTCACAAAATGCTGTTCCAAAAGCAGGTAGTCTGCTGGGTCACAAGTGCATCACAGATGCTAGTAACACCTCACCTGGAGACTCTGAAACTCTGATACAACTCTCTCAACCTGTGGTTTTTCCAAAGTCACCCCAAAGACTTTCCAGTTCTGTTTTCAAGCCAGATTTCCCAACAGCAAATGCCCAGCAGCTGTGGAGGGAGCGTGACACAGAGAAGGGACTCCTGAGGGACCCCAGAGGCTGGACTGACTTCAAAATACCTCTAGAATGCCACTTGTGTGTCCATTCCTGCTAAACACTATGGTTTATACTCACGTACTTAGGTTCCTAAGATATAGGTTTCACAGGAAAACAGCTGCTGGTGTGTGCCCCAGCTCCTGTCCCCCGGCACATACAGCACATGATAAGTTATCACGTGGTCCTGCTTCTCAGCAGGAGTCGGCCAGCCTTCCCGGTGCACCTGCCTCCGCAGCCACCCCAGCACACGGCATGGCAGCCATGATGGCTGAGGAGGCAGAGCCCAGGGGTCCCCCACCCTCCCGCCTCCCCTGTACCTCGAGGTACAGACATGTGTGCAGTGGCTGAAAAGAGGTTGACTAGGCATCATACTCTGAGCTCAGCGCATCAGCGTAGAACTGGGAGGATCTCCAGTGCACTGTAGTTTGGCTTGTGGGCACTCACGACCCCCATGTGATAGCTGGACAACAAAGAATCGTCTCTCCTTGGTGCCTTCAAAAAATGCTTATTGAGAGTTTCTCTGGTGGGAGGCACTGGGTCAGACTTGGTATGAAAAATGAACAAGACAGTCAAAATACCACTTGTGCTTTGTGAATGTGTATTAAGTATTCTGAGAGCTAGTCATGGTCTTTCCTACCCATGTACTAAATTTTCCTACCTTCCTTAAAGGTTTGGTTATGTAACAGTCTTTTATCCATTTTACTAGAAGGGTTATATTCAGTTTGTCTTTATTTTTAGCAATGGAATATTACTAAGCTGATTTTCAAAACTCAATTGGATATTTCCTGTCCAGTACGTATTTCTACGGGGAGTTTTTAAAAGCCTATGGTCTTAAGCTGATGCTCATGATCTGATGGTATTTTTCCTGGCTTGTCTCACCCACGGCAAAGGAATATTAATGATGTTTGTTCTTGGGCTTCTGTGTGTAAGTAATGAACAGGGAGCTAGGTGTGAAACACCACAGCAGCCAGACTCAATTCAATTCACCAGTGTGTACTGAGCAACCTGCAGTGAGGAATATCATGGTTTATGTTAAGACTTTGATCCTAAAACATGACAAAGAAAGCAAAAGAAGTGAATATCATAGACCAGTTTTAGTTGTGAATATAGATGGAAAAAAATAAAATGTTAGTAAGAGTAGATTCAGCATTATGTTAAAAGAATAATGACCAAGGAGTTTCATTTCTAAAATGAAAATATAGTTTATTATAAACAATTTATTATATTCATAAATTATAAGAGAAAAAACAATGAAATCATTTCCGAAGATGCCAAAAAGGGACTTAATATAATTTAACAGGCATTTCTAATTCAATAAAAGTTATTAATGTATTACAATAAAAAGAATATAAGAGAAACTAAAAGCAACATTACATTAACAGTGAAACACTAGCAGCCATTCCATTAAAGTCAGGAAGAAGACAATGATACTCACCATCACTGCTATTTAAATCATGCAGGAAATCAATTTAATAGGCCAACTAAAAAAATTCTAAAAATATTAGAAGAGACAAACTTTTCACTATTTTCAGATGTTATCATTGTCTTTCTAAAAATTTCAAGAAAATGAACTGGGAGGAGACTTCCCTGATGGTCCAGTGGTAAAGAATCCACCTTACAATGCAAGGGACGCGGGTTCAATCTCTGGTCAGGGAACTAAGATCCAACATGCCGTGGGGCAACTAAGCTCATGCACCACAACTGCTGAGCTTGCACGCCTCAACTAGAGAGCCTGCGTGCCTCAAACTACAGAGCCCATGCTCTCTGGAACCCACACACCACAACTACAGAGCTCATGCTCCCTGGAGCCTGCACACCACAACTAGAGAGAAGCCTGTGTGCCTCAACAAAGAGCCTGCGCGCCACAACCAAAGATCCCGCATGCCTCAACGACGATCCCTCATGCCGCAGCTAAGAGACCCAATGCAGCCAAAAATAAATAAAATAAATAAAAATTTTAAAAAGAGGTTAACTTGTTTTAAAAAAAAGAAAATGAGCTGGGAAATTATTAGAAAAATAAGAGTGTAGTATAGTAACAAATTAGAAAATAAATATTCTGAAATTAATAGCTTTCTATATACTGGCAACAGACAGAAATACAACTGAGAAGAATCCATTCACAGTTGTGACAATAAAGCTGTCAAATATCTAGGAGTAAGTGTAAATTGACAATAAATGAATAAAATCTATATGAAAAAAACTGTTCAACATTGCTGAAGAGCAGAGAAGAAAACCTGAACATGTGGAGTGACATACCATGTTCACAGATGAGAAAATTCGATATTGTCAAGATGTTAATTTTCCCCCAAGCAGATTTTTAAATTCAAAGCAATTCCATTAAACATATTCTACATTTGAAATAGTGAACATGTATAATCTACATAAAAGATGAAAATAGTGCAATGAACATTTGTACACCCCTCAACTCAATTTACCAGTCGTTAGCATCTTGCCACATTTACTTCATCTCAACTACTTTTATTTTCTGAACCTTTCGAATGTAAGTTGCAGACAGCAATGTCATTTTGCCCCTGAATACTTCAACATGCATCTCCTAAGAATTAAAGCATTTTGACAGAGCCATACTCATCAGTTTCACACTTGAGACAGTTAACAATAATCCTATAGTTCCACCAGAAACAGTGCTTATCATATTTTACTATGCATGTGAGCCACCTGGGGATCTTGTCAAGATGCAGCTCCTGATTCAGTGGGTCTGGAGTGATGGCCGAGGTTCTACATTTCTAACAAGTTACCAAATGATGATGATGTTGCTGGTCTGGCAGAACACACCTGGAGTTTCAAGGATCAAAAGTTGTTCCTTCTATACCCCCTTCCCAGGTTATCACTCCCCTCTCCTCCTCTAAAGAAGGAACCATTATCTTAAACTTGGTGTAGTTTATTCCTATGCATGTTTTCATACACTAATTAGATATATGTATCCCTTAACTATATACAGTATGTTTTCCATATTTTTAAACTTTACATATGGTATCGCATTGAACATATTCTTGGGCAACTTGCTATCTTCATTCAGCATTATGTGAGGTTTATCCATGTTAATAAATGTAGTTCTGAGCCACTCATTTTAACTTCAGTAAATCTAAAAGAGAAAAAAAAGAGATAATTGAAAAAAAGATTATGTATTACCTTTGTCTGTTCAGGCTCTATAACAAAATACCAGAGACTGGGAGGTTTAGAAACATAAATTTATTTCTTACATTTCTGGAAAACGGAAGTCTAAGATCAAGGTGCCAGCATGGTCACCTTTTGGTGAGAGCCCTCTTCCTGGTTCATAGCCAGCGCCTTCTTGCTGTGTCCTCACATGGTGAAAGGGGTGAGAGACCTCTCTGGTGTCTCATTTATAAAGACACTAATCCCATTCATGAGGGCTCTGCCCTCGTGACTTAAGCACCTACCAAAGACCCCACCTCGGGGCTTCCCGGGGCTTCCCTGGTGGCGCAGTGGTTGGGAGTCTGCCTGCCGATGCGGGGGGCGTGGGTTCGTGCCCTGGTCCGCGAGGATCCCACGTGACGCGGAGCGGCTGGGCCCGTGGGCCATGGCCGCTGGGCCTGCGCGTCCGGAGCCTGTGCTCCGCAGCGGGAGTGGGCACGGCGGTGAGAGGCCCGCGTACCGCCAAAAAAAAACACAAAAACCCCACCTCCTAACATGGGGGGACATCAACACTCAGACTGTAATTAATGTCCACGAAGCCTTTAGGAACTTAGTATTTCCATGTGTTATGATTGGGTTTAATGTTCATTCTTTTATTCACTGAGTATTTATTGAGGACCTACTATCAGCCAGAAACTGTGTGAGGCACTGGAAATACAATGATGAGCAAAACAGACCAAGACCATGTTCTCAAGGAGACAGTGATTGTAAAGTAAGGCTCAGACATTAATCAGATAATCACACTCATTTATTAATTACAAACTGTGGGGCTTCGCTGGTGGCGCAGTGGTTGAGAGTCCGCCTGCCGATGCAGGGGACACGGGTTCGTGCCCTGGTCTGGGAAGATCCCACATACCGCGAAGTGGCTAGGCCCGTGAGCCATGGCCGCTGAGGCTGCGCGTCCGGAGCCTGTGCTCCGCAACGGGAGAGGCCACAACAGTGAGAGGCCCGCGTACCGCAAAAAAAAAAAAAAAAAAAAAAAAAAAAAAAAAAAAAAAAAATTTCAAACTGTGATGACTGTGGTCTCTGAGTTGTGGAGATGGAACTGAGAGCTTGGGAAGAACTAAGCAGCTAGAATTTGCAGGACAAAAGACAGAGAGGAGAGAGCTGCAGAGGAGAACTTCACAGATCTACAGAAGGTGCCTCCTGAGTATTCAGAAGAGTACTGATCAGCACATGCATGTGAGAAAACTAACCAAGGCCAGAGAAAGAACCACTGGAAAGTTGCCCGGCTGCTCTCACAAGGCCAGGAATAGCGCCTGTTCCCATCAGCAGATTGAAAACCTTATAATTCATGGGGCATTGGGCAGAGTGCTCTGAGGGGTCTCACTCGCCTCAGTAATGAAGAATAATCATTCTTAGACTGAGCACTGCTCTGATCCCATTTAACGAACATTCAAAGCAAGATCCAAAAGGATCAAATTGCTCCTAAGTAATTTAACTGTATCCCAGAACAAAATTCAAGAAGATTAATAGGAATACAAAAATATCCAGCATCTAAGAAGATAAAATGCATAATGTATAGCTTCCAATCAGAAATTACAAGGCATGCAAAGAAGCAGGAAAATCCAATCATAATAAAGAAAAAAAAATCAATCGATCCCAACTGACACAGTTGACAGAGATGTTAGAATTAGCATAATATATTAAATAGATGTATTCCATACGTCCACAAAATTATGTAGAGACATGGAAGACTTTTTAATTTAATTTTATTTATTTTTTTATACAACAGGTTCTTATTAGTTATCCATTTTATACATATTAGTGTATATATGTCAATCCCAATCTCCCAATTCATCACCCCCACCCCACCACCACTTTCCACCCTTGGTGTCCTTACATTCGTTCTCTGAATCTGTTCATGCGCTGGAAGAGCAAAATGTCATTTCTCCCCAAACTGACCTATAGAGTCAATGAAATCCAATAAAAATTTCAACAGCTTTTTTCATGGAAGTTGCCAGACTGATTTTAAAATCTATATGGAAATACAAATGACCTAGAAAGCCAAAACAACTTTGTAAAAGAACAAAGTCAGAGGGCTTCCCTGGTAGCACAGTGGTTGAGAGTCCGCCTGCCGATGCAGGGGACGCGGGTTCGTGCCCTGGTCTGGGAGGATCCCACATGCCGTGGAGCGGCTGGGCCCATGAGCCATGGCCGCTGGGCCTGCGCATCCGGAGCCTGTGCTCCTCGGTGGGAGAGGCCACAACAGTGAGAGGCCCGCGTACCGCAAAAAAAAAAAAAAAAAAAAGAACAAAGTCAGAGGACTAACACTGATTTCAAGACCTATATAAAGTTACAGTAATTAATACAATGGTATTAATACAGTTGGTATAAAGATAGACAACTAGGGAGTCAAGAAAGAGACCCACATACATATAGACAACTGATTTTTGACTATGATGTAAAGGAAATGAAGAAGACAAAGAATAGCCGTTTCAGCAATGGTGTTGGAACAATCGGATAGCCATATATGAAATAATAATGATGATAATAATAATAACATTGACCCCTACTTCACATCATATACAAACATTAACTCAAAAAGGATCCTAGACCTAAGTGTAAGATCTAAAACTATACCATTCTAGAAAAAAATATAAGAGAAAAATCTCTGTGATCTTGGGCTAGGCAAAGATTTCTTAGATAACATGGTCCAAACACCTACAATAATCACCTCTTCTGGGAGGCCCTGACCCTCATCCTGGACAGCTTTTTTTTTTTTTCCGTATTCTACCTGAGCACTTTGTATATGATATTCATTAAATCATACTGTATATGTTTATATTTCTCTCCTGCATTGAGCACACCTAGAGTAAAGATCATGTCTTAATTATTTTAATGTCTCCAAAGTTCAATAAATGTTAATTACATGATGTCTCCAACTTTAAGCTTAATCAGGGAGAAAATTTTTTCCTAGGAGCCTCTCAGCATATTTCCTGATGTCTCATTGGCCAGAACTGGGTCATAGGGTTACCTCTAAGCAAATCACTAGTTAATGCAATTACCATGATTTACTTGGACCAACTATGCTTCACTCTTAGGGGATGGGCTTACCTTCCCCAAGGAGCTATGGCTGTTGGGTAGGCTGGCTGCAGAGAACTCTCAGAAGTGTGGTGATGGTGGAGTCGGTGACATTAACCAGGCTGCTTCATTTTCCACTGTGAGGTTGTAATTCACAACCTAGCTTATACCTAGATTTTGGAAGGAAAAAGTGCCAGATATCACTATATTAGAAAATAAAAAGAACAACACAGCTCTGCTACAGTAGGAAGAGTGAAATTATTCGTCTGAAACAGCAAGACTTTGCCCTGGGATTTTTATAGCTTTTTAGATAATGCATCTATAGAAAAAGCTTGGTAAGCTTTACTGCTGAATCATTTACATACAATTTGAATATTTATTATTTTTCACAATAGCCATTGTTTTAGAACATATGTTGTTATATAAACATTCTTCACAAACCTTAAAACTAACTGAAGCAATAGATACCATTACAGTAAATGTTAGAAGCAAAAATATATATATATATCTAGCCAGTGGGTCCTAGGAGTTTGTATTGATATTTTCTCTGTGAATATAGCAGCTTAGAGAAAATAGGGTGCAAGGAAAAAACATGTAAATGTTGTTTCTAACCTAACAAATCTGGCAGCAAGCATTTCACTGAGAAAAACTGACTTCCTTTCTTAAAGGAAAAATTAATATTTCTAATTTTATGTGTTTTTGTCAGTTGTTTGTTTTTTTTTTTTTTTTTTTTTTTTGTGGTACGCGGGCCTCTCACTGTTGTGGCCTCTCCCATTGCGGAGCACAGGCTCGGGACGCGCAGGCTTAGCGGCCATGGCTCACGGGCCCAGCCGCTCTGCGGCATGTGGGATCCTCCCAGACCGGGACACGAACCCGCATCCCCTGCATCGGCAGGCGGACTCTCAACCACTGTGCCACCAGGGAAGCCCTGGTTTTGTTTTGTTAAATAAACTCTTATATTTTTCTTCCACACTGTGAACCGCAGGCCCTGTCTGGACCACTTCAGGATATGGAAGCTCTGAAGCAATCTCTCAGTCCAGAGTACATGAAAGGACAGTTTTCAGGTCTGGGAACAAGCAAATGGGGAGAAGAGGAGAATTTGGAGCTGCATTTTCATCCCCTCCCTCAGTCTCTATAATGACTTACACCTTTAGAGCTCTGAGAAAAAATGTGGGTAATCTGTGCTCACTGCCCTTCCTTCAATCCATATGCCAAAGGGAAACCTCTCAGCTCCAAGACTGAACTCCCCAGCTACCTAGTCCTCCTCAAACCAGTCTCCCGGTCATATCAAAACTGCCATCAGGGGGCTTCCCTGGTGGCGCAGTGGTTGAGAATCTGCCTGCTAATGCAGGGGACACGGGTTCGAGCCCTGGTCTGGGAGGATCCCACATGCCGCGGAGCAACTAGGCCTGTGAGCCACAGCTACTGAGCCTGCACGTCTGGAGCCTGTGCTCCGCAACAAGAGAGGCTGCCATAGTGAGAGGCCCACGCACCGCGATGAAGAGTGGCCCCCGCTTGCCACAACTAGAGAAAGCCCTCGCACAGAAACGAAGATGCAACACAGCAAAAAAATTAACTAATTAATTAATTAATAAACTCCTACCCCCAACATCTTCAAAAAAAATAAATAAATAACCTGCCATCAGATCCACCCTAGCTGATCCAGAAGGTTTGACAGGCCCTCCTTGTTTTGACCTGAGCAGTGTCAGGAACCAGAAGTGCTGACTTCATAGTGGGCTCTATATGCAGCCTCGTTCCTAGAGTCCTGTTCTCTTGAGACCAAAGAGTCAGCAGTAAGTAGGGTTTGTAGCTTCATCTGTCTCTGTGGAGTTGGGAGAAGGCACAGCCTCAAGAAGAGACATGATGAGACCCTTTCCATCTCAGTGGCCATTCCTTTTTCTGAAGTTTGCGACAGCATTATCTGGGGCTGGAGACTAGAGGACAAAAGTGGTACTGCTGAGTAACATTTCCGTCCGTGGACCCCAGCCAGTGCCTTGAGGTATCTGGAGCAGCAGGACCCCAAGGGTGGAATGTGTGCTAGGCCCTGCGTCCAGAGCAGAGAGCCAGTGCCCAGAGCTCATCGGTTACCAGCTCTTCTCACTGATCATCCAGGATTGAGCAATGGTAGACTGACCATATCATGTTCTCCAGGTGCTTAGAGAGCATCACTGTGGCTGCATTTTCCTCCAGAGCTCTAAGGCTTGAGGATGTATTGCCACAGGATCCTAGGTTCTGGAGGAAATATGGACTGGACTATGAGTCTGGAAGGTCCTGAACAATGACACCAGGACAAGTGTAGTTGGTTGTAATTGTTTGCAGTATGGATGTAACAATTATCTTGAATTCCCTGCAGTACTCAAAAGCTCATTGAAAATAATTTGCAGTATTTGCATAATCCAGACGCAAGCTGAGATAAATCTGCCATTTCAGAGGAAAATAAAATTATATTGAGGGTCATAGCATAAAAACTTTCCTCATTCCTAAAACTATGGCTTCATAAAAGTGACTTTATCAATAAATAAATGATAAAAACTTCCCTCAAATCCTTGGCTGTGCCTGAACAGGGCAAGAATCTAAGAAGCTCAATGGAAAGCAACAGCTGGGGTTAGTGGCAGAGATTTCAGGAGTTGTCTGGTGCTCTGGAGAGGGACTTTCTATTGACCTCCAGAAGGGCCATGTCTTAAGAACAAGGATCATGCTCAAGGACAAAGGACTTTACTCTAGGACAAAGGATAAAACTGAAATAGCCCCATTCTAATATAGCTTAAGACCAAGCCTCCATAAGATCGGGGTAATCTTCCAATGATTTAACAGCTGCTAGGACAAATCCAGTGCTCTTCAAAGGAAGATAAGAGAATCCATAGTCTCTTACAATGTATCATACAAAATGTAGAAAATATATAGTCAAAAGTTAGCAGATATGTGAAGAAGCAGGAATATGGGACCAATAGTAAAAAAAAAAAAAAAAAGTGGTCATTAGACATAGACCCACAGACCACTTAGATGTTTCAATTAGCAAACAAGAATGTTTAAAACCTATAAATATTTATCAAAGAATTTAAAGGAAGGGTGGATATAATGGATGAAAACCGAGAATCCTAAAAAGAACCAAATAGAACTCTTAGAACAGAAAAATACAATACATAAACTTTAAAAATCTGTTGGATGAGATTAATAGCAGATTGAACAATGCAAAGGAACAGACTGATAACCTTGAAGATAGACCAGTAGAAATTATCCAAATTGAAGTACAGAGAAAAAAAAAATTGGAACAAGGACCTGGGGAACAGTCTTAAGTAGTCATAACTGGGGTCCCAGAAGGAGAAGAGAGAATGGGGCAGAAAATATATTCGAAGAAATAACAGACAAATTTTTTTCCAGATTTGACTAAAAACATCAAGTCACAGATCCAAAAATCCTGGTGAACCTCAAGTAGGATAATTACAAAGAAAACTACATCTAAGCACATCATAATCAAACTTCTGAAAAACAAAGATCAAGAGAAAATTTTAAAAGCCATGAGAGAAAAAAAGGACACGTTATGTACAAGAAACACTGGTAAGAATTAGAGCTGACTTCTCATAAAAAATAATGGAGGCCAGGGGACTTCCCTGGTGGCACAGTAGTTAAGAATCCGCCTGACAATGCAGGGGACATGGGCTCGAGCCCTGATCCGGGAAGATCCCATGTGCCGCGGAGCAACTAAGCCCATGCGCCACAACTACTGAGCCTGCGCTCTAGAGCCCGTGAGCCACAACTACTGAGCCCACGTGCCACAACTACTGAAGCCCGCGCATATAGCCTGTGCTTCGCAACAAGAGAAGCCACCGCAATGAGAAGCCCGCGCACTAAAAGGAAGAGTAGCCTCCGCTCACCGCAACTAGAGAAAGCCCGTGTGCAGCAACGAAGACTCAATGCAGCCGTAAATAAATAATAAAATAATGGAGGCCAGAAAACAATAGAACAAACTTTTCAGAGTGCTGAGAGAAAAACAATAACAAAACTATCAACCTATCATTCCATTAAGTAAAAACATCCTTCAAAATTGAAGGAGAAACGTCGACATTCAGATAGTGAAAAGCTGAGAGAATTCATCACTAGAAAGTTTGTGCTATAAGAAACACTAAGGAAAATTCTGGCGGAAGGCAAATGATACCAGATGGAAACTTAGAACTATAAGAAAAAATTATGATCACTGGAAACTGTAGATATATGGGTAAATATAAAAACATTTTTCCTTACTTTTCTTCAATTCTCTATAAAATAGTTGACTGCTTAGAGAAAAAAAAAAACCCTACAAGGTAACATGGGATTTATAATTTATGTAGCAGTAAAATACATGATGGCAATTACACAAAGGATGGGAGGATGAGTTAAATAAAATTATACAGTTGAAAGATTCTTATGTTACATGTAAAGTGGTGTAATAATAAATCAAGTTAGATTATAATAAATTAATGCAGACTGTAATTGCGATAGCAATCACTAAAAATGTAATACAATTTGTTTTGCTTAACAGCTAATAGAAGAGATAAAATTAAATAGTTTTAAAAATGCTTGACTAACCCAAAAATGGCAGGAACAGAGGAAAGAACAGAGAGGGCAAATAGAAATCAAATAGTAGGATGGTAGACCCGAATCCAGTCATTTCTATAATTACATTAAATGTTCAGGAATTAACCAGTCCATAGAAGCAGAGATGGTCAGAGGGATAAAAAAGCAAGACCCAATTATATGTTATTTATAAAAGACACAACTTAAATACAAAGGCACAGATACATTGAAAGCAAAAGGATAGCAAAAGTTGAATCTTCAATGGCTTCCCTGGTGGCGCAGTGGTTGAGAGTCCACCTGCCGACTCCCACAGGGGACACGGGTTCGTGCCCCAGTCCGGGAAGATCCCACATGCCGTGGAGCGGCTGGGCCCTTGAGCCATGGCCACTGATCCTGCGCGTCCGGAGTCTGTGCTCCGCAACAAGAGAGGCCACAGCAGTGAAAGGCCTGCGTACCGCAAAAAAAGATGAATCCTCAAAATGCTAAGCATAAGAAAGCTGGTGTGGCAATGTTAATAACAAAGTGGACTTCAAAAAAAGAGTATTTTAGGAGATAAAAGGATCATTTCACAATGATAAAGGGACCCATTTATTCAGTAGATATAACAAACCTAAATTATATGAGCCTAAAAACAGCTCTACAATACATGGAAATAAAAGCCATAAAACTACTTAAATTAAAAAGTATCAATAAGTAAATGTTTATCAAATCACAGTATTGTAAAACTTCCTAAAAAATATGCAAAGACAGACAACATAAAAGAGAGATTTGAAATCATAACTACTTAAACTTTGGCACATTAAAAAATAACCAGAGGGGCTTCCCTGGTGGCACAATGGTTAAGAATCCGCCTGCCAATGCAGGGGACACAGGTTTGAGCCCTGGTCGGGGAAGATCCCACATGCCGCGGAGCAACAAAGCCCGCGAACCACAACTACTGAGCCCACGTGCCACAACTACTGAAGCTTGTGCACCTAGAGCCTGTGCTCCACAATGAGAAGCCCACACACTGCAACAAAGAGTAGCCCCTGCTCGCACAACTAGAGAAAAGGCCCGTGCGCAGCAACGAAGACCCAACGCAGCCATAAATAAATAAATAAATTTATATTTTAAAAAAAAACAGAGACAACAAAAAAGAAAAATTAGAAAAAAAATTATACCTATGAACAGCAAAACATCTATGAGCAAAGTCCAAGAACATCACCCAATCAAGGCTTTTGTTATTCTAGGAAGAATAGTTTCAGACTGAAGGCCCGCACATGACTCCATCCTCAGGCAGACAATGTGATTGATTACAGGCATACCCCAGAGATGTTGTAAGTTCAGTTCCAGACCACCACATTAAAGCGAATATCACAAGAGTCACATGAATGTTTTGGTTTCCCAGTACTTGTAAAAGTTATCTTTACACTATACTGTAGTCCATTATGTGTGCAATATCATTATGTCAAAAAAACACAATATACATACCTTAATTAAAAAATACTTTATTGCTAAAAAATGCTAACCATCATCTGAGCCTTCAGCAAGCCATAATCTTTTTGCATAGTAACTTCAAAGATCACTAATCACAGATCACCATAACAAATATAATGAAAAAGTTTGAAATGTGAGAATTATCAAAATGTGACATAGACATAAAGTAAGCAAATATTGTTGGAAAAATGGTACCAATAGACTAGCTCGATGCAGGGTTGTCACAGGCTTCAATTTGTAAAAAAAAACACAGTATCTGTGATGCACAGTAAAAAGAGGTATGCCTGTACTTCTCCAGTAATGATAGTACTTGCTTGAACACCTAGGAACCATCACGAGAATTGTATCAGTTAGCTGTTACAGTGTAACAAGCCATCCCAAAACTCAGTCACTTAAAACAATCATTTAGTCATTTCCCAGTAATCTGCAGTGTGGATAGGTGACTCTGCTAATCTGGGCCATGCTTGGTTTATCTTAACTAGCTCACCCATGTGTCTATAGTCAGCTGGCAGGTCAGTTGTGAGTCATCCTAGGTTACCCAGTCCCAGCCAAGGCAGCCTAGACAAGAACTGCCAACCCAGACAACACACAGAATTGTGAGATAAATGATAAATGCTTGCTGTTTTAAGCTGCTAAATTTTGAGATGGTTTGTTATGCAGCAAAAGTTAGCCAATGCATCCTGCCAGGAAAAGCTTTCTGACTACCCACAAATTATATGATGAACAGGATGATGATACAGGAGAGAAAATAAGCACTTCCCTTCCTTGGACCCTTATAAACTTTTAGCAGAAATAAGAATAACCATGTAATTAGCTGAAATGTTTTATTACAGTCATTACAAAAGTGCATTTTAGTGGTAGAGATGAGCCAGAGATTCTCTTGATTACTTGGAGTATAGGTTAGCCTTTCTAGAATCAACCATAGCCCTCCAGTATATTTCGTGCTGGTCTCTCCCCCACCTCACCCGAAGCTCTGCAAACTTTCTTTTCGAATAGGAAGAACTAACTAAACTCAGGGGAGACTTAAAATCATCCATGAGAGTGCAGGGAAAACGATAACTTCTTTTTTATATTTATTTTTATTGCATCTTTTAAGAATTTATGTTTTTGTTTAAAAATTTTTTATATACAAAATATATTAGTACAGTACTATAAGCATAACATTTTAAAATTTATAAAAGCTCAAAATAACTTTTATAGATAGCATTATAGACATCTGGAGACCCATAATATAGACATACCTCTAAATTTCTATATGTCAGACATCACAGCACACAGAAAATGTAGCTCCGTCTAATCCATCTTGAAAGAAATTCTCAGGTACTACAGCCATCAGATCCCACACTTCTATGCTTCTTCCCAGGAAACTTCTTCTTCTCATGGGTCTTAGAGCTTGTTCTTTAACAGTAATTAATTGAGCACTTGTTCTGTGCCAGAGCTAGTTCCTGAGTATAAGTGATGAGCGAGAGTCATAGCCTCTACCCTAATGGAGCTTGCAAGCTGTGTTAGTCTTTTGGGGCTGCTATAACAGAACACCATAGAATGGCTGGCTTATAAACAACAGAAATTTATTTCTCACAGCTCTGGAGGTGGGAATTCCAACATCAAGTCTCCAGAATATTTGATATCTGGTTAGGGCCTGCTTCCTTGTTCATAGATGGCCAACTTCTTGCTGTGTCTTCACGTGGCAGAAGGGCAGAGAGGAGTAAGATCTCTCTTGAGTCTTTTAAGGTACTAATTCATTCATGAGGGCTCCAACCCCATGACCTCATCTAATCTTAATTACCTGCCAAAGGCCCCACCTTCTAATACCATCACCTTGGAAGGTAGGGTTTCAACATATGAATTTGGGGGTCAGGGGGACAGAAGCATTGAGTCTATAGCACAAACTCTCTCTTGTCACATAACCCCGTGTCTCTTCCTGGAAAAAGAGAATATATCCACCTCCACGATGCAGAATCCCAGCTCCTAATCCCTGATCCTGAGAGAGCAGAACACCATATGGTTTCTATGGAAAACTCAGATCCATTTTGATGCTTTCATGAATCAGCAAACAGGATGTGGAGGGAAAAAAGAGAACCTAAAGAGGTGTTTCCTGAAAGAGGAAGGCAAGTAAAAACATTCTCCCTGTCTGACTTTGCCTCACTCCACAGCTAGCGATAGCCTTTCCCTAGCCACAGGTGTCTGAAGAAGGCAGGTAGGGGAGTGTTTTAAGAGTTAAAGGAGGGGCTTCCCTGGCGGCGCAGTGGTTGAGAGTCCGCCTGCCGATGCAGGGGACGCGGGTTCGTGCCCTGGTCCGGGAAGATCCCACATGCCGCAGAACGGTTGGGCCCGTGAGCCATGGCTGCTGGACCTGCGCGTCCGGAGCCTGTGCTCCGCAACGGGAGAGGCCACAGCAGTGAGAGGCCCACGTACCGCAAAAAAAAAAAAAAAAAAAGTTAGCCCTGGTCCGGGGAGATCCCACATGCCGTGGAGCAACTAAGCCCGTGCACCACAACTACTGAGCCTGCGCTCTAGAGCCCACGAGCCACAACTACTGAGCCTGAGGGCTGCAACTACTGAAGCCCGCATGCCTAGAACCTGTGCTCCGCAACAAGAAAAGCCACTGCAGTGAGAAGCCCGTGCACCGCAACAAAGAGTAGCCCCCGCTCGCAGCAACTAGAGAAAGCCCACGCACAGCAACAAAGACCCAACGCGGCCCAAAGTTAATTAATTAATTTTTTTTTTTAAAAAGAGTTAGAGGACAAGAAAAGATGCTGTCTCCCACTCCCATCCCTTTCTTCCCTCAAAGGTGGGTGATGACAGAGGAGCTCACTGGACACCTGATTATATCCACAATCTGAATACTCTTGATGGTGAAGAGAGAACTCATGCCTGCATACATTTGGGCTGAAGAAAGGAAAGAAATGAGTTGGTGCAATGAAGGAGAGGTGAAGAATGAAGGAGGGAGAAAAGTGTCTGTTCTTTTGATGGCATCAATTTTACTCTCTCTTTTTGAAGGGTCAAATGGTTTCGGAACCACTCCGCCACTTTCTTCCCTCTCTTCCATACATTTTTTTCTATTTCTTTCTTCTTTGTTCTCTCCCATACCCAAAGCTGTGCCAGGAATGGAAGAAGGAAAACTTATGCTTTTATAGGATGTACTTGATGAGTGTTGGTAGGAAAAGAGACAAATCATTTTATTTCATTTTCTTCCTATGGGCCAAGGGGAGTAAACAGAAGAGAGGTGACTTCACATCATGGTATTTAAGTGTTGTTAACTTTACATTATGGTATTTAAGTTACAGGATATCAAGGAGAAGAGTGAACATCACCCAAGGACTTTGCATCCTCTTCTAGGGAAAGGATTTGTGCATTTTCAGTTGATGCAGAAGAGTTATATCATGTTCGGTAGAAGTATGACTTTGTCATTGTCTTTATTTAAAGATTAAGTATGTTTTAAGGAGAAGCATAGAGATGCCACGTTGACAAAGGGACGGCTTGTAATGGTTAATTTTAAGTGTCAACTTGGCTGGGCCACAGTGCCCAGATATTTAGTCAAACATTATTCTGGATGTTTCTACAAAGGTGTTTTTTGGATGAGATTAACAGTTAACTTGGTGGACTTTGAGTAAAGCAGATTACCCTCCGTAATATGGGTGGGCCTTGTCCAGTCCATTGAAGACCTTGAAAGAACAAAGACCTCCCCTAAGCAAGAAGGAATTCTGCCAACAAATGACCTTTGCACTTAAAACTGCAACTCTTCCCTGGATCTCTAGCTTTCTGGCCTACCCCATCAGATTTTCATTTGCCAAGCTTCACGATCGTGTGAGTCAATTCCTTAAAATATCAATAAATCTTTATCTGATATATTTGGCAAGATGCATGAGCAGTTTCTGAAAACTCCATACTTGTGTGAGCTGCCTTCCCAGTCTTCACTAGGCAGTAGGTGCCCACCTGTCTTCACCAAAGGAGAGAGAACTGTTAGCCCAGGGGTCTCACCGAAAGAGGACAGGATAGTTCAGTTCCCAATCCCATCTGATTGCTGGTTTGGCAGCCAAATACTACAAATAAACTTTAAAATAAAGTCTCTTGTTTATCCATTACAATTCTATCATATCTCACCATTTGTTAAACTATTTCAGAATTTTTAAAAAGGAATGAATAAAAACATGGAAATATTTCAGAAGATGTTGCCAACATAGAAATCCAACAAAAAGATCAACTCTCAATTAGCAGAAGTTTACAAAAAGAATAACACAAGAACAATAGGAGTAGAATTCATTTTTTTTTAAAGAGAAGGAAAAAAACTCCAGAATTGCAAAAAAGATCACAGATTGAAAATCACACCAACAGTGTCTCTGGAAAAGTAAGAAATTCTGAGACACAGCTTCTTCAACATTTTCAACTACAGGGAAAGATAAACTGGCACATTTCTAAGAAAGAAAATATGGGTAGTGTTCACAGGAACAAGCCCTCAGGCTGAGCTCTGGATTTCCTGTCTCTCACTAGCAGTGCCAGAGGATGGTGGGGTGGCATCTTCCCTTGAAGATTGAGTGGAAAGGTGTGACTTAAAAGTGACATTTTTCATTTTCTGTGGGAAGGCAGAAGAAAGACTCTTTGTAATGTCTAAACTCAGCCAACAGCCTTATAAAAAGGGGGCTCAAAGAAGCACGATAAAATACTAAATGTTGTAATTAGATAACATACCTTGGTATATAGTTATTTTTATTGAAGAGAATGTGTAATAACTTCCAAATGTCATCAGAAAAGTAACTGATTTTTCATTAAATGTTGGAATTGAAACAGTAAGGAAAGGGGCAGGGCATAACCTTTGTAAGAATGACATAGCCCGAGGACATGACATAAACTGAGTAGAACCAAATGGGTCCAAGATGACGGACAAGTCAACTTCCACTAGACCTTGAGCCTCAGTATATGCTCATTATAACACATCAGCAAGCTAAATGACACACCCACAGGCGCCATGACAGTTCCAGACTGTCCATAACGATCAAAAAGTGGGCGGTGGCCCAATTCCTGGAAATCCCCGCCCCTTCCCCAAAGAGCTGGAATACTCCTCCCACTCATTAGCCTATGAAATTACCCACCTCTGTAAGAACTGACAACCCCATACCCGGGTGCCTTTCTCACCTTCTGAGGTGGCCCACACTCTGTCTGTGCAGTGTGTTTCTCTCTAAATAAATTCACTTCTTACCTATCACTTTGTCTCTCACTGAATTCTTTCTGCGATGAGACATCAAGAACCTGAACTTCATTACATTAAGTCCTGAAACCAGGTGTGTGATCTCAGTTGGAAGACCATGGGTTTTGGCCTGGTTCAAGTCCCCGCTGCATGGGTTCAAGTCCCAATCTGGGTTTAGGCTGGGTTCGAGTCCTGGCACATGGGTTCAAGTCCCAATCTGAGGTGCACCACTTCAAAATCAGTAAGGCCTAAAAGCAAATAAAGCAACCTAAAAGAGAAAAAATAATGGGGGATGGGGAGGAACTCAGGTTCTTAAGAACAAGAAAAGTTAAGAGAAGCGACAAGCTGTGTAGACCCAAAGGGCAATGTTGTTTGTCTTCTTAAAAAGAAGTGCCCCAAATTGCAATTAATGCAGTAGCTTTGAATTAAGAATGATTCATAAAATATTTTAAGATATGAAACAGAATTTTTTTGAGTTTTTTTTTCAAATACTTTGAAAGGCTCAAGGGGAAGGAAAGCTCCACCCTGCCTCAGAGTTCAGTATCTGAGTGGGAGGGTGGCCCTGAAGCCACTGCACGTGACCTTGCCTTAAGTAGACAAGAGACATGACCCGATTTGCATTTTAAAATGTCAAAAGTAGAATGGATCCTTCCTATTGCTTTCTTTCTGCTCCTGGTCTCTCACTTGAGCTAATATTGAGATTAGCATGCTTCCTGAATCAGAATACGTGTGTGTGCTGACAGCATATCTCTGGGAGAAGGTGCCCTCAGCCAGTGTGCAGGGCAACGGTGCCCTTATTGTCACAAAAGGTGTATCTGGTTATCACCTTTGACAACATTAGCCGTTATGATTCCAGGACCACCAAACAACCCTGATTATAACTAACTTCTCTTGTAGCTTTATCTCTAGCAAGATACTAAGCTGATCAATGAATGTTCTTTTTTGTTGTAAGTCAAGAACTTAGCATTATGGTTTTATTTTTCTTAAGTGTGTATTTCTATGAATTCTCAATCTGCTATCTTTCTTTATTATTTTGATATAAGCCTATAATCCCTTATCCACTACTCTGAAATCCAAAAAGAAAGTTGTTTTTTTCATTTGGCAGCAAAACTTGACATGAACAGATGGGAATCTATTTATAGTCTATCCTCCTCAAGGAGAATACTTATATATTTTGCTGCAAAAATATAATGTGTTTGATTACAAGGTATCCTTTATCTGTATATACTGAGATACAGTTTTTGTCCTTTTTCTGCATCTATTGAGATAAGATGGTGTTTGTCCTTTATTATGCTTTATCGTGAATTATACCGATTGATTTCTTAATGTTAAATCCAATTTACTTGTAGTGTATTTTTTTTAATATATTGCTCGATTTGGTTTCCTGATATTTCACTTAAGATTTTTACATCTCTGTTCGTGAGAGATTAGTCTGAAATTTACTTTTATAATATTGTTGTCAGATTTTGAAATGAAAGTTTATGCTGGCCTTATCAAGTGGGTTGGAAAGTGTTCTGTCTTCATTTTGGGGGAGCATCTGTGTAAGATTGGCATTATTTTTTCATAAATGTTTGGTAAAATTCACAGGCCTGGAGTTTTCTCTGTGGGATTAATTTTTTTAATTGTTATCCATATTTTTCTATTTCTTCTGATATAAAATTTGGTGCGTTGTATTTTTCTAGGGATTTTTTTCATTTCATCTAAATTTTAATGCCATGGGCACAGAATTACTTACAATATTCTTCTATTATTTTTTATTGTCTGCAGGATCAATAGAGATGCTTCTTTACATTCCTAATGTTAGTTATTTGCATCCTCTCTCTTCTATCAGTCATTTATCAGTATTATTAGAGAACCAAATTTTGGCTTTTTTGTTCCTCCCGTTACGGTCATCTCTTGATTCATTCTTGTCTTTCATCTACTTTCTTTGAGTTTATTTTGCTGTTCTTTTTATAATTTCTAAAAATGATGCTTAGTTCATTTATTTTTCAGCTGTTCTTCTTTTTTGTATAATTCATTCAGAACTTACAATTTCCCTTTAAGAAGCTTTATTACACAGGTTTGGATATGGAATATTTAATGATTATTCAATTCCAAATAGTTTTAAATGACCATTATGACTTATTCTTTAACATGAGTTATGTGGAAATGTATGCCTTAATTTCCAAACATATGTAGACTTTCTAGTTTTTGGCGGTTGTTAGTTGAGTTCTAGCACAACTGAACTGAGGACAGAGAACATGCTCGATATGATTTCAATATTTTTGAGACTTGTTTTATGGTCCTTCATTCCGGCCATAGACTTTTGCCAGGTTGGTAGTTATTTTCTTTCAGCTCTTTTTTTTTTTTTTCTGTGGTATGCAGGCCTCTCACTGTTGTGGCCTCTCCCGTTGCGGAGCACAGGCTCCGGACTTCTTTCAGCTCTTTGAAGATATCTGTTTGTTGTCTTCTGGCTTCTGTTGTTTCTGTTGAGAAAACCAACCCACTCTTTGGCTGGTTGAGAAACTGATTACATTGGGCCACTTCATTCAGAAATTCATCCTAAAAAAAAACGAATGTATATATATATATATATATATATATATGTATAACTGAATCACTTTGCTGAACAGCAGAAATGAACACAACATTGTAAATCAACTATATTTCAATTTTTTAAAAAAAGAAAAAAAAATGCATCCTGATGGTGACTGACATGTGTTCTGGGTAAGAGGTGTGCTTTTCCTACTAACTGTTTCTGCACCAACACCATCAATCAAGGACTCACAGGGTGTCTGATTTACCACCGTGACATTCCACATAATGTTACCCTAGGCAAAAAACCCACTTTATGTCAAAGAGGGTGTGACAAGGGGCACATGACGGCAGAATCTATGGGTTCTACCATATGCCATGTCACCCAGAAGCTGCTCATATAAAAGAGCATGGTAACTGTTTTTTGAAGGGATGCTAAGGCACCAGCATGGAGATAAGATGCTGTCTTTCAGGATGCAGTGTACATCTTAAACCAATGGTCATTAAACCAACGATGCTGTGTCCCCACAGACAGAACACATGTGTCCAGGATCAAAGTAGGAGGAGTCCATTTTAACATCATCCCCAGCAACTCACTTGGCTAATCTGTGCTTCTTATCCCTGTGACTTTAATTTCTACAAGTCTAGAGGTCCTGGTTCCAGCAAAAACTAAAACTGGCTGCTCCCTAGTCATTGAGTCATATGACTCCTATGCATAATTTATTAAATTTCTACCATCATCTTCAATTCTTATGTTAGTTTTCTTCTTATCAATGTATTTCTCTCTTTCTTTGGAATTATTAATACTTGATAGCACCCTTCACCCACTTTCTTTCCTCCCTTTCTTCATCCTTATAGTCCAACATTTGCAGTGAATGTTCCTGAATTCACGTTACAATACAAATGTACCTCTCTCAGTCCCCGAATCAGATGCTGCTTCTGTCCAAATACAGCCTGCCTCTAGGGGTTGTGCATCCTCAAGAAATGGGGTGTGGCTATGATTCAGGAAGTCTAGGGAGGGGCCTGAGCATCGTCATCTTCATAAAGCTCCACTGGCATTCCTGACCTGCTCCTCCAGTTGAAAACTGCTCCCTAAGAGGATCTGTACCTGCTTCTCTCTGCATCTCTGCTCCATTCCTCTCTTGCTACCAAATAGACACTCCCCGCTATGAGGGAGAAGACATTCCAGCTATGAGGGTGAGTAAAAGATTCACCATCCCTGAGAACGGCCTTTGTTCTAAGGTAATTTCCAGATTGGGTGAGTGTTCTTTGCAATCAAAAGAACTTAAGTAGGGCTCCCCTGGTGGCGCAGTGGTTGAGAGTCCGCCTGCCGATGCAGGGGACACGGGTTCGTGTCCCGGTCCGGGAAGATCCCACATGCCGCGGAGCGGCTGGGCCCGTGAGCCATGGCCACTGAGCCTGCGCGTCTGGAGCCTGTGCTCCGCAACGGGAGAGGCCACAGCAGTGAGAGGCCCGCGTACCGGAACAAAAAAACTTAAGTACATAACTAGTAAGCTGTGATGGCTAATTTTGTGTGTCAACTCGGCTGGGCCACAGTACTCAGATATTTGGTCAAGCACCAGTCTGGATGTTGCTGGGAAGGTATTTTTTTACGTGAAATTAACATTTAAATCAGTAGACTCTGAGTCAAGCAGGTTATCCTTCATAATGTGGATGGGTCTCATCCATCAGTTGAAGGCCTTAAGAGAAAATAGCCTAAGGGACTCCAAGGAACAGGGAGTTCCGCCTTCAGACTGTCTTTAAACTTGAGCTACAACATCAGTTCTTCCCTGGATCTGCAGCACAGCAGATTTTAGACTTACCACAACTCCACAATCACTTGAGCCAATCCCTTAAAATCTCTCTCCCTCTCCCTCTCTTTATAGATAGATAGATAGATAGGTAGATAGATAAAGAGATAGAGAGATAGATATAGACATAGAGGTTCTATTTCTCTGGAAAACCTTAACATATGCATTTCTTGGTTTCTCACCCATTGTTCTTAGCTCTCTGAGTAAACCTGACCTCTGGATGCACAGAATCATGCCCTGAAAGTGGCTGCAATTTCTGGACAACTGGAGACAAGCTCATTGGAATAGGACCCAAGAGCTGGACCAGATGTTGGTGTTAACACTCTCATAACTGTTACAGGACAGGTTGAACACGGTGTGCAATGAATAACTTTGAAGAAATGTGCATACATTTTCAAAAGGTACTTTATCAATAAGCAAATGTCCTGGTTTTGCTTTCTTTTTTCTGTCTCTCTTGTCCCTGGGGATCCCGAGGAGCAAAGTCCCCCTGACATTCGGGCTCATGACTCTCAATGAACATTTTCTAATATAATTGGCTTCTTTCTAACTAGCTTTCTTCAGAGTTCACAGTAGCAAAAATTCATTCCAGCAAAAACATAGTACTGAAACAAGAAAGACTCCCTTTCTTTTTTTCCCTTAAGCTTCCATGAATTTTTTGTAAGCTCCTGTAGGTATGTGACACAAAAATGCTTCTGAAAATGTGGCAACCTATGAATCAAAGTGAGAAACTACTCACCTTCAAGCCAGACATTTATCTTGAGTGCTTTTCTAAAATGTACGCATCACTTCTGTGAACGCGTGCTTTCACTCATTCTTTCTATGCCTCTTCCCACCCAATGGTGCTTCAGTTTCCCTAGCTTGTCCACACTCAACGAAACACAAGGGAATTTGAACCAATCTGATCATCTCTAATGGATTCTTGGATGGGTCATCATTTTCTAAACAAATAAACAAGAGTCAAATGACTGCACTTTAACTAAGTGAAGTGTTCTATAGAAATCTTCTTACTCATTAGCAGCTTGTCTGTTTCTTTTCCTCCTTTTTCTTTCCTACATCTCCCTTCACTCATCCAGAGCCTTGGTGAAGACAGGAAACATTCCACTAGCTCTGATACTTTGGCTACAGGCGCTAATGCATTTCTAGAATAAGTGTTCACACTTCTTGCCTCTAACACGCAGAAACATGAAACCTGTCCCAGGCTTCTCAGCCTGATGGGGAGTCCCAGGGGAAAGGCTGTTTGGGGAAAGAAAGAGCTCAGGCTCTTTGTCTGTAGTCTCTTATTTCTCACAGGTCTCCCTAGAGCTCTCCTGCAGGCAATAGCCCTTCTCCCCGATGATTTAGTCATCATGAATTCCAAATCTAACTGTGTGAGAGACCTTGTTTGTTAAAGGTGCAAGGAACTCAAACACTCTCTCTATTTTTTTTAAGCCTTGTATTTTCTTTTCTTTTTTTAAAAAATTTATTTATTTATTTTTGGCTGCATTGGGTCTTCGTTGCTGTGCGCGGGCTTTCTCTAGTTGCGGCCAGTGGGGGCTACTCTTCGTTGCACTGTGCGCAGGCTTCTCATTTCAGTGGCTTCTCTTGTTGCAGAGCACGGGCTCTAGGTGCGTGGGCTTCAGTAGTTATGGCACGCAGGCTCAGTAGTTGTGGCTCACAGGCTCTAGAATGCAGGCTCAGTAGCTGTGGTGCACTGGCTTAGTTGCTCTGCGACATCTGGGATCTTCCTGGACCAGGGATTGAACCCATGTCCCCTGCATTGGCAGGCAGATTCTTAACCACTGCACCACCATGGAAGTCCCAACACTCTACATTTTAAAATTTCTGCCTGACAGGGTCATAAACATTCTAACTTCTAGCCTTCCTGGTTGAATACACTGAGTTAGTGTTGAGGTGATCGGAGCAGAAGCCCATTCTGACCTAAATCGAGTCAGTGACACATTTTCCAGCCACTTCTCCATCACATTTTTACAGGAAGAGCCTGATGTTCTATGCATTCAACTATTTTGATGCGGTAGTGAGGAGATCGTGACGCTAAAAAGGACGTCACCTTTACCTTCACCCCTTTCCCGATCCCACGTGAGGCTTTGGGAGCTGAGCTGTGGTCCTGTGATGTCTACTGTGTATACTACTTGCAAATTTAAAATAAAGCCCTTTGAGGAGGGGATTGGATGGCAGGTTTGGAAATTTAGGGTTTTAGGGGAAAGTAGACGCTGTTTAAATTAAAGAAAATTGAGGTAAAGCACCTCCTTCCTCTTCCCAAAGTTTGGAGTGGGGTGGGTATTAATAGCAAAGGGTCATCTCTTTCCAAAGAAATCTCTTCACAGATCTCTTCGGAAATGGAGTATGTTCCCCTCCGTACTCTGATTCCTTTTTTGTGTCCTAAAACTGGGTGAGAGGTTTAAAAGTCATAGAACAAGTTTTTAAACATTGTCTTTGAATATTTGTATATGATCACCTGGCTTTGGAATTTCTCATCTAGAGTATTTTGGTGCCTTGAACAAAATGTCAATTTTAACAGCCTGTTACATATACAAAATAAAAATAGAATTACAGGGAGATAAAGACAAATCTAAAAACATAGGAGAAGATCCTAACACATATTTTGGAAACTGACATCACGTAGACAACATCAATCAATACATAGAAAATATTTAGAAATAAACCTAAATAAAAAGCACAAAAATCTTTATAGGAAAAAATTTAAACTTGATTGAAAGATATAGAGCAAAAGGTGAATATAAACAGATGTTTAGGTTTCTGGATGAGAAACCTTAACATTATAAAGATGTCAGTTATCTCTCAAATTAATCTATAACTTCAATGCAATCTCAATTGAAATCCCGGCAGGATTTTTAGGCAACTTGACTGTTCTAAAATGCCAGTGGGAAAGTAAAGGCACACTAATAGTTTAGACAGTTTTGAAAGAGAAGAACACAGGTATGTGTGTGTGAGGGAGGTCTCTTGCCCCGTTAGACAAGACATATTGAAGACTCTAGAATTTAAAACAGTGTAGGGGAGGGGGAAGGAGGAGGTATAAATTAGAAGTTTGGGATTAACAGATGCACACTACTATATATGAAATAACCAACAAGGACCTACTGTATAGCACAGGGATCTATATTCAATACCTTGTGATAACCTGTAATGAAAAAGAATAAGAAAAAGAACAGATATATATATGTAACTGAATCACTTTACTGTACACCTGAAACATTATAAATCAACTGTACTTCAATTTAAAAAATAAAATAGGACTTCCCTGGTGGCGCAGTGGTTAAGAATCCACCTGCCAATGCAGGGAACACAGGTTCGAGCCCTGGTCCGGGGAGATCCCACATGCCGCGGAGCAACTAAGCCTGTGCGCCACAACTACTGAGCCTGTGCTCTAGAGCCTGCAAGCCACAACTACTGAGCCCATGTGCCACAACTACTGAAGCCCATGTGCCTAGAGCCCATGCTCTGCAATAAGAGAAGCCACCACAATGAGAAACCTGCACACTGCAAAGTGTAGCCCCCGCTCACCGCAACTAGAGAAAACCTGCACGCAGCAAAGAAGACCCAACACAGCCAAAAATAAATAACAATAAAAATTTTAAAAATAAATAAAATAGTGTAGTATCATTACAGGAGAAGAAAAATAAATCAGTGGGATAGGAAAGAGAACCCAGACACAGCATGCACATGTGGGTGAATACTAGAGAAGGCATTAAAACTCACCAAGGAAAAGATAAACTATTCAGAAAAAAAGTCTTGGAAAACTGGCTCATCTTTTGGAATAAAATAGAATTAGATCACAATCTTATAAGTGGAAAAACCAAATTTTAGATCAATTAAAACATTTAAACTAGTAGTAAAATATATAGAAGTATATCTCTGTGATTTGGCAATGGGTGGACTTCCTAAAGCACACACAAAAAGTACAAACCATAAAGGAAAAGATTAATACATTTGATTATATTAAAATTGAAAACTTCTGTTTGGCAAAAGCCACTATAAACACATTTAAAAGACAAGTGGCAGACTATGACAGCACACTTGCAACATATGTAGCAGATGAAGGAGTAGTGTCCAAAGAGACAAATAACTCCTACAAATGTAAGGAAAAGACAATATGGAAATGTTGCCAAATGAGGAGCAGACAATTCACAGGAGAGGACACTCAAACAGTAAAAAGAATTATAAAAGATCCTCAAACTCCTAGTAACTATGGAAAATAAAATTAATAATTTATATATCATCTTTCACTAATCAGAATGACCAAAATGTGAAAGATTGCTGTTACAAATGCTGGCAGATATAGCAGTTATGGGCTACACTTTTATACAATATTTTTGGAAAACAATTAAAAATTTAAACGTTCCTACTCTTCGGTCAGCAGGAGCCATCATGAATTCTATTTACTTCCTCGTCCAAATCAGGACATCCTTGAAGGCCTGTGGCTCTCCTCTCAGTTAATTTCTAAATATGACACACCCCAGGCCTTCCTCACCTGTTCCCGCACTGGCCCAGGGCTTGGAAAGCATAAGACTGTCTCTGACCTTCTGTTGCCCCACATGCAAAACACCTTTTGTCTGTGTGATTCCATGGCCTGATAGCACAGGTATTCTTCCTGATGCCTGCTGCTCTGAAGTATGGCCTGGGCAACTGCTTCTCGGCCTTTTGGCTAAGATCAGGTGTAGTATCTATTCTTATCAGAAGTACGGCCTGGGTTCTCTTTATTCTCGGACCCTAAACATTATGGAGAATTTGTCAGGTTGTTAGTTATCCCCACTCTAGACTAGGCAGGGACAGGAGATTTACACCATTCCCACTCTGCATCTCTGCCCCAAATTCTTCTCTTACACCAGCTCATAGAAATTTTCTAGTCTGTTCTATTGGCTTACTTTTTTTTTTTTAAAGTCTCTTTTGGTCTGAGACTTGGACTATACTTCTCGAACTTAGAGGCTAAAAATGTGAAATTTCCCAACCTTCTACTTCCTTACTAGGTGTGGTGGTATTAAAATATGTTCAAAATTTCATTGGTGCACCTCCCTTCAAGTGATGGAAGCCAAATTCCTCTCCCTTTGAGTGTGGACTGAACCTAGTAACTTGCTCCTAATGAATAGAATACTGTGGAAGTGACAGTGTATAACTTGGGAAAGTAGGTCGTGAAAGGTCGTAAAAGGTACTCCTGCTCACTCTCCTTTGGACCATTCACTCTGGGGTAGGCCAGCTGCCATACTGTGATGTCACTCAGGCAGCCTATGTGAAGCCCATGTAGTGAGGATGCCTGCCAACAGCCATGTGAGCAAGCCATCTTGGAAGCAGATGCTCCAATCCCTTTCGGCCCCATCTGACATCTTGATTGCAACAACACAGGAGCCTGTGAGCCAGAACTACCCAGATAAACTGACCCACAGAAACTGTGAGCTAATAAATATTTGTTGTTTTAAGTCTCTAAATTTTGGGGTAATTTGTTACTCAGCAATAGATAATTAATACACTGAGGAAATTGGCAACATCTTGTCTCATGGCCAAATGGGATAATCAAAGAGAGAAGAAAAGAACATACAGGTTAATATTTTTTATGGGCTGAACTGTCACTCCACCCCCCTGCCATTCCTATGTTGAAGCCCTAACCCCCAGTACCTCCAAATGTGACTGTATTTGGAGATAGGGTCTTTAAGGAGGCAATTAAGATTAAATGATGGGGCTTCCCTGGTGGCGCAGTGGTTGAGAGTCCGCCTGCCGATGCAGGGGACACGGGTTCGTGCCCCGGTCCGGGAACATCCTACATGCTGCGGAGCAGCTGGGTCCGTGAGCCATGGCCGCTGAGCCTGCGCGTCTGGAGCCTGTGCTCCACAACGGGAGAGGCCACAACAGTGAGAGGCCTGCGTACCGCAAAAAAAAAAAAAAAAAAAAAAAAAAAAAAAAAAAAAACTGTAACAGATATATAATGAAATCCCAATAGATAAATTAAAATGGAATATTTAAAAGATATTCAAATAACTCAAAAGAAGGCAAATGTAAGAAAACCAGTTTCTTCTACACACAGAACACTCTGACATAAAATGTGCAGTTTTTCAACACTGAGTAGTTTTCCAGCTGTCTATGGATGCCAACTGGGTATCCTACAATTTAATTCAATTCTGACACTAAGTACCCCAAGTAAGTGCAGGTCCACAGGCTAAAGGCTTCATCCCAGAAACTGCCTCCCACTTCGGATGCCCATGGCAAGTCTGGGCCTCCCATACTTCTGACCAACCAGCTATAAATCAGGGGTTCCTACACCCACCTCTTCAGTTTCAATAATTTTCTATAACAGCTCAGAGGACTCAGGGAAACCCTTTACTTACTATGACCAGTTTATCATAAAAGATACAACTCAGGAACAGCCAAATGGAAGAGATGCACAGGGCAAGGCGTGTGGGAAGGAGTGTGACGCTTCTGTGCCCTCTTGGGACACGCTACCCTTTCAGTACCTCCATGCATTCACTGACCCAGAAGCTCTCTGAACCCCTTAGTTTAGAGTTTTTATAGAAATTACATGATGTACGCATGACTGATTGAATCATTGGACATTGGCGATTAAGTCAATCTCCAACCCCTCTCCTTTCCTTGGAGGTCGGGTGCGGGGCTAAAAGTTCCAACCCTTTAATCAGGTGGCTGTGCCTCTGGCAACCACCCCCAGCCTCCCAGAGTCATCTCATTAGCATATAAACAGACTTATCACAATGGAGGTTCCAAGAGTTTTAGGGACTCCGTGCCAGGAACTGGGGAAGATGACCGACTATATATTTCTTATTATACCACAACATTACAGCAATAAAGGGGAAACAGGAGTGAAACACAGAGGGAACAAGCAAAAACAAATTTATAAAATGGTATACCTAAACCCAAACATGCCAATAATTACATTTAAAAGAATAAGCTGTTTCTATATGCACTAATGTAGAAGAGTCTCTAGGACATATTGTTATATAAAAAAAAGTTACAGAACAAAGCATTCATTATAAACCAGTTAAGTTTTTTATATATTCCTGTATGTCCATGTACATTTGTATTTCCAGCCCAACATAAATGCATTAGAAAGATCTGGAAGTATATTCAAATTGAAAATAGTTCTTGAAAATTCGCTGGGATCAGAGAGGAGAAACAGTGTCAAGAGGGACTTTTTTTCTATATAATTTTAATGACAAGAATGTATTTATGTATTACTTTGTCATTAAAAATAAATGAATGGAATTAATTTTAAAAGAACATATTGTTTCACAGTGTGCTGGTGATACCATATGGGAATTAGACATTTTTAGGTCCCCTGACTCAGGAGTAGCCAACTGCTTTTAGCAGAATTTGTCAAATGAAGTTATTAGTATTTCAATCTATTTCCTATCTGTGCCATTTATCTTTTACTCCCATTTTTCTTCCCCTTCCCAAATTTAAACCCTCAAGTCTGGAGCCCTGTAACCCTAAGGGTTATGGATCCAATCTCCCTTTATCTTCACCGACTCCAACATCATATTACTCTTTTAGAATTTAGCACTTTCAACATTTTAGATATTCCCAGGAATGGCTTTCATAAAAATATATTCAGCAGTTTTTCCCCTATTATTTTTAAAGTAGTTTTAAGAGCAATGTTTTTCAAATTGTAGGTCTCAATTAGTAATGGGTCATAAAACTTATATAGTGGGTCTCAATTCATATTTATTTTTTAAGAAATGAAATAGAAAATATCAGAGTACACTGAAATTATAGCGTGGGTGAGATTTGTGAAATTTTCGTGTGTGTGCACGTGTGTAGTGGGTTGTGATGGAAAATGTTCTTTGTTTTCTGTAGGTTGAGGTAAGGGAGGTGGAGGAGGCAGAGAAACACTGCTGTTGTGAAAACATTTAAAAGAAACTTGATGCAATGTGCCTTCTTTCCTTCTT
The DNA here is from genome assembly GCF_964374135.1 of Grampus griseus. Taxonomy (NCBI): domain Eukaryota; kingdom Metazoa; phylum Chordata; class Mammalia; order Artiodactyla; family Delphinidae; genus Grampus; species Grampus griseus. Next base: position 73,865,887 of record NC_139018.1, on the reverse strand, counting down.
CTACTTACACTTGTAAGTAACGTGTAAATACTTACCCCTTAAACAAATGCTTGTTTAATGACTAGCCAACAGATTCTTAGCTATATAGGCCTAGAAATGTGAGGTAACTGGAAGTTTTACAAATAATGCCATTCATCCATCCATTCATTCATTCATTCAATATTTATTTAGCGTCTATTACGTGCTAAGCCTCAGTGAAAGAATCTTTGGAAATTTCAGGGGAAAAAAAACTAACCTCTTGAATGGAATAATGAACAAAAATAAATAAGACATTTGCACAGGGATTTAAGCCAGTTTTGTAATACGAATGTAATACCGTGAACAGATATCCCCTGAGAGGATAGGGAACAACCAAGCATGCATACCAAGACTCGCTGTCTCTGGTGGGGCAGGTGGGAGGCTGGAAAGGCTTTCAAGAGCAGAGTAGGCCACCATGGTGGTACCACAGTTCCACCTCAGCGTAGGATCCCCCTGGGTAGGGAGGCGAATTTTCTGGGGCCAAAAACTATTCTCCTCACCGGGACAGGCTTGACTCCTGCTTACACAACTGACTCAAAGTATGTTACTTAAGGGGCTGGAAACAGTGACGATTGTGACTAATATTTTTTTTAAGTACTGAGAATTTTTTTATTACGAAAATTTTAATGATCATGATACAGCACAGCACTGGTTGCAATGACTCTAATTTCAGTGAATTTGAAAGCATGGTTCCCCCCACATATTGATCTCCCCACCTAATGGACATCCTAACATAAAATTTTGTCTTCTGATCATTCACAATAGAGACAGTAAATATTTCCTTGAAAGTCTTTGCTCACCTGCCCTTAGACTTGAGTGTGTGCTCAATCATACATGTAGAGTTACCGACGCTGGTGACGGACTTACATTTATTCCTGCTCCTTGAATCTGGGGTGACAGCAATTATTTCCTGAAAACTTAGAAAGTCATCAGCCTTTTCAGTAAGAGCAAACAGGATTATGATCTATTCTCCATTCATTTTAAGGCTTTAGTACTTAAACTGATGTTTCTTGGTAAAGTATGATCTCAGGTGGCCTTGAGCTGCAGCGGCTTGAAGCAGGATTTAGGTTCCCCAGCCAGAGACTGAGGTCAGGCAGCAGCAGTGAGAGCGCTGAATCTTAGTCACTAGACCACAAGGAACCAGTGGCCAGTGACAAGACCCTGGCCCGTCAGCTGTGTAGAAATGAATTTCCACATAGAGATGGAAAGTAGTGAAGTAGGTAAAGTGTTTATTAGGAGGAAAAAGAGTACATACAGTACATGTGGATAGACACACGGGGGCGCTCAGAGAGAAAGTCATGCCCTCGTGGTAGTTTGAATCAGTTTTACGGGGTATTTCTTCCAGGTTTCCTTTGACCAATCATCTTGCTTTGCCTGGTTCTTTTATCTCATATGGATTTTTATTTTTTCTAGTTTCTTTACATTTTTATTTATTTATTTATGTATTTATTTTTGGCTGTGTTGGGTCTTCGTTGCTGCACGCAGGCTTTCTCTAGTTGCGGTGAGCGGGGGCTACTCTTCCTTTCAGTGCGCGGGCTTCTCGTTGCAGTGGCTTCTCTTTTTGCGGAGCACGAGTTCTAGGCGCACGGGCTTCAGTAGTTGTGGCACGTGGGTTCAGTAGTTGTGGCTTGCAGGCTCTATAGCGCAGGTTCAGTAGTTGTGGCGCACGAGCTTAGTTGCTCCGCGGCATGTGGGATCTTCCCGCAGCAGAGGACCAGGGCTCGAACCTGTGTCCCCTGCATTGGCAGGCAGATTCTTAACCACTGCGCCACCAGGAAAGTCCCGCTTTGCCTGGTTCTAAGTCCATATTTCGTATATTACAGGGTCCTCCTCTGTGTGCATGCACATCTCTTAGCCAAGAGGGATTCTAGTGAAGAGACCTATGGGTAAGTTGACATCACTTACTATGGGGTGGTGCCCCCTCCCTTTTTGACCTCCAAGGAGCCTTTCTATGCATGTGTAGTCGGGAAGGTCTCCTTAGCTTTGAGGATGAGGAATATGTGGTCTTTTATCTCTTATCTGGGCAAGGCTCAGCCTCCTCTCTCGATTGTCCTGTTATTGATATTTTGGAGTTTCTGTCCACAGGGAATGAACTCCTGCTGCTTACCCTGTGGCCCATCTATCTCCTGCCTCAGGTATATGCATTTTCTTTATTAGATAATAGGTGGACATATTTCTTCTGTCTACTATTGACGTAATTTCTGTGACTGTAATTTTTGGAAAGGAAAAAGGAGTGAAGGAAGTGAGAGGGGGAGGGAAATAGGGAGGGAGATTCACATGGGAGGTGCCACTGGTAGGGACATGGATGGTCCATGCCATGCCACTGTTGCTCTTCCGTGATGGCTGAAGGTGAGCCATTGGGAAGTTGGCAATATATGCCAATGTGTAGCTGAGTTGAAAGACATAGAAGAGGGACAGCCTCGGAGTGAGTGTAAGTAGTAGATATTGTGGTATCTGACCAAGAGAGCCTCAACATTCCCCTCAGCTTGATTGGACTTTAGGCAGGCTTCTTCCTGACTCCAAGCCCTTACCTCCCTTTTCTTAGAGTTTCCTTTTCAAAACCTGTCACTGTGAATTCTTTCTGCCCCTTTGAGTTGTAAATCTTTTTAAAAAGCATCTTGCCAGTTTTACAACCCTTTCTCAAGGACCAGGGAGCCATCCCTTTGAAATATAAACATCAAGGGAGACAGCATCCCTATCTCCCAGTTTCTGTGGGAGGATAGGAGCCTAATTTAGGTGGGCACCTTGCTCCAAATTGTAAAACTACCTCCTGTCATGAAGATGCAATAAAGTTTAGTTTTCCTTTGGGTAAGGCCAGTTAACAAACACAGATGGCCTGGAACTTCCCCACCCCAGCTCTTAAAAACTCTCCTGCCCTTTGTCTCCCTAGAGGTGAGCTCAGCCTGAGCTGAGGACCCCAGCCCCTGTTGCAATAACCTTGAACAAAGTCTTCTTTGCCTGTTTAATTTTGTTCCGGAAATAGCACAGCTATGGGCTAGGCTGGGGGGAAAAATACTTGAACTGAGAGTTGGGAAGCTGGATTGAGGTCCCCCCTTTGCTCCTAAATTATAGGAACTGTGGGCAAAGCACTTCACCCCCCTGAGCTCAGGATCTTTAAAATTTAGAGGTTAAAAAGATGGAACTCCAAGATTTCTTCCAGCGTCAAGGTTTTTTGATGGCGGATGTGCTTGATTGACAGTAGGGAAAATTATAAATTCTCCAAGAAACATATAGCGATTTAAATGCAGGTGGGTTGTTGTGTCGCATAGAAAACATCAAGGACTAACAGGATTATACACTGTTGCACTGCTCTTACCTGGTCCTTAGAAGATGAAGGGGCTCTTTAGGAAGCATGAACGTGACCCCCTGTGGAAAACCCTTGTTCTAGAGAAGTGACTAACCCCCAAGATGCTACCCATCTTGAATCCCCAGAGACGCTTGTTTCCAGGTGGGCACGTTGGAGGCCACTTTTAAATAAATATTCTTTCTCTACAGACTTTATAGTTATCATAAACACTACTCTGTCCTATCATGGGTCAGACACCAAGACAGCTGGTGGGAATTTGGAACAGAAGGATCAGAGTAGGGATAGGAACCCAGATACCCAGTTAAGGGTCTGTGATGATTACTCCATACTACTTAACTCACTATGCACTTTTATTGTATAAACCTATCACCTTCCACTCATTCTCCCCAAACAGGAATGTCATTCATTCATCGATAGGCCAACCAGCCCATCTTAAGTGAAGGTGCTCAATCTCACAGAGTTCCAGCAAATGAAAGGCCTCGAGATAAGAGGCAATAAGAACTGACCGTGTTTGTCCTGCTCCATCAGGAGCGAGTGCTGCAGTACAACACATACAGCAAGGACCTCTGGTCACAGTGCCGAAGGAATCATCCAGAATCTTCCTGGTCTATTATACTAATAAATCTAATACTAATATACGTATACTAATACTAATATACTTACACGTTAATAATTAATAGGAGTGAAAGTTGCCTCCAACCACCACTGTGACCCCCATCACGAGGCAGGTGCTACAGCAATGTTCTATCAGTCAGGGCTCTCTTGCTAAAGGAGAAGCACTTCTGTATTTCAAGGAGAAAGGAGTTAGTTAGAAGCTTACACAATGCTTTGAAGGGTTGGAGAAACAGTATGGAAACTAGCTGGTTCATGAAATCAAGCAGGGGTGGATCCTAGGGAAACTGCTGACAACAATCCCAGCTGGGTCTGTAACACCAAAGCAGGGGATTCTCAGGAGGGGGCCGGAAGCTGCAGCAAATCATATGTCTATCATATGTCCAAGCGTTTGTTCACAACTGCCAACAGACACACTGACTCTTCTGCCTTCCTCATGTCCTGTGAGCAACTTTAATTGGCAGACTGTAACCCAATACAGGAAGGTGATCCTGGGAAATGGAGCTCCAGACTTCCTTGCAATGCAGAGAATGGAGAAAGCGGTGTGGATGATATTGAATTGACAAAGATAATCTGGTACAAGCAAATTAAGCCAAACACCTATATCGAGGGTAGAAGGCACACAAGATGCCATCAAAGCCCATGATTCCTCGTATATTAGTACAGAACCTCAGGGACACTCTGGGCAGAATCCCTAGAGCAAATTAAGCACAGACAGACATGGTGGCTTAATAATTCACCCAGCTTCTCTTTCCTTCTCAAATGTCAAACTGCCTGGAAGTCTCAGATATGGATCTGACACACACGTAACCCCCATGCAACACAGGCTATCTTTCCTCAACCTGGCAGTGCCCTCAAGCATAACAAGACTCCTCAAAGCCCAAGTCCAAGAGAGCAAGGTCCAGAGAGAGAAAGGAGTTTCCTCCTCCCCTAGGTCCTCCCTAGGGCATCCCTTTGTAGGGTCCAGAGCCTCCCTGAAAATTGACATGAACACCCATGGCCATGTGCTTTCAGTGACACCAGAAGGGTATGGTGTGAACCTACGGCCCCTCAGAACAGGGCAAAAAAATGTGCATTGTGCAAAAAAATGACCATTCACCATATAAGACATAGCATACACAGTAGCAGGGGCCTCATTTTGTTACACTCTCAGATGTCTAACTGGGGAGATGATGGTATCGTAAGTACAGGAGGCAAAGGAGATTGAGAGGAGGAAGGTGAGGAAAGGGACCCTCTGACACTGGGTGGGAATGTAAATTGGTGCAGCCACTATGGAAAACAGTATGGAGGTTCCTCAAAAAACTACAAATAGAGCTACCATATGATCCAGCAATCTCACTCCTGGGTACATACCAGACAAAACTATAATTTGAAAAGATACATGCACCCCTATGTTCATAGCAGCACTATTTATGATAGCCAAGACATGGCTATACATATACATATATAGATGTGTATGTAAAAAGATGCTATATATATATGTGTATACACACACAGTGGAATATTACTCAACCATCAAAAAGAATGAAATAATGCCATTTGCAGCAACATGGATGGACCTAGAGATTATCATACTAAGTGAAGTAAGTCAGAAAGTGAAAGACAAATACCATATGATATCACTTACATGTGGAATCTGAAATACGATACAAATCAACATATCTACAAAACAAAAACAGACTCACAGATATAGAGAACAGACTTGTGGTTGCCGAGAAGGAGAGGTGGTAGGGGAGGGAAGGAAGGGGAGTTTGGGATTAGCAGATGCAAACTATTATATATAGAATGGATAAACAACAAGGTCCTACAGCCTAGCACAGGGAAGTGTATTTAATATCCTGTGAAAAACCATAATGGAAAAGAATACGAAAAAATATATATATATGTATAACAGTGACTTTGCTGTACAGAAGAAATTAACACTACATTGTAAATCAACTGTACTTCAATAAAATTTAAAAAAAAATAAATAGAGGAGGAAGGGGAATTCAGTCAGACACACTGAGTTTAAGCTGTCTGCAGGAGAGCCAGGTAGAGGAAGCCAAAATGCCCTGGAGCCAGGATTCTCTGTATTTCTCCTGTTGAGAATACACAACAAAATTACCACTGGGCAAGCTCCCCAGCCCTTCCAGATTCACTGTTGTTGAAAGGCCTCCAGGCCTTTCATGCCCTAAGGGAACCCTTGCAGATCTGTCTCCTCTCCACCACATTCTTCCCTCCGTTCTTCTGCCACATCAACTGTAACTGTTTACAAATGCAGGGTGCATGTTCTAGGCCTACGATACTGAGTGTGATAACTTGGTCCTCAAAGAGGAGTCACTCGATAAATATTTGTTGAATTGAATTGAACTGATGGGAAAGGCTAAACTTGTTTAAATTATTTTACCTGAAGCTGTTTCCAAATCAGATCTGAGGAGAAGACAGTCAGGGTCAGACTGAGTCAAAAGGAAGAAAAGACCATTTATGCCTGGGGTCCTGGCCCCAGACCCTTAAAATTCCTTTTGGTACTGCCATAACCAAATCCATGAGCTAACAAATGCTAATCCCTTGGCTAACTGCAGTGATGCAGAAAGAAGATTCCACGTGACACGAGGGTGCTGTGGTCAACTAGAGTTGGCATTCTGGTTTAGAAGAAAGAAAGAAACTCACTCCTTCCCCTCCCCTGCCTTGTGCTTTCCCCACGTCAGAGACAAAACGTGGTTAGTTATCTTGGTCCCCTACTTCCCTTTGAATTTGGCTAAAACACTATACCTGTGATGCTGGCCTGGATCTTCTCCCATGAATATACCCAACAGAGAAGACCCTTGCTGGCCCTTGTCTCCATTGAAGGAAGGCAAAACTCCGAGGCCTGAGCTAGGCTGACCCTGGCTGGGCTGAGCTTTCACTGGAGCTGGCCTGGCTTTTGGGATGCAGATGCACTGACCATCTGGTACCCGCCTCTTCTGGGGAGCTGAAACTCACAGGACAGAACTTGAAGGCTGCAACTGTACTTCGTCATTATGTTAAAGGTCCAACCCCACTCCAACACCAGTTAGAGAGCTGTGTCTCTGTGGGGTCCTTAGAAATCAGAACTCAAGGCAAAGCTTGTAAGCTAACACTTTACTGAGGGTCCAGGCTGCAAAAGTGAAGGACAGAGGGCAGTGAATGGGGGAAGGAGGGCAAACATATACAACGGGGCATGTTACAGAGCTGTCCACAGCCTCAGCAGAAACACTCCAGCTGCTCGGTCATGCCCGATGTCTGGGAGAGGCTGGGCAGAATCACAGTGCCTCACAACAGTCTGGCTGGGACAGAAAGGACAGCAACTTTACCTGTCAGCTCCTTCCCATTTCCTGTCACTCACACCCTTAGCGTGTGAACTCTCCTATACTTCCTGCTCTGTTACCAGCTCCTGGGGAGCCTCCAGGTCTAATAAAGTCAGGCTGCTTTTCTAGAATCCTTGTGGTCATAGAATACGGGAGAAAGAGCAACATAGTCTTACTTCCCTTTGACGTCACCATATTTTTTTTAAACTGGTCATCATCCAAAGGAGAGAGTTTGTGCAGTTGGGGAGTTTAGTTGTGATGACTTGAGTCTTGGCCAATGTCTAAACTCGCTGAGGTATTTCTCAAGTACTTGAAATCAGTTTTAAGAAACAGGAGACAAATATTTAAGAATTGATTATTTTTTTAAAAAATAAATTTATTTTATTTACTTACTATTTTTGGCTGCGTTGGGTCTTTGTTGCTTTTTAATACAGCTAGATTTTTTTTTTTTTTTTTTTTTTTTTTTGCGGTACACGGGTCTTTCACTGCTGTGGCCTCTCCCGTTGCGGAGCACAGGCTCCGGACGCGTAGGCTCAGCGGCCATGGCTCACGGGCCCAGCCGCTCCGCGGCACGTGGGATCTTCCCGGACCGGGGCACGAACCCGTGTCCCCCGCATCAGCAGGCGGACTCTCAACCACTGAACCACTGCGCCACCACGGAAGTCCCAGCTAGATATTTTTAAATAGTATGCATTCGATTTTTTTAGTGCACAGAAACAGTCTAAAGAAGATAACCACAAAGGACAGTGAATTGGATACATTCTCTGGGCTCCCCTTTTATTCTTTCCATTGCTGCAGCTATAAGCTTCATGTGGGTGTAAACTGACACCACCTTCCTCAGCGCTCTGTGTTTCTCTTGCTCTCTTCCCAGTGTGTCTCTAATGCTGGGGCATGGGACTCATGGGTGGTCTGAAACTGCAAAGGAATTAACAAGCCCTGGGACAACCCTTGACCAATGCAGGAAGGTGCTGGTGAACAACTGATCCCCCTACCAAACTCTTTTTTTTTAATTTTTAAAAAATTTTTTATTTATTTATTTTTGGCTGCGTTGGGCCTTCGTTGCCGCGCGCGGGCTTTCTGTAGTTGCGGCGAGTGGGGGCTACTCTTCGTTGTGGTGCGGAGGCTTCTCATTGCGGTGGTTTCTCTTGTTGCGGAGCACAGGCTCTAGGCGCGTGGGCTTCAGTAGTTGTGGCTCCCAGGCTCTAGAGCACAGGCTAAGTAGTTGTGGCGCACGGGCTTAGTTGCTCCGCGGCATGTGGGAATCTTTCTGGACCAGGGATAGAACCTGTATCCCCTGCATTGGCAAGCGGATTCTTAACCACTGCGCCACCAGGGAAGCACCCCCTCCCAACCTTCTGAGTGGAGAATCCAAGGTGCATTCTATGTGGCTTCTCAGAGGATCCCAGTGGCTTCAGCCCCAGCCTCCTACAGTGGTGACCAACTGGAAAACACACTTTTGCATTGGCTTTCCCTTCTTCTCTGTTTTACTTTCCCCACTTCCTCCCTCCTTCTCCTGAGATTATTCCCCCAAAATTGCCTATATGCAAGCCTTGTGTTGGGCTTTGTTTTTAATTTTTGGGGGGGATTGGGGAGGGGGAGGCTAGGAGCGTTGGTAACAGAAATGGTAGAGAGCAGACCCTAGAGTAGGATCCTGGATCTGAATCACTCTCTGCTCAAATGGAAGTGAGGGCTCCACTGCCGGACAGCGTGGAATGGGCATGACCCCTGGTGTGCCATAGCGGTCACAAGATTCCTAAGATGGGGATGAGCGCAGGGTAAAGGTCAAGTGTTGGGTTACGAGGTTGCTAAGGCACTTGAACGATATGAAGGCAGTTATGATTATAAGGACTGAGAGTTTGCCAGCTTTTATTAATTGCTTTAGAAGCCTTGTAGAAAGAAAATGACAAGCCCAGGTTAGCCAAATAACAACACAGGTCACTCTGTGAGATCCAGAAGGACTCTGTAGCTTGTTTAAAGAGACCTCACCTCCGTCAGCCGGAGGGAAGAATGTGCTGAAAATAAGTATTTAATTATATGAGTGATGGAATTGCAATGACGATTGAATGCATGGCTTCAAAGGTCTCTTTACTCAAAGCCCTTTGAGGAGTTCTCAGGAGAGCTCCGGGAGCAGGAATAGGGGCATTTGGGTGTATGAGCCTGATAATATCGTGGAGGCTTACTCTAGAGGAGTCATGAGAAGACACATTATATTAGATAAGAATTCTTGGGAGATCCCTGGCGGTCCAGGGGTTAGGACTCCGCGCTTTCACGGCCCTAATACACCAGCACTTCTTTTCTCTCCCTCCCTTTTCCCTCCTTGCACACAGACCCCCAAACTGGCAGTGTGTCAGCCAGATGTGTTTTGTAGACCCAAAGTATGGTTTTAAAATTTGAATTAATTGTCAACATTTTAGAAATCACGTCAATCCACATAAAACTCTAAATGTCCACCCATTTTATTATTTACATGAACTCCATAAAATGTTAGAGTTTGAAATCTCTGCCCTGGAGTCCCCCTGGGGGCCATGCTTGTTCCACCCAAGAGGCAAAGGCTGCCTTGGGGGTTTTTTTCCCTTACAGTCAGTATCGTAGACTGTGGGAATGGGACTAGACAAGGATATTAGTTATGACCTTTCACTTCATTTTGCAGATGAAGAAATTGATGAGTAGGAGATCATAGAACATAGTCAAGATTATACATTGGTTCGTAGCAAAACCAGGAGAGAGTTTAAACCTTTGTTTTCTGAGTACATAGCATTTTCCTAGTGCACCCTTCGCATTTTGGAGGTCAGAGTAGGGGGGAGGTGAGGAAACCTTTCTCTTTTCTCCCTTTAGCAGTTATATGGACTTGACATCTGCTGTGCCCTAACCCAAAACTACCTCTCCTGCCAAATTTGGGTGTAACCTACCAGTGTATGTACCACTGTTGGGTAATCAAGCGATTATTTTTTAACGTAACCCAGGGATCACACTTCCCTTAGGATAGTCTCCCTGAATCCCCATCCTGCTTACTCATAGAAAACCCCATCTTTTACCAAGATTCCCTGATGTTTCTGACTATCCCCAAGGAATGCTTAAAGATCCCACAAATCCATCCGAATTGTCTCTGCCTCCCCTGCCCCCTTGCCTGGGTCGGGACTGCTGCTCATTTCCAGCACAGGACAGTCTTTCCATCTCATCACTAGCTTCTCCACGCAGACCATTTTCCCCTCAAACCACTTTCTTTCAAGTCTGGACACAGATACATTCCTATATTTCTCAGGCATAACATTTCACGAAACTTTGCTTTAGCCTTATATAATAACAGGACCAATTCATGCTGCAGAAAAGAAAATGTATAACAGGTAACTAGTTGCATCTGCTCCTAGATTGTCTATGTTATGACCATCCACAGGAGATTAACCAGTGCTCTCCTTTGCCCCCACCCCCACCCCAATCTGCAGCAAAGTTGCAGGGGCCAGAGACGGGCCAAAGATGGGTTATTTCTGTACCTGGGAACACATTTCCAGTGAAACAAAGAAAATCTAAGTTTAAGGCTAGCTTTCCACCACGTATAATGATTTACAGAGATGCCAAATCTACCCACAATGAAAACAAACAGTTGCACTGTTTGCATAGTAGTTTGTTTCTTTCCTGTCTCTCCACCCTAGAGTAGTATTTTGGTTTGGCTTGGCATAACCAAAGGGCCTTTGAAATATTTTCAGTGTCAAAAAAGCAAGGCCCCTGCTCCGCAAAGATGAATTTGAACCTTCACCTTTGACGAAACAAAACTTGCTGGCCTTTGAAAATATTCTTCATACTTCTAGCTACTGAGTTAGAAAAAAAATAAGTAGAGGTTTAACCTCAGCTAGAAAAACCAAGAAGAAATGTTTTATAGTTTCTGGAGAGGTGAGTGTTGTATTTTTAATATTTCAAGATTGACATGGTTTGTGGGGAGTGAGTGAATAATGAAACTAACTATGGAGAAAGAGAAGGGTATCTGTTTAAGAAAACAAAGGGGTATCTCTCCGAGATTGAAAGGAAAGAGGCCCACTCAGGGAAAAGCAGGCCACCGAATTTTAAAGCTCATCAAACACTCTGCCTACTCTCTACTTAATAATTTAGCAAAGTACAGCCCTGAGAAGTAGGTGATTTAGCTCAAAGGAGACATCTAATTAGTGGCGGGACAAGTGAATAAATCAGGCCTCCTGACTCACTAGGCATTTTTCTTTCCACCACATCAGGCCGCCTTCAGCAGACAACAGGTAGGCAAGGCAGTAACAAGGAGGCCCCTTAAGCAGGGATTTCAACTGCCACCCTAGAAAGACAGTGGAATCACTCTCCCCTTTTAACCGTGAACCCTTTGTGGAGTGATAGGGACAGAGTAAAGGGACAAAGTAGGTGATTAAATAGTTAATCCCACTAGGGGATTGTAAGTAGAGAGAAAAGTATGGGAGACCCCCGTAAGTTAACGATCACTCAAGAAAGCAGGCTTGTAGGGACTTCCCTGGTGGTCCAGCTGTTAAGACTCCACGCTCCCCATGAAGGGGGCCTGGCTTCCATCCTTGGTCAGGGAACTAGATCCAGCATGCTGCCATGAAGACCTGGCACAGCCAAATAAATAAATATTAAAAAAGAAACAGGAAAGCAGGCTTGCTTAACAACAAAACCATGCAACAGAAGCATGAGACATGCCCAAAACAATAAAACAATGGTGGAATGAGATCCACATCCTGCCCAGTGATGTCAGTAAGTTAATGATTCCCAGGACACGCTCCTCTGCATGCACTAAAAACAAAAATATAGGGGAAAAGGTGACTTTATTCTGAAACCTGAGATGATTTACCATATCTTAGCATCTATTAGCACCCTTCTGAATAGCACCATGACAGCCCCAGTTTGACCATGTAGGGACAAGAAAACTCCCCCACCCGACGTGGAGGAGGAGATGACAATAGAAGCTTGACATCTACTCAAGAATGAGGAGGAAGGTGGCCTTCTTCCCCTCCCCACTTTTCCTTTGATTATGAAAATGTAACCCATTAAGTCCTCGGTGCGCAATCCCTTGCCTGCCCGCTTGTATCGCTCACAAGCGTCCTATACTAATAAACTCTTTCCTTACCTGTCACCCTGCCTCTTGCTGAATTCCTTCTGTGCTGAAACAGAAGAACCTATGCTCTACTAAGTCCCAAAATGCATTCTGCGGTTTCAGCAGCACCTTAGGGAGGGTGTTAATGATGGGGAGGGAGAGATGGAGCTGGGAGACAGGACACCTGGCACTTCTGTGTGTTGACTGAATGCCAGCAAAGTTGTTGCCCATCGATTCTGGGAAATCACGTCTATTTAACTGTGGTAAATGTTTTATCATAGTACAAGATTCTGACACTTTACAAAGTGCTTTTTTAAGAGAAGGAAGATGTGGAGGGAAGAGGGCAGAGTGGGGACTTGCTACCAATGGGCACAGAGTTTCAGTGGGGGAAGATGAAAAAGTTGGATGGTGGTGATGCTTACACAATGACATGAATGTACTTAACGCCAAAGAAGTGTACACTTAAAAATGGTTACAAGGGCTTCCCTGGTGGCGCAGTGGTTGAGAGTCCGCCTGCCGATGCAGGGGACACGGGTTCGTGCCCCGGTCCGGGAAGATCCCACATGCTGCGGAGCGGCTGGGCCCGTGAGCCATGGCCGCTGAGCCTGCGCGTCCGGAGCCTGCGCGTCCGGAGCCTGTGCTCCACAACGGGAGAGGCCACAACAGTGAGAGGTCCGTGTACCGACAAAAAAAAAAAAAAAAAAAAGCTAAGGAGGAGGTAACCCTAGAGAGGTGATACAGAGCAGGAACAGAGAATGAGATGCTAGAAACCCTGAAGGTTGACAATACTGTCTTCATCTTTTCTTTTCTTTTTTTTAAAAATGGTTGAAAGTATTATATTTCTTCATCTTGCTTTATTTTCTTTTATAAATTTATTTATTATTTGGCTGCGTTGGGTCTTTGTTGCTGCGCGGGCTTTCTCTAGTTGCGGAGAGCGGGGGCTACTCTTCGTTGCAGGTTTCTCATTGTGGTGGCTTCTCTTGCTGCGGAGCACGGGCTCTAGGTGCACAGGCTTCAGTAGTTATGGCACGCGGGCTCAGTAGTTGTGGCTCTCGGGCTTTGGAGTGCAGGCTTGGTAGTTGGTGGCACCCGGGCTTAGTTGCTCCGCGGCATGTGGGATCTTCCCGGACCAGGGATCGAACGCGTGTCCCCTGCATTGGCAGGCAGATTCTTAACCACTGCACCACCAGGGAAGTCTTCACATCTTTTCCGAATCTCTATTTTCCGTATTTGTTCTTGGATTCACAGAAGGTTCCTGGAGGTATCTGCAGCCTATAAAACTGTATACACAGAGAGGAATCTGGGAAGATGGCCAGGAATCTATATCCCCACCTAGACAACAACTGCACCAGCAGAATCTGCCAGGGGAAGGCTTGGGTAGTAAATTGCAGTTAATTTCAGTTCCTAGCACAGTAGCAAGTACCCATCCCCCACTCTTAGCCACCTGGTAGGTTGACAGCTGTGCATTTGTTCCTGGAGGAGCTTGTATACAGCTTCCAGGAGCCAGTGTGAGCAAAAAGGACCTTATCCTCCAAATATCAGGGATCAGTGCTCTGACTGCTGATTGCTACTTCTGATCACAGAAGTGCAGACAAAGAGGCAAACAGTCATTGTTATTGCACCTCCCCCCTTTATTGCAAGCCTCTCCTCTGCTGGTTGAAGAGACTTCTGGGGGAATTTAAAAGGCTGACACTAGGGAGTTCCCTGGTGGCCTAGGGGTTAGGATTCTGGGCTTTCGCTGCTGTAGCTTGGGTTCAATCCCTGGTCAGGGAACTGAGATCCTGCAAGCAGCAAAGTGCGGCCAAAAAAAAAAAAAGAACATATCATTAAAAATAATAATAATTGGGCTTCCCTGGTGGTGCAGTGGTTGAGAGTCCGCCTGCCGATGCAGGGGACACGGGTTCGTGCCCCGGTCCGGGAAGATCCCACATGCCGCGGAGCGGCTGGGCCCGTGAGCCATGGCCACTGAGCCTGCGTGTTCGGAGCCTGTGCTCCGCAACGGGAGAGGCCACAACAGTGAGAGGTCCGTGTACCGACCAAAAAAAAAGATTAAAAAACAGGAACCCCAAAAGATAAATGGGCAAAGGAAATGAAAAGACAGTTTGTAGAAGGGGAAATCAAAAAGGCTGGCAAACATGTGAAGAGAAGCTCAAACTCATTAGCTATCAGAGTAACACAAAGTTTTAAAATAATAAGATATTACTTTATTAAGCTGGTGAAAATAATAAAGCTGAGAATACCAAGTGTTGGCAGGGATGTGGGGATAGCAGGACCTCTTATGCTGTTGGTGGGCGTGTGGACAGGTGCAGCCACCCTGGAGAGCAATCAGACAGTTCTTAGTTATACATCATTGTATTTCGTGACCAGCAAGCCCCACTTCTGGATATATTTCTCCAAAAAATTCCCACTCAAATTCACATGAAGACATCTCCAAGAAGGTTTATGCCACTGTTTGTGGTGGTAAGGATCTGGAGGTTATCCAGAGTCTATCCAAGAAATAAACTGGAAAATAAGGAGTACCGTGTAGCAGTCAGAAGCAACAATTACACGTACCAGAGCAATATGCATCATGCCGAGAGAAAACAGGAAGAAAATAATGAGATCTAGAGTGTATAGCACTTATATAAATTAATACACTATACCCAACAGACAATACACATCTTAAAAGAACACATACAACTGAACGCATATACATTTAACTGGATGGTTGTCTGTAAGGGGAAAGAGGCAAATGAAACTGGGGATTGGGGTTATGGGTCCTGCCCCAACCAATGAGTTCCATGAACCAAAGACTGTACTGAATTCAACCCTCTAAGTCCAAAGTTCCCTCAAAAAAAAGAGGAAAACCTCAAAGAGAACAGGAAGGTTTGCAATGAAAAATAAAATCTTTCTTCCTCCATAGTTTTTCTCTCCATGGAATCTGCTGCTAATGTGTATGTGTGTGTGTTGCACATTTTTTTAGAAAAATGCTGAATGCATTTACTAGGACATGTTTGTATGGACGGGTAATTTTTATTTCTATCACATTGTTCTCTACCTTGTTCTCTTTGCTTCAGAATATACTTTGGGCACCTTTCCCTTTAAGCACTTACAGGGACTTCCCTGGTGGTGCAGTGGTTAAGAATCTGTCTGCCCATTCAGGAGACACAGGTTCCATCCCTGGTCCGGGAAGATCCCACATGCCGCGGAGCAACTAAGCCCATGCGAGCCACAAGTACTGTGCCCGCATGCTGCAACTACTGAAGCCTGCGTGCCTAGAGCCCGTGCTCCACAACAAGAGAAGCCACCACAATGAGAAGCCCACGCACTGCGTGGAATAGTAGCCCCCGCTTGCGGCAACTAGAGAAAGCCCGCGTGTAGCCAAAAATCCCAAAGCAGCCAAAAAACAAAAAAAAAAAACCAACGACATAAGCACTTACAGATCTATCTCCTTTATTAACAGCTGTATTATATTGATATACTCCAACTTAAATGTCCTACCAATAGATATTAGTTTGCTTTTTTTAAAGTTGTTTGCTATTAAACAAATTTGCTTTTTAAATTGTTATTAAACAATGTCTTGCAAACATTCTTGCACATAAATTGAGGGGAAATTTTAGCAAGCATATTCACGATGTAAACCCCAAGTACTGAAATTTCTCAATCAATACAGTCAAAACATACACACACTTAAATATTTGATAGATAGGCTAAATTGCTTTCCCAAAGGTTGCAACAAAATAAAATCCCATCAGGGACTTCCCTGGCGGTCCAGTGGTCAAGACATTGCCTTCCAGTGCAGGGGATGCCAGTTCGATCCCCGGTTGGGGAGCTACGATCCCACATGCCTTGTGGCCAAAAAACCAAAACATAAAACAGAAGCAATATTGTAACAAATTCAATAAAGACTTTAAAAATGGTCCACAACAAAAGAATCTTTAAAAAAAAATAAAATCCCATCAGAAACATCTGAAAGTACCTATTTCCCCATACTTTTGCCAGCTCTGGGTTATGAAGCTTCTCTTTTTTACCAATCTAAGAGTTGAAAGATTGTATCTTGTTGATGTTTTGATCTCCATGTTTTTAAAATGTGAGTGAGATGAGTATGTTTCCATAATTTTATAGACCATTTATACTTTTCCTGTGAACTGTCCGTTCTTATAACTTGCGTATTTTCTTTTGAGTTGTTTTACTTTCTCTCATTCATTTGCATGAGAGTTATTTTGCAAAATAAGGCAATTAGCCATTTTATCATATGTTCTGCAATTACGTTTTCACAGTCTGTCTTTGTCTTTTGCCAAACAGAAGTTTAAAATTTTTATACAGATTTATCAGTCTGTTCCTTTATGCCTTCTGGGGAACAGATATTTTAAATTTTATTTTGTCACTTGGAAGTTTCTGAGAGGATTGATTAAAGTGTCTGAGGTGAAGAGGGAGGAGGGGAGCAGCGGAGGCAGTTGCAACTTCAAAAGGCAGAACAAAGAATTTAAACAAAGAGGTGGCAGGGGTGTTAGTGGGAGCAGAAATAGCAGCCCAACTGGGGCCCATTCCAGGGAAGCAACATCCCAGCAGAGCCTCCTGGATCCTTGCACTTAATGGGAGAGCTCTTAGCTACACCGGTAAGCAGCCCAGACTGGTCATGCGACCTGAGAAACATGCCTAGTTCTTCCCGGACACAGCAGGGAAGGGACCTCCCCAGGTAACTGAAATTCATAATTATCTGGGTCTTTGGAGACATTTCAAAATAGGGTGTCATTGTTTATTAAGCTGGCAAAATTGGGCATACTTATAATGTAAACCTCTCAGTCTGAGTTTCTCAATCAAGTTTCCAAGAGAGATTAAGATTGAAAAATAGTACTTCCCTGGTGGTGCAGTGGTTGAGAATCCACCTGCCAATGCAGGGGACACGGGTTCGAGCCCTGGTCTGGGAAGATCCCACATGCCATGGAGCAACTAAGACCGTGTGCCACAGCTACTGAGCCTGTGCTCTAGAACCCACGGGCCACAACTACTGAGCCCACGTGCCACAACTACTGAAGCCCGTGCGCCTAGAGCCTGTGCTCCACAACAAGAGAAGACACTGCAGTGAGAAGCCCGTGCACCACAATGAAGAGTAGCCCCCGCTCGCCGCAAGTAGAGAAAGCCTGCATGCAGCAACAAAGACCCAACACAGCCAAAAATAAATAAATAAAATACATTTTTTAAAAAGATTGACAAATAATAATAAACAAGTTTTGAACTTTGCAAATTGGGTGATGCTGAAATTTGCCAGTGATGGCCAATGACAGAGCAGCTCCGTTAGCAATTTAATTAGAATACTTTCGAAGCTCCCTGTGGCAGTGAGGGTAGAACTGTGGTCATTTGGTTGAGCCCATCCTCAGTTTTTGATTCGAGATAGGGAAGGACACTGATAATTGGTAAGCACTGTATATTGCATGGAAGGGAGGGGGTAGCTGATGACGTCACCACCTCCCTCTGGATTTACCACTCCAACTTTCCCTGACACAACTCTGACCACCTGGCAGGAGTGAAGGAGCTCTACAGGGCTGACAAAAAATCAGAAGGAAATTTTCATACCACACAGATGCCCCCCAAGAGCTTTGCTACTGTAAATGTTACAAACTTGGATTACGTAGGCTAGAAGTGAATTGTACTGTGGATTTTTTGTTTCTTGCAATTCTCTCATTAAGTTATTAGGCCCTTCTGTTTTATATTTTACTAGCATTTGTATTTCATAAATAAGTCCAATGGGGCAATTTTTGAAGATAAGGTGTGAGACAGAAGAGGAGAATTCTAGGCCACGTCCTATGGACAATTCTGATAAGATTAGTGATGAAGAATTATAATCTTCTGAGTCATTCCACTGCACCATTGTAAAAAGTGGTCTATAAAAATATCCTCTTTACAATGAAAACTACCCCTCAATTGATTTTTTTTTTTTTTTTTTTTGGCTGCACCGGGTCTTTGTTGCAGCACTCGGGCTTCTCTGGTTGCAGCACACAGGCTCTAGAGGACATGGGCTCAGTGGTTGAAGTGTGCGGGCTTAGTTGCTGTATGGGGGATTTTAGTTCCCCGATCAGGAATCAAACCTGGGCCCCTGCATTGGGAGCGCAGAGTCTTAACTGCTGGATCACCAGGGAAGTCCCCCTCAATGGATTTTTACACATGCTAGTAATCCAAGTTGTCCTAGTGCATGTACTTCACTTGAGGCAAACAACTTACAAATGCAGCAATGGCTCCAGCAAAATGGAAAAGCCACTTAACGATAAATCACAACCATTTGACCCAGAAAAGTGCTGAATATTTCTAATGGCTACTGGAATCTCAAAGCAAACAGAGAAAAACTTTTGTTTACAAAAAAGGTCAGTGGAAAAGCTCAGGAAGCAAGTGATGGAGTAGCAAACTTACTGCCTAAAAAGGAAAAATTACAGAGGTGATGAAAAGCTCCTAATTCCAGGATGTAAAATTATAGTGAGTAAAATACTTGGACAGATACAATACAAGACACTGAAAAATTTCCGTAGCAGGATATGTTGATGTTATCTATGACTTGTCACATGATGTTAAAAAGCTTTTTATCTAATAAACTGAAAACAACCTCTTCTATATCCAGGTTGGTAAGTCGACAGATTTCACTAATGAATGTCATGCTGCAACATTTATTAACGTGTAAATAATGGTAAAATTCAAGAAAAAATTTCTACTGCAAAGTGTTACCTGAAACAAGCAAAGGCCAAGATGTATTTCATGTTTTGTTTAGTATCTAGAAACGAAAGGTTATCTCGGAGGATATTGGCATTTGTACTGATGGCGCCCTATAAACGGTTGGTTCTGTGAAAGGCTTTGCCCCTTGTGTAAAATAAGACAGTCCTGACATCATCACAACACACTGCTTTCTTCACGGGGAGGTGATGGTGTCAAAAAGTCTAGGAGATTAAATGAAAAACAGTTCTGGATGGTGGTACAAAAATGGTTAACTTTATTAACAAAGACCAGGTCACTCAAGTTTGTTTTTAAAGCTGTGGGGAAACCTGGACAAAGAAAGGGTAAAAATCTCTGCTACATAGTGAAACTTCCGGGGTCAGCAGAGGAAGACCTCTAATGGGGTATTTGAGCTCAAAGGTGAATTTCTGGTGTATGTTCCAGAAAGTCGTGGGCCAGATTCTGCTGAGTGCTTTAAAGATAAGAATGGCTCCAAAAACACGCCTACTTAGCAGATCCTTTTTTATCACATGAGCCAGTTGAACAAGCCAATGAAAGCGCTTGGGAAAAATGCTTTGGCTTCAATTAATAAGATTTAAAAGGAACTAGAATCTTTGGAAAAATCATGCTGTAAAAGGAGATCTTAAAGTGTTTCTGCTGCTGCTTGGACTTGAGAGTGAGGAAGAGAGTAGGCAAGTATGAAAGTTAGCTTACTGGGATCACTGCATGGGGTAGAAAAAAAGAAAGCTGATGTGTAGAAAAGAGAAAAAAGTTGAGGTGATATGGGGGAAAATCGTTTGATCACACCATCCTCCCCCCCGTGGGAAACATCCTCCCCACCGTGGGAAACATTGTACAGTCATACCATCATGCCTCCCCAGATCCCCCGGAACAGTGGAGGAATCTATCTAGTGGGGTCCCTCCTAACCCGCCCCATGTTTAGTCTGAGCACACACTCATGATGGAGACAAACCAGCCTTTCAAGGCTCTATCTCCCTCTCATTTTAGGCAAACAATGTTCAATTGTCTGTTCCAATTCTCTATCAAACCATTACTCTGGGACTTCCCTGGTGGCGCAGTGGTTAAGAATCCGCCTGCCAATGCAGGGGACACGGGTTCGAGCCCTGGTCCGAGAAGATCCCACATGCCGCAGAGCAACTAAGCCCGTGTGCCACAACTACCGAGCCTGCACTCTAGAGCCCGCGAGCCACAACTACTGAAGCCCGCACACCTAGAGCCCGTGCTCCGCAACAAGAGAAGCCACCGCAATGAGAAGCCCGCGCACCGCAACGAAGAGTAGCCCCCGCTCGCCGCAACTAGAGAAAGCCCGCAAGCAGCAACGAAGACCTAACGCAGCCAAAAATTAATTAATTAATTAATAATTTTTAAAAAATTACTCTGA
This sequence comes from Grampus griseus, assembly GCF_964374135.1. Lineage (NCBI taxonomy): Eukaryota > Metazoa > Chordata > Mammalia > Artiodactyla > Delphinidae > Grampus > Grampus griseus. The sequence goes on along the minus strand of NC_139018.1, from coordinate 73,845,494 downwards.
GGATGAGTGCGGTCCTTGATCTGAAGAAATGTTATTCGGTGGTCCAAATTGGTACAGTATCTTGTCAATTGAGATAAATATCATGATCACCATAAAACTAATCCACCATGGTTTTCATACAAAGTATATCAGCCCCTTCATAGGGAGAGTTCCACTAGGCATTTATAGCAAGAGAATAATCCCCCTTCTTCAGAGTAAACAAGTGTTAGAGCAGCTTTTATACAGTCCACCAGGCTTAGGAACAACCTCCCGTGTGTCTGGATCATGCATAGATATCTGTATTTGTTTAGTAGTGAGCTGTGGGTCCTACATCAATCCCAATGTGTTCTTCCATGCTGCAGTATTCAAAAGCAAGGAAACTGCCCCTAAATTAGTCACTCTCACAATCATTTTAGTAAACGTTTTTGAGGAAGCTGATGACATTGATTCACAAAATGAGATAACTCCTTCACGCTATTGCCCTCTGGTTTCAGTAGTTTCTTCGTTTTGCCCTCTTCCAACCTGGACAAACTCCTTGGTGACTAGAGGTTGTAGACGTGGTGTCTGCTGTCCCAGCATAAATTTTCCAGCACGGGTTTTAAATGAAAAACACAGATTTTATTATTTCTTTTCAGCTTCAAAAATAACACTTTATATGTATATATAGGCCTACAGAAGAGATCAAGAAACTTATATATATGCATAATAACTTTGTAATTGCTAGACCTGTATTTCAGCCTGATCATGTCACTTAGTGAGAAATTTCTTTTTCAGTCTTAATAACATAGTGTCTTAGGCTGTTTTTATTCATATTGCTTTGGCTTGTGATTAATGGCTTTACTATTCAAAACTGTCAAATGTTTTTGTATTATAAATAACATTAATTAAAATAAATTTACAACCCTTGTTTAAGTTAAATCTATCAAGCTGACCTTTCAAAAACTGAATCCCCACTTTGATTTAAGCCAGTTATTTAACAGAAATGTATTATGTTTGCCTTAAAAGTTTTTAAAATTTATGAAAAGGAAAGAAAGAGATTAATTTCAAGTAAGGTTACTTAATCTTTAGCTACCTGATTCTATTCAAGATACACTGGCCAAAAAAAAAAAAAAAACAGAAAAAAAATCTTTTTAGCTTTAAATAGGAGAAATAATTACTCTTGCATATATTAAATACCAGGTACCATACCTCATTAGTATTTCTTACAGTATGATGGTGTGATAAAACTTTTAGACCTATTTAGTTAAGTTTTTTTTTAAATCAAGTAGGATTTTTTTTTTAATCAAGGGAAGACTGAAGTCTCCTTGGGTGCACTACTTATGTGCAATAGAGTGAATATTCTTTGTGGGGAAGGGAAACCACACAAAAATAGTAGGCTAATAAATTGGCCATAGTAAACAGATCCACAGAAAGTATGATTCTCTACTCAAAAGAACATTGACTATTAATATTAGATTATTATATCTGTAATTTACTATCATAGTAATGAACCACTGCTTCAGATATAACAGTGTTTATGCCAGAATTCCTTGAGACCTTCCCTTGAAAATTATTTCAAGCATTCCTCGAAGGTAGAAAGATTGAGAATGGCCTCCCTAAGACCCTACTGCCACTGTGTCAGTGTGACAGGTTTCTGTGCCCCTTGTTTGCTCACTTTCTAATCGCTAAGAGTTCTAAAGAACAGTTTCACTGACAGCCAAGCCCAGGTCCCATTACAATATGATTTTTGTCCAACTTGAGCACCAATACCCACTTGGACGTCAGGTTTACTGCAGGATTGAAACATGGCTGCTAGTCTCCGTATAGTCTCACGAGCTCCTTCAGCCAAAAAGGGCAGAATTGCTATTAAATGAGGTAAATGTACTAAATGCTGATGCAAAAAGATTTCCAGGACACCTTATAACATGAAAAAAGCAAAGTTACAAAGTGGTGTATAGCATGTAAACACATTTACATAAACATACCAAGTTACATAGTTACATGTGTTCCTGGCTGATTATATGTTCAGAGACATAGAGGTGAAGCTAAAGGTAAATTTGGAGGCAGAGACCGAATAGAAGGAACAAAATTGCCTCATCAAGAACCATGGAAAAGAAAGCAATTATAAGAAAAATAAGAACGTTAAATGAAGCAAATGGGATGAGAGCTGCTAAATAAAAAATTACAGTGTATGCATGTGTGTATATATGTATATATTATGTATATAGGTACATGTATATGTATAGATATAATTATATATTTATATATAATTTTATATGATATTCCTAGGAGTCCTCTGCCTGAAGATGGGACAAACTGGTCCTTTCTTGGGGTAGGAACACAGTTATACCTTCATGACCTGAGTCATATTATTATTTGTTCTGAATAAAATAATCAAAAAGAAAACAAATACTTGCAAGAGTAGGTTATAATGCCAGTTACCTGTCAAGGTGCCAAGGATGCAAATCATCTTCCTCTCAACAGCATATGTGGGGAATTCCCTGGCGGTCCAGGGGTTAGGGCTCCACACTTCCACTGCAGAGGGACACGGGTTTGACCCCTGGTCAGGGAACTAAGATCCCGCATTCTGCGTGGCGCAAAAAAGCAGCAAACAAACAAACAAAAAAGCATATGTGGACTCATAGCAGGAAAGCCAAACTATACTAGGCATGCTTTGGCAAGAAACTGTCTAATATAGAAGGATTGTCTCTGTATATTTAAGCCTGACTCTAAAACTGGCTGCAGAATCCTGTATCTTGCTACAAGACTTAGACATGCAATATTTGAAAAAGAACAGAATTATTCCAGGTATAATTCCTATATCAAGGAATTAGGAAAAGGGTAGGCAAGCAAACCCTTAAAGGGAAGCCCAGGCTGAGCCCACATGAAGGCAGGACAGGGAAAGAGGCCCCATAGTTACCTTGGTTCTCATCTTCAGCCCACATTTAGACACCCTCTTACGTCCAAAGATGTGTTGGGTCAGGATGCAAAACTGTTTCAGTTTAAGCTCACAACATTTGATCCATTTCATTATTGGACCCATAAAACACACACACACATAGATATATATAAATAGATATCTTAGAAGTTAAGAGCATGGGGCTTGGAGACAAATCCCACAGCTGATGAACAGTGATTACATGTGGTTGGGCAAGTTATTTAACTTCTCTCTATGACTCAGTTTCCCTGTGTGTAAATGGGGATAGTATCACCTATCAATACCTCAGTGGGTTTTTATAAAGATGAAAACACCTAATGAACCTGAGTTTGATACACAGTAAGCACTCAAAAGAAAAAAAAAGTGCTGTTCGACCCTCCTTAGGAAGAAAGATGCTGATTGTAACAGAAAACAATATCAGCTTGGCCACAGGCCCACTTTCTCCAGCTGAATCTCAGGCTTTGACTCTCTGGGTCACAACACACAAGCCTCATGATGTCATAAGAGGCTCAAGGCATCGACAGAGAAGAGAGACGTCATTTTTAAAAAGAGAACTCCAAACAATAAATGCAAACCTGACTCTGGAGAAGTATAAAACATTGACTCTGCCCTTAAGGTGCTATCAGCCTCGTGGGGGTGGGAGGAGGCACAGGGCTGAGACACAGAGTTTGGTTGGAAAGACCAAATAGGTGTATCCAAGAAGGCTTCTCTGCAGACGTGACTGCCTCCAGAGGAGATGATGCCTGTGCTGAGTCTTGAGGAAAGAGTAGGAACAACCCAGATGATGAGGATACAAGCATAGAAATACAGGGAAATTGTTATGTTTCTAGTAAAAGGAGCTTGTGAAAGCAAAGGGAAATGAAGCTAGGGAGAGAGGTCAGGGACAAATCAACAAAATCTTAGTACAAGAAGCCAAGAATTTAAACTTTATCATAAAAGTCAATGGACAGCCATTGTTGAATTTTAGCAACAAGATGGACTTGATCAGTTTTTCACCTTGGAAAGATCACCCCAGCTTAGTTTGGAAGTAACAGCAGAAAAGAGCTACAACTACACTCCAGGCCAGATACATGACCACCGCAATAAGATATAGCAACAGTGGGATGGGGAGAAGATTGACTTAAGTAGAGCAGATATAATATTGGCAGGATTTGGTGACAGTTGGATGTGGAAGAAGTGAGAGGGAGAATCATGGCTGACTCTGAAGTTTCTGACTTGGACAACTGAATGAATAGTGGTTAACATAAAATACAAGAAAAGAAACAGTGGTCCTGGAAGCAGATGAGTACAGTGCTATAGAAAGTCACAGAGGTCACTGTTCGCTGTGATGATAAGGGAAGGTGTTCAAGAGGCCCTACATGATGGACAGACAGAACATGATTTTGTGTCTTTCAATAGGAACCTCCATCCTAGTTTGGGGCTCTGATGACTCAAAAAAGTAAAGGCTGGAAAGAGGACATGGAGATCTTGTGGGTGTGTCCTGGGAGGAGGAGAAAGGGATGGCCTGACCTAAAGCATGGAGAGGAGTGGCAGCAGCCCAGACACCCGAGGACCTGCACGACATTGAGAGCTATTATTATCACACGGATTCTCCCCAGGCATCGAGCAAAGCACCTGGGACTCACCACCAAGGTAAGAAAAGTATACATCGGGACTTCCCTGGTGGTCCAGTGGTTAAGAATTCACGCTCCCTGTGCAGGGGGCCCAGGTTCCATCCCTGGTCAGGGAACTAGATCCCACATGCTGTAACTAAGAGTCCGCATGCCACAACTAAAGATCCCATGTGCCACAACTAAGACCCAGCCCAGCTAAATAAATAAATAAATAAATATTTTTTAAAGTATATATAGAATATTTTATACAGATATATATTCTTCCCAAAACCCCATATGCCTGAGACAAGTGTCCCATCCTTTTGGCAACAGAATGCTGTAGAACAATACATATGTAAAGACTTTACAAGTAGGCATACATATCTTTTAAGAAATCAATTTTCTCATTTATATGAAAGCTTCAGAAAAGGCAAATTTATAAAATTTAAGAGGCAGAAAGTAAATCAGTTGTTGCCTGGTGCTGGGGGTAAGAACGGAATTACCTGTAAAGGGCTTGTAGAATCTTATTGGAGTGATGAAAATGTTCTAAGAATGTCTTAGTGAGATTGCTGCACCACTTGGCAAAGTTACTGAGAATGATTCAATTGTATACTTAATTTTTATAGTAAAATAGACTTCAATAAATTTTTTTAAAAAAGAAATCAACTTCCAGATCTTCACCTTCTAGATGTGGTCCTTTCTAAAAACGATCTGCCTGAGAAAGCACCTATGTGCAAGGTTATGTAAAATTTCCTTTCCTACCTCCCCTTACCATTAGCCAATCTCGAAAAGGGAAGAAAGTTATATTATTCTACTATGATGTATTGGTTCAGAATGAGAAAACCTCCCAGTTGCCAACAAAGACTGTTCTACATATTGGTTTCTGGGATACTTCATTTAATATTTAAATGCCTTAGGGCTTCTTACCTTTCTCTTTTTGATACTTAAGTTTGTTAAGAGTGTAGCCTGGTATATTAGAAATTAAGTGTTTTAGCCTGTGTTGGGATGTTCTGAATTCAGATACATTGTCAGGGGCAGTGCGTGTGTGGACAATTTTCATTTAAACACTTTTCCACACCTCAGTTCTTATCAAGGAACACATAATGGGGGAGAGTTCTACAGGAGCAAAGCAAAAATAGCATTGATACAAAATAGCAAATGCTGAAACTAGCGTTTCCAAGTATTTAAAAATAAACATTCTTTTCAAGGACTTCCCTGGTGGTCCATTAGTAAAGAATCTGCCTTCCAAAGCAGGGGATTCGGGTTTGATCCTTGGTTGGGGAGCTAAGATCCCACATGCCATGGGGCAATTATGCCCCTGCGCCACAACTACTGAGCTCCCGTGCCTCAATGAGAGAGCCCGGGTGCTGCAAGCTACAGAGCCCATGTGCTCTGGACCCCACGCACCACAACTACTGAGCCCACGAGCCCTGGAGCCTGTGCGCTTCAACTAGAGAGAGAAAACCCTCATGCCACAACTAGAGAGAAGCCCTCGCGCCACAATGAAGAGCCCAGGCGCCGCCTCTAAGACCTGTCGCAGCCAAAAAAAAAATTCTTTTCAGCTCTTCTCAACACTCAATCCCTAGATTGTGTCATTACTAAGAAAAAAGTCACCTTTGGACGAATGAAGCTGAACTGTTTAGTGACCCTTGTCTCTTTAGACTGTTTTCTAATACTACCAAAATTTCAAGATATATTAAATAAAAGCCATGAATAGAAATTCCAACTGTCTTCTTCAGAGTCAATATGAATTTATCAGAAAGTTAAATAAGTTAAAATAAGTTAAAGCTTATTTTATCAAGTTGCATCATAAAATACATAATCCAGTGCCACTATCACTAACCAATCTTAAGCGAGCCCTTAACGCTGCCCATCATCATACTCTAGTTCCATTACTCTCTCACTCTCTTGACAACTGTTTCATTCTCTCTTTTCTCCTCAAACCTCCAGCACTTCACTCTCAGATGAAGACCTCACTTCATTTTTCCGTGAGGAAATTAGGCAATGAGAGAGACCTTCTACAAGCCCCCAGCACACTTCTTCCTATTTATCTTCTCTCCTCTTACCCCGGATGAATCATAGGTGCTCTTAGCTAAAAGCTCACTCCTTGTGTTCTAGGTCCCATCTTCTCCTGCCTGTTCAAGGATATTCCTCCTGTGATCTGCTCTCTCTCCTACATTGATCATCTTACCCTCTATCCTGGATCACTGAGACCATCCACATCAGTTTACAGATGTGTTGATTTTTCTCTCCTCTTAATCATCTTCTCCATCTGGCAACTGCCCTACTTCTCTGCCTTTTTTTTTTTTCTTAAACAACAAAACTACTTGAAAGACTACAGTCTCTTATTTTTATCTTCCCCTTCTCTATTAAACCCACTCCAATCATGTTTTGAAACCTTTCTTGTCAAGGTCACCAGTAAATTCCACCTTGCAAAATCCAGGGGTCAGTACTCAGTCCTCCTTTTACTTCAGCTACCAGCAGCATCTGGTACAGCTGATAACTCTTCTCCATAGATGCTATCTTCACTTGACTTTGGGGATGCCAAATGCCTGGTTTTCCTCCTACCTCTCACCTCTGCAAAAAAAGATGGAAAGTTTAATTGTGCATGAGTGTATGCATGTGTGCGCACGTGCGCACGTGGGCGCACGCACCCCCCCACACACACACACAAACTCACACAGAAGTTGTTTCTATAAGGCAAAAATCTAACCATGTCAATATCTGACCCTTTCACCGCTCTTATTAAATTTCAGTGTCTCCCTCTGCCGTCTACATAAAGCCCAGGTTCTCTGTCTCAGCGTTCAATAACTGCCACCATCTGGCCCTTGACTAATTCTCTAGCCTCATCTCCAGCCTATCCCCACTTCACACTGGATGTTCCAGGAATACCAAACTTGTTGTAGTTTCTCCCACTGTGCTTTTCTCTCCTTGCCTCGATTCATGCTACCTTCCTTGCTTGATGTGCCCTCCTGTATTCCCAAACTCTGTATTTCATTCTTCGTTTAAGAAACAGCTGAGGAGGGCTACCCTGGTGGCACAGAGGTTAAGAATCTGCCTGCCAATGCAGGGGACACCAGGGTTCGAGCCCTGGTCCGGGAAGATCCCACATGCCACAGAGCAACTAAGTCTGTGTACCACAACTACTGAGCCTGCGCTCTAGAGCCCACAAGCCACAACTACTGAGCATGCATGCTGCAACTACTAAAGCCCGCGCGCCTAGAACCCGTGCTCCTCAACAAGAGAAGCCACCGCAATGAGAAGCCCACGCACTGCAACGAAGAGTAGCCCTCACTCGCCGCAACTAGAGGAAGCCTGCACGCAGCAATGAAGACCCAACGCAGCCAAAAATAAATAAATAAAAATAAAATAAAATAAAAAGAAAGAAGAACCAGCTAAGGAAAGAAAGGAAGAAAGAAAGAAGGAAGGAAAGAAGGAGAGAGAAAGAGGGAGAAAGGAAGGAAGAGAAAGAAGAAAAGAAAGAAAGAGAGAGAGAAAGGGACAGAAGGAAGGGAGAGAGAAGAAAGGAAGGACGAAGGAAGGAAGGAAGGATGGAAAGAAAGAAAGGAAGGAAGAGGGAGGGAGGGATGGAGAAAGGAACAAAGAAAAGCCATGAGAACTATGACCCTTTCTGCAAAATTGAATACATGGATATTATATGAGAACGGAGGGCTTCCCTGGTGGCGCAGTGGTTGAGAGTCCGCCTGCTGAGCCATGGCCGCTGGGCCTGCACGTCCGGAGCCTGTGCTCCACAACAGGAGAGGCCACAACAGTGAGAGGCCCGCGTACCGCAAAAAAAAAAGAGAATGGATATGTAGAGAGGTAACTAGGGGAATTGTTTTTAAAAAAAAAGCAATATTTAACATGACATCAAATTTTTACTTTCTTCTGTTGAAGGATAATTTTTTAAAAGGTAAAGTCATGACGGTCATGCAAATATAATGTGAACAAGTACCAAAATTTTTATTTAACTCAATAATTCATGAAGGGAACCACTAAGATATTATAAATGATTCAAAAGTTAATTCAAAGAACCACACATAGAGAGAGACCATAAGGAAGACTAAAATAAATTTGCTTAATAGATGCAAAGCTGATTTCTTCCACAGTGGGGGAGGGAAACCAATTGACTCTGCTCCAGATACCATTTATTTGCATCTATGGATGGGAATCATTTGCATGGCTATCAGTTATCTATAACTCATAGAGTTGTAAATAGCTCAAAGGTAATGAAAGGTGTAGTGACCCCCACAGGATCCGATCACCTGGAAGAGTATGCTAGGCAAAGCCTGGTCTTCCACTGAAGACACCCAACCCATTTCAAAGTTGGGATCCACTTTGAAGCCTTTCACAACTTTTCCCTGAATTTTCTCATGAATTTTCCCAAATATTTAAAAAAAAATTTACAGTGAACCTTTTTTGTAAAAAAGCATGAATCTTAAAAAAGTGGTTCTGGGCTTCCCTGGTGGCACAGTGGTTGAAAATCTGCCTGCCAATGCAGGGGACACGGGTTCAAGCCCTGGTCCAGGAAGATCCCACATGCTGTGGAGCAACTAAGCCAGTGCGCCACAACTACTGAGCCTGCACTCTAGAGCCCAAGAGCCACAACTACTGAGCCCACGTGCCTAGAGCCCATGCTCCGTAGCAAGAGAAGCCACGGCAATGAGAGGCCCGTGCACCAGGACGAAGAGTAGCCCCCGCTCACCACAACTAGAGAAAAGCCCGCATGCAGCAACAAAGACCCAACGCAGCCAAAAATAAATAAATAAAATAAATTTATTTAAAAAAAAAAAAAAAGGTTCTGATGAACCTAGGGGTGGGACAGGAATAAAGACACAGACATAGAGAATGGACTTGAGGACATGGGGAGGGGGAAGGGTAAGCTGGGATGAAGTGAGAGAGTAGCATGGACATATATACACTACCAAATGTAAAAGAGATAGCTAGTGGGAAGCAGCCGCATAGCACAGGGAGATCAGCTCCGTGCTTTGTGACCGCCTAGAGGGGTGGGATATGGAGGGTGGGAGGGAGATGCAAAGAGGGAGGAGATATGGGGACATATGTATACATATAACTGATTCACTTTGTTATACAGCAGAAACTAACACAACATTGTAAAGCAATTTTACTCCAATAAAGAAGTTAAAAATAATAATAATAGAAGCTCCTTTTCCTGAGTCCATTCAGGTATTGTCTTCCCCAGGATATTTTATCTAACCACTCCAACCCCAAGGTTAGGTGAGGTACCCCTCCTTCCCTTTTGTCCCCATAAAGCTGTGTTAATCATATTTATCTCCTAACACAATGGATAATTACCATTTTGTGTCTGCAGGCCCAGTTCAGAACATGAGAGCTTTGAGTACCAAAACTAAAACTATGATAGAGTCATCCTTATATTCTGTGTGCCCAGTACATAGTAGGTTCCCATTAAATGTCTGTTGAAAGAATGAAGAAACTAGTACTCCTAGATTCTGTATCTTTTTTTCCAAAATAAAGATGTGATGGGAGCAGAGAAGCAGAGAGAGAGAGAGAAGAAAAGAAATACTTAGCCTTTTGCTTCCCCCAAGCAGATTCTTCCTTGTCAGAAAGACTGAGAAATGGTTTGGGGAAAGGTGAGAAAGTGATTCTGTCCTTGGACAAGATGAAGCCCCAGAGATTTAAGAATAAACTGCCTGGAGTGACACTGAGAAAAAGTTAAGCAGGAGGACAAGGAAACCCTTCTATTTTGAATCCTTGGCTGAAGGAGAGGTAAGGAACCATAATGAATGAATAGGAACCACAGGAGCTAAGTTTCTGAGAAAAAAGATTACGAATTTGTGTATATTTGCTTCGAAAGCATTATCTGCTTTGACATTTGCCTAAGATTTACTAAAGTTTAAGTGCTTAAATAAGGGAATTGGTTTTATGTAAATCAGTTCATAGCTATAGATTTGTGGAGATTTGAGCAGAGGGTCAGAATCCTAAACATCAGGAAAACACAAGTTCACTGTGTACACAAGTCCTGATGCCATTCAAAGCCTGAGCACTTAAAAACCAAGAATGGCTACTTGAAAGTAAATGTTTCCAGATCAGAGCTGAACTGACACAACTGGACAGCAGAGGGGAAGAGTGTGGCGAAGGAATTTAACTCATGGGTCTAGAGGGCCCCTACAACATCACTATCTCACTGCAGCCAAATCTCAATTCATTCATAGTTTTCATTCCTTTAACAAATATCTATTAAGCAATTACTAGGTGGTGGGCACCCTGTTAAAAGTGATAAATGCAACACAGTCACTTAGAGTTAGTGAGATAAATGCTAGAAGGGGCATAAGCACAGGGGCCACTACTATTCTTACTAGTTACAGGATCTGAGCAAGTAAAAGCTTACTTTCTCCAGCCTTGTGGGCAAGGCAGGAGTTCATGAAGGAAGCTCTATTTAAATTGGGTTGTGAAGGGTAGTTAGGATTTTGACAAGTAGATAAGAATAAATGGAAACAATTGAAAAAATAATGGGAAGCTTAGAGAAGGTTCAAAGAGCAACCCGAAAAACCACTGGGAAATAAAAAGAAGTGGTCAGACAGCGTGAAACAAGGAAACAAGTATTAATACTGGGTGTCTAGGTATTATGCAGTAGGCAGGGAGGAGGCTCTGACTTTTTTAGCAAGAAGTCACGTGATCATGTATTTTAATAATCTTGAGCATATTTCATCCATCCTTCTAAATTTTAAGTATGAAGAGAAAAAGGACCTTGGTTATGGGAGCCAGTATAAACAGCCAGAAAGAGGAAGAAACCACAAGGACACAATGTAGCAGAGGTAAATAATTTAAAAATCAAAGATAAAAAAGTTTTAATGTATCATCTTAAACACAAGCAAGAAAGTTAAACAGTCTTAAACCAAAAAACTAAGTGAAACTAGGAGCCTTGAGAAGTAAGCTGAGCCCTGCAGTCAGCTTTTGCCTTGTGGGTATTTTCCAAATCCTGTTTGACAAATGCCAAACCCTTTAGCTTCTGTTTCCATGGCCTCGCAGGATATAGGAGACCAAAAAAAGGCCTGCCCAAGGAAGAAAGTCCAGTAGGGGACACTCCAGTCATGAAGCTGGGACCTCAAATAACTACCCCTCAATTAAAAGATGAACTAGAAATAGACCCCTGGAAGACTACAAGGAAAATTAGCTTTTGCAAAGTTAGAAACCAATGGAGGGGAAAAGAAAAACATGGCTAAGGATTTGGACCCCAAGTTATGCTCTCATGCAGATTTTTAGTCTAAATTCCTGCTACCGAGATGACTCAACACACACACGCACACACACACACCTCATACACACAAACAAGCAATAAAAAAAAAAAAGAAGTCAAAAATTTAATTTAGGGACTTCCCTCGTGACTCAGTGGTTAAGAATCCACCTGCCAATGCAGGGGACACGGGTTTGATCCCTGGTCCAGGAAGATTCCACATGCCGTGAGGCAACTAAGCCTGTGCACCACAACTACTGGGCCTGTGCTCTAGAGCCCACGAGCCACAACTACTGAGCCCATGTACTACAACTACTGAAGCCCGCGTGCCTAGAGCCCGTACTCTGCAACAAGAGAAGTCACCACAATGAGAAGCCTGTGCACCACAATGAAGAGTAGCCCTCACTCATCAAAACTAGAGAAAGCCTGCGCACAGCAATGAAGACCCAGCGCAGCCAAAAAAAAAAATTTAATTTAAAGTTATCCCAGGCGAATATTGGCCCCAGGTGCTTAACAGAGGCAAAAGAAAAACTTCTTTAAATGAACTTACCTTAATCACAGACCTTACATAGTTCTTAAAAATAAAATGTTAAGGTAAGATCAGCTCACATTCAAAATAATAATTAAAACAGAGGGCAAGGGCTTCCCTGGTGGCGCAGTGGTTGAGAGTCCGCCTGACGATGCAGGGGACACGGGTTCATGCCCCGGTCCAGGAGGATCCCACATGCCGCGGAGCGGCTGGGCCCGTGAGCCATGGCCGCTGAGGCTGCGCGTCCGGAGCCTGTGCTCCGCAACGGGAGAGGCCACAACAGTGAGAGGCCTGAGTATCGCAAAAAAAAAAAAAAAAAAACAGAGAGCAAGAAGCAAAAATTAGCATAAACAACAGACAACAGAAACAGACCCTCAAGTTCTTTAAATAATTGAATGATCTGACACAGATTATAAAATAATTAAATATACTTCTTTTTCAAGAAATAAAAGATAAGCTAGGAAATGTGTTAAGAGAACAAAAGAACTATAAAGAATGACCAGGCAAACTTGAAATGTAGAGAAAAAGAATGTTAGAAATTTTCAATATAATTATTCAAATTTAAATGCAATGGATGGACTTAAGAACAAATATGACACATCCAAAGAGAGAATCAGTGAACTGAAAGATGGAACTAAGGAAATTACTCTAGAATGTAAAACAAAAATACAAAAAGATGGAAAATATGATAAATATGTTAAGGACATGGAGGAGAAAGCAAGAAAGTTACACTAACATCTAAGTAATACTCACAATGATAACAGACAGAAAATAAAAGTAGAAGAGACAATAATTGAAGAGATGATATCTGAGAAATTCTAGATCTAATGAAAATTACCAATTCACATATCCAAGAAGTAAATGTCAAGCAAAATATATATATTTTTAAATTCTACACTTAAATCACAATGATTCTGAGAATTATCATGAGCCATTTCAGAACACAAATGAAAAAGAAAAGATCTTAAAAGACACCCAAAAAGAAAAGAGAGGTTACCTTCAAAAGGAACAGAGGTACTGTAGTTAGACTGCCTTTTCATTGGTAACAAAAGAAATCATAAAGAATGAAATGAGATCTTCTATATGCTGAAAAAAATAGCTATCAACCTAGAATTCTATACCTACAAATATATTTCAAAAACAAGGGCAAAGTAATAACATTTTCAGGCATACAAAAACAGAGTTCACTTTCAGAAGACCTTTATGAAAAGAAAGTCTATGATGTACTGCAGGCAGAAAGGAAAATGAGAGCCCATATGGAAAATCTAAGATGAAAATAAGATTGAAAAGCACAGAATATAGTAACGTATGAACAAATATAACCATTTACTATAAAAAGCAATAATAATGTTTTATAAAAATATACAAAGAAAATAATACTCAAATCAGGAGAATGGAAATGGAGTTAAGGTGTTGTAAGATTTTCATGTTCTTTGAGAGAGAGAGTAAGGGTATTACCTTTAAACTCTAATAAGGTAAACAGGCCTGTTTGACTTTTTAGGATAACAGCTACAAGAATGGCAAGAGAGTACGCAATATATTTTCAAACTAGTAGAGGAGGGAAATGGAAAAAGGAAAAATAATCCAAAAGAAAACAAGAAGGAAAAGGAAAGAAAACAAAGAACTGGGGAATAAAAAATAAAACACAAAATTTGATGTTAGATATTAATTCCAATGTATCAGTAATTACAGTTAAAATACGAAGATAGCCGAGCTAGAATTCTTAATCAAACTATATGCTCTGTTCAAGAGAAATATATTTTTAAAACATTACTGGGCTTCCCTGGTGGCGCAGTGGTTGAGAGTCCGTCTGCCAATCAGGGGACGCGGGCTCGTGCCCTGGTCTGGGGGGATCTCACATGCCGCAGGGCGGCTGGGCCCGTGGGCCATGGCCGCTGGGCCTGCGCGTCCGGAGCCTGTGCTCCGCGGCGGGAGAGGCCACAGCAGTGAGAGGCCCGCGTACCGCAAAAAAAAAAAAAAAAAAAAAAAAACCATTACTGAAGGTTGAAAGGAAAGAGTGACAAAAATGAAAGGTAAATTTCAATCAAAGGAAAGCTGGTATCCCTATAGTAATATGAGATGGAAGAGATATTAGGTCATTGCTAAAGATAGAAATGTTGAAAGGATCAATTCACTAAGTAGATATAAAAATTTTAATTGCTCTATATACACTGACAGCTTCCAAACATATACAGCAAAATTTTACAGAAGTACAAAGAAAAGAAGAAAAATCCACAATTAGAGTGGGCTAGATAGTGTCACCTCTCTCTCAGTAGTTAATTAGAGCAAGTGGGCCCGTACCCTCAAAAATATCAGTAGAATAAACAGGATTAAAATAACATGATTAACAGACTTGACCTAATGAATGCACATAGAAAAGGTACCAACAACTGTAGAATATACATTCTTTTCAAGCACAGAGAGAATATTTACAAGATTTGATAATGTTGGCCATAAAAGAAGCCTCAACAAACTTCAAGTTATTGAATAAAAAGTACTAGTTTCTCTGACTGCAATGCAATTAAACTAGAAATAAATAACAAAGTTACTTTTTAAAACTTCATATGTTTGGTAATTATAATTGAAATTAGAAAATAGCTAGAACTGAATTATAAGGAAAATATGTATAAACTATTTTTATGATTATAGTTTTATTATAATGAAAGAATACAAATTAGAACCGGCCAAACAAGAGACATATATATGGCAGAATCTAGAACTGGGAGGCTTACACAGTAGCAAAATAAGTAGAACTTAAACTTGCCCTCCACAGTTTGTGGAGCCAATTTCAGGTACTTTTGATACATTTTAATCTATTTCTTAGTTTTACCTGGTTTTCCTCAAAGGATTTTGGAGCATCTATACTTCTAATATGCTGTTTATACTCCCTATGCTAAAGTGGTGGTGTAGAAAGTCTTAGAAGGGACAGTGTGTCTTCCACATCCTTCTTCTCTCCATCTTCTCTCCATCTTCCTTTTCTGAGACTTCCTCTAACCCAATGACCTCCCTTATTCCCCATGTACTTTTTTCACTGTCTGCCCAGGGTCCTCCATTCATGCTTTTCACTCTTCATCCTCACTGGGTAAGAGCATCATTCAAAATTTACCGAATTTCGGGCTTCCCTGGTGGCGCAGTGGTTGAGAGTCCGCCTGCCGATGCAGGGGACATGGGTTCATGCCCCGGTCCGGGAGGATCCCACATGCTGCGGAGCGGCTGGGCCCGTGAGCCATGGCCGCTGAGCCCGTGTGTCCGGAGCCTGTGCTCCGCAACGGGAGTGGCCACAACAGTGAGAGGCCGGTGTACCGCAAAAAAAAAAAAAAAAAAAAAAATTTACCGAATTTCTATTCTTACTCTGCTCTCAGCTAGCTATCTGCAAGAAAAAGCAATACAGTAAATTCTTAATGTTAGGGTATTATGTCTAATATTGATTCAGTGTTATCCCTCCCAAATATATCTGATTTTTAATAGCTTCTTTAAAAAATATTTATTTATTTATTTGGCTGTACCGGGTCTTAGTTGCAGCACTCAGGATCTTCATTGCTGCGTGTGGGATCTTCGCTGCCGCGTACCGGAGCTTTTAGTTGCCAAGTGCGGGATCTTTATTTGTAGCATTCAGGATCTAGTTCCCTGACCAGGAATCGAACCCGGGCCCCCTGCATTGGGAGTACCGAGTCTTAACCACTGGACCACCAGGGAAGTCCCCCAAGTATATTTGATTTTGAAAAGAAATTCCTATAAAGTCCATGAAGATGATTCTCTTATTGCAGAATTTCAGACCAGAGGGAAAGATATATTTGACAGAGGTCCTGATGAGGGAGTGAGCCATGAGCCATGGGGATAAATTTAGGAAAGGGTGCTCCAGGCAGAAGATACAGCAAACGCAAAAACCCTGAGGCCGATGTGTGCTTTGTATATTCAAGAAACAGTGAAAAAGCCAGTATGACTGGAGCAAGGGAGGCAGCAACAGGAGATGAGGTCAAAGAGGTAGCTGGATTCCTCTGACTGCTTTGTTCAGAGTCAGCCTAAGGGGGGCAAGGTAGAAACAGGAAGACCCCTTAGGCAGCTCTCAACATAATCTAAGCAAGAGACAAGGAGCATCAGTGGAGACTGGGAGAAATCAGATTTTGAATAAATTTTGAAGGTAGAGTCAAAAGGATTTGTTGACAGTTTAGACACAGAGTGAGAAAAATCTCAATGACACGCCATGGTTTCTGAGCAACTGCAATGATGGGGAAGACTGGAAGGAACAGACCTGGAGGGAAAGATCAGGAGCTGTTTTGTAGATAAATAGTCTGAGAAGCCTATTGCGCAACCATGTGGAGATGTCAAGTAAGCAGTATATTATGGGTATGCAGTCCGGAAAAGAGGCCTGGTCTAGAGATACAAATTTGAAAACCATCAACAAATGGATGATTATTGAAAACCATGAGACCGGATGAGATCATCAAGGACGTGAGCGTAGATAAAAAGGACGAGAGGTCAAAGGAGTGGTTCTGAGGCAGCAGAAAAGGAGACCGAGAAGGAGAAATAAATGAGGCAGGAAGAAAACTACCAGGAACTAGGAAGCAGGACAGTGTAGTGTCCCAAAAGCAAAGAAAGCCCTTCAAGGTGAGATCAACTGTGTCAAATACTGCTGCCAAGTAAGATGAAAATGGGATTGGGCTGTTGAACGTAGCCATGTGAAAGGCACGGGCAACCTTGATCAGAGCAGTTTCATTGGGTTCATGGAGTTCTTACCAAGACAGTAGATTTTTCTTGAATGAAGGTCTCATCGTTCTCTATATGCCTTTAGGACAATTTCCAGTTTGTTTTTTTAAGAATAATTTTCACCATTCATGGTTATTTCCCTGGAGAGAGCTTATGCAAAGCTCTGCACACTGCTGTTGCAGGAGTGACCCCCTTTCTCCTTCCCTTTTAGGAAAAACTTCTCAAAAGTTGTCAGTGTTCAATTCCTGACTGCTTTCCCCTACCCCAAATTCTTTCCTGGACCAATCCAATCGGGCTTTGTGAGCCGTCTCCTGCTGAACTCAATGAAATTGCTCTTGTATACATAAACTACTAAAGCTGTTCTTAGGAAGTTGATAGCCTTAAATGCTTATTTACAAAAGAAAATTAGTGTGCTAGGCATCCATCTTAAGACACTGGAATAATAATAGCTAACTAAACCCCAAGTGGTCAAATTCGTGACCATTTTATATAGGATAGGACAGGCCAGAAACACTGGTCTTCTCTTAAGGGATTTAAGATTGTCAAATTTTAGCACTACAGTGAAATTATTTAAGATATTCCTTATGTTCATAACATGTGAGGCTATTTTTTTTTTGTCATGATGGCAAAAAAAAAAGTTTTATAAAGGAAAAGTATTTCAAACTGTGTTCATTCAAAGTAAGCTATCAGTTTACACTGAATAGTTTGGCCAACCTAAAAAGTACCGTATGACAAGGGGGAAATGTGATTACTTTAGACAACAATGATATGTTTTATTAAGTTTTTCATTTCTGTTGACTATTGAGTTTGTAGTTCTAGCAAAGGTATAATTCTAGAAAAAACTAGGAATCAAGAAGTTGTTTGGGCTTCCCTGGTGGCACAGTGGTTAAGAATCCACCTTTCAATGCAGGGGACACGGGTTCGATCCCTGTTCCGGGAAGATCCCACATGCTGTGGAGCAACTAAGCCCATGCACCACAACTACAGAGCCTGTGCTCTAGAGCCTGTGAGCCACAACTACTGAGCCCACGTGCCACAACTACTGAAGTCCATGCACCTACAGCCCATGCTGCGCAACAAGAGAAGCCACCACAATGAGAAGCCCGCACACCACAACGAAGAGTAGCCCTTGCTCGCCTCAACTAGAGAAAGCCCACGCTCAGCAACAAAGACACAACACAGCCAAAAATAAATAAGTAAAATTAATTAATTAATTTTTAAAAACTTAAAAAAAGAAAAAAGTCGTTTGAACTAGGACAGATGAACCTCAGTACATTATATAAAATGTACTCAGCTCAACTGCTGTGCTTAAAATACAGATTTTAGATTCCTCTTTACAGACATTGAAGTAAATATATATCTCTGAGTTGTAAATGATAGTGGTTAGCAGAGTATTATATTGTCAATGTTAAACAAAAACCAAAACTGGAATGTACGGGGGGGAAAAGGAAACACACACACAAAAAAAGAAGGAAAAAATAAAGAAAAAAGAAAAAAAGAAGAAAGGAAATAATAAAGAGCACAAATTAATGGAAAAGAAAACAAAATATAACATAGGGATTAAGAAAACTAAAAGTTTATTTTTTTAATTTTTTTTGGCTGTGTTGGGTCCTCGTTGCTGCACACGGGCTTTCTCTAGTTGTGGTGAGCAGAGGCTACTATTTGTTGCAGTGCATGGGTTTCTCATTGTAGTGGCTTCTCTTATGGCGGAACACGGGCTCTAGGTGTGCAGGCTTCAGTAGTTGTGGCATGCGGGCTCAGTAGTTGTGGCTCACGGGCTCTAGAGCACAGGCCCAGTAGTTGTGGCACATGGCTTAGTTGCTCTACAGCATGTGCGATCTTCCCGGACCAGGGATCAAACCCGTGTCCCCTGCATTGACAGGCAGATTCTTAACTACTGCACCACCAGGGAAGTCCCCAAAAGTTTATTTTTTAAAAAAACAAATGATTTTGACAAGTTTATGGTGTGTTTAATCAAGAAAAAAGAGGTAAGGCACAAATAACCAGTATCAGGAATTAAAAAACAAAAGACATCATATGGATCCTGAAGACAATAAAAAGGCACTAAGAGAATGATAGTGACAGAGATCTTTATTCCAAACCTAAACTGGAATTGCATTGAAATGGACAAATTCTTTAAAATTATATACCTATTATATTACATGATATTACCATTAGATAAATGTGATCTATAGTCAAATTTTTTCCTCCAAAAACAAAATCCAAACACAAATGTCTTTACTGGCAATACAACTTGAGAAACATCACTGAAGACCTAAAAGGAAAAGGAGAGATATACCTGCACCAGCAACCTCTCTCACGCTCACAGTCCTCCCCCTCATCCACATAGTCTCCATTCTCAGTCACACACAAGTGTCTTCAGCTCACATGCCACCCCATCTTTCTCTTCCCAGGCAAAGTTCAGTGGTCCTGGTCTCCTCAGTGGCAGCCTATATTCCACTTGCCGTAAATATGACTGTCTGTGGCTCTAGGTGAGCCAAGAGGAAACTTGCTCTCATTTCATCTGGAAGATTGGGTGCATAGAGATATCCAAGGTTTGACAATTGCTCCTCAGGACTCCCCACATGCAGACATGACATCACTGGGTGTCACAGATCTTGCCTTTTACATAAATGCACTTAGTGGGAGCCTCTTACCCTCTTTTTCAGGCATTGTGATGATATGGAGGTGCTATTGGGATGAACTCCCAGGCAGAACCCAGGAGATCCAAGTGACATTCCCTTATTCTCAGTTCTAGGTTATTTATCTATTTCCCTTTCTGCCCACAGAAAACAGGAGCCTACAGTGTCAGTAAAATGGCCCTGCTGGGACTCACCCAGACCCTGGCAGTGGAGCTGGCATCAAAGAACATCTGGGTGAACTTCCTGGTGCCAGGAATCATCAACACAGACTGCAGTCAAATGGTGAGGACTAAAGGCAGCTCCTGGACCCTCCCACACTGTCCCATTGCTGTCTTCCCCAGGCAAGACCTTAGCCAAAGAGACCCACGCTCACAAACGTGGAGTTCTATCCTCAAGCCCAACACACCTAGATTCTGGTCCACAGCTTTGAGACTTGGCAGCTTCTGCCCACAATACAGGAGAATGGGTTTCAATTTTAGGGTTTTGATTCTTTAAGGGAGGGGCAGGGAATGTTCCCCCACCTGCCTCACCTCTGAGCAGAGTCATGCTTCCACAAGGGCACGTGCATGGTGTGGCTCCCAATGTAACTGCATCTGTCTGAGTCACAATGACCTATTATTGTTCTTTGCTTTAGCTCTTTGAGGACCCAACTCTGTGGAACTGTTTGGAAAGATTCCATGGAATACAGAGGTATGTTGTGATGAGGCAGTATCCATCCGGATCTGGATTAACGTGACCTTAGAAGCTTTGTGATGGATAAAAGATCACATGCCATCACTCTGCAGGCTGTTACCCATTCCTCTTTCTGAGATCTGATCACCCGCCTAGCCCTGGGATGAGTATAAGTCCCTGCAGAGCCCAAATATCTCCATTTGCAGCCCTCCACTCATCCCCATGAGGGTCTTGACTTCACAGCATCCCACAGGAACCCAGAGCTCATGGGGAGGTGTCACCACTCTCAGCCCCACCTCCTCTTTCTGTGCAGAGTGGAGTGGCCTGAGGACTGGGCAGAGCTGGTGTCCTTCCTGTGCTCTTCAGATGCCAGCTACATCACTGGCAAGAACATCATGGTGCCCAACTTCTCCCCCACCTCTGAGGGGTATAAGCACAGAGCTCAGGCTTGCCTCTTGATGTGAAGGCCCCATGTGGTTCTGGGCCACCGTGTTGGAAAACCTCTATTAATGACAAGCCTGTGCTCAATATACACACTTTGAGTTCAGAATCACCAGAGGGTAAAATAGTAAAGGAAAGAAAAGAAAGTTTACAATATAAAACTGTCTTTGAGTATTTTCATTTTTCTTCACCCCTTTCCCACCTTGGTTATTAGGAACCATGGCCTAACAACAGCATAGTTACCAAGAGAGCAGCATTCTCAGAGATGAAGTCTGGGCCACGCCATCAGGTGAGCAGCCTAGACCAGAGGACATGCTGACCAAGGGTGAAGGGAATCTAGAAGGGGTATGGCCTCAGCCCATTTGCAGCTGTGGGCAGTTCCTGGCACACTGACGGTTTCTCAAGTACCTGTACATCCCTAGCACAATAGGAGATGGCTTGGTTGTACACAGATAACAAGCCAGAAGTACAGAGGAGTTAACACCAGCAGAGGTCACCCTCACCAATAGAGGATGGGAGTTGATGGATCAATGCCAGCCTCCCCACTTGGATTTTCAGAGAGTGCCAGGCAAGAATGAGGCCCTGTTACAGTGATAATTTGCACATTAATGTTGACTATTTTCCCTCCAGGGTCTCACATTCCCCACTTCAGTTTCTTGACCTGGTACATAGTTACATAGGCATTGGTTTTTATAATACTTCATTAAGCTCTACGTATATATTTTACATACTTTTTTGTACATATATCATGTTTCTCAATTAAATGTTAAAAACATAATAGGTGTGAGTAGGACTTTGGCTTTGAGTCATTGTAATACAAATAAAAGATTTCATAATTTGAAAAATAACAAATAAAATGACATATAAGTTGGAAAGGAGTAAAGAGAGAGTATTTTAGATTTTCATATTTATGTATTAGTCAAGATCCTAGCAAGAAACGGACAAACTCTTAAACTGAGTGATTTGAGAAGGTTTAATAAAAGTACCACTTACAGGGGGCTTCCCTGGTGGCGCAGTGGTTGAGAGTCCGCCTGCCAATGCAGGGGACACGGGTTCATGCCCCGGTCTGGGAAGATCCCACATGCCGTGGAGAGGCTGGGCCCATGAGCCATGGCCGCTGAGCCTGTGCGTCTGGAGCCTGTGCTCCGCAAAGGGAGAGGCCACAACAGTGAGAGGCCCGTGTACCACACACACACACAAAAAGTACCACTTACAAAGGTGTGGTCAAGGTTTAAGGAAACCAATGGTTGGGGGAGGGGGCAGCACCTCTTCTAGGCCCAAAGGAAAAAAGGAGGGAGCAGATGCAGGGACTGAAAAGGGTAGCTGTAAGGAAGAAGCCAACTGACAGGAGCCCTGGACTTAGGTAAAGAGTCCCAGCCCACACATTGTGACCTAGCAGAGACAGAGTTGGGGGAATAAATATCCAACCAGAGGCCAGAGGGAGCCTGTTGATCAGCCTGTACAGGTCAGTCTCCTAGAGCACAGAGCAGAGAAGGAAAGGGGGGGAAGTGGTTATGGAAGGATAAACAAGATGTCCAACTGGACTAGGAGGATGGTCAAGTCATTAATCTTAGATTTTAACAGTTAAGCTAATGTGTTGCAATTTCTACAGTAACCACTAAGTGAAACAAAAGATATATAGCTACAAAATAACAACGAAAAATAAAATGATTTAAAAAATCAATCCAAAAGAAATCAAGAAAGAAGACAAAAAGGGGACTTCCCTGGTGGTCCAGTAAGTAAGACTCCACACTCCCAGTGCAGGGGACCCAGTTTTGATCCCTGGTCGGGGAACTAGGTCCCACATGCATGCCACAACTAAGAGTTCATGTGCCGCAACTAAGAGTCTGCATGCCGCAACTAAGAGTCCACATGCCTCAACAAAGATCCCGCGTACTGCAACTAAGACCTGGCACAGCGAAAACAAATAAATAAATAATAAATCAATAAAAATAAATATTAAAAAAGAGAAAAAGAAATAGCAAACATAGGATAAGTGGAAAATACAAAATAATAAGAGGATGGATATAAACCCAAATATATATGTGAGTGTAAATGGACTGAATGGTCTACTTAAAAGAAAAAGATTATCAAACTGGATAAGGAAGGAAGGAAGGAATCCAACCATATAAACACATATGAGACTTTAAAAATAAAATCTGAGGTATACAAGAAGGTTGAAAGTAAAGGCAGGAGAAGGGTATCACACTGTGTTGAGGGTCCCCAAGACCACCCTCAGGCTCAATGATTTACTAAAAGGATTCACAGGACTCAGAAAAGCTGTTATACTCATGGTTATAGTTTATTACAGTGGAAGGGTACAGATTAAAATCAGCAAAGGGAAAAGGCACATGAGATGAAGTCCAAGAGCAACCCTGTACAAGCTTCAAGGTGTCCCCTCTCAGTGCAGTCGTATGGGGTCATGCTTAATTCTAGCATCAATATTGAAGATGTGCAAAGTGTTGTCAACTAGGGAAGCTCACCCAAGCCTTGGTGTCCAGAGTTTTTATTGGGAGTCAGTCATAAAACACTCGCATGACTGATCTTAGCTACCCAGCCTCCAACCCACCAGAGGTCAAACTAACACAGTGTATCCAAAACCTCAGGCATGCAAAAACACTCTTATCAGGAAGAATATTCCAAGTACTCAGAGGTTATCCTCCGAGATGCAGTCACATGAGGTGATGATGTGTTAATTAACTCTACAGTGGTAATCACTTCACAATGTATATGTATATCAAGTCGTCACGTTTATACTTTAAATATATACAATTTTATTTGTCAATTATACCTCAGTAAAGTATGTGAAAATACACAGGACCAAAGCCCACACCACAGAGAGGTAAGCAGGACACCATTAAATCCTGGCCGTTTACATTTATTGGTAAAGCTCCTTATTGCTAGTAATAGTAATATCCTAGTACAGAAGAAGAGCAGGCAGATCAAATGTGTTGATAATTCAGGCAGCCACTAATAGGTTTACAACTCAG
This sequence comes from Grampus griseus, assembly GCF_964374135.1. Classification (NCBI taxonomy): domain Eukaryota; kingdom Metazoa; phylum Chordata; class Mammalia; order Artiodactyla; family Delphinidae; genus Grampus; species Grampus griseus. The sequence continues at coordinate 73,821,809 of NC_139018.1, read as the reverse complement.
CACCTGCCAGAAGCAGGTTCACACTGGCCAGGCCCAGCCTAGCTCAGGCTCCAGGGACCCGCCCTCACTCTGCGGACAAAGACCAGAAAGGATGTTCTGTATCAGTCAGTCCAGAGGAGCAAGTCCAGGCCAACACACACAAGGGCAAACCAAATCAAAAAGGATGTTGAGGACGAAGAGAATTAACCCAAGGTTGGCTCAAGCACAGGGAATCATAACCAGGCCTGTGTGCAAGGCCGTGGAGGTAAGAGTTACTACCTTTAAACCAGAATTCTCTGTGTCTGCCACTGACCACAGTTCTTCATATACTCTGGCCTCTCTGTGCCACAGCAGAATTCCAGAGGATTAGGATTTCTGGAGCCATTTCCACGTGCGGGCAGAAGTGGTGACCTCTTCTTGCCTTTGGCTCAGTCTGACCTCTAAATCTGGCTTTTCTTCAAATCTGATTCAGAGACGGCTACTCAGACGTCCTTACCCTTCTCCATTCATTCAGCTAAACAAACATGAAACAACTACTAATGTGGCGGCCGTGGTATCTCGCTGTGCCTTAGGTTTCGAATGTTGATGTGCCATCGGTACACAGGTGGCCATTAAGGTTTAAAAAATCAAGAATGCATACGCTGTAATGGAGAGAGAGACAGGTCCGCAAGGTCCTCTGAAAACTGTTAGTAGTTGCAATCACCATGGGGACTGAAGCCTCTGCATGCATATAACAGAGACTGGTGTGATGCTGACCATCCCATTTCCTCTCCCGCAGACGTGGAAAGGCTGCAGCTTCAGCCTCCCTGACAACTATATTGAAGCTATGTCACAATTTCTGCCTGTGCCTGTCCCCTAAAATGTCCCACAAGAACCTTGGTCCACCCTCTCTCTCCAGTTTGTATGGTTGGAAGTGAAGGATTCTGAAATGATGGAGTTGCCAGATAGCAACAGCCAGACTTGCTGAGTTTCTACTTGAAGAAAAGCTGCCCAGGAGCGCCACAAACCCTGAATTGGACTGTGACACAAGCAAGAAATTCTTATTGGCTTAAGCCACCGAGATTTGGGGATTGCCTATTATCTAACATAGCCTAGCTTACCATAAGCAAGTGTGGAGGAGGAGGGTCAGGCAGCCACTTTTCCCCACCACTAGTAGTGACCTCGAGCATAGACTCCTTGAAGCCCAGAAAAAGGAAGGAACTGGACTCCCTAGGCAGGTCTTAGTTGGAGGCAGGAGTCTCCTAATGGCCTCTCACCTCCCTGGTGGCAGTCACTAGGATGGCCATGACTTCTCCTTCTGGCGGAATCCCTCCTACTCACAAGGGCTATGGCCTCCCCAGTTGACTTCCCAGGTGGTACCACCTGCCACCAACTTCAGGAGGAAGCACAGCTTTAGGTGAGAAGCACATGCAGAGACTCAGATGCCCGTAATACTACAATGGACAGCTCTCCACCAGGGCACGGGAGCTGGGAGCCTATTGCCAGAGGCCATCCAGGATAAGAGTTAAGTACATGTAGATTTCTTTATTCCTCCAATTTAGAGCTTGCCCTGATCCTTCCTAGCTCCATCCTAGCTATCCTGTGGCTTCATGCCCTGAAGGCATTGAAGCTCTAAGCAGATTCTTGGATGCCCTTCTCCACCCCTGGACACCTGCCTTGTTTTTTCACTTGAGTGATGTTGTTTACCAAGGGCATATGAACTTTCTAAGCCTAAGGCAGTGTGGGGTCATTTGGCCATCACATAGGGCTACCTGATAAATTTCTGTGGAATCATTAGGGATAATTGAGAGGGCTTGGATTAGAGGCACACCCTTAGCATCTCCAAATCAGCTGTGAAGAGAAACCAGTGGCCACACTAATTCTAAGACAGAAAGAGGACAGCTGATCCCACAGCAGGAGCAGGGGTTCCACAGACAGCTGCAGAGTCATGAAGTGCTGGCATCAAACTTAGAAGGAAGAACTCTTCCTTTCCCCAGCCCCACACACTGTCCAGTTATGCTTCCTGTGTCTGAGCCAAAATGCGGGAGATGCAGAATCATTAACCTTCCCCCAGGGCCTCTGAGGAATTGATACTCTCCGGGAAGGCATGACATTCCCAGGGAGACAAAGAGAGATGTAACCTGAGGGCACTGACCAAACCTAGTAATTTCCTGGCCAATCTAACCCTGGTTACCAGGAATGTAACAGGATTTAACAACGGAGTGAGTCCTCCCTTTGTGAATTACTGTTATAACAGTAAAAGGATATTAACCTGAATGAGGGCCTGGATTCAGACTCTGTAGGCAAATGGTGTCCCATCAGTCTCCCCTGATATACCCACTGGAATATGATATTGTACGTATGTACAATATTGTATGATATTCTTGGATGCTCTCAGGCATCCAAACCCATACATATCTCTCTGCTCTTACACATTTACACGGAAGCAGGACCCCTGAGAGGAAGGAAGCTGAGTCCCTTGGACAGCCAAGTTTCCTACAGTATCTCTGAGGAGCTGGGGTTTCCCTGACCAAGACCAGCTGGCAGGACCACTGGTGTAGCCCCTGAGAGAGAATCGTGGAGGGAGAGAAGGAGGCCGTCGCGGTGGAAAGAGGACTCACTGATGCCAGAACCTGCCCTGACCCTGTCAGCCCCAAATCAGGTTTATGCCCCACCAGAAGGGCTCAGGGCTGCTCTGAGTGGTAACGTGGGGGAGGCTGTGTCAGTCACTACGTGGTACCCTTTGACCGGGTGTAACCCAGGGGAGAGGGCATTATCTCTCCACACCACTCAACACACACATACACACGCACACCTTTTATACCCACACAGAACCCACCAGGAGGTGGCTTCTCTTACTGGGAAGGCTGAGGTGGTGAGTGGGGGCTGGAGAAGTTGCCAGGTGAAGACACACGAATGGATTCTTTACCAGGCTGCACTGTCTGAAGTTTTAGAATTTAATTGACATATGATTTGAAGCCCCAAAGGCAGGAACAAAATATTAACCCTCTCCCCACTTCTTTTCCTGATTTCTCGATATTCTTAAATAGCATTCAATCATTTTTAAAACAAAAAATGTAAAGAATAAAATTTAAATGGCTTATAACACCACATCTCAGACATTTGCAATTAACCATTTATAAATGAAAGCAATATGATACATGGACATGATAAGTCAAATATCACAGAAAGACATACATTTTTCTTTAAAAAAAAAACTTGCCGATTTCATTCCTGAAAGGCAACGACTCCTAACAGTGACGCCAGTTGGGTGGCCAGTAATCCCGCTCTAAAATCCTGTCTCACCATCTGTTTTCTTAGACCACTCTTGGGTACCCACTATCCCTGCTTGGGTTTCCCAGGAAGCAGATTCTGAGATGGAGATTAACATGTAGGAGGTTTTTTAGGAGGAGAGGAAAGCAGGGTTGGGCAAAGAATGAAGTCTAGCTGAATGCAGTCTCAAGGGAACGTCTCAGTCAGTCCTGCGGGGAGCTCTGAAGATGGGATGACCCTTCAGAGCTCTCCTGAGCTGGAGTGAGAGGGCTGGGCTCCATTCCACTCATTCATCGATCACTGGATGTGGGCTGCTGGAAGAAGGGCGCTCTTCAGCTAAAGAAATCCCTCAAGGGGTTGACTGTTGAGGGCTTTCTCCCAGCAGCTGAGATAATAAATCTTCTAATCCTGAAGGGTAATTGGGGCAGCAAATATAGGCAACCACCACATAACCCAAGCTCTGGAGCTAAATATACCTGTTGTATAAACCCTCAGGTATCCTTGTCAACAGAAAAATGTCCCTGGGGATTATGTGCTCTGTCCTCTTCTCATTCCCACGAACAGGGAACCCTGACTCAAGAGAACCTGTGCCCTCACCAGAGGCAGAACCTAATATTATAATAATTTCTTTACGGCTCAGTCACATGGCTGTTGGCAGGAGGCCTCAGTTCCCCACCACATGGGCCTCTCCTTAGGGCTACTTGAGCATCCTCGCAACATGGCAGCTGGCTTCCGCCCAGAGCAGGTGGTCCCAGAGAGCAAGAAAGAGGAGAAAGACTAAACACCATTCTGATCCTAATCTCAGACACCACAAACCACCACTTGCTTTGAAAGCAAGTCACGAAGTACCTCCTACACTTAAGGTGTGGGGGATTAGTCTTCACCTTTTGAAGAATAGTATCAAATAATTGTGGATGTATTTTCAAACCATGACGTATATACAGAAGGAAGGAAATTTCCCAAATCAACAATGATGGATACTTCTGAGGAAGGGAATAGACTAGAGGAGTCAAGTAAAAAGAAGTTTTTTGTTTTCCCTCTGTTTTTTAATAAGAGTGTATTCTTGGGGAACTTCCTAGCAGTCCAGTGCTTAGGACTCCACGATTTCACTGCTATGGGCCCTGGTTTGATCCCTGGTCGGGGAACTGAGATCCCACAAGCTGCACGGCGTGGCCAAAAGAAAAGAGTATTCTTGTCATACTCTTGTAACTAAAAAATAAATATTATTGACTATTACACATATGGCAAGCAGTGAAACTGGTGGGAAGCTAGAAGCTCCCCGAAGGGGCAGACTGTGACTTACTGCCCATCTCTGCCATGGTTTCTCCTGCCTGAACCCACCCAATAGACATGAGGGAACAAGGAAGAAAATGATTATTGCTAAGAGCTTCTCAGAGGACTCATCATTTCCTTAGCACACAAAGGAGTCAGATGACTGCACTTTACTGAGAAGTGAAAGGTTGGGGAAAAAACATTAGAACCATTAGTCGGTTTCCTCCATCCCCATTCTTCATCCACAATTTCATTTAATGTGGAGATCATACTATTAGTTTTGATGGCTTGATTACAGGCTTTGGATGGGGCACAGACAACCCAGGGAAAGTGTCCAAGAGAGATGAGCTGGGGGATTCTACACCCTTGTGGCCCCCCTCAATCTGGGCCCTCGGGCCCACTCCCGTTCCTGTATCCCACGTAGATACCCGTTCTTAAACAGCTAGGGCCAGTGCCAGCATCTCCATGCAGTTAGGGGAGCCCTGTGGGAGGATCGGTCCACACCCAAGCAGAGAAATCACACAGTGGCTAGTTAGGGCCTATCCCTTGGGAACTAATGGCCTATCAGGAATTTTCTCTCTCCTGGGAGGCAAGATGTGTCTACCCTTCCTGGGCCTTTGCTGACCCCTTCAGGCAAGGGAAGGAACTTCAGCTGTGTCCGCACAAGCACAACACTCCTGTCTCTCCAGGCCCCCCGCATCTCACTTACCTGATCCTTCGCGTAGGAGAGACAGCCAGAGCCGCCAGGCTCTGTCCCACGTGGAGGAAACCCTGCCCATCAGGGCAGCAGGCAGGGACAAATAGGACCTTCTCCCCTTCTCCTCCTATAGAGGAAAGTACTTTGTAAATGTGGCCCATCCCACTCACTTTACAGACTAAGAACCACCCTGTGTGCCCTAAAAGCGTTGCTAGAGACACCCAAGGTTCAACCACTAGCTATCTCTAGTCTACATTCAAGTCTTGTATTTGTCTTTTTCGTGTGTGACTCTCCCTTTTGGAGGAGGTCATACACTGGAGAACTCCCGGTTTGGAAGAATTTTTGGATTTGAATTTGGAATTTTTGAATTTGGCAGTATCCAACAATGGATACTGCAATGGATACCACCTCTGGCTTGAAGAGCCTCAGAAAGGGAGCTCTGGGGCACCCAGAGAGTAGCTACAAGAAAAGGGCCACCCATGGGAAGTGGGATGCAGGTATCCCTCTTGAACCGGAAGGGCACAAACCAGTGTAGTAAATACCTGCACCTTCCTCCGAGTCCTCCATCTCCATGTCCTGCTGATGCTTTCCACCAGCCGATCTCAACCAGAAGCTGGAGGCATCAGAGTATGTTGATAACGTCCATATGCGCCAGCCTCCCTGGCTGGGAGTGTATGGGTGGAAAGTGGGTCTGAAGGGACAAAAAGAAGACAACTAATGCAGGAGCCAACAGAGGAAAAGGACAAAGAGCTAAGCTGCTTTTCCATCTGCCTCTATTAATGACATGAACAGATTGAGAAAACAATGTATAATGATTAAGAAGCACACCTGGGGAAGGCAGTGGTTTGTGATGTGCAAAGCTATGCACCAGAATTTTGATTATAATTGGTTTACTCAGTTTTGAGATTTATTTTGAAGGAGTTATTAACTTGGGCTTTAAAAACAAACAAGGAGAATGATTAATTCTAAAACTGCTGCTGTTGCAGATCTCATCCTGAGTGCATCCTCATTAAAAAGGGAAAAACCCATCTAAGTCATGAAACACGGTACTGGTGGATTTGTGTGAATGTGGAATAAGGAAGCAGGTGTCTATGGCAGGAAGGCTTGAGCAAGGACACCGGAGAAGCTTGATGAGAAAGACAAATGTCTTTAAACCTTAGAGGAGATGCAGAAGATTTAGTAGGACAGGTCCTCTCGGCAGATGGTTATTCTTCCTCTTGGTCAGATGACCTGCCTATTTTTGGGTTAATCATTTCTATTTTATTCATTTCAACATGAAGACTGCTGGTGATAGATCAAGATGATCGAGACCTCAGTCATCCGTCTGATCTACTAGAAAAGCTGGAAACTTTCTCTGCATCCTTTTTTTTAATCTCATAAAACCCTAAACTTCATCTCCCATCTTCCCTAAATTATATCTGTATTTCATCTTTTATGGAACCTTTTGGGTGTCCATAAACAAGTCATTCATAAAAAGATAGTTTTAGAACCCTTTCTTATCTCAGGTGGGTAAACCGAGGTCTTTTTCGCATTGATTTTAATAAAAACTGAAGGTATGAACCTATCAGTGTCTGGTATGGATGAATTCACCAGCCACTTTTCACAAAGTGGACACTGAAGAGGAAACTTGGGGTGATTGGCAACAATTTTAACATCTGGGTATGCAGTCAAGTTCCCTTTAATTGGAGCTCTCGGGTGAGCTGGGTTTTTGTCTCTTTGCTCAGAACCTCTGAAGGGGACAGTTAAGAAAAGTTGCTATTAATTGGTTCTTCCCATTCCTGCAGTCCAAGAATCTAATGAGGTGAAACTAATAGGAAAATGTTTGCTGTGGTTCCACACACTTTGTTAGGTAGAAAGATCGTCAACATGATTTTCTACTCATTTGCTCACAAATGTGAACCAATTCAGGGGTAGACTAGAAAGGACCATTAACTATGAGGTCAGGAGTTTGGTATTCTACTTCCACTGTTTTACTAACTAGCTGTGTGTGCTCAGGTAAGATTTACTTAATTCTCTGTGTCTGTTTCCTATAACTTTCCAGTAGAATAATTAGACCGAACAATCAATCTACATTCAAGAAACTAAAATGCCAGGTCCTAAGAGCAAGGGAGAGGGGTGTGGTAGCCAAGGCTGGCCATGAGGACGGGGGGCAGAGCACACAGGACCTCAGAGACCTGGTTAAGGATTTTACTCTTTATTCTAAGATCGTTAAGAGGCCCCTGAAGGGTTTCAAGCAGGGGCTGACATGACTAGATATTGGCTTGAAAAGATCATTCTGGTTCCATTTTGGGACATGTATCAGAATCCCCTATAGGACATTTAAAGTTATGTCAAAACATGCTAACCTTACCTATATTCCCATGCTATGGTATAATGAAGAATTTGTCTGGCCTTTGTCCCAGGTTCCTGGCACAGAGCTTCTAAAACCCTTGGAATTCCCCAAACTCAGGACCATACCTGAGTTTATATTAGTAAGATACTCAGGGGGCCTCCTAAATGACTCAGGGGGTTTCCAGGATGGGGGCTGGTCACCCAAAAGACCAACCACCCGATCAGAAGGTTAGGTCTTTAAATGATGTGCGACCAGCCCAGCCCTATCCCCGGGTGGGGAACAGGACTGACGACTGCATTCAGTCACCTGGTCAGCGATTTAATCAGTCATATCTCTGTAATGAAGCCCCAACAAAAGCTGAACACTGACGCTCAGGGGAGCGTCCTGGTTGGTGAACACATCAATGTGCCAGGAGGGTGACCTGTCCTGATTCCCCTGGAGACGGCAGGGAAACTTGACGTTCAGGGGCCTCCCAGACCTTGTCCCGTGCGTCTTTCATTTGACTGGTCCTGATCTGTATCCTTTATAATAAAATTATCATCAGATAGTGCTTTCCTGAGTTCCATGAGTCATTCCAGAGAACTAACAAAACTGAGGGGGTCATGGGAACCTCCTGGATTTGTAACCTGTTGGTCAAAAGTGTGGGTGACCTGGGAACCCCCGAAGTATGCCTGGCATCTGAAGTGGGGGCCGTCTTCTGGAGGACTGAGTTCCCACCTGCTTGTGGTCTGCAGTAACTCCACGGGGTTAGTATCACAACTGGATTGCAGTACACCGGGTGGTGTCAGACCAGTGCAAGTTGAAACAGAATCCAAGCTATTTTGTTTTAGTCATTCTCAATCAGTTTCAAGTCAAAAAGCCTTTTGTCGGACCTTCCCTGGTGGCGCAGTGATTGAGAATCTGCCTGCTAATGCAGGGGACACAGGTTCGAGCCCTAGTCTGGGAGGATCCCACATGCCGCGGAGCAACTAGGCCCGTGAGCCACAACTACTGAGCCTGTGCATCTGGAGCCTGTGCTCCGCAACAGGAGAGGCCGTGACAGTGAGAGGCCCACGCACCGCGATGAAAAGTGGCCCCCGCTTGCCACAACTAGAGAAAGCCCTCGCATGGAAACGAAGACCCAACACAGCAAAAATTAATTAATTAATTAATAAACTCCTACTCCCAACATCCAAAAAAAAAGCCTTTTGTCAAAAGGAGTTTAAAAAAAAAAAGTGTCCCAAAATTAAGAAATGGACATACTTGTCTGCATTTGAGAAAAACCACTGGCTTCAGGCAGCTCAGAATTCTGACCTGGTTACCTGGTGGCTCCCCTGGAGGCTCAATGCCATTCATGCCTGCTGGTTATTAGCCCTAATGTAACTTGGGGGTCAAATCTTGCTTTTCCATTACTGGCCATACTGCAGCCCCTTGTCATTTGCTTCTGAGATGTGTTACTTTCACCGGGCCTGGGAGTCTGCATGCCTGTCATCTCAGGCCATCCTGTGTGGGCTTCCTTTCCAACAAACAATGCAGACTAGATATTGTGGTGACCTTCGAAATGAAACTGCAACCTTTCATAGTTCTTTAAACTAGCTGCTTACATAAACGTTGTTTGCCAACTCTAAAACCCTCCATTTTCATACCCTTTCTGGACCAGCCCACTCCTTAATTTCCCCACTAACAGATTAATAAATGTCGAATTATGCTTGCAATCAATCTAAGAAATTTTGTTGAATATCTTCTAGACATGACTACAGTAAAACTTCAGGTTAGTAGTGGGCAGGAGAAAAAAGTCTCTTCCAGAATGCTGTCTTAACACGGCCTAGTTCAGTCCAGAGAGATCACAGGTTACACATTCAATATGTCCAAGCGAAGCACATGCGTTAGAAAGATACTGGTATTTATGATTAATACATCATTTAACAAATTCTGCCATTAAAGATTTCTTGGCCTTTTTAGTCATTTGTATTATAAATTTGGTTATCCAGTTTTCCATAACTAGAAGTAAAATCCCATTACAAATGATTCTCAATAATAACTCTCTTCAAAGGCATCCACAGCGGCAATGCTTCTGATCACAGTAGTAGCGCAGTAATAATTGTCCAGAAGGAAAATCCCCAACTGTCCATTGTCTTTTTCATAGATAGAGCTGGAAGAACTCCACCAACCACAGAGCAATTCCGTTTTTTGGTGGGTTTTTTTCTGCATTTCCCTTTATAGTAAATGCTTTTTTTTTACCACTTTTCTCTCCCCATTTCCACCCTGGACATTCTAATCATTCCTCCCAGAAAAACACTTAAAAAAATAATTTTTTTTAATGTGGGGGAGTTGAAAAAAGAAAAAGAAAGGTTTGACTGGCATTTTCCTCCATGTTCTACTGGGTGCAGAGCTCTTGATATTTCAGTCTCTAGGCCTCATTCTGATTCATCTCCAGGTTCAACATCCTTGTCACTACTGTCATCAGCCTAAGGGTGGTTTTGCAAGAACCGCATAGAATCACAGCGTAGAGAAAGAGATAGCGGATCCTGCCCTCAGCTTCCTGTGCCACCTTCTTTATTTCGTGCCACCAACACAAAGCTTAATTACAGGTTCCTACCCTTAGTCAACCTTATCAAGATTTCTAGGGGATCATTAGAAATACGTCATTACTAATTGTGTTCCTGAGTATACAAGACAAGAATAATGTTCTCTATTGCAGAGCAGAAGGAAGAAAGTATATGGCATATTATATATACATATAGTTATATGTGTGTGTATATCTATATATAGATACACAAACATACACACACACATACTGGTTATATATTTTGGTTCTTTTTAATTTGCATGTGATTTCTATATCTTCTCACATAATTTTTCACTTTTTCCAAAATATTTTCCCTTACGGACAGTATTCAGAGATATTTTCAGGTAGTAGTCACCAGAAAAAAGAAAGTCAGAGTGCTTTAAAAAGTATTTATGTTTTCATCAAAAATAAATGTTTTTTAAATACAACTGGTCCTTGTCATCATATAAATGTAGTCATATTAAACCCAGTAATGTCATTGATGAGATTTGTTTGAACTCCAATAATTGGACCAACTACAAAGCCAACTAAGATTTTTCAGTGTTATTTTCATTCCCAAAGGAAAGAAAGGGGAATAAAAAAAGATAAAACCTTCTTGGTCACAGCGAGAACCCAGAGGACTATTTCACCTGTCTATTGGCGTGAATTTTACCTCAAACAAACACATACAAAAATCTACTTCAAACAAACCACTACCATTTGCTCAAACCCGATCAATAAAGTCAGCAGAAGAGGGGCCTTCTCCATGCCACTGGAGAGAAAATACACCCCCATTATTCAGGAGACCTGAGGAGAAAGAGATCTAAAAAATTTTTTCCCATTGAAAATAGTAAGAAAATTAATTAGCTGTCTTTCAGATTCTGTGAATGGGCGATATGGCTGGAACTTATACAGGTCTTCAGAAAATCCTTGTACTACTTTATTTTTTAACCATTTTTTAATTTAAGTATAATTAATTTACAATGTTGTGTTAGCTTCAGGTGTACAGCAAAAGATTCAGTTATATATATGTATGTATTTATGTATTATGTATATATATATATTCTTTTTCAGATTCTTTTCCACTATAGGTTATTACAACATATCGAATATAGTTCCCTGTGCTATACAGTAGGTCCTTGCTGTTTATCTAGTTTATATACAGTAGTGTGTACATGTTAATCCCAAGCTCCTAATTTATCTCCCCCACAACCCCCGCTATCCCCTTTGGTAACCATAAGTTTGTTTTCTATGTCTGCAAGTCTATTTCTGTTTTTTAAATAAGTTCATTTATATTGTTTTTTTAGATTCCACATGTAAGTGATATCATACGATATTTGTCTTTCTCTGTCTGACTCACTTCGCTTAATATTTCACTTCACTTATTATACAAGGTCTTCAGAAAATCCTCGTTCTACTTTAACTCTAGGGCTTTGTTCAGTTTGGTAGTGGGAATAACTAAAATATATGTGTTATGAGATGAAACAGTAAATTCTCCTCTGCTAGCTGAAATGGACTTCCATACCGCAAGTCACAGGAGAGAGTTTGTCCCTTTATCTACAGAAATCATGTATTTCCTCAGGATCTGAACTAAGACAGCACAGCTGTTCTGTAAAGGGCTCAGGATGGACACCCACCAGTGTCCCCTGGTGCGGGTGGGACTCAACGGGAGCAGGGTCAGCGGGGCCAGGTCCCTGCGTCCCCGTGTTCTGTGGAGAGGTGTGCCGGGGCAAGTGAAAGGCAAGTGCTACGGAGAAGAGCCGCAGAAGGCTCGGACGCACCCCTGGGACGCTTCTGTTTTATGAGATGTGTATGAAAGTGGCCTCACCTGGGGATTTACGGTTCTTATCTTAGGTGCCCACTGTCTAGGGGGATTCTCTGGGATGCCTCGGCAGTTTCCAGACCTTGGAGACTTCGAGTCCTGTGGGACAGTGAGTCTGAGAGCTGGCTCACTGCCAGGCAACTCAGAGAGAGGGGTCCAGAGTCAGAGTCACACTCCAGACAGCGCTGCTTGTCTCCACAAAACACAGCAGTACGCAGTTGCACATACTTCCTTACGCAACATACACAAGTCTACAGTTGCAGGTGGGGGGATAATTAATAGATTTTATTTTCTTTTATTTTGTGTGTGTGTGTGTGTGTGTGGTACGCGGGCCTCTCACTGTTGTGGCCTCTCCCGTTGCGGAGCACAGGCTCCGGACGCGCAGGCTCAGCGGCCATGGCTCACGGGCCCAGCCGCTCCGCGGCATGTGGGATCCTCCCGGACCGGGTCATGAACCCGTCTCCCCTAGCATCGGCAGGCGGACTCTCAACCACTGCGCCACCAGAGAAGCCCAGATTTTATTTTTTTAGAGTAGTTTTTGGTTCTAGGCGATGATGTGTCAATGTAGGTGCGTCAATTGCCACCATATCTACTTAGGTTCCTGTGTTTAACGCAGACTTCCGTTAGAAGCAGTCCCTAGAGCCAAGTGGAATAAGGTGAGTGACTGGTTAGATTTCTAAGAACTTGAAGAGCTTATGACTCTGTTGCATCCCACACGAAGGGCAGTTTGTCAAGGTCAAGAACGAACAATCTCTCTCTCTTTCTCATTCTTGGTGCTAACGTTCCATATCCACCCAGTTCTTTTTTTGTTACTAGAAAAGGCAATAGTCTTTCTAATTTTCATGCTTTTAAAAGTACTCTTCTCTTTTTGTTTGTTATCGCAGATGTGTTTTCCGTATTGTTTAAAATGTGTATAAGACCCTCACACTTTGGAGAGCAAGACCTGGACCTGACCTAGGGCTCCTCACTTACTAGTCCTATCCCTCGAGCAAATCATTTAGCCACTCGGAGGTTATTTTCTATCCATAAAATGAGCGATTAATAGTATCTGTCCACCTCACACAGTTGTTGTGAAGATCAAAAGAAAAGATGTATGAGTGTGATTAACAAAATGAAGGATAAAAACCATATGGTCCTTGCAACAGGAGAACTGTCTTGTAAATTGAAGTCACTCTTCAAATGTTCATACGTGTTCTATTAGACCATATGACTCTATTTCGGATCCAATCTCTTACTGGTTCTGGGAAAATGTATTATTGCATCTTTAATTATTGATTTCGTGCCTTTGATTTTGATTGCTTATTCAGGAAGCCTAACCATTCAGAAATTGCAATGCTGAACTCTACACCCCAGATCTGCCTTCCCGAAATGTTTCATTTCTCAGCTTCTTCAAATTCTGGTTATATTGCTCAGGTTTTCTTTTTACTTATTTAAGTGCCATTTCTGCTGTGTGCAGCTGAAACAGTATTTTCAGTCTGTCTTCTGCAATGATCTCTTTACCTTCATTTTTTTTCATTCTGACCTTCACTCACTTGAGAAGAGATAGAGTCCATTTCATTTCTTTGAAAAAAGGTTCCAACCAGTTTCTGAATTCTCTGCGTGGTTCCCTGCAGGTGCTCTTTTGCAGAATTAATTTTTAAGAAGTTTTCTGTACACTCTCTGGTCTTTTTGGAGTAATGAAACTTTTTCAGGGAGTCCACATTAATTTTTCCAGTTTACTGCATTCTCCCTTAAGTTACCTTAGTGACTGATGTCTGCTCTGCTACTGAAAATTCTTTAGTAAAATTTCTGATTGATTTCGATAGAATTTGTGATTAGGAGTTTGACTGGGTTTCTACTCGCTCCACCGTCTTCCTGGAAATTTTTCCTACCGTGTCAGATCCTTCTATCCTCTGGTTCAATAGAGTCTGGAAAGATTCCACAGACGAAAGATGGGATTAAAACCAGAGAGCCGGGTTTTCCCTGGTGGCGCAGTGGTTGAGAGTCCGCCTGCCGATGCAGGGGACATGGGTTCATGCCCCAGTCCGGGAAGATCCCACATGCCGCGGAGCGGCTAGGCCCGTGAGCCTGGGCGTCCGGAGCCTGTGCTCCGCAACGGGAGAGGCCACAACAGTGAGAGGCCCGCGTACCGCAAAAAAAAAAACTGAGAGCCAAGCATTTTTAATAGAAAACTGGAAGATGCTTTTTTGTGCTTTGGTGCTGCTGTCAAGGCTCAGGCTGGGCCCAAGAAAGGGGGAGCAAGGATGGAATATTGAAATAAGATCTTACCACGAACCCCTTAATAGCTCTACTTATTAACTGCATTCTGAACCTTCCAGGCATCTTGCAAGCAGCAAAGGCTGGTTGGTTTCTTTAGCTATAAATGAGGGGGGTGCTAAATTATTTCCAAGGTCTTTTTCCAGTTCTGAATTTCTACATTAAATAATACTTAAGCTGCAGGTTCAAGCATGAATTGGTAACCAGAATTATCCCCACTTCCTCATAACCCACCTTCAAAATGTACATATGGGTCTGTGTGCATGTGCGCACGCGCACGCGCGCGCACACACACACACACACGCACACACACACACACACACGCACACACACACACGCCCCACAGGCCTACTTCGATTTCCCCACTTGTACATTTTTCAAATCAACTGTTATTAAACATAAAATGAACCAGTGAAAGGGAAAATAAGGGAAGTAAATAGGAAATTCCTCCCTCTGGAATCAGGGCAGCCTCTGCATCCCCAGATGTACTCCAACACACGAGGTACCTAAGAGTAGACACCACAGGCAGCCAAGGCATGGATGGGGCAGCAAGTCTCAGCTCAGTCCGGACTCTGCGAGGGGAGACCCTGCGGCCCTCTCGTGGACACACTGAGGAACTGCAGCCTTCTCTACATCCAGAAAGGCACCCATGACCTGAAACCCTAGGTCTTTGCCTTGCAAATGGTGCCTCGAGTCATTCTGAGGCACACCATCCCTGCAGCCGTTAGATCTGAGGCTCAAGAAAACTAGGCTGGATTTCAAACTGGGTAATGTTAAATGGCCTACATATTTACTAGTATTTTGGCTCTCCCGGCAGAAGAAAAACACTTAAATTCAAGTACTTCAGAATGAAGTTGCCAGCCTCAGGGCTCTTGTCTCTCCTTTGAACTTCAATTACACTTCGTTTACATTGTCCAAACTCACGTCTCAAAAAGATATCTGTGGCAACTAGTAGCAGAAAAGTGAGGTATGGAATTATTTTGACAGGCTGAGAATGGGAGAGTTGTGACAACTTTATTGTTCAGCCAATGTTTAATGCACGTCTCTATGCCTATTCATTCATGCAAACCACAAATACTTATTAGTTCATACTGTACTAGTCATTGCCTGTTTGCTCTCAGATCTCTTCCCTGTCCTTCTCCTAAAAACAGTTTCCTGTTTATCCTTGCCAGCTATCTTCCAGCAAGAATGGCCAGTGGGAGGCACTGGCAAGAGACTGGAGGTTGAGAAGTAAGGAGAAGCCAGATTCTTTTTGCTGGCCCTCTCTCTCTGTTTTGAGCATCATTTTCCTATCGTGGTTCCAGCTCCCCATCAGACAGCCCTTCCCTCCAGGGCCCTTGCCAGTCCCAGCCATGGGACAGCCTCAGCCTCTGATTCTGGTGACACCATCCCTCTCCTGTGTCCTTCAAGCCCTCGTGGTAGTAGCATTCAGCTTCTCACCTCTGTGCATTTCCTGTGTAGTCAATTCCCTGTTTTAAATTCCCTCTTTGAAATGCCCAGGATGATTTTGTTGTACTTGGTAATAAGGATATCGCAGTGGGCAAGACAGGCTCCATTCCAGATCTCATGGAGCTCATAGTCTATCAGGGAAAACAAATGTTAAACCAGCCATCAGTAGCACGATAAGTATTTCAAAAGAGAAGTATATAAGAACATACAGCAGAGAGACCTAACCTAGAATAAGAATAGTTCTATAGGTGACACTAGAAACCCTAAGTCAATGGGTCTTTACACAAAGACATAGCCCCATGAGCTGTGGCTGCAGCACAGCAAGTTTTAATGCTACCTCTCACCCTTCCTGGATCCAGCAGGGGAGAAAGAAAGGGTCCCTAGTGAAAGAAGAAAGTCAGGGGTTTCAAGCAGGATTCAGTGCACAGTCGTGGCAGAGAAGCAGAGATGGAGTTATTCCAGCAGCCTTCAGGGGTCCAAGAAAATTAGGCTCTGCCTGGTCCAGGCAGGGGAGAAACCAGAATCTTGGGCCATCCTGAAGAATTCCAGATTTACTCAACACCTGGGCTCCTCTTGCCAAATCATAAAAGCTCTGGATTTATGTGTCAGATGGGAGAGGCATACTCTCTTCATTTTTGCCACTTAAATCACTGTTTACCAGATCTAAAGTGTGTTTTTTAAATGGAGGTTTTCCAATTCCATACTATAGAGGAAAATCATGACTCAAATGCATGGCCGTTCAGAGCCACCCTGCCTTGCCGGAGCTCCCAGTGTGGAAGGAGGGAGAGAGCAAAGTTTGAGGATCTGCTCCCCACGCCCAGCTCACTGCCTACTGTAGGTCAATACTGGAACTTAGCACATCTGAAAACGTTGTAACTCAGCATACTACCACCCACAGGTCTCTGGTCTCTCCTTCGAACTCCAATTATACTTAATCTACACCATCAAAACTCATGACTCAAGAAGCCGTTATGGGTCAGTTGTGGCAACCAAGGCAGGCCAAGGAAAGGAGGGAGCTCAGGTGTTGCTTGAGACCCTGGCACGTGGGCCTGGAGCAGCCCTTCTCAATCTGGGTTCCATGAGAGAACTAAGCCCTAAGGCATCTATTATATGTAATGAATTAACTTGTAACTCTTATGCTTCCGGAATGGTACTAGCTATGTACCGTCCTTGGGAGAATTGAGAAAATAGTCACTCTCATAATATTCTATAAACTTTCCTTCTCTCCTGGAACCCTTGTTGAGAAAGCCTGGCCCAACAGCAGAAGCTGGTCCCAGTAATGCTTTGGTCACTCTCTTGAACCTGTCTGATTCAAAGGACCATACACGAATGATTCCACCCAGGGGAATTCCCCAGCGGCCCAGTGGTTAGGATTCGGCACTCTCACTGCTGGGGCCCCGGGTTGGATCCCTGAATGGGAACTAAGATCCCATAAGCTGCAGGGTGCAACCAAAAAAAAAAAAAAAAAGGGTTCCACCCACAAGCATTAGCACAAGTGGGGCAGGGGGGATGTTTATTTTAAGAATATGGGTATTAAAGCATAGTGAGAGAACATGGCAAAACAACCAGAGGAGCCCCCAAGAAGTCCCCACCTGGGTCTCCTGATGGCCTTTTATTGTCCCTCTGACCATTCAACTAGCCTAACCCATCCAATTTTAACAGAAGATGATCGAAGAATTAAACCTATTTTCATCTGGGCTGGATCCCCTTTGCAGGGTCCATTTTCTGGAATTATCTCCACACAAAACCCTACTCTCAGCCATGGGTGCTAAGCTCAATGGGAAGATAGGAGACTAAGTCCCACAGCCTGAGGAGGGGGTGGGGCACAGAGGGAAGATGCTTATTATCTGCCCACTGTCTCCAGGGTTCCACCACCTGGGGCAAGGGAGAGCCTCCCCATGGGGCAGATGCAGTGGAAAGGGTGGAAAGGAGATGCAAATAACACTTAGCTGAGTACTTTTTTAAACTGTTGTTTTCTAGGTGTTTCATTGACATGTCCGATCTCTGCAGCTAGATTGTAAATTCCTTGAGCGCAAGGACTGTTTATGCTGTAAATCTTTAATCTACTACAGTGTTCAGCCCAGCGCTTCTCCTACAGATGCTTCATCAGCATACTGTTGATTAATTAGAATCTGCTTTGGTGGGGAAAAAAAATGGTGTATCCTTGCAACAATTACAGTGTAAGGTTTATTTGAAAGTACTGGATAGTTAAGAATCCGCCTGCCAATGCTGGGGACACGGGTTCGAGACCTGGTCCGGGAAGATCCCACATGCCATGGAGCAACCAAGCCAGTGTGCCACAACTACGGAGCCTGTGCTCCAGAGATCGCATGCCGCAACTACTGAGCCCGTGTGCTGCAACTACTGAAGCCTGTGCACCTAGAGCCCATGCTCGGCAACAAGAGAAGCCACTGCAATGAGAAGCCCGCGCACCGCAATGAAGAGTAGCGCCCGCTCGCTGCAACCAGAGAAAGCCCACTCGTAGCGACGAAGACCCAGCACAGCCCTAAATAAATAAATAAAACATTGACTACTTGTGTGCTACGAGACAAGGATCTCCCCACATCACCCCGTACTGGGCCTCATAGGAGCCACCCACCCCACCCTGGACATCTGACAGAGAAGCCTGAATAAGGGAGAAGTTCATCACCACTGAAATTGAGCAGAGTTTCCCCTGGAGACAGAGCCCAAAGACTTCTTTCTCACCTAACTTTCTAGGAACGGCAGGCCAGACAGAAACTGAGGACAAAACTGACCCCCACCCCACCCCATCTTCCTTCCGCTCCTGCTCTGCTACCAAGAGTCAAAGGTCTCTCTCACCCACCCCCATGTGAACACCCCTTTCGTGCTGGACTTCAGAGTCTCGCCAACAGTCCAGGTTTGCTACTTCCAGTCAGGAATCAGCATGTACTGCCGAACCCCGGGGTCTCAGCTCAGACAGGATGAGGCAGGAGCTGGCACTCCTCCATGGTCTTGGAGCCTGTGAGATCTGACTGCGGGCTAAGTCCCACAGGGTCCTGAGCCCCACGTGGCTCTCAGACGGGTCAGCCAGGAACTTGGAGAGTCAACACCTCAAGGGGATGTGGTACTGACGCTCATACCCCAAACACACATGAAATGGATTTAGTCTCAAAAGCCAATGGACTCAGTCTTGGTAGGGAACAAGCCCTTGCCGTGATAAGAAAAAGTTGTCAGTGATCCGTACCTCCTACCTGGAGTGATAATCAGAAGGCAGCGGAGTGAGTTTGGAATCAGGAGAGATCTGAGGGTCCTCCAACCAGACCTTGACCGTGCTGAGAGCAACCACTCCCCACACTGCAGCACACCTTCGGGGTAACCAGAGTCTCACGTCGACCAGAAAGCACAGCTCTTCCCTGGGACAACACTAGAGACCCTATGAATTCTTCTTAACTCACAGCAGTCTTCATCCTAAACTTGACAAGCTGAGGTTGCCTCCTTTTTCCTTAATCATGCCATTGGGTTTTCAACATATTTTTGTTGTTTTCTAAATATGGAACCAATCTTACATCATATGTACTGACAAATAAGGATCTTCAGCTGACACGATGATGGCAGGGCTTGAAAGGTTTTCCTGGGAAGATGGGTGTCTTGCCCTCTCCCCTGCCCTGCCTTCCAGAACTCATTGCCACTGTACTTTGGGTATCGGTGCTCTCTGCCTTCCACTCATGGCCTCCAGTGGATCCCTGCAGCCAGGCCTGCCCCAGGATTCCTGCAGATCTGACCGACAGAGACTTGCCTGACCTCTTAGCTAGGTTTCATTGGTTGTTAGTGAGTGTGTGTTGTGCTCTCTTTCCTTTTTAACTGCACTGTCTTTGGGGGTAAATGCAGAGCAGTTCTGAACACCCCACTCTCCCCATCTAAGCCAAACCTAGGGCCAGGGTTCTGGGATGGCAACCCTGCCACGTGGTCAGGCACACCATCTGACTCTGCTACAAGACAAACTTGGTCTTCCTGCTTCTGCTGGTCCACAAAAAATTAATAATCAACCATCATGACCTTTATACCACATTTATCAACCTTAGCAAAGGGAAATCTGGACTTTGAAAGCTAATTGGCAGGCTTGACTGCCCAAAGAAGTTCAAAGAACAGCTTAACCCGTTGTGTCAAAGTTGATGGCATTCTCTAGACACGTGACTAAGATATTTTTTATCCAGTATATTTTAAGTCGCTGTGCTCAAACAGGCAATAAGACCTAGAATCTGATCTGTAGTTCTGATCCTGGGGCGTCCAGGAGACTTTCCAGCTCTATGAACCATACACAAATAGAAAGACAGTTTAATGTGGTAAAGGACAGTGGCTTTCAAACTTCTTAGCTTCATAGTAAGAAATGCACGTTATATGGCAACCCAATACACAGAGAGACAGACAGACACATACACACATACACACACACACACACACACACACCCCTCCACATAACTGAAACAAAAGTTTCTTGAAACAATACTGCCTTAGAGGAAGATGCATGTGAAAGTAATTTATTAGGAAATATTTCCAGGGGAAAGAGAGGAATGAGGAACTTGCACCAGGAAGGGGCCGAGTAAGGGTCCTATATCAAGCCAAGTCACACGGAGGATAATTCTGACTCATTCCCACAGAGGGCTTGGGGGGCACTGTGGGTCACAATGACTTGCAGTCAGAATCATCCCAATGAGAGGGCAATAGAGCTGGAGTGTGTACATCCCCGTCTCCAACAGTCATTGGCCAAGGGCCACGCACACTGGAATTCAGCTGATGCGCACAAAGAGGATAAAGAGACTGAAACTAACACAACATTGTAAGTCAACTATACTTCGATAAAATATTTTTTAAAAAATAATTCTTTCCAGGAAGTCCCTGGCATTCCAGTGGTTAGGACTCCACGCTTCCACCGCAAGGGGCATGGGTTTGATCCCTAGCTGGGGAACTAAGATCCACAAGCCATGCAGTGAAGACAAAAAAAAAGACAAAAAAAGTTTCTCTCCTAGACCAAACTCTAAAAAAATTTTTTCTTAAAAAAGGTAAAGGGGGACTTCCCTGGTGGTCCAGTAGTAAAGAATCTGCCTTCCAATGCAGGGGATGTGGGTTTGATCCCTGTTCAGGTAACTAAGATCCCACATGCCGCGGGGCAACTAAGCCCACGCCACAACTATTGAGCTCGCGTGCTTCAACGAGAGAGCCCGCGTGCCACAAACTATAGAGCCCACGCGCCCTGGAGCCCGCACATCACAACTAGAGAGAAGCCCGAGTGCTGCAATGAAGAGACCATGCACAGCAACGAAAGATCCCACATGCCTCAACGAAGATCCCGCGTGCTGCAACCTTAGTTGCAGTTGACCGACACAGCCAAAAAATAAAGAAAATAAATAAATATTTAAAAAAAGAAAAGGTAAAGGAATCCCAGGTGACATGGTCGCAGAAGGGACAGCGCCTGCTCCAAACACCCTAAACATGAGTGATAATCTGTGATGTTTTCTACTCTGGTTTTGTTTTGTTTTGTTCTTTAACTTGTTGGCCATGGATTTGAATATCAGTGCAGCCACTTATGAGCTGTTATTTAACCTGTTTGAGGGTTTTCCTCATTCCTAAAATGGGAATAACTATCAACTTTGTTCATTGTGATGAAAATCAGAATCGATATAGATATCCCTAGCAAACAGTAGGTACTCCACTTGTAGCTATTATGATTAAAAAATATATCTTCAAAATACCTGGAAAAAGTAATACAAAAATGTCTGTATGTTCTTGACGTATTCAAGACATGCGTGCATAAAAACACAAGTGGTGGAGTATGGGCTCCTTTGCAGAGATACACTGGGCATCTGCACAAATGTTCACCACCTCCTGACTCCATGCCTCAGCTCTTTATTCCCTTTGACTAATGTCACTCATTGTCCAAGCTTTGTCTTAGATGTCCCTCTTTCATGAAGCTTTTCCAGACCACCCCAACTAAAAACACTCTCTCCCTCCTCTGAATTGACATGCTATTCTATTTGAAATTATTTTATAAAACTTTTTCCACTTTCCTTTTTCCTCTTTGCAGTATCTATTAAAATCCTGACATGGGAACAAATAGACAAAGCAATGGAATGAAACAGAATCCAGAAATAGGCTTAAATACATATGGGAATAATAAAAATAATCAAGGCATAGAGGGATAATGCAAACAGTGCTGAGATAACTGATTAACCCTTTAGGAAAAAAAAATTAACCTGGATCTCTACCTCATTTCCCATACAAGAGCAGATATCAGATGTGGCCCAAAGATTTTAACAGACACACACTCACACACACACACAAAACCCACATTGAATAACTATAGGAAAACATGAGTGAATTTTTTATATTTTTGGAGTAAGAAAGGCCTTTCTAAGCATGACATAAAACTCAGAAGCCATAAGAGAAAAGACAAATAAGTTTGATTCCGTAAAGATTTAAAACATCTACATGACATTAAAGACATAAACTCCAAAGTCAAACTGGGAAAAATATTTGCCATACGTGACAGTCACATGGTTAATTTCCTTTCATGAAGGGTTTATAAGAATAAATAAGAAAACAATAAAAGTGGACAAAGGACATGAACAAGTAGTTTACGAAACAAGAAATACAAATACCTGTAAACATATGAAAAAGTAATCTTAATAAAGAAATATAAATCAAAAATAGTTTTTTCGCCCAGATTGGCAAAAGTTAAAATGTTTGGTGAAACTGAGTGCTCTGAGGGTGGGATGAAATGGATACCATCACACAGAACTGCCTTCTCAGGAAGGGTGTCTGAGACTGGAATAGGGCACAGTTTGTCTGGAGGGCAATTGGCAATTTCTCTCAAAATGTCAAAGGCACATACCCTCTGCCCTATTGCTTCAACTATTTACTTGGGCCCATACAGACAAGTTATCCTACTTAAGTGAACAAAGATGCTATTGCAACATCATATTTATGGGCGATGTCAACTACAATTGCCACTCACCATGGGCACTCGTCATCTACCTCTACAAGGATTAATCATGCGCTGCTGCAGCTGCTGACTTTCAACACCCCCTGAAAAGTGTGGAGGGTGGAGAGCAGAGATGAGGCCCTCTGTGCTCTGGGAAAAACTGGCAGAACAGGTCTTCAGATCGTTAAATATTTTCAGGAGCTGATTTTATGAGCTTAATTTTTGTATCTCATCATACCTAGAAAAACACTAAAATCCTTCATGGTGACGTCTGCTCCTCATGACTAGCAGTAACCTTCACGCGACTAGCAGAAAACTTCTACAAAAAATACGTGCTTGGGGCTTCCCTGGTGGCGCAGTGGTTGAGAGTCCGCCTGCCGATGCAGGGGACACGGACTCGTGCCCCGGTCCAGGAAGATCCCACATGCCACGGAGCAGCTGGGCCCGTGAGCCATGGCCGCTGAGCCTGCGCGTCCGGCGCCTGTGCTCCGCAACGGGAGAGGCCACAACAGTGAGAGGCCCGCGTACCGCAAAAAAAAAAAAAAAAAAAAAGTGCTTGATTGCATGTCTTCCCCCTTCACCACAATCACATATATACTGACTTGCCCCCTACCTCCTTGGAGCAGTTTCTCAGAGCTATCTGAGGACTCTCTCCCAGTCCTCATTTTGCCCCCAATAAAACTTAGCTCACAACTCTCACGTTGTGCAATATTTCTTAAGTCGACAGAGAAAAGGCATAAACAACTGAAGTGGGCTTCAGTGGGTAACTGATAAATGATTGTCTATCCAGATAATGAGAGAAGGAATAATGATGAAGTATGGACTGCTGGTCAAAGATCTCCAACACAGGGACTTCCCTGGTGGCGCAGTGGTTAAGAATCCCCTGCCAATACAGGGGACATGGCTTCGATCCCTGGTCCTGGAGGATCCCACATGCCACGGAGCAGCTAAGCCTGTGCAACACAACTACAGAGCCTGCGAGCCACAACTACTGAGCCCACGTGCCACAACTACTGAAGCCCACATGCCTAGAGCCCATGCTCCACAACAAAGAGAAGCCACTACAATGAGAAGCCCGTGCACCACAACGAAGATTAGCCCCCGCTCACCGCAACTAGAGAAAGCCTGCGCGCAGCAATGAAGACCCAACACAGCCAAAAAAAAAAAAATTAAATTAAAAATAATAATAATAAAAATTAAAAAAAAAATATCTCCAACACATGCCAATAAGCTACGGAACATTCATGCACTGACACACACAAATGAGTGCCCATAAAAAATGATGGACACCAAGTAAAGTCTATAGTCTAGTTAACAGCATTGCACCAATGCCAGTGTCCTGGTCTTGACATTGTACTACAGATGTTCCCACTGTAAGATGTCACCATGGGGGAAGTTGGGGGAAGGGTACATAGGGACTCTATGTATTACTTCTGAGTTTATAATTACTGTGAGACTATAATTATTTCGAAATAAAAAGTTTAAAAAAAAAAGGTGCAGAAAGTGTGTATTGTGTGATTCCTTGGTTTTTTTACAAAATATCAAAAGGTAAGAACAGTCCCTTTGTCATTAAATTCAAAATGAGTGAGAAAAGCATATGTAATTAGAAGGACAAACCTACCCACCCCCTTCACGCCTAAGGGTTTGCTTGAGACAGAAGGAGAAGAAATTCTTAAAGTACCCCTACTTCCTTTGCAGAGATTAAAAAGAATGCATGCTGCTCAAGAATTTGATCTGGCCCAACAAAGAGAGAGCCCTCAGAAGCAGATTGCTCTGTCCTTTCTTTCAGCAAGGTTTGTGGTAGGCCTTATTCATTTCATACCACAGGCCTCTTATGCTGCTCTAAAAGCAGGACAGGGTAAGTGAAACTGCTTTGCATAATAATGGCAAACGTTATCTCCAGAGAGGGCAGGCTGGCACCCTCTAGGGAAATGGTTCATTTTCTTTTGTGGATTTAGACTGCCTTGTCCCTAGGAATTGTTGATGGTTCTTGGAAGGTGTGTGTGTGTGTGTGTGTGTGTGTGTGTGTGTGTGTGTGTGTGTGTGTGTGTGTGTGTGTGTGTGTGTGTGTGTGTGTGTGTGTGTGTGTGTGTGTGTGTGTGTGTGTGTGTGTGTGTGTGTGTGTTTATGTGTGTGTTCAGTTGATCCAGAAATTTACAGGAAAATGAAATACTTCAGGGGTGGGGGGTGGGCAGGGAACATTTCTTCATCTCATACCAGCGGAGAGATCTCAAGGAAAGCATGTGGAGCTCCAGGACTGGCCTTGCACTATTGTGCTGGCCTGACACTGCCAAAGCTCACCCTGCAATTTTCTACTCAAGCCCCCACAGAAAAATTTAAACGGGCAGGAACTGCAGTTACAGAGGATTCTTGCTTCAGAGCGCACTGATGCTCTGATTTGGGGGGAAGGGACAGATCCTCTAGGAGAACATCCCCTGTATGTTGAGAGTGGGGGTGTACACTGGAAAGATTCTGAAGGAAAGAAACTGTGAGTCCCCAGCAAAGCAGATGCCTGGTTGTGATTGGGATAGAGTAAAGTGACAAAGTAGGCAATTAAATAGTTAATCTCACTAGGGGATTGTAAGCAGAAAAAAGTATGAGACACCCCTGTAAATTAATGATTACTCAAGACAGCAGATTTGCTTAACCACAAAGCCAAACAGGCTTGCTTAACAACAAAACCATGCAACAGAAGCACAAGACATACCCCAAAACAATAAAACAATGGTGGCATGAGACCCACATCCTGCCCAGTGAGCTCAGTAAGTTAATGACCCTTAAGACATGTTCTCTGTACACATAAAAAGCAATAATTTATGGAAAGGGGACATTTCAAAGTGAAAGTCTCTCATTGTACTGAGACCTAAAATAATTTTTTCATAGTGCCACGATAGTCCTAACTTGACCATGTAGGGACAAGAAAACTCCCCTGCCCAACCTGGAGGAGGAGCTGATGATGGAAGCATGACGTCTACTTAAGAATGAGGAAGGGGAGGGAGACGCAAGAGGGAAGAGATATGGGAACATATGTATATGTATAACTGATTCACTTTGTTATAAAGCAGAAACTAACACACCATTGTAAAGCAATTATACCCCAATAAAGATGTTTAAAAAAAGAATGAGGAAGAAGGTGGTCTTTTCTCCCTCCCCACTTTTCCTTTGATTTTAAAACTGTACCCCACTAAGTTCTCGGGCAGCACCTCTTGCCCACCCACTTGTAAACCTCACAAGCGTCTATTCTAATAAATCACTTCTTATCTATCACTTTCCCTCTGGCTTCTTTCTGCGTTGAGACATAAAGGACTGGAACACCTTGGAGGCCCCCCAGCACGGCACCTATCGGTTTCAGATGGAATTAGGAGACCAAAGTGTTTAGTCGGAGTGAAACAAGAGGGAGGGGGACAGAACACAACCTTTGAAAGAATGACATAGCCCAAGGGCATGACATAACCTGATTAGAACCAAGTGGGCCCAAGATGGCAGACAAGTCAACTTCCACTAGACCTTGAGCCTCAGTATACGCTCACTGTAACACATCAGCAAGCTAAATGACACACCCACAGGCGCCATGACAGTTCCAGACTGTCCATAACGATTAAAAAGTGGGCGGTGGCCCAATTCCTGGAAATCCCCGCCCCTTCCCCAAAGAGTTGGAATACTCCTCCCACTCATTAGCCTATGAAATTACCCACCCCTATAAAAACTGACAACCCCATACCTGGTGCCTTTCTCACCTTCTGAGATGGCCCACACTCTGTCTGTGGAGTGTGTTTCTCTCTAAATAAATCCACTTCTTACCTGTCACTTTGTCTCTCACTGAATTCTTTCTGCGATGAGACATCAAGAACCTGAGCTTCATTAAGTCCTGAAACCAGGTGTGTGATGTCAGTTGGAAGACCGTGGGTTTTGGCCGGGTTTGAGTCCCTGCCACGTGGGTTCAAGTCCCAATCTGAGGTGCATGGTTTCAGGAGTAACATCTGTGAAAGGAAAAGGGAGGAAGCAGGATTGAGAAGGAGGATCCGTGAGACCCTGAGATGCAGATCTGACCAACGCCAGCCCAATAGGAAGCTCCAAAGCAAAGATGGCCCCTTAGAGGAGCCCCATGTTAGGCAGAAGTGGTGAGGTTCTTGTACCACCATCCTGCTCAGTCACTGGCTGGGGCCACCCTTGGAAGGAGTTAACTGCCAGCTGGCAGCCGACAGCTAATCAGACTCCCAGCAGCCAGAGTGAGTCCTTTCTAGAAGGAGTGAGAGGACTGCGCACCGGAAAAAAAAGAATATATATATATATATATATATATATATATATATATATATATATATATATATATCCATCCAAGGTTGTTCATTGTAGCGTTGTTTGAAATGGCAAAACACTGGAAGCTACTTAAACGTTCTTCGGTGGGAGACTGGCTAAATAAATTATGGAATATCCACACAATGGAATACTGTACAGCTATTTTTAAAAGGGAGAGAGAGAATAAAGGTGATCTATTGTGTACGACTCAGAACACTCTCCAAGAATGTATTTTAAGAAATGAAAGAGAGAAGTGGGGAAAAGGAAGAAAAAAGAAACAAGCAATTTGAAGGACATTATGTATAGTGTCATTCCATTCATGGGAAACATTTTAAACGGAAAATATGTATGTAAATGCATAGGAAACTTCTGGAAGGATGATACACAAGACCAAGAGCTATATGGGGAGCAGGTAAAGGAAGCATAGGGAAGAGTTACTTTTTTACTTTTCACTCTATAACCTTGTGTCTCTTTTAAAAATTGTGAACATGTGTTATTTTTGTAATTTAAAAAATGATTAAAACAAAAATGAATTGAGGCAGAAAGTAAAATTCCAATTAAGAGAAAATTAATTTCCAAGAAAACTGTCATTCTCTAACAACGTCAGAAAAATTAAAAGTAGCTATTCAACATTGACAGCAGGTCAGGCTGTCATAACTCACTTTGATTTCATATATAGAAATAAAACTGCCTACCTCACTGGATTAGACACATTCAATAAAATTTATAAAAATCACCCAACAGTTGTCGGCACTTAGTAAGTATTCAATAAAAGTCGTTGTTATCACACAGCCCTCCTACACCACCCAAGCCTGACTTGTGTCAATATTGCATGAGTCAATGACTAATGTGGAATGGTTGTTGCAAGATGCAAGACTTAAATTCCAACCCAGGTGAATTTCCTTCCAGACTGCAGTCAGCTGATAAATGGAATATTTATAAATGGAATGGAATATTTATATATGGAATATTTCCTGCCATATCAGTAAACAGAGGATGTCACAGTCATCAACGATTGTAACCCTCCAACAGGAGCCGGTGAGCCCTGAGGAAACTCAGGGCTGTAAAGAATACCATCTAGCAGCCAACAGACCGCAGCCACTCCCTATGCTGAGACCTGAGGAAACTCAAGATATGAAAACACAGGATACTGGCCCCAGATAGCTGAGGTGCATATCAAAGGAATGATTTCAGTGAGCCCAGACTCTTGCATCTTCCCATACATAGAAAAGCGCTAAATTACTTAACTTGAGATATCTGGTTTTCTTTAATTAACAATAATCCTTTGACATTCCCGACTACCTGCCTTTTGTTGCAGAACTCCTATATATCCTGGCTCCTCCACTCGCCTCCTTGGAGCAGTTTCTCAGAGCTATCTGAAACTCTGTCTCCTGGGCTGCAGTCCTCATTTTGCCCCAAATAAAACTTAACTCGCAACTCTCATGTTGTGCATTTTTTTTTAAGTCAACACAGCCCTTGCAGAAGATGGGAGTGTAGTCCTCAATCATGGAGGCATTTCCTCAAGATCTGCAGATGGTACCACCTCCATACAAGAACAATCCCATTACCTATTAAAATCCCCATTTCAAAGAGACTCCTACACACATATGTATTTCCCCCAAAGATTTCCTACCCTCATCTCCAACAAACCAGCTTGATGTGTAGTCGGAGCTGGAGACTCCCACTCTTCTTGCCTTCCCTCTACCCTTTTCTGTTCACAGATCCCCTCCCTCATGTCCCCTGTGTTCTCCCAAAAGAAATGGTGCTGGAGGCCAAATATCAACCCCGCCCAGACAGGGAGGGGCCATGTGATGTTCACGAGCTCACAGGCCAGAATTCTATTTTCCCCAAACCCTTTGCTCTTTGGGGTGTGGTCTCCCTCAGCCTCCCACTGCCAACCTCAAACCCTGGATCTGGCTGTCCACCTCTGGACAGGAGGTGAAGAGAGATCAAATACGTCCTGCAGGCCTGTCCCTTTGAACTAAAACCCTGAGAGGCTCTGCTCCAGGCCGCCTACATCCCCTCCCCCAGCCCCACAGGCAGGTGCAGAGCACTGGGAAGGGTTCCCACAGTGCATTAGCTCTGAACAAGTCAGGAAGAAGAGGAGTGTCATGCTATCCAGCCTCTGTTGTCAATAATTCATGAGGTTCAGACTGAGGGGCACCAGTCAGAGAGTCAGTTTTCCCCAGACATGGGGAAAATTAGACTCAAGCTCTCTTATCTCATCAGGATGAGCTGAGTACCACAGCTGTAACATCTAGTTTGAGGAATAAACTATAGATCCAGTGCATGCTTGTTATATCATTCGCTGCTCATACACCCCCTTTTGAATGCTGAAATCCTTTTCGGCTGCTCAGTTGACTTACACGTATACTAAAAAATCTTTAGCAAGTATGAATTTCATTAAGCAGCGATCCCCAGAACTGAATTTCACAAACCAGGATTCTCTCTCCTCTAATTGTAGGGACTGACATCGGGTTGTGAGACTGGTGATTTCACCAACTAACAACACTTTTCTCAACCTACCCATCTGCTTTCATCATCTTCTCTTAACAAAAAGACTAACACCAAAAAAATTAAAAAGGCGCAAAAGCATATCCCAAAATAAAGGACTACCTGTTAAGTTAAATAAGCTTAGATTTATGAAACGCTATATTGTCCTTTTCTCTTTTTGCCTTGAACTAGTGAAAACTTTGCCATGGATCTGCACAACTTCTCAGGCTGGCATTTGGAGGCCACTGGGTTAAACCAATTCAGATGCTGACACTGGGTCTGTCGGGGCCTTTCTACAGTGTATCGTAAGCCATACAGATTTATTAGTTCTCCCAGAAACCCAGGAGGGAGATCATTCCAGCCCACTTGGCAGAAGCGGAGACTGAAGTCTCGGACACAGAATTTATAGCTGGAGAGGACCTTATCCATTATCTACTCCAGCACCCTCAGTTTACAAACGAAGAGCCTGGCCTGTGGCGGACATAATAATTATTTTATGGTGGCAATAATTACTTATGTGTTTAGTAGTTTACAGTTTATAAAGTGCTTTTACATTCAACAAATATTTATTGAACTAGAATGGAGGCTAAGACCTGGGGACATAGTGATTATGGAGAACTTGAGTGCTCCTGAGTTCTCCGAATTTCCACCACTTGTTGGGGGACTCTCTAGCCTCCTTGCTACCACTGGGGCCTGAAAATGGAGAAGTCCCCTTGCAGTGGAGGGTATAAGAGATCCTGTCCCATCAGGATCTTTAATTCTGCACACTGGTTACCACTGGTGATCAGAATCTGCCCTCCAGGCCTGTGGGGATGGAGGAGAACTTGAGCCAGAGTGAAGGGCAGGGCAGGCCTACCCAGCTGCTCCCCTCTTCGTGTCTCTCCCAGGCTCCTGCAGCCTCACCTGAGACCCTCACGTGGTGGGCTCCATGGGGGCTACGGGTCTCACCCCCATGGGCAATCTCAAAATATTTGCCCTCCTGTGGGCTGTCACAAATGTGGACCCAGACTTTCTTGGAAAACAAAGTCCATCTTGAGGTTCTGGGAGGGAAAAGCAACCAACTCAAAGTCCCCTCTCCCCCAAGAAAAGACGTGGGCAAGCAGATGTGGAAGGAGGGGCGGGAGGACAGGGAAGTCTAACGGACTCCCGGAGGCGGGAGCAGCCCTCCAGGGAACCGGAACCGACGGAACCGTCCCACACCGGCCGGCCGGGCCGAGCAGGGGACTGAGGGGCGCCGCGGCCACAGCCGGCTCCCTGCGCCAAGGGCCCGCGCGAAGCGGGACGAGCTGTCCCGCTCTAGAACTGGTGGGGAGCTGGGAGCGGGGAGGGGATCTGGCTTCCGAGCGGGCAGCCGGGCGGGAAGGTGGCTCGCCCCTCGCCCTGCCCCTCACCCCGCCCCTCTGTCACTTCCCCTAGGCGGCGCAGAACCCTGAACCGGCCGCCTCCATGCAAAAGGCAGGGCTACTGTTGCGTCCCTGTGCGCGGACGTGGAAGTCCGTGCGGATGGCCAGCTCCGCGGTGGCGCGCCGGAACCCGCTTGAGAATAAGGTGGCCCTAGTAACGGCCTCCACTGACGGGTGAGTGCCCGAGCCCGAGTCTCGGAGGCCCCCGCTGTCTGCAAACAGGTACTAACCCCTTGTCCTTGGCCTCCCGTGCCCCATCTTCAGGCGTCACGTGTGGCCAGAGTCGGGCCGGGAAGAAAGGAACTACGTGGTTGGCCTGCAGTCCCCTCGGAATCGCCTCCCCCCCAACCTTGCAATTGCCGGCCCTCTTGTCACTGCTGCCTCTGGCTCGACTGTGCCACCTGGGTGCTGCCCGCCCCCCGTCAATCCCATCTCCCAGGGTTCTGGGCTGCCCGGGTCAACTAGCTCCACCTAGAGTCTGGGAAGACCAGACGCCGGAATTCCAGGACAGTCCAGATTCCAAAAATCCTATCCACTGCCTGCACCGACGGTGGAAATGATCCAGGCACCCCATTTTGGCACCCCACTAGTCTCATAGAACTGCGCCCCTACCTAGAGGGGACACGAAAGCCCTGTGTCCACATTCTTGTTTAGTTCAGTACATTTTGGCCTCTCTTGCCCAGCCCGTGTCTCACCAACCACTGTTGTCTACCCTGTTTCTCACTCCCACAGAACCCTGCTAGATGCCAGCTCTTCACAAATCTAAAATACAAGTGAATGGGAAATGCTAATGGCTAAATGCAAAATGTGTAACCCTTTCTCCCAGGGGAGTATGTAAAAAATTTACGTTTGTAACTGGAGACCCCCAGTTTCACATGTACCTGAGACCCTCCAGTCACGGAAATAGCTGCTGCTTGTTATACCCCTAGCTCATCTCTCTCTCCTCAGTCCCTACAGGGTATGGGGACTGTGACCCGTGGTGGCACCTGTGGAAGGTGATATCACTTCCTGGGAACCTAGACTGAAGGCCAAAACCATAAGAAAAATAAGTAAACCAGTGCCAAAAATATGCTAAGCATGTCCATCTGTATGGTAATGGCTGTGTCATTAACCCTATGTAACACATGGGGGTCCTACAGAGAGAAAGCTGGAATTCAAAGCCCAGGCAGTCTGATTCAGGAGCCCACGCTCTCACGCTCTTTTCCTGTACCAACTTAAAAGTCCTTATCTCTCTCTGCCCACAGGATCGGTTTCGTCATCGCCCGGCGTCTGGCCCAGGATGGGGCCCACGTGGTGGTCAGCAGCCGGAAGCAGAAGAACGTGGATCGGGCAGTGGCAATGCTGCACGGGGAGGGGCTGAGTGTGACGGGCACCGTGTGCCATGTGGGGAAGGGCGAAGACCGAGAGCGGCTGGTAGCCACGGTGAGCAGCAAGGATATGGGCGCAGAGCCAGGAGGTAGCAGAAGGGAGCCAGCCTGAGCAGGCTTTCCTGGACAACACGGGTGTAATCCAAGCCAGCACTGTTAACTAAAACACACCAGTGCGATCTGCATACCCACTCCAGTCCACCAGCACATTTTTATTGTGTGCCTTTCTGTCCTGCCTCTGAGAATCATCCCATCTCAGTCAGAGAATCAAAAAAACACGCTACTGTTTCAACCCTGCATTGTGCCTTGGGGCACCCCCCCAAAAAAAAACAGCTGGTCCTGGCTTTCCAATCTAATTGGGCAGATAAAAAGGGTAAATACAATTGCAAAATAGGTATTCCCACTCTGAGCTAATAAACCATCAATCCCTGCTTTTCAGCTTATAAAGTCCAGTCTCCGGGAACCTACAGGAGGCAGCCCATCAGGTTTCAACCACCTACTGTGTGCCATGCACTTTGTTTTGAGCCTTTTGCAGGCTCTCTCCAAACAACAACCCAAGCAAGGCCAGGATTAGTCTCCCTGTTTAAAGACTGGTTCAGAAAGCTGGATCAACATCACAAGGTCCCACAGGTAGTAAGAGAAGAGCTGTGAGCCAACCCAGAATTGCCAAGCTGCCTACAGACTACCAGGCGTTTCCCCATCAGGTCAGGCGTTAGGTGCCCACTTGGACTTTAGCCTCAGAGACAGTGTCTAAGCCAGTGTCAGAGCTGGTGCTTGGCACCAGTCTTCCAGCTGCGCAAGAAAATATGAACATTTTGCAAAGGAGGCTGCTCTTCCCTAGGCTCAGGGCACACCCTTTACTTCTTGGAGTAAAAGGGAGAATCTGTCCGAGAATGGAAAGCAAAGGATATTGTGCTAACAGAATGAAAGATGGTGAAATAATTTGGGTAATCTTAGACAAGGAGGACATGAAATGATGGTAGGTGGTGGTGTAGTAGACAGCATAAGGTTATTCCATTTGTCAGGAGTCATTTGGCAAATGCTCAGATGTGCACTGGAGAGAGCCAACTGGGGGTCCAAGAAAGCCACCTTGCCTGGCATAGGCAGCTGGACAGAGCCTGAGATTGAGACCTTGATCCTCAGGGTGAGGGAGCCACCTGGGATCCTGGGCCAACTAGTGACTAGCTGTATGACATGTACGTGGCCACTTAGTGTCAAAATCCTGCTGGGAAAATGACCTCTGGACCCTCACCAGGTCCACTTTACCCATCCTGCAGCTCTGGCCCAGAAGCGGGGTTTGAACTAGACCTTGAAGAGTGCGTGGGGCTGGGCAGATGGCATAGGGCCAGGATTCCAGATGACCCTGCAAAATGAGCAGACAGCCAAGCAGGGACGGAAGGGGAGAGGGGAGCATTGTGAACCCACAGCAGAGAGAGAGCACAGGCTTGAGAGGGCTGGTAGGAAATGGGCCGGGTGGGAAGGATGGGGGACAGGGGCCTCTGTGGCCTCCCAAAGGAGTTTAGACATTCTTGGAGGAAATAAGAAGCCATGTGAGGTTTTGAGCAAGGTGAAAATGGTTATTAAAGGACAATAATCTGGCACTGGGAGGAAGGATATATTGGAGAAAAGAAGACTCTGAGCCAAGGACATCAGGGAGGAAGCTGGTGCTGTCACTTAGGTAAGAGCAGTGGCAGTAGGACCAGAACAGATGCGCCCAAGAGACATTTAGTGGGAACCAACCAAGATTTTTTTTTTTCCTGGCTGGTGTCAAGAAATAGGAAATAGGAGAGATGAATCAAAATTGACTCTCAAGTAGTTTGACTGGCCAGTGTCAAGTGGAGAATGATAGGATACTTGTTAGCAGTTTGAGATGCGTCCTGCCTATTGCCAGCCACTACCTGTGATGAGGGAATCTGCTGCCCTGAGGATGGTTACTCCCCAGTGGCCTCCTAATCTGCACCTCAAAGCTTCTCAAAGGTGTCATGAGCCGAAACCAGATTAGCTGCTTTTCCACTTGATTCTACTTTTTAAAAAAAAATAGAACTGGGCTTCTCTGGTGGAGCAGTGGTTGGGAATTCGCCTGCCAGTGCAGGGGACACGGGTTCAATCCCTGGTCCGGGAAGATCCCACATGCCGCGTGCAACTAAGCTGGGGCTCCACAACTACTGAGCCTGTGCTCTAGAGCCCGCGTGCCACAATTACTGAGCCCGCAGGCCACAATTACTGAGCCCGCACGCCCAGAGGCTGTGCTCTGCAGCAAGAGAAGCCACCATAATGAGACGCCCGTGCACCACAAGGAAGACGCAACAAAGCCAAAAATAAATAAATAAAAGAAATACATTTATTAAAAAAATAAAAAATGGACCTGTCAGAACACAGAGTAGCAATCACACAATTTAGAGCAAGCCTTAGAAGACACCTGGGTGGTCATAGTAGCTTTGCCATTAATTTTCCAGTGTTCTCTGTCTGTTCAGGCAAAAGCCAGCCTTCCCTCCTCTCTATGCTGATAGGCCTAGAAAAAGAAGGGGACAGGATACACAGCAGAAGTGGGAAAGCGCTCCAGGCGGCTCTGCTGCAATCCACTATCTCCCCACCCCCAAACACACCCGCACACGGCCCAGCACACATCACTTTCTAATGCATACCGTGTTTTCCTCATCATGAAACTTACACAGAGCCAAGGCAGGTGACTGGGATTTTGTGCTGGGACATCAAAATTTAGAGAGTGCCAAGAGACTATTGATACAGGTTTGCAAAGATTATGTGATTTTAAAATTTGTTCAATTTACATGTTGACAGCCCAGGCATCCCCTCAGTAGTGTGGAAGCAACTGAGCTTTGCACCTAGTTAGCAAGAATAATTAGTTAAAACAGGAGCTAGCAGATTGTTAATAACACACCTCTGTGTGCCAAATCCGGAAGCACAAAGTTGGTGGAGGGCCCATTTAGTGCCGCTTGCCCAAGGCATCAAAATTCCCAATTCTGGGCCAATGCGAAGTCTGGTTGCAGCATGGCATCATGTTGGCAGATTGTTTGGCTACTCGTTACTCCAGCATGTGTCTTCACCACATACTTACAATTTATTAAGGAGGTGAGATGTTGCCTCTCTTAGTTTTCCCAGTTTAAATCTCAGTTTCTGCCTTGAATCTTCCATGCCTCCAGGCCAAAAAAATAAAAGCAAGGGGTGGGGGGAAGGGAGAAATGGCTTCATAACCGAGTGTGAAACTGCTTTAAGCCCAGGCCGGCATCTTCTCCATCCTGGCTCTCCTGGGTAGCCAGTTTCATAGTGACCCCGACGCACTTTTGAAGGACTCTTATGAATTAGCTCTGGGTTAGAGTGTAAGTTCTGCCACCACTAACTAGCCTTGTGCCCTGAGCAAATCACTTCACCTTTCCCAGAGACTGAATGAGCAGGCCTCCTCTTCTTAGCTGGCCCTGATATGTCATTACTGAGCTATATGACCTTAAGAAATTAACTTCCCTGGACCTCAGTTTCATCACCTTCACCATGAGGACATTGGGCTAGGTGATCTCAAAGGCCCGAGTGGCAACTTTCTATAGGTCTAATTTTTTTTTTTTTGGCTGCGTTCATTCTTCGTGACTGCATGGGCTTTCTCTAGTTGTGGCGAGTGGGGGCTACTCTTTGTTGTGGTGCATGGGCTTCTCATTGCGGTGGCTTCTCCTGTTGCAGAGCACGGGCTCTAGGCACGTGGGCTTCAGTAGTTGTGGCACACGGGCTCAGTAGTTGTGGCTCGCGGGCTCTAGAGCGCAGGCTCAGTAGTTGTGGCACACGGGCTTAGTTGCTCCGCGGCATGTGGGATCCTCCCAGACCAGGGCTCAAACCCATGTTCCCTGCATTGGCAGGCGGATTCTTAACTACTGCGCCACCAGGGAAGTCCCTATAGGTCTATTTAAACTTGTTTCTCCGTTCAGGTACGTGTAGACAGGCTGAGTTTGAGATAATGGTAACTCATTCAAGGAGAACTGGACAGTAAGCACTGGGAGAAATGGGGCTGGGAAAAAAGAGGAAGGGTCTAGAAATGGACTTTGAGGTGAGAGCTGAGGCCATGAGAATAAAGGAGATCCCAAAGGGAAAGTCTAAAGAAAAAAGGGTCAGTGACAGCCTCAGAAGTGGGGGCAGGAAGAAAAGACTGCCAAAGAAATGAGACGACCTTAAATGTTTTAGCAGCAGAGCTTGGGGTGTTTTGGAGAGAAAATGTTTTAAGGAAAAGAGGTCATTTTGACAACGGTTCCTAAGAAGGAATTCTTTATCGACACTGGTAAATGCACTTCCCTTATTGTCCTGCAGCCCTAACTCAGACCTTACTCCTCTCTAGGCTGTGAACCTTCACGGGGGCGTGGACATCCTGGTCTCCAATGCTGCCGTCATGCCTTTCTTTGGAAACTTAATGGATGTCACCGAGGAGGTATGGGACAAGGTGAGACGGGATGAGAGCAGCAGGGGGTGGGCCTCAGAAGACACACACTCAGTCTGCTTTTAGAATGTATTTGTCAAGTGCAGTGTAAATGTGAGGGATCCTTGCAATTTGCCACACGCCTGCAGTGCACCTGGTAAAGGGCGAATGGCGGGGTGGGGGGCTTCCTCTGTCCCTGCCCTTCTCTTTCATTTCTGCTTCTCCCCAGTTTTGTCTTCATTTGCTCCTTGCTAACCCGTCTTCTGCCTCCCTTCCCCATCTCCCCCACCCCCGACCCCGTGGGCTTATCCAGGCTCTTCTTCCTGGTTTATTTCCAGCAGACAGGGCAGCTAATATGCCAATAACTAGTACGCTCAGACTTACCCGCCACCCCTCCCCTTTTCAGCTGCCAAAAAAGAATGATTTTTCATTAGTTGGAAAACTTTAATAGCTGCTAGTTAAGTGAAATATCAATGCTCATGAAATTAACTAAGTTGCTGCTTTATAACATACAGCCTTTTAAAAAGACCTGCGCTTTTTCCTTTGTAACTCCAATGTCTAGAACATCTGAGATCCAGATGTCTAAATTCAAGAACGAGAATATTAGTTTTCATGTGAATGTGTACAATTACATTATATTTATAATATATTTCACACACCTACATTCTTTAATTATAAAGCCTTAATTAAAATATTTGTCTTTCTTTACTGAAGTTAATAGTCCCACCTGATTTGAAAATGCTAAATTTTTCATGATCTCCCATGGTTTTGCTTTTTACCCTGACGTCATCCATAATTTCTCAACACTGAAGTTTAAGGATACTAAACTATTCTCGTTTATCAGTGTTTCACAGACATAGAGACCAAAGTGCCAAAATGCTCTTCAGTGAATCAGTTCCTGACTGATATTCTTCAAAGTAGAGAAACATCTTTCATGAGCAGTCTGAACAGAGACCACATGAAAATCAGTTATAAAACTAGTAATTTTTCTTTTTAGTTGGCTTTTTTTTGAATTTTATTTTATTTTTTATACAGCAGGTTCTTATTAGTCATACATTTTATACACATCAGTGTATACATGTCAATCCCAATCTCCCAATTCATCACACCACCACCACCACCCCTGCCACTTTCCCCCCTTGATGTCCATACGTTTGTTCTCTACATCTGTGTCTCTATTTCTGCCCTGCAAACCGGTTTAGTTGGCTTTTTTTTTAATATCACAGTATATCAAATCTAAATGCAATGGTTGATCCTTGATTGAACCTTGGACTTTAAAAAAAATAAGGACATTTGGGGGACAATTGGGGAAGTTTTATTATAGACAGTATATTAGGTAAAATCATGATTATCAATGTTAAATTTCTAGGGTGTGATAATGGATGGTGGTGTGGAAGAACATCCTTAGTCTTTGGAAATAATGCTGAAGTCTTTAGGGCTAGAGCATTAGCATGTCTGCAACTTACCTTCCAAGGGGAAGGAAAAAACTGCATAGGTACATAGCTAGGGCAAATGGTACAAAATGTGAACCGTTGGTAAATGTAGGTAAAGGATATCTGGATATTCATTGTCGTTCTATTTCAACTTTTCTGTAAGAGTGAACATTTTCTAAATAAGAAGTTGCATGGGGGGTATGGGAGGGGACTATCCCAGCAGTGCCTGGAACAATGTAAACAAGGGTCACGCATTTGTTTTCAATTACACATGTGGGGTTTTGATTGTAGACTATGTTCCAGCTCCCCCAGAAGTGCCTCCT
The DNA here is from genome assembly GCF_964374135.1 of Grampus griseus. NCBI lineage: Eukaryota > Metazoa > Chordata > Mammalia > Artiodactyla > Delphinidae > Grampus > Grampus griseus. The sequence continues at coordinate 73,783,551 of NC_139018.1, read as the reverse complement.
CACGATCCCACTTGCCAATACATGTCCAGCCAGACAATCCATCCTGGAGGGCCAAGAGCATCTCACTCCCTAAGCTCAGAAGCCAGAAAAGTGCTGGAACGGCCCCAAGTGCCTGAGGTCCGGCCACATTTCCCCCGAGAAACACGGCGCACTCCGGGGCAGGTCCAGGAAGCCGTCCAATTCCAGGCTCTCCCTAGTTGGAAGACACACCGAAAATCCAGCTCACGTCCAAGGCAGCCCTGAGAGTTCAGCCCCATTCTGGGTCAAACCATACTTAGGAAACTAGCTGAACCGGGCTCCATTCTTCCGCACCCGAACCTAATGTGTCATCCTCTAACTGAATAAACCGGGGAAAGCCACCTCTCCCTGGGCCTCGGTTTCTTCACTTGTAAGGCCAAGTAGATCACCCCTAGGATCTCTGCCAGCCCTAACAAACAAATCCTGGGAACCGCACTCTCACTCCCCATTGCCCTGCCTTGTGCCGCCCTCTTCCCTCATGCCGCTCCCCCTCTTCTCTCTATTTCAGATTCTGGACATTAATGTGAAGGCCACAGCCCTGATCACAAAGGCAGTGGTGCCAGAGATGGAGAAACGAGGGTACAGAGAGCAAGAGGGAGCCTGTGTTCGATGGGCCCCATGAAGGCTGAGGGGAGGGTGTCCATGGGAAGAGGGTCATTCTGTTCTTTTTCCAGAGGCGGCTCAGTGGTGATCGTGGCCTCCGTAGGAGCCTACAGACCATTTCCTGTAAGCACCTCCTTTTCTGCTACTTTTATCCCTTCCTCCATCTTGTACCTTCTACCCTTCCAGTCACCCTAAGACATTTGTCTCCCCTTTTGGAATCACATCACCAAGTACCTTCCAACAAAATAGAGGTCTTGCCTCTACAAACACTAACCAAGGGGAGGTTTAATCACAAGACAGTTTTCTAACTGGGACCCTCCATTACAAGAGATACCCTATTATCTGTTTATAACCCTTTATATCTTATGTTAAGAACCAAGAATGAACTGGAATTGAAGAGAATAACCCATTCTCTCCTTTCCCCAGGGCCTGGGCCCTTACAATGTTAGTAAAACAGCCTTGCTGGGCCTCACCAAGAACCTGGCCGTAGAGCTGGCCCAAAGCAACATTAGGGTGAACTGCCTGGCACCTGGACTCATCAAGACTAGCTTCAGCCGTATGGTGAGGAAGGGGAGTCCTGCATCCCACTGGGACCCTAAAAGGCATCTTCTCAGGTAGAAAAGCCCAGCTCCTTGGTCCTGAGCTCCCAACCACTTCTACCCCCCATCTCTGCACTTTTCCATATCCCCACTCCATACCAGCCATGTGTCCAGACCAGACCCCCACATGATCCTTTCCTGAGGTGCACAGTGAGACTGAGGAATTCAGATACCACTCAGGCCATTTCATATCTCCTTAAGTAGGTGAGACCTGGGGCGAGCCAGGAAAATGCCTCACTAGAACTTGAAGAGAATGGAGCAGAAGAGGGAAGAGGGTAGAGACTGGGAGCTGGGAAGGTCTAGGAAGTGCAGGGGGTGCCTCTCCATCGCCCTTTCAATTGATGTGAGGGCAGGCAGTTTCTCCCCTCGCCGTCCCTCACAGGAAGAGATTTCCCTTTTTCCTGCAGTTGTGGGATGACCAGGAAACACTGGAGAGCCTAAAAGCAACCATGCAGATCAAAAGGTAAGGCTGGGGGCTTCCCTGGTGGCACAGTGGTTGAGAATCCACCTGCCAATGGAGGGGACTTGGGTTCGAGCCCTGGTCCAGGAAGATCCCACATGCTGCGGAGCAACTAAGCCAGTGCGCCACGACTACTGAGCCTGCACTCTAGAGCCCGCAAGCCACAACTACTGAGCCTGCATGCCACAACTACTGAAACCCACGCGCCTAGAGCCTGTGCTCCACAACAAGAGAAGCCACTGCAATGAGAAGCCTGCGCACTGCAACAAAGAGTAGCCCCCGCTCGCTGCAACTAGAGAAAGCCCGTGCACAGCAACAAAGACCCAACACAGCCAAAAATAAATAAATTAAATAAATTAATTAAAAAAAAAAAGGTAAGGCTGTCACAGGGGAGGGCAAGGAGGGATAAAGATGGTCCCTCACAGCCCACGGCTTGCTGACTCTCGGTCCTGCAGACAACACAGGCATGCTTTCCTCTGCTTCAAACACACAGATTTCACAAGTTCTTGAACACAGCATTACTACAGTGGCGTGTGCAAGGAGTCTGCTTCCACTGCAAAAACGAAACACAGAGGCATCCAGGTTTAGCAGAGCAGAGCCCTGGGGGAGGCCCTGACCCCTCTCTCCACCTGGGTGTTTGCCTCCACCTCTGGGCATCCCTAAGGATGAGGGACCAAAACCAAAACCAAAACATGCTTTTATTAGTTCCCCTTGAATAAAAAGTCATGTGTCCAAAGCTCAGGTTAGCGATCCTACAATCCAAATAAAAGGAATGAAGAGCTTTACCAAGTCCCCAAACTCCCCTTGCCTAAGAAAGCTAGCCTCTTCCCCAAAGGGTTGGCCGAACTGTTCAGGTACCTTCATCTGGCTCTCTTTCCTCTAAGTTCCCTGCCTCTCTCCAGCTTCTGGCTTCTGGGAACTCTCTTGTCTTTAGCTCCTCCGCCTTGTCTCCTCAAGGACACACATCAGCAATGCCTGCTTGAGGGGGGAGACACCCGCAAGTGCTCCCAAAGCCATTCTGAGGTCAGGCATGAGCTGCTGGCCTAGTTCACAACTCATTAATAAGTCAGGGTATTGTCACCCTTGAGCCGTAGTGAATGATCCGGCCCCATGCTTCTCAGTGTTGGATGCACGTTAGCTGGGGTGCTTGTGAAACCACAGATGCTCAGACCCCACTCCCAGAGATTCTTTTTCAATTGGTCCGAGGTAGAACCTAGGCATCTTTGGCGGGGGTGGGGGTGGGGAGAGTTAAGCCTCTCGGACGACTACAGTGTGCAGCTAGGATGGAGAACCACTAATCCAAGCCTTCTAGGTTTGAGGTACCCACTCTACCCACCTCTAGAGCATTCTATAGCAGTTAGGTTGAAGTGTTCCCTAACAATGCGATCACTGATACAAACACTGAGAATTAGCACAGTCTCACAAAATGACTTTAAGGGACAAAAATAGATTCCTGAAAAAGGTGTCTGTGAATTGAAGCTGTACAAATGGAATCGTTTTAAACAAATCATTTACCGTCTCACAGACTCCCTGACATTCGAATAGTATGCACACATGTGAAACAAATTCTCTGAAGAGTGAAATAGCTGCTCACCAGGTTATCTATATAACTTTGGATTTTGATGTCCTGAGTTCTCTAAAAAACAAAGTATATATTATATGAATATAATGTGCAGTGGTTTTTGCAGAGTACAGTATTAATGCTTATACTGAACTATAACAGCTTATATTCATGGTAACCCTATTACTGCCCCTACCCTATGGGCAGTACACTGGTCCTGAAAAATCACCTGATACTTCTTGATTAAGCAAATTTCATTCCCAGGTTGATTTTTACTCCCTTCTTTTTTTCCCCTCCTCCCCAGGATAGGCAAGCCAGAGGACTGTGCGGGCATCGTATCTTTCCTTTGCTCCGAAGACGCCAGCTATATCACTGGGGAGACAGTGGTGGTGGCTGGAGGGATGCCATCCCGCCTCTGAGGACCTGGAGAACATCCACCAGCACAGAGATTGGGCTCCATCTCCTGGGTCCTGTTCCAGCATCCATCTACTGGCCTTTCCCACCTCTGCCTAGCGTACTGCTCACCTTACACCCTAACCACCCCCCCCATATCAATTCTGCCCTGTGGAAAGCTCCAGCATTCTCTGGGGTCAAGGTGTGGTTATGAAGATTCTCACTGTTGCTGTGGCCTTGGATAAAGACTTCCCTTGAGAGCACAGGGCAGGCCTGCTGAGAGGGCTTAGTCTACGGCGGCAAAGACTAATATTTTTTTTCTGGGCATCAGAGGAATTTGAGGGAGATGGGAGAGAAGGAACCTGGAGTGGAAGGAACAGGGTTGGAAATTAACAACTCGCAAATGAGGTCCAAATAAAATACAGATCATCACGATGCTTTGAATCAGTGTGTTCGTTTTTCAGTGTAGGGTGCATAGGTGTGGTAGCCGAGCAGAGAGCATAAATGTGAGTGGACTGGATTCCCCTAAGATCCCCCCAGATACTGAGTCTGGATCCTCCTACCCCTCCTCCCTGCCTCCAGGACCTGAGCGTAATGCTGGGTGTGGAGGTGTTTGCAGAGCTGCCAGCTGGGAGGAAGTGGCACGGGAATTCCCAGGTGCTGCTCTCAGCCTCACACCCGCGGGGATGGTGCCAAGAACACCACAGGGATCCCCGAGGCTGGGCAAGCGGAAAATGAAGGACGAAGTCCCCCACATTCAACCATGTCCTCTGCCGGCATCGCCCTCGGCCTAGAGTTTCTTCCTTCGAGGGTCAGCGAGGACGCGCTGGACGGGTCCCGAGCAAGCAGTGAAAAGGGAGGAGCCTTGCAAAGATGACCCGGCGAGGGGTACCCAGGCCTACGAACAAAAGAAGTGGGGTCTGCTCACGGTGCCCGAGGAGTGAGTGACACGGAAATTGGGGACGCTGCCCCCCTTCCGGGAGATGGCCCGGGCTGCAGGCGACACGCACAGGGCGTAGCACGCTAGAGCCGGCGGGAGGGGTGGGCGCGAGAGCTCTCAGGGTCTCACGCGGCTCGGAGGCGCGGCGCGCATGCTCAGTCTGGCACCTCTCCGGGCGGGGCGGGAGACCCAGCGCTCCGAGGCGGGGGGAGTAGCGCTCGCGCAGCCGCCCCTCACAGGAGCGGGCTCAGCGGCTGCTGCAGCGCTCAGCGCCGGGGCCCTGCCGGAGCCGGGTCTAGCATGTGCCGCGTCTCCCCGGCGGTGGCGACGGCGGCTCCTCTGCAGCAACAGCGGCAGCAACGGCCGCCATGGCCAAGTCCAGCGCGGAGCTCACCCGCGAGCTGCAAGGTACGAGGCTGCGGTGGTCTCCGGGACGCCCCGTCCGGGAGCCTCCCAGACCCAGTGCGTTCCTCCCCGCGGTACACCCCGGTGCCTTCCGCCCCTCATGCATCCGGTTCCAAGGCAGCTCCCTGCCCCTGCATCCCAGCTCGGGGCATCGCTGTCCCAGAGCATCCTCCGCTGCCCCTCGCCTCACCCCGTCAGAACCTACGTGTCCCAGAGCCGCCCGTCCTGATCTTCAGTGACAGGTGCAGTCCCTTCACGCTCCCTGGGGCCGACTCTCAGCGATTCTGGCCCATCCCTCGGCGAAGCATCCAGTGTCCCCTCCGGAGAATCCCCGTTTCCCCGCCGGGCGGGGCCAGGCCAGCCCTGCCGGGTGATGGGAGCTGCCCCAGGTCCTGACCTCCTCTGGCCTCAACACCCTCCCTCCTCTGGGCCCGGCCCCGGAACTGGCTCGAGAGCCCCCCTAGCGCCCCGGCCAGTGGGGCAAAGAAGGGAGTCAGGGAAAAGGGCCTGGACTGGAACTAAAACCAGGAGCAGGGTCTGCTGAAGCTTATCTGCCACAGCCCGCATCCCAGCCTGCCCCCTTCTCTCTACCCCACACCCACACCTCACGGCCTCTCCTGTTTGCCTGGTTCTCAGACTCAGACCAAACCAAGGCCCGACCCCTGAGCACTGCCAACCCTGACCCCCAGAGGCAGGAGCACAGGCTAGCCCACGCAGAGACCAGGACGCTCAAGGATACTCAGAGGCACGCTGCCCCGTGGCGATTTCCCACAGCTCCACAGGCACACAAACACAATCATGAGATGTGTGTACACACATCTTTACAGAAGCCGCACACACACGCACGCACACGCACACACACTGGGATATCTGGATGATTCTGCCAGCAGATGGGTATGGAACTCATTTAAACACTAACTCCTTCCTACCCCGCAGCTCCCACCCACACCAGAGCTGGCTGGCTCTGTGCCCCTTTCACAACTGCAGACACAGCATACTCATTCACACTTACCCATCCCCACCAATGCCACACACGGGCTCCCTGGCATCTTCTTTACATGCGTAGTAAAAGGTAGACACTCACACCCAGACCACCTAGAATGCAGCCGAAGGGATACCCTCCACACCCCTACACACTGACTCACTCTGTATGTGTTGACAGCTGCTGGAGTGCACGGGTTGGAAAAATCCTTCACACTCTCCCACAGTGTCACTCAGCTACTGTCCCCCGACTCAGGAACGTCAGGAGCCAGAGTTTTCTCCACACCCCACTGCCTTTCTAATAGAAAGAGAAAAGTCACCCAAGAAGGAAAGGTCTTGGTCCCTGTCCTTCTCGGTCTCTCTCTGATTCTCTCTCCTCTCCTCTGCCCCTGCCCCTGGAGAGCCTCGGGTTTGCGGGGGCGGCCAGGGTCAGGGGAGCTCTGAGCAGCCCACCACCCACCTGCAGACAGCATCCGGAGGTCCCTGAGCCAAGCGGCTGTGCTCCAACAACATCGTGTCAAGCTGGAGACGAAGCCCAAGAAGTTCGAGGACCGAGTGCTGGTGAGGACACTGGGCCGGGGGGGGGGGTCAAGAGCACCTGGGCTGGTGAGGGCAAGGAGCCTGGGGGGACAGGGGAGACAGAGGTGGAGGGAGAGCTGAGAAGACATAGCCTGGGGGCAGGGGGAGCCTGGACGGGGTGGATGTCTAGGAGCCTAGGGTGGGGCATGTGAGAGAGGGGGGACTTCCAGAGCAGAGGGTCAGCTGGCAGGGGGTGCACACAGGCTGAGGGGGGCTAACAGAGGGCAGGGTGACTAGGGCCCAGGAAGCTGCCGTTTGCTGCTGACGTTCTTTTCCCCTCTCTGAAGGCCCTGACCTCCTGGCGCCTCCACCTTTTCCCCCTTAAAGTCCCAGCCAAGGTGAGTTGGGCCGATGAGCCGGAGAGCACCTGGCGTGCTCCCCTCTGAGCCCGGCAGCCAGGCCCTGACCATGAGCTGGGCATCCCCGTGTCCCCTCCCCCCAGGTGGAGAGCTCCTTCAATGTCCTGGAGATCCGCGCCTTCAACACGCTCAGTCAGAACCAGGTGAGCACCAGGGCTCGGGCCCCACTCCTGGGCCAGCGGGAGGAGGGAGCCCGCACCTGAGGCCCTGCTGCTTCCTCTCCCCCAGATCCTAGTGGAGACAGAGCGTGGCATGGTGAGCATGCGGCTGCCATCGGCCGAGAGTGTGGACCAGGTGACGCGACATGTGAGCTCTGCCCTCTCCAAGGTCTGCCCTGGCCCTGGGTGAGTGGCAGAGGAGGAGTCTCTCAGGGGTCAGACAAGGAGACCTCCTTCCTCCCTCCCTCCTTCCCCTGGGCCCCCGAGACATCAAGGCGAAGAGCTCTTGTGTCCCTATTCCTGCTTTTCCTGGGGATCCAGAAGCTATAACAGGGTAAGAATTGAGAGCCTCTTTCCACCCATCTTGGGATGGATTTGTTCATTTTCCAGGAGTCTAATCCGGCGTGGAAATGCAGATACCCCAGAAGGGCCCCGTGACACGTCCCCCAACTCTGAGACTTCCACGTCCACCGCTCACAGCGTCTGCGGTGAGCAGGGGCAGACTTGAGGAAAGTGGGGCCTACACCACCCTGCCCCTTGCTCAGAGTCCTCTGTGTACGGGCCTTTGCCTGCCCTGAGACTCCACGGCTCCCAGACCTCAGAGGTTCATGAACCCAGGACACTGGTGCATAAAGTGACCTTGACCTTTCCTTGAACTCCAAGCCTGTTCCCCACCCCCTTACCGCTCAAGGAGCCAGCCCATCTCCTGCCCCACAGGTGGCTTCTCCGAGACCTACGCCGCCCTGTGCGACTACAATGGGCTGCACTGCCGTGAGGAGGTGCAATGGGTGCGTTGGGCCAGGACCGGCAGGCGGGCAGGTGGGACCCAGAGGGAGGGGGCAGAGGAGGAGGAGGAGGGAAGCAGGTGTGAGCCAGTTCCACCTCTCCAAGGATGTGGACACTATCTATCATGCCGAGGATAACCGGGAGTTCAATCTTTTGGATTTCAGCCACTTGGAGAGCCGGTAAGCAGATGGGGTAGAGACTCAAGCCCCCATTCCAGCCCCAGCCCAGCCCTGGCCCTTCTAGGCTCTCCCTTCTGGTCCTACCCACAGCCCAGGCTGTGTCTCCCAGCCCCCACCCCCCCTGCCTTCCACCCATCTAGGCTTTCCCCAGCCCAACCACCCCAGCCCTAGTCTCTTCCTCCCGGCCCTAGCCACCTGCTCACCACCTTTCTGCCGCCCTCAATCTCCCCACAGAGACTTGGCCCTAATGGTGGCAGCCCTGGCCTACAACCAATGGTTTACCAAACTCTACTGCAAGGACCTGCGGCTGGTAGGGTCTAGGAGGGGCAGTGGGGAGGGGAGAGTACTGCCCTCTCTGGCTCCTGGTCACATGACCCCCTCTGTCCTCAGGGCTCTGAAGTGCTAGAACAGGTGCTACACACCCTGAGCAAGTCGGGGAGCCTCGAAGAGCTGGTGCTGGACAACGCCGGGCTTAAGACGTGAGGCCAGCCTCCTCCTTGGGCAGTGGTACCCCCTTGATGTAGTCTTAGGGCCCCAGAACCTCAGAGCATGATACGGGCCTCTGCACCATCTCATCCAGCTCCTCACCGTACAGAAGAGGCCCAAAGAGGGCACAGAGCAAGCCAGCCTAAGCCTCCTGACCCCCAGCTCCACAGCCTTCCCCCGTACCTCCATGCCCCGTCCCCTTCTGCCGTCAGCCACCGAGCAGAGTGCGCTGCTCCAGTCTCGAGGACCCTAAGCTGGGCTTTGTCTCAGCACAACTTCCCAGGTATTCCGGAGTGACGGCAAGCTCCCTGGCAGGCCCCGAGCTGCTCCCCACCTGCGGGGGCCTCCAAACGCTGCAGCCCCAGCCAGGCAGGCAGGTGGAGGAGGAGGGGAAGCCCAGGGCCTGGGACAAACACATCCTTCCTCCCCTTCCCTGAAGGGACTTTGTCCAGAAGCTGGCCGGGGTATTTGGGGAGAACGGGAGCTGTGTGCTGCATGCCCTCACTCTATCCCACAACCCCATCGAGGACAAGGGTGAGCCCCAGCCCTGAATCCTACCCCCCATCACAACGCAGACCCCTATCCCAGCCCAGAGCCCAACCCGGTCTGAACAGGGGCTCTCCGACCTGATGCCAGCCCCTGCCCCAATATGCCATCCTTGACCCCAGGCCCATACCCCACTCAAGCGCCCAGTCTGGCTCTGCACCACCTGCCCCCACTGCCCATCTCTCAGTGGGCCCCTTTCTCTCTCCACTCCCCAGGTTTCCTCAGCCTGAGCCAGCAGCTCCTCTGCTTCCCCACTGGCCTCACCAAACTGTGCCTGGCCAAGACTGCCATTTCCCCTCGAGGTACCTGCCCCGGGACCCCGACCTCTGACTCTGACCCTCCCCCAGCACTGCCTGGGTGTCGAGTCCCAGAGGTGTACCCATACACTCACATGGCATCCCAGGGATCAAAGAAGGGAAAGGAGCCACATTTGGAGAGTGGGGAAGAGTTGTATGCAAGGGGAAGAGTTCATGGGGGTGGCCAACCCAGCCCAGTGCCCGCTGTGCTCAGGGCTCCAGGCGCTGGGCCAGACCTTCGGGGCCAACCCGGCCTTTGCCAGCTCCCTTCAATACCTGGACCTGAGCAAGAACCCTGGGCTGCTCGCCACAGATGAGGCCAACGTGAGTCCACGAATATAGCCTCAAGCCCCTGCAGAGGCCCACTCGGGTTTCAGGGCCTGAGGTCCTGGGGAGGGGAGGGGTTCTGTCACCCCTTCACTTGCAACCCCTCTGTCCTTCCTTCCCAGGCCCTCTACAGTTTCCTGGCCCAGCCCAATGCCCTGGTGCACCTGGACCTGGCGGGGACTGACTGCGCCATCGACTTGGTGAGGGGCTGGTGACGGGGCAGCCAGCCTGTGGTGATCCGGGGAGGCTGGGGTGGGTCACCCCCTCCTTGAGTACAGAGGTGGGCAGAGCTGGCAGGATGGCTTCAGGTTCAGCTGAATTACAAATCAACGCCAAAGCTCACACCTGTGCAGCATTTTATCCGTGCGCCGCCAAGGCTGTGCTGGCTGTGCCTGAAAGCCAGCCCGGATCTGTTCCTCAGCCGTGAGCCCCAGCGTAGCGCTGAGTCCACCGGAGGAAAGGACTCCTTCCCTAACTTGAACCAGGCACCTTATGAGCTTGTGGGCACCCTGGCTTTACACATCCACTGCCTATGAGCCTCTCACCCCCTGGGGGCCAGGCAGGTGGGAGTTGACCCACTTTCCACAGAGGGGAAACTGAGGCTTGAAGAGGCTAAGTAGGCAGGCGCAGCGGGGCCCTCACAGACTGACCGCAGAGGACGAAGCGCCAGGACCTTGGTTGGGGGGGAGGAGGGAGTCCTCGTCGCCCCTCCCAGAAGCCCTCCCAGCCCGGTGAGACGCACCCTGTCTCCACCCCACAGCTTCTGGGCGCCCTGCTCCACGGCTGCTGCTCCCACCTCACCTACCTCAACCTGGCGCGCAACAGCTGCTCCCACAGGTGGGAGCACAGGGGTGCAGGGAGGGGCGGGGCAAGTCGTGGGCACCCCCTCCCTTGCTGACCCCAGGCATCTCCGCAGGAAGGGTCGGGAGGCCCCGCCTGCCTTCAAGCAGTTCTTCAGCAGCACCTACACCCTGAGCCACATCAACCTGTCGGCCACGAGGCTGCCCCTGGAGGCCCTCAGGTCGGGTGGGTGCAGGGTTGGGGGGCGTCCGAGGGGGAACCCTGGGAGAAGGGGGTGAGGGGTAAAGGCGGGCCTGCTGACCTTCCTCCCACAGGGCGCTGCTCCAGGGCCTCTCCCTCAACAGTCACCTCAGTGATCTGCACCTGGACCTCAGCAGCTGTGAGGTGAGCCCTCAGTCCCCCACCCATCACCCCACCGTTCATTTCCCTAAGTCAAGCTCTGGCTCCGTCCTGCCTCCGCGCTACCCCTCAGCGACCCGCCCCCGCCCTGACCTCACCCCCACTTTCCCCTCTCCGTCTGTGGTCTGCGGCCCTCTTTCTAGAGGTCATTTTCAGTCTCCAGATCTCCTCGCTGACCGCTTTGGGGTGGGAGATACCAGGCTTTCCCACCAGATGGCAGGAGCGAGCTGTCTCCAGAGCAGCAGCCTGGATATTTTTCTGGCTGAAGGGAGGGGAGAGAGCCCTAGGGAAGGATCTGGTATAGAGCAGGGGCCTCCAGATTTCACACCCGAGAAGACCTGGTCTGACCTTGAATCCTGGCATGACACCTCTTATCTCTAAGCATTAAAGGTGCCCTGTCTTCCACCCACACCCTGTCCCTGCAGCTCCGCTCAGCTGGAGCCCAGGCTTTGCAGGAGCAGCTGTGGGCTGTCACCTGTGTGGGCAGCCTGGACCTGTCAGACAATGGTGAGTGGGGGCGCTTCCCTTCCTGGGGGCCAGGTGCGGACAGGGGCCTAGAGCACGGGGGAGAAGCCCTAAGGAGACTCCAGTGAGCTTCGGGCCTCAAGGCCAGGCCTCTCCCATCTACTGGCCAGGGTTCGACTCAGACCTCCTGACACTGGTGCCCGCACTTGGCAAGAACAAGTCCCTCAAGCACCTGTTCCTGGGCAAGAACTTCAACGTCAAGGCCAAGTGAGGGCCCCTGCCTATACCCACAGACCCTCACTCCATCATCACCTATCCTTGTGGCTCACTGTGTTCCCCTTGACCGCCCCTCCACTGCTCCACTAACATGACCCCAGCACCCTCCCCTCCTACTCTGAGCCCCGACTCTCCGCAGGACCCTGGAGGAGATCCTCCACAAGCTGGTGCAGCTAATCCAGGAAGAGGACTGTGTGAGTGCCTGGGCCTGGGAGGGGACCTGCAGTGACAGGGGCTGCAGGGACTGGGCCAAACCCCCGACTTGCCCACACAGTCCTTGCAGTCACTGTCAGTGGCAGACTCCCGGCTGAAGCTTCGCACCAGCATCCTCATCAACGCCCTGGGCAGCAACACCTGCCTGGCGAAGGTGGATCTGAGCGGCAATGGCATGGAGGACATCGGGGCCAAGATGCTGTCTAAGGCCCTGCAGATAAACTCCTCCCTCAGGTGGGGCCCACACCTGGACCCTCTCACCTGGAGCCCTAGCCCTCCCCCACGCACATACATGCCCTCCCTGCTGCCTCGCTGCCTGTACCCCAGCTTCCAGGAGACCCTTAGTCCCAGGACCATCTCTGAGTCAGCCTCATTACCCAGGAAAAGAGGGAAGGCTCCCGAGGGGGATGTGTCCCCTCCCCCTAAGAGAGACCCCGAGGGAGGGGTAATACGCTAATGCTCACCCTTTCCCCAGAACTATCCTATGGGATCGGAACAATACATCTGCCCTAGGCTTTCTGGACATTGCAAGGGCCCTGGAGAGGTGAGTAGACCAGGGCCCTGCCCTGATGCTAGCCCCCAGCTTCCCTGTACCTGGACCAGGCCTGAACTACGCCAGCCCCACCCCAGTCCACCTGACCTACTTGCATAGAAGTGTTAGGAAGGACCACAGAAGAGGGAAATGGTCAGCAAGAGGTGGGGTCTGGGGAGCAGGAGGTTCTGTCCCACCCAGCTGAGCCACTCTGTCCCACAGCAACCGTACGCTGCGCTTCATGTCCTTCCCCGTGAGCGACATCTCTCAAGCCTACCGCAGCGCCCCTGAGCGTACCGAGGACGTCTGGCAGAAGGTGGCGGCCTGAGCAGGGTGGAACCTGAGGGGCAGGGGCCCGCCCACATCCCCTGGCCCTCACCCCACCCACCCATCATCACCTCCAGATCCAGTGGTACTTGGTGAGGAACAACCATTCTCAGACGTGCCCGCAGGAACAGGCTTTCAGGCTGCAGCAGGGCCTGGTGACCAGCAGCGCCGAGCAAGTAAACGTTTCCCTCCGAGACACAGGGGGCACACGTGGGGCATGCAGGGCACAGGGCTGATGTGATGGAGCGCAGGTCGGGGCGGGAGGGGTCATGAGAGAGGCATCGTGTGGTGCCCATAAGTGGATTGAGCATGTGGGAGAGCAAAAAGACAGGACGTGCAGAACGTGGGCCCCAAACATGAGAGAACATGTGTGCAAACAGCGGGGGTCCCAGACAAGGGGTCCCAGGACTGTGGGAGCTCCACTGAGTGTTCAAGAGGGCATCCCAAGAAGAAGAGGGAACAGGCCATCGGGAGACATCACCCTTACCCCTGTCGGTGCCAGCACCAGTAGCACTGCCCAAGGGGGCCCAGAAATGGGGCGCCTGGGGGCCCGCCTGGGAAGGTGGAGATGCAGGAGTCCCCCTGACACTCCTGCCGCCTGTGATGCAGATGCTGCAGCGGCTGTGCGGACGGGTGCAAGAGGAGGTTCAGGCGCTGAGGCTGTGCCCCCTGGAGCCCGTGCAGGATGAGCTGCTCTATGCTCGGGACCTCATCAAGGATGCCAAGAACTCCCGGGCGGTGAGCCCTCCGCAGCCCCGCCCTCCCCTGACGGTCTAGAGAGCCCAAGAAGGCCAGCCCAGGAGTGTCCAGGCCCAGGAGCGCCCATGGACAGCACTGCCTGTCCCCCCAAGTTTTCATGGCCTCCTAGGCCAGGGACCCAGCGAGGCCAGACTGTGACCTACTGATCAGAGCCCCTTTCTTCCCCAGCTGTTTCCCAGCCTCTATGAGCTGGGCCACATGCTGGCCAACGACGGACCCGTGAGGCAGAGGCTGGAGTCAGTAGCCAGCGAGGTGTCCAAGGCTGTGGACAAGGAGCTGCAGGCAAGTCCTGGGGAGGGAGCCCGGTGCTGACCAAGGCCCTAAGCACGGGCCGAGGCCAGCACGGGAGGATTACCGTGGGCAAGAAGGAGTTGCAGAGCTGAGAGCACCTACACTCCCACTGTGCCAAGGCATTGCTAGAGACCCGGCCTCAGATATTTGCTGCTCGTTTCAACCTTAGCCCCTGAACCCTGAGCTCTCCCTCTGGACTCTGATCCTTGGACTGACTCTCCCCTGTCCATGTGTCCATGTGGTAGGATGCAAAGGACACTGACCAGGATGTGGGGAAGCCTGAGTGTCCAAGGCTCTGCTGCTAACCAGCCCTGTGACCTTGGCCGGCCCCTCAGTCTCCCCACGGGGGGCTGGAATAGACAGGCTGGAGTCTCTTCCACTGTGGGGCCAGCCCTGACCCCGCCCTCCTTGGGGCTCTGGCCTCCTTTCCCCACGTACTAGGTGATCCTGGAGTCCATGGTCAGCCTAACGCAAGAGTTATGCCCCGTGGCCATGCGGGTGGCTGAAGGGCACAACAAGATGCTGAGCAATGTGGCTGAGCGCGTCACTGTGCCCCGGAACTTCATCCGAGGGGCGCTGCTGGAGCAGGCGGGGCAGGACATTCAGAACAAGCTGGAGTGAGAGGGGGGGGTGGGACTGGAGGGGGGGGCTGGACTAGGCCTGGAGCACTTAGGAACTTGGGGGGGCCCAGCCATCAGCAATGAATAATGAATGACACAATCTACATTACGAGGGATGAATCTTTAACCAACTGCAACCTTGCTATTCAGGGTCTGACTCATCTCTGCCCTAGCAGTCTAAATGCTGAGCTGGGGTTTAGGAGTCCGAACAGTGCACACATGTGTACACGTACACACAGCCGCGCACATACCCCCAGGAACTGACCTCTAGAAACAGAGCACAGCCTCCTCGGAGGTGTGGACAAAGAATTGGGGTGCATGGACTGCGCTGCCCATCCCCCCAAGTTTTCACGGCCCCTAGAGCTCTCTCTCATTCCAGTCTGGGTGCCACCTCTCACTAAAATGAAGGAAAATTATTACACAAACCCGTGAAATGGCCAAGCTCAAGAAGTGCTGGTTCCTGCTCTTACAGCAGAGACGGGCAGAATTCACTCAACACCTCAGTTTACCTTGCTCTGTCCCACTGGAGCTCCAGGGGCCGGACCCAGAGCCCCTCTGCCCCTCCTTCCCCTCAGTTCGTCTTCGTCCACCCTCCGCCTCCACACACGCCTAGGCTGGAAGGGCTGTGGGTGGAGCTGGGTGGTGGATCCCAGGTGCCTCATACAGCAGCTGTGTTCTCCGTGGGCAGCCGGGGCGGCTGGCCCGCCCCCTCAGGCGTCTGGGGAAGACTGGGGCAGAGGCTCAGGGGCAGGGAAGGAGGAGCTGAGCCACGCCCCTGTGCCCACAGTGAAGTGAAGCTCTCAGTTGTCACCTACTTGACCAACTCCATAGTAGACGAGATCCTGCAGGAGCTGTACCACTCCCACAAGAGCCTGGTAAGACTTCTGGGCCTCAGCCAGGCCCAGACATGTCCTCCACCCGCATCGCCTGCACCTTCCCCCACCGGCCCTCCCTGTCAAGGTCCTGGGCGGTGGGCGGCCTCCTTGGGATCCTGTTCACACCTGTCCTTCCCTAGGCCCGACACCTGGCCCAGCTAAAGACACTGTCAGATCCGCCAGGGGGGCCGTGCCAAGGACAGGATCTGTCCTCCCGGGGCCGAGGCCGGAACCATGACCGTGACGAGACCACAGATGATGAACTTGGGACCAACATCGTGAGCACCCCCACTCCCCTCCTTAACCTTGGTCCTGCCCCTGCCCCTGCAAAACACTGTCCCCTTCTACTTCCCTGGACTCCACTCTCTGCCCCTCGCCGGTCTCATCCCCTTGCCCCGATCCCGCCCAGCCTCTTCCCTTGTCCCATTGCCTCAGCCGCCTAAGGACAGGGAAGCGGGATGGACTCTAAAGAGAAGGCTTTATGAGGAATGGGAGGCTCCAGGCGAGGCTCCTGGCGTTTGCCACCTGGCCCCACCGTATGCCTCCGTCTCTGCAGGACACCATGGCCATCAAAAAGCAGAAACGCTGCCGCAAGATCCGGCCAGTGTCTGCCTTCATCAGTGAGTCTTCCAGCCTCCGCACTGATGGCCCTGATTCCCTTTCTTTTATCTCTGCCTCTCCAGCCTGCTTTCTCCCTGTCCCTCTAACGCTGCTCTCCCCACAGGTGGGAGCCCTCAGGACGTGGAAAGCCAGCTGGGGAGCCTGGGGATCCCCCCTGGCTGGTTCTCAGGACTCGGGAGCAGCCAGCCCACAGCTAGTGGCTCTTGGGAAGGTCTATCTGAGCTGCCCACTCATGGCTACAAACTAAGGCATCAAACACAAGGGAGGCCCCGGCCCCCCAGGACCACCCCTCCAGGACCTGGTCGGCCCAGCGTGAGTCCCTAAAGCCCCACAGGAGGACCAACTCCACTTAGCAGTGCCAGAGCCAGAGATTCTAGCTCTAGGACACCAGTGCCAGAGGTACTAGCCTTGGGGGATTCGGCAGGGGCCCAGGCAGGCCATGGAACCGAAGAAGAGGAGTTATCCAGATTGGATGGAGCTAGACCTTGTCACAGATAGGAAATCTCTGTCTGCTAGACAGTGGCAGTTCTCCTTTCGGTGAGAGAGAGTCAAGAGTCACCAAGTTTAAGAAATGCCCAGGTATCCTGAGGTCTAAGTTTCCATGGGGCCAAGGAGAGGCAAGTCCAAGTCCAAAGGGGAAGGCCTTGAGTGGATGGGAGGAGGGCTTCCTCACCCAGATGGGATATCCTACAGGACTTTCCTCCCAGCAGGCGCCAGTACCTGGGACCCGTCAGGAGAACGGGACGGCCACCCGCCTGGATGAGGGGCTGGAGGACTTCTTCAGCCGAAGGGTTATGGATGAAAGCTCCAGGTGTGGTGCCCAGGCACACCCCCAATTTCAGCAGGCCCCGAGGCCCTGGAGGGCTCCCGTGTCCACCCATCTCCCAGAGAGCCCTCTCCAATGGCAGTGCTCCAAATCCAGTCTCTCTGGGAGATTCCCCCACGTTCTCTTTCCTCCACACCGAGCCCTTAGCCCATGTTCTCTGAATGTTCTCTGAATCCCCTCATGACAGCAGAAAAGAATGGGACCAGAGTGAACCACCACAGCGGAGTTGGGGTTGGGGGGATAGCAGGCCCTGGAATGGGGTGACGGTTAGTGGTACCAGGCCTGGAGGGTGTGTTCTGTCACTGTCCTGCACACACTCCCCGGCATCTCTCCAGAAGGAACTGGGTCACTTGGAGAGGCTGAGAGGAGATGGGGGGAGGGGTGCCTGGGAGGGAAGAGGCTGCTGGAGGGTTGTGACAAGGGAAGGTGAGGACACCATCCCCTGAGAATAGGTGGAAAGGGTTATGGAACGGCAGGAAAGACTAGATGAGACAGGATGGCTGGAGGTTCCGGAGAGCCAGGACTGGCCTAACGCCAGCACCACCCTGGGCCCTGAACGACCTCGGCATCTGACCGAGGTATCTCCCCACGACTTTGTCACTAACCCACCCCGACCCTGCCCAGCTACCCCCGGACTCTGAGGACCCTGCGGCCAGGCCCCTCGGAGCCGCCACTCCCTCCACTCCAGAAGAAGAGGCGCCGAGGCTTGTTTCACTTTCGCCGGCCCCGGAGCTTCAAGGGGGACAGGGGGCCAGGGTCCCCCACCATCGGGCTCCTCCTCCCTCCGCCCCCGCCCCCGCCCCCGACTCAGGAGAGCCCCCCCAGCCCAGATCCCCCCAGCCTCGGCAATAATTCCTCCCCCTGCTGGAGCCCAGAAGAGGAGAGCAGGCTCCTCCCTGCATTTGGCGGGGGCCGGGGGCCTTCCTTCCGCGAGAAGATGGTAAGTGAGGCAGGGGTGCTGAGTCCTGGTTTGCTGCCCCACACATAGCCCATCCACGCACCCCACGCTAGGCAATTAACGGGAGATTGTTAGCACTCGGGAACTTGGTCATTCCAGTTCCTCGCTCCTGGGCTCCTTGGGCTAAGCCTGGTGACGCAGCGCATGCTGGGAGTCCACCATGCAAATAAGGGCAGTGGAAAGACTCAGAGGGTCTGGATAGGGCTTCCCCAGGCAGAGGGCTCTGAGGGGTTGGGGGCCTCCCCTGCTCCCTTGCTGCCTGTGGAGCCCCTTCTCCATCGGGAACTGATTCTAAACCCGAAACCTTGTTTCAGGGCACCGACGGGGCAGAGCCTGGGGAGGGGGGCCGGGCCCCTGGGACAGCACAGCAGCCAAGGGTCCACAGTGTCGCCCTTCCTGGGTTGGGAAGAGCCAAGGGTTGGAGCTTCGATGGGAAACGAGAGGTGAGCGGAACCTGGGGAGGCGAACTGAGGGTCCCGTGGGTCCCTGCATACCACCCTCCCCTCCCCACGGCCCTGCAGTTGGTAGGTCAGTGGAGAGAGTGACACTCTGGAGTAGAAAGTGTCAGCTGCAGTTCTGCCCCTACACTTGCTGCACAACCCTGGACAACTCACTCTGGAGCCTCTGCTTCCTTATAAATTGTGTGGCCCTAAAAATACTTACCTCTAGAGCTGTTTCCCAAATTTTGATTTGATTACCACTTTTATGACTGCTTTTCACCTTCTCCACATACCACGGCATTATTTACATAATATTTTTATTTAAATCAACTCACCTTTTTTTGAAGATAAATTTATTTATTTATTTACTTACTTATTTATAGTTGGGTCTTCATTGCTGCGCGCGGGCTTTCTCTAGCTGCGGCGAGCGGGGGCTACTCTTCGTTGCGGTGTGCGGGCTTCTCATTGCGGTGGCTTCTCTTTTCGCGGAGCACGGATCCTAGGCGCATGGGCTTCAGTAGTTGTGGCTCGTGGGCTCTAGAGCGCAGGCTTAGTAGTTGTGGCGCACGGGTTTAGTTGCTCTGCGGCATGTGGGATCTTCCCGGACCAGAACTCAAACCTGTGTCCCCTGCATTGGCAGGGGGATTCTTAACCACTGAGCCGGCAGGAAATCCCTCAACTCACCTTTTTAAACTCAGTCTGGACCTAAGCATTATCATCTTCAGAATCACAGGCTTGTTGTACTAGTCATGTTTTTTTCTACTACACATAAAATAAACACATATTAAAATAACCGTATGTTCATTCGTGTAAACCATTTCTTATGCCCCTAGGGGTGGTATGAGTGCCACTCTTTGGAGAAAACAGTCCGAATGTCTAGGGACTAATGAGATGCTAGAGCAGAAGCCCCTTGCTAACTGCAGTCCCCACGCAGAAGGGACTTTTTTAATGACCTGACTCAGCTGTCCTTTCAGGGCCCAGGCCCAGACCTGGAGGGCAGCGTCCAGCCTTGGCAGAAACGGCGCTCCTCGGACGATGCAGGTGAGAATGATCGCCCTCACGTCCTTCCTTTGCCCCGTCTCTCAGGGCCCCTGCTAACATGCCTTTTCCCCTTTCCCCTTTCCCATCCCCTCCCTCCACTCCAGGGCCTGGAGCCTGGAAGCCCCCACCACCACCCCAAAGCACCAAGCCGAGCTTCAGTGCCATGCGCCGAGCAGAGGCCACGTGGCACATAGGTATGGAAAGCCTCTTCTCTGGCAGCAGCTCTGAAGGCCCGGGTTATGTCCAAAGAGACAGAAGCCAACTAAGGGGGAGCAGTAAAATGTCAACACTGTGCAAATGCTTCAGTATAGCTACAAAACTACATCCAAAAGAAACAACCCAATCCAAAGAAAGGTCCCACAGAACAGAAGTGGCTTTGCCAGGCTTAGCCTACAAGGAACAACACTTCGTGGGTGGTTCGGGGAATTCTCTAGAGCGGGGGCCACCAGCAGAACGGCACCCTCTGTAAAGAAGGACTCTCTCTCTGCACCCCAGCTGGGGAAAGGGTGGGCAGTACCAGCCATACCAGGCCCACCTCCAACACTCCAGTCTCCCCCCAAAATAGTTCACCAGGCCATCCTCCGCTCACGCAGAAAGGTACCCCAGAGCAGGGGCAAGAGCCCCCTGCCTCGGAGGTCAGACACCCTGGGTGTTAAGTGCTGGCTCAGTCACCACCCACAGTGTTGACAGGTTATTCACCTTCCAGAATAAAGGGCGGGGGAATCATAGTATGACACCTCCCTTCTGCTGGGTTCAGAGCACCTTTCACTTAGGGAGCAGCTAAAGGAAAGCCGGTCAGCTTGGCGTCAGCCTCAGTTCCCCCAGGTCTGGAAGGTGACCCTCCAACAACAGTGACAGGGACAAATCTCCCTGGAGAGGTTGACACTCCCTTCCCTCCTCCACTCCCACCCCAGGGCTCGGGCATAAGGGCGCGGTGCGGAGCCAGGCTGGCCCGAGGCTTGGCAGTGCCTGAGCTCCTGCCCCGTCCTCCAAGGCCTACCCAGCGCCGGGGTCCTCTTCGCTGATGATCCCATCCCCCACACAGACTAGCTAAGACACCGGAAGAGGGGCTCCATCCTTCATTTAGGAGACGGTGATTGTCGGGTGCTCCCTGCACACACCCTAACCGCCGGCACCTTCCTGGGCTTCCTCACCCGCACCTCACAGATACACACACAGACAACCCCAAACACGTGGCACATCCTGGGGTCCAGGGTGCCTAAAGCCACGGAGGCCGGGTAGGGGGAATGGTGAGGGTGCCAGGCACCTCTCCTCCAGACTCACCATCTAAATCAGACTGGCGGAGAGTTCTAGGAGTGCCAGGTTGCAGCCTTGGCAGGGCGCCGGGGCACTGCAGCCCTGGATGGGCAGCCATGCCTGTGGAACCGGCAGGCCGCGGGCCCTGGCTCTGTCCCTGCTCTTCAAGAGGGTCAGCCAGAGCCCCCTGCAGAGGTGACAGGCTCAGGAGGATCCTGGGGACCATGAGAGCAGAAGGGGACATCCGAGGCAGAGACATGGGAGCAAGTGGGCTTGGAGGGGAAGGTCCTGGCCTCCAGGGCTTCACAGGAACAAGGGACAGGGAGGGCTGTGCAAGAATGTCTTTTCCTGCAGTTTCTTCTCTCTTCCCATCCCCCAGCTGAGGAGAGCGCCCCCAACCACAGCTGCCAGAGCCCCAGCCCAGCATCCCAAGATGGGGAGGAGGAGAAGGAGGGGGCCCTGTTCCCAGAGAGGACAGTTCCCGCCAGGAACGCCAAGGTGAGAGCCAGCAAGGCGGCGGGGAGGGCACTTTGAGGAGGCAGAAGGACAAACTGACTGACTGAGCATCTTCCTTCTGTGCCGGCTGCAGGACCCTCCTTTAGCTCTGCGGCCCCCCAAGCCGGTGGCTGTGCACAGGGGCCGCCGGCTCCCCCAGGAGCCAGGGGGCACGGAGGAGGCTGAGACTGGGGATGCGGCCCCAGGAATGAACAAACCCCGACTGAGGCTGGGCTCCCAGCAGGACCAAGAGGAGCCTGAGGTCCAAGGTCTGCCACCTGGCTAAAGGGGGTGTGGGGCACCTCTGGGGCCTTGCTGCCCACATCGGGTCCCTTCCTGGGCACGGGATGAGTGACAGACAGCCAGAAGTCATAGCCTGGATGAGTGCCCAGCCTGTGAGCCCCACTCATGGGCCAGGCCTGCCTTGACTGTCATTTCAGGGCCCCCAGATCCGGGCCGCCGGACTGCCCCCCTGAAGCCCAAGAGGACACGGCGGGCACAGTCCTGTGACAAGCTGGAGCCTGATAGAAGACAGCCCCCTGACCCCACAGGTGCCAGAGGGGGGGGCTAGAGGGTGGTCCCCCTTCCCACCCATCCATGTGACGAGGCCGCCCACACGGCGTGGCTGGCTCTCCCTGCCTGGGAAACAGGACTCCCTGGATTTCCCCCAGCAGGAGCCAGCGAGCCAGGAACAGGGTGACAGCCGCTGCAGCACCCCCCCAGCCCTCCTCTCGACATGTGCCTCACAAGGACTCAGACCCCCACCCATCCCCGCACCTCCAGGCCCTTCTGCCAGCCCCTGTCCCCGGACGCAGTACAGCAGGATGAGGCCTGGGGGTCAGGAAGGGAGGGAGCAGCCTGGAGAGAGAGGTTCTGCTTGCTCTGCAGACCTGGGGCGTGGGGGGTGTCTCCTCACCTGGGAGGGCAGATCTGTCCCTCTGTCCCCAGGGGCTCTCTCTCCACTTGTATAGAATAAAAAAACCAAAATCACCGCCTGCCCGAGTCTCTGCTGTTCTCCCCATTCTCTGCTCCCATTTCCCACCAGCTGCTCCCCTTCCCTCAAGCCCCACAGTGGGGAAAAGTGGGGAACATCCCCCCCAGAGATGGGGCTAGAGCTCTAAGGGGAGAGGTAGGAAAGGCTGGAGAGCTGCTGGATGGGAGGGGACTCAGAAGTCCCCAAGAAGGGTGGCTGTTACGTGCAGGGTCTTGGCTGGGCTGGCTGGAGCAGCGGGGGCACCAACACCAGTGTGTGCTGGGCTTTGGGGAGGTGCAGTGGGATTGGGGAGATCCCAGTGTCCCAGGAAGAGACTGGGGAGCAGTGTGCTCCGTGTGTGTGTGTGTGTATATATATGTTTATGCACAGGCAGGCTCACTAATGGTGGAATTAAGTGGTATTGTGTCATCCTGGGGGCACCATCAGTAGTCAGAAATCTCAACAGTAGAGTGGCCTGCAGGTGAGCGGAAGTGCCTAGAGCAGGAGAAGATCGATAATTAAAATTAATCGTTTCTCATCAGTGTACTAACAAATACCAGCTTGGCATTCAAGACTGGGCTCAAGGACTTCCCTGGTGGCGCAGTGGTTAAGAATCCGCCTGCCAATGCAGGGGACACGGGTTCGAGCCCTGGTCCGGGAAGATCCCACATGCCGCGGAGCAACTAAGCCCGTGCACCACAACTACTGAGCCCGCATGCCACAACTATTGAAGCCCAAGCCCGTGCTCCACAGCAAGAGAAGCCACCGCAATGAGAAGCCCGCACACCGCAACGAAGAGTAGCCCCCGCTCGCCGCAACTAGAGAAAGCCCGCGTGCAGCAGTGAAGACCCAACGCAGCCAAAAATAAATAAATGAATAAATTTATATTAAAAAAAAAGACTGGGCTCAATAGCCTCTTCCTCTGTGAAGCCCTTCCTGATGCCTTCCCCTGACTCATCCAAATTGAGCCCTCCCTCTTTGTGGCCCGCTACATCCTGAATAGGTCCGTACTTTGCACCTGTCATACCTCATTGCATTTGTGCATTGGCTGATCATCTCTGTGTGATTTTTGTTCCATATACACGCACCTCCCCCAGGGGCAGGAGCTGGGTCTTAATTACCTGTGTAGCCCCAACCTCTGGCACAGTGCCTGGCACCCAGGAGATGCTCAATAAATGGCTGCTACCTTAATACACAAGCAGTTTCGGGGATGGCGGGTGAAGACGTCTTGGTGACCCCTCTGTCATACTCATCCCAGATCACCATGTACCCAAATGTCTTCACGCGTGGCGTGCAGCTTCCCGGGCGATTGCTCACTTCTCCTGGCCTCACTAGACAATGATTGTCTTGTTTCCTCGAGATCTGTGTGTGGCACGGCCCGTCCCGCAAGGATGTGGCCATATGAGTTGAATCTCGGGGTGGAGGGGGGAGTTGTGGGTACCAGGAAGATGCCTCAGGAATCAGTCCAGCACATCTCCCCCTATCTTCAGGGGGCTTCGCGACCAGGATGTGACACTGTGTTCCCTTAAGCGATTGTGTCCATTTCCTCGTCTCCCTGTTAAAAGGTGGCTAGGGAACTTTGAATTCTCAAAGTTATGAGCCTTAGCATGGTACATGATGGTTTTTAAGAAGCACGTGAAGATCTCCATTCTGTCGTATTCGGGTTGGTTGGCGTGAATGAGAGTATGTTGTGTGTGACAAGTATAGCCCAGTGTTCTTTTCTATATGACTGTGAATGTCCTTAGCAAATGTGATACAGAGAGTGTTGTGAGACCGGGTGTGTTTCCCTATGTGTATGCGTAGGGCTGTAACTGTCATGGTGTCACAGTGAGTTTATGTGCTGGCACCTGTTTGTGTCAAGATACGTGTGAGCCTGTGAGTCGTGTGTGCATATGTCTCCATCATTTCCCGGCGTGAATGTGTGTGTGTGCACGCACCACCGCAACGTGTGCATCTCTGTGATGCGGGGTGTGGGTGTGGCATGAAGGGGAGGATGTGTGTCACTGTCTGCAGGGGTCCTGCGTCTGAGCCACCCCCAGCCCGCCCTCCTCCTCCTCCGGCTCTGTGGCTCCTCCTAGGCAGTGGCCCTGCCCCTCCCCTCTTCTCCCTCCCAACCGGTCTGTGCAGGGGGAGCTGGTGCTGCGGCCCCCCCCACCCCTCCCCATCCAGGCCCCATAAATAGCTGCAGAGCCGGAGCCGGAGCCTGCGCCAGCGGCTGGAACACCAAAGGAGTCAGGGCCAGGGCCAGAGAGCTGGAGAGAGGAGCCCCCGCCTAGAGCCCAGGTGAGCCCACCCTTCCTCCCTAGCCCAGCCCCAGCCCGGTCCAGCCTGGCCCAGTCTCCATAACAACATCGCCCCCAGCCTCCAGAGAGGTCTCTAGTCCTGCCCAATACCCTCATCATCACATGCCCCTGCCCAACTCAGGGGACCTGTGAGAGCTGGGAGACTTGTGGCTGGAATGCAGAGGACCCCTTCAACTCAGACCCTCCCTCACGTATCCAGAAAGGCACACGCTGTGGGGAGGGGGGGACCCAGCCAGGGAAGGGTCCCAGTTCTGAGGGAGGTAGGGGAACTGTCACACCCTCCTGAAGACCGACACCCGACTAGGGGACAGACACGGGGTGGGGGCATTCAGACACACCAACGGACACTCGCTGGGGAAGCACGACATGGGATCAGACAGCCTCACCCTGAGATGTGGACAGACAAAGATAGATGGATGGCCCCGCCATGAACTCAGGCCAGCGGACCCCTGCCTGCTGCTGCCCGAAGCTTGGTGCCTCTGCTGGGGGAGGGTGGCGTGCGTGCATCCCACGGGCAGCATGGAGGGGGCCGAGGCTCCCCAAAAATCCTGTCGCTAAGAGACAGTGCCAGTGCTGCCAAGAAGTGTGAGAACAGGGGAGGTGGGGAGGAAAGCCAGCGTTGTCATAGTGGGAGCCACTGCCAGGAACCTGGAGGAGATTTCAGCAGGGACTGGGCTCTGCTTCTCACTCTGCAAGCCCACCATCCCTCCCTTTCCGTCAGCCAACCAGAAGGTGAGTCGGGGGAGGTGGATGGGGACAGCCCCGGAGGGTACCTTCCAATCTGCCTCCTCCTGCCCATTGCAGCCTCCATTCCTGACCATCTTCTTCAGACTGGCAGGGACCCCTTGCCCCAGTTTAGCTCCTTTGAGCCAAGACTGAGTGCAGCGCTGACTCAGACATCAGTCAGGAAATAGCAGAAGGTGCTGAGGTAGCAGAAAGTGTAGATCAATTGATGGCCTCGGAGCAAGGCTGCCAGGAACCCCCCCCCCCCAGCCCTCTAGCCCTCTCCAGCCCCATCCACGCATATGAGGCCAGCAGGGGTGACAGGAGCACTGGACTGTGCAGGAGTGGGGGGCTCGGGTCCTCCACCCTCGCCAGCTCAGTGCTCAGGGGAAGCTGAGCGAGGTCACTGGGAAGCAGGTCCATGAGATGCCAGGGCCTCAGGGAGAAGGGCAAAGGGGTGGGGCCGTGGCTCCCAGAGACAGACCCCACCCCTGGCAGGGGTTCCCCTTCCAGTGTCCAGGCCATCTGCTCTGTCCCCACAGTGACATGTCCGACCCGGAGATGGCATGGGTGCCTGAGCCCCCAGCCATGACGCTGGGGGCCTCGAGAGTGGAGCTGCGGGTGTCCTGCCACGGCCTCCTAGACCGAGACACGCTCACCAAGCCCCACCCCTGCGTGCTGCTCAAGCTCCACTCCGATGAGCAGTGGGTGGAGGTGAGAGCGGCTGGGATCTCCTTCACTCACCTCCGGGACTGAGAGGGAGGAGGCTGGTGGGGGCAGTGAAAGCCTCGTGGGGGACTGTCAGGACTCCCAGGGCCCTCTTCCAGGCTGTGTGGGTAACCCCGCGGATGGGGATGCCATCATTACGCACACAGACCGTTTTACAGATTCCAAAGCCCACAGAGTCCCACTGGGTCCTGAGATCGCCCCCGAAGTCAGTGGCACCGCTCCCAAATATGACAGCCCCAGCGGGCTGATGGTCCTGGGGGCTGGCAACGCCCTGAGCTTGGGGTTCAGCCCAGGGAGAGAAGAGCTAGTCGCTGGGGTGCGGAAGCCTGAGGAAGGCAGGCAAGCCCGGGGCGGTCCAGGGCAAAGCAAAGCAGCCCAGGTTCCCAGAGGACACGCTCCCCTCTGCCGCAGGTGGAGCGCACAGAGGTGCTGCGCTCCTGCTCCAGCCCTGTCTTCTCCCGGGTGCTGGCCCTCGAGTACTTCTTTGAGGAGAAGCAGCCCCTGCAGTTCCACGTGTTTGACGCCGAGGACGGAGCCACCAGCCCCCGCAATGACACCTTCCTCGGCTCTACCGAGTGCACCTTGGGCCAGGTCTGCATTCCCACCCCACCCCCACCCCCACCCCCATCGCTCTGCCTCTGGAAGCCAAAAGACAGAGGATAAGCTCTGGAGCTAGTTCAGTCGGGGCTTGGACCCCGTCTCCACCATTCACCAGCTGTGCAGCCTTGGGCTAGATATTTAACCTCTCTGAGTCTTAGTTTCCACATCTACACAATGCGGGTCACAGTGCCTACCCATTAAGGTTGCTGCGGAAATTAAGTCCAATCCTAGCCCAAGCGCAGCCCCTGTGAGAGCTCAAAGGGCCCTTATTACCCTGTCCCTTGTACCCTGGCCAAAGCAGGTGGGGGTGTCACAGCTGGGCCCCCCTCCACCTCCATCCCCAGGTTGTGTCACAGACCAAGGTCACTAAGCCGCTGCTACTGAAGAATGGGAAGAACGCGGGCAAGTCCACCATCACGGTAGGCAAAGTCACCTGTACTCACCCTCGGGCAGGGCATTCAATGCCCCTGCATGGACATCCATGGTGACATCATGGCTAGCTCCCACCTAAGGGAAAGGGCCTTGTGGGAGTGGGTTGGGGGAATCCCGTCATTTGTGTCCACCTTGCAGATCGTGGCCGAAGAGGTATCTGGCACCAATGACTATGTGCAGCTCACCTTCAGAGCCCACAAGCTGGACAACAAGGTTGGAAACCCAGAGTCCAGGTCCCCATCTCTACTGTTAGGGAGCCTAGCCCCCCTACTCAGGACAAATCCCAGGTCCCAGCTCTGCTCCCTTCTTGGTGTTAGCCAGCTCCCCCTCAGACCTCACCAGGCTCATGGACGCTTTCCCCCGTGTCCCCAGGATCTGTTCAGCAAGTCTGACCCTTTCATGGAGATCTATAAGACCAATGGGGACCAGAGCGACCAGCTGGTCTGGAGGACAGAGGTTGGTGCCTGGGGCTGGGGGGAAGGAGGGAGGAAGGGCAGAGCAGGGGAAACTAGATCAGGGGTGACCAGCTCTCTGTGCCTCTTCAAGGTGGTGAAGAACAATCTGAACCCCAGCTGGGAGCCATTCCGTCTGTCCCTGCACTCGCTGTGCAGCTGCGATGTCCACCGGCCTCTCAAGGTGAGGCCCCTGCAAACAAGGGTGGCCCGTTGGAGCATCCGGCCTCTGCCGGAGACCGTTCCCCCACCCCCCCTCCCTCTCCCCCATGTGATACCCCTTCCCGCTGCGGGTAAAGAACCAGTCACAGCTCAATGTTCCTATATGTGTGCCTTCTAGCAGAGGCCAAAGTCCCTGCCGGACTGAGACAAAGGATGAAGTTCAGCAAGTGGCTTCTCTAGGCAGGTTGAGGACATCTGTTTGGACCTAGTGACTGTTGGGCCCCTACCACCCTGAGTCCCTCCTCCTGCCCCCAGGAACCTCTGCAAAGCCTCCCCGACCCTGACCACCCCACCCCCCTTGCCTTCTCAGTTCCTGGTGTATGACTATGACTCCAGTGGGAAGCATGACTTCATTGGCGAGTTCACCAGCACCTTCCAGGAGATGCAGGAAGGAACAGCAAACCCTGGGCAGGAGGTGCCACAAAGACCCTCAGCCAGAACCCCACCAAGATCCCTGGGAGAATCCCGAGGGTGATGCTGAAGAGCCCCCCCACACGTGATAGGAGGTGGAGAGGGTGGAAAGCCCTGGGCTCAGCCTGAGGACTGAGCCATGGCGGTCTCACTCTGGGAGGCTCCGCTGGAAGGGGGAGGAAGGGTCACGTGATGTGACCCTGGGCTTGTGGGGTATGTGGGGTCTAGATGCAGTGGGACTGTATCAACCCCAAGTACCGGGACAAGAAGAAGAATTACAAGAGCTCAGGGACCGTAGTGCTGGCCCAATGCACGGTAAATTCCAGTGCCCGCCTCAAGCCCTGCCCCACCCCGACCCCCGAGGCAACCTCAGATTCAACCCTGCCCTCATTTCAAAGATCATTTCTCTGCTCCTGGGAACTGAGAACCCTTGCCCTATCTACCACCAACTTCAACCTCAAAAACTCTGGCCCCACCCTTTCTGCTGCAGAAGCCCCACCCAGCTTCCTCCTCAAGGGACCATCCCTCCACCTTACTCCCCCCTTCCCACCAGGTGGAGAAGGTGCACACCTTCCTGGATTACATCATGGGCGGCTGCCAGATCAACTTCACGGTAAAGGCCCAGGGGACGGGGACGTGGCCAAGGGGGAGGGGCTCGGCCCACAGTGAACAGAAAGAGCTCAGAATCCCCACTGCCCCTCCTTGGACCTCTCATGAGCCTTAGCGTGGCCAGCTTGTTCCCCTCACCCGACTCTATGATGAGACTACCGGTGGGCTTATTTAGATTCACCTTAGGCCTCCCTACAGGCCCTAGCTCTGGCCCAGCCTCTCTGTTGGCGCTCACGGATGCACCATAACACTTTCCCCATCTCCACCAGGTGGCCATTGACTTCACCGCCTCCAACGGGGACCCGAGGAGCAGCCAGTCCCTGCACTGCCTGAGCCCCCGCCAGCCCAACCACTACCTGCAGGCCCTGCGTGCAGTGGGAGGCATCTGCCAGGACTACGACAGGTAGCAGGAGGTCGGGGTGTTGGACAGGCAGGGACGCCTTGCCCAATGGGCCCCCACAGACTTTTCTTCTCCCCAGTGACAAACGGTTCCCAGCGTTTGGCTTTGGGGCTCGAATCCCCCCCAACTTTGAGGTAGGCTGGGTGCGAGGGGAAGGGAGCAGATGTTGGGAGGGTCAGACGAGAAGGAAAAACATGCCCTGGCTGGCCTCACCCTACCCTCACAGGTGTCCCACGACTTTGCTATCAACTTTGACCCGGAAAATCCTGAGTGTGAAGGTAAGAGAGGAGATTCCCACCAGCCCCGCCTCCCTGCATGCAGCTTGCCTACTCCTGTACACCCCATGCAGGAGCACAGACTCCATTCCCCTGGGCCCTGCTCCCTGCCCCTTCACCCATCCAACACCCGCCTTCATTTGGTAAGACTTCCAGCCCCTGGCCCAGTATCTGCCCACCCAACTCTGCCAGCACCTGGACCGTCCAACTCTCCTGCTTAGTGAAGAACTTGGTGGCAGGGCAGTCCTCAGACAGAGAAGCACCTCCTTGCTTTAAGCGGGTTCAGGAAGGGCTCCCGCTAATCTCTGCCCTCCTCACCTCTTTGCCCACAGAGATCTCGGGGGTCATCACCTCCTATCGCCGTTGCCTGCCCCAGATCCAGCTCTATGGCCCCACCAACGTGGCCCCCATCATTAACCGCGTGGCGGCGCCAGCCCAGCGGGAGCAGAGCACTGGCCAAGCCACGGTGAGGAGCCCCAGCTGAAGCGGGCAACCTGGTGTCCTCGGGTGAGGCCCGGGCTTGGAGCCGGTGCCAAGGCCGCAGAGCTGACCCTTCCTCCCCCTCTGCCTGCCCTCAGAAGTACTCGGTGCTGCTCGTGCTCACGGACGGTGTGGTGAGCGACATGGCTGAGACCCGCGCCGCCATCGTGCGCGCCTCCCGCCTGCCCATGTCCATCATCATCGTGGGCGTGGGCAACGCCGATTTCTCCGACATGCGGCTGCTGGACGGCGATGACGGTCCCTTGCGCTGCCCCCGAGGGGTGCCCGCAGCTCGCGACATCGTCCAGTTCGTGCCCTTCCGGGACTTCAAGGACGTGAGTGCCCGGAGGCCCCTCCCTGCTGAAGGACTCCTCAGCTCCTCCTGCCGCCCAAATCTGACCAGTCTCTCTCACTTGATTGATGTCCTGCGAAGGACGCTGGAGCTCAGCCGGCCACCCGAAGCCCCGCCTCTTACCTGAGCCCCTCCTTCCCCCACTCTCCCGCCCCTAACCACACCCCCGTCCCCATCCCAGGCCGCACCCTCTGCGCTAGCTAAGTGCGTCCTGGCCGAGGTGCCCCGGCAGGTGGTGGAGTACTACGCCAGCCAGGGCATCAGCCCCGGGCCTCCCAGGTCCTGCACGCCAGCCACGACGCCCAGCCCTAGCCTGTGACAGCCGACAACCGGACCGACACTCCCTCAGTCTCTCAGTGAGTCCTGGGACGCTAGTGGGGTGGATCTTGGTGGAGTCCATCTCGGCTGGGTGTGGTGTAGACGAGGGTGCTTATGACTATCCCATTCTCCCCCAGGTGCCTGTCCTGACCCTTGTGACTCAAGTGACCGGTGCCTCTCCCTCTTGGACCAGCTGTGTCCCCTGGGTCCTGGAAGTGAGTGGTGAGCCCTGCGCCATCTCTCCAGGCCCCATACCCCTCAGCCTTGTGGCCCCTCAGTGACTTCCTTCAGTGATCCTGACTTTCTGGCCGTTAATAAAGGGAACCACTCCTAGCACCTCAGCCTCTACCCATCATGCCTCAGATGCCCATTGGGCAGTCCATAGCACCCCACACACACCATTAAGAAATGAGGACCAGCACGTTTTGAATTCTGAGCCAGAGCTCCCCAGACAGCCTGGTGGCTCAGCAGTTTCACCCCAACTATGTGCCAGTGAGATCTGAGGAGTCCCTACCGTCACCTCCCAACCCCAGGGGGGCCCAGGCCCCCTGGGGGTTAATTACCAGAGATAGAGGGGTAATAAGGGGCTGTCAAGGGGGCAAGTTGATGCCCTCTTAAGCTGTCTTCAGAGAAGCCCAGCTGATCCCCCCAGGGGCTGAACTCCAGCCCTCACACAGCTGTGAGGCAGCCTGAGAAGGGGCGGGAGGGATGGGGTGCAGGACTGAAGGAGGGCAGCAGGTCTGCTAGCGAATTATGAATACAGAGGGGGTACCTAAGGTCTTTGCAGCCTGGTTTTCCTGGTGTGTGAATGTGTGTGTGTACGTGTGTGTGTGTGTGTGTGTGTGTGTGTGTTCATGCTTTGCATATCCCTGACTCTCCAGAGTGTGGCCTTTAGTGGTTCAGAAGTCCAGCTGTGTACAGTTGTTGTTTTTTTTTTTTTGGCCGCACCTTACGCTTGTGGGATCTTAGTTCCCTGACCAGGGGCTGAACCCGGGCCCCCGCAGTGAAAGCTCTGAGTCCTAACCACTGGACCGCCAGGGAACTCCCTGTGTACTCTTAATAACATTGCCAACAATAGCAAACATTGCCATTTAGCATGTGTGAAGCTTTGTACTTAGTGTGTTTTAAATGCGTTCACTCTCACTAGGTAGTTACCATTATTTTCCCCATTTTCCTGACAAAGCAAATGAAGCTTGATTGAAGCTCACCCATATGGTCAAAGAAGAACTGGTAAGCCTGGAACCTGAGTCCAGGCCCATCTGACGAAAGGACCCACATTTAATCATGAGTGTGCAACTTCTGTTTGAGGTGAATCCGTGTGACCCTCAGCTTGTGACCCAAGTGTGTGTA
Organism: Grampus griseus; assembly: GCF_964374135.1. Lineage (NCBI taxonomy): Eukaryota > Metazoa > Chordata > Mammalia > Artiodactyla > Delphinidae > Grampus > Grampus griseus. The sequence goes on along the minus strand of NC_139018.1, from coordinate 73,752,050 downwards.
AACATGGCCCGGTTGTGTGTAGGGTGGAGGTGCGTATGGATGGGCGTCTCTGCCCATACGTGTGCCGTGCAGAGCCTCAGCCAGTTAAGGAAGGCAGGCAAGAGCAGTAGTGGGTCTGGATCACAGCTGTAGAGAGCAGGTGAGGATCTGAGGGATATCCAGAGTGAGGGAAGAAGAGCTGGGCTCCTAGAAGGACCTTCCCTGCCCCAGCCTCTCCCTTCAACGATGCACGTGGAAGGGGATGGAGGAGGAGAGGCTAAAGGTGCCGTGAGCCACTCAGAGAGAGGAGCCAGAGTCAAAGAGGGTGGCCAGTAGCCAGTAGTGGGAAAGGGAGAGAAGAGAAAGAAATCCTGGTGGAAATAGAGGAAAGGACTCCCATGGCAGGCTCCTGAGTGGAGGAGGGACGAGCTTGGCTAGAGGAGGGGGAGGAGGGAACAAGAACGGGGATGGGAAGAGACAGCTGGGGAGGGGGTGGGTAGAGGGGGCAGAAAGGAAGAGAGACATATGGGAGCCTCTTCCCCCACACCCAACTCCTTCTCCCCATTTATTATTTCCCTTAGAGGACCTACAACAGAGGCTGCTCCCAGGTAACTGCTCCCAGCCCAATGCCTCTGTTCTGCCCAGAGCCCCCACCCACTCTCTCTGTAGGCTGCTGAACTAGAGGGCTGGGTTACCATGGCAACTGTGAGCCGCCAGGATAGCCACAGGCAGGCCTGGCCGGGTCACTACTGTTCCTGGGCTTCTATGCAGTGGAGGTGGGAGGGGGAGGCTCCATCTGGCCCAATCCCCACCCCTCCCCCCCATTTCCATTGGGACTTCAGAACTGAGATGCTGCACTCCGCCCAGGTGGGGGCTATCCAGCCTCTCTCCTTCTCCCTCTCCCTCTCTTTCTCTCTGTCATACACACACACACACACAGACACACACACACACACACACACACACACACACACACACACAGGCCTGGAGCAAGGATATAGAATAAACACTTCTTAAATTGCAAGAACATCTAGCCAATAGCGTACAGTTGTGCCTAGACTTCAAGTTTAATTCACAAAAGCTGCATTCTCTCAGCTCCTTGTCAGGCTGGGGGAAGTCTCACCTCAGCCCTCAGAGAGACAGGAGGGAGCAGGGGCACCCTATGCAGGTCTGGAGGCCAAGGCAGCATGGAGGGAGCAACAGAGGACCAGTGCATGGGCCTATGCTGCCGTCAGCAAGCTGGAGCAGGACAGAAAGTCCCTTTGGTGAGGCTGAATTCGGGGCTTCTTGGGGAGACCACTGGGGCTCCCACACTAAGGAGAGGCCAGAACTGGAAAGGTGTCAGAAGTCGTCCAATTCACATGAGGATTAGATGAGGTAATCGAGACCCAGGGAGCAAGTGATTTGCTCAAGGTGACTGCGAGGTATCCCGTGGCAGAGCTGAGACTAGCAGCCCTGGCTTCAGACTCCTGCCCAGGGTTCTCTCCCAGCCCACACCAACCACCCCCAGAGCTCCTCAGGCCTTTGCTGCTCTGGGCCCTGGAGGCCACGCGCTTTCTGCAAGAAAGCCTCTTGAATAGAGTTCCTGGTCTGTCTTGATATTGGGAATTGAGATCTTGAAAATGCAGTAGTCCTCAAATGGGGAGGTTACAAGCCTTGGAATGAAAACATAGCCTCATTGCTAATTACCACCTTAGGGCACTACAGGTTGAAAACCTTGAATTAAAATCTAAGCTGAGTCGGGAGCTGCACCATTCCCTCACCTCCCATTCACTGTGCATCATCCACACCTCCTTGCGCCCCGCCCCCCCCCCAAGTGCCTGGCACTGACTCCTGCAGACTTCAGTGACCTGGTCATGGAGTGGAGCAGAAGGTGAAGGGTTTCTGTGCACGTCCTGCGTGAGGGAAGGGGACCTCTCTTCCAGAAAATGACCGGCATCTAACCTCAGAGCATGCCTTGAGGGTCCAGGAAGTTTGGGGATATTTGTGTGGTCACCCAAAGGAGTGTCTGGCACCAGAAGGCGCTCAGTAACCATCTAGTGAATGGTACAGCCGCCTCCCGGGTGGTGCGCGCCGCCCGCCCACCGACTCCACCACTCCGCGGCCAGTGGCTCAGAGGAAGAAGGGGGCGTGGCCTCCGGCCCTGGGCCGCTCGGGGCCAGCCGGTCACAGCGAGCCTTGTAGAGGTCGCGCTCCCTGGCCAGGCGGGCCACCTCGGCCCGCAGCGCGTCCAGCTGGGCGGCCAGGCGGGCGCGCTCGGCCTCCAGCCCGCGCCGCTGTTGTAGCCGCTTGGAGCGACAGGCCTGCGCGTACCCGCGGTTCTTCAGCGTGCGGCGCCTCTGCTTCAGCCGCAGCGCCTCGTCGCGCCCGCAGCCCCGCAGCTGCCGGTTTAGCTCCCGCACAGACATCGACACCAGCGCCGCGTCCGAAAACCGCTCGGCCAGCTGCAGAGGGAACGGGCAGAGCCCGAGTCAGCGCCGGCTCCCGCCCTGCTCCAAGCTCGGGTGGCCCCGCCCACCCGGCCCCGCCCTCGGGAATGCTCCGCCCCCGGCTCCCACCTTTACCTGAATGTGCGCCTTCCCCTGAATCTGTCCCGCAGTCTAGATCCCGTTCCAGGTCCCAACACGCCCTCCCTGCCCCGCACCCCCGCCACGGGTCCCCGACCCCTTTGGGTGGTCCCTGCGTGTCCCACCCACCGTCGGGCGAGCCAGTCGCGCCCCTGAACCCCACATTGACCTAGAGGGGTCATGAGCATCCGGCTCCTGGCCCACGTGTGTCCCGTGGGCTCGGGCCGGACAGACCCTTCCCCTCCAACACACCTCGCTCCCCTGTCCTGAAGGCTGCAACCCTGTGACCCTCAAAGGATTTGGATTACATCTTAATGCCCTCAACACCCCTGTCTGTGTCTATAATTAATAGGATGAGTCCCAATCCTTCCTGAGAAGGTTGGGGGCTGGGGCAGCACGAAGTCTTGAAAAGGCCAACTTCACTCCGGTTCCTACAGTCTCAGCTCTGCTCCATTCCACGCACAACCCTTTCCGTGGTTCCCCAGACTGAGTATCTATATACCTCCCTTAATCAACCATTCCTGACGCCCTTTAATTCTCAGCTCTCCCCTTTTGGTCGATCCTCTTCTAACCTTGTCTTCTCCCTCTTCCTCCTGATTCAGCCTACTCATTTCTCTCTATTTGGAAAAAAGAAAAAAAGAAGGGCCAGAAAACAGTTTTCTCTATCTGATATCTTTTAAAAGTCCTTCTTCCCTTCTCCTGTCCTCTACCCCTTTCCCAATAAGTAACCCTCTCCGGGGACTCTCCTTCCTCTCTGGGCTGGCCTCCTCCCTCACCCTACCCACCCCCCGGACCAGCTCGCTGATCACTCACCTGGGCATGCTGGGCTCCGGTCTCCTCTGGGCTCCCTGGGTAGTAGGTGTGGGGCCCTTCAACAGGGACTGGGCCCTGACCCTGCAGCAGCTCCACGGCCTCCTCAGGACTCAGACCCAGCACCTCCCCAGCCCCCAACTGCTGTTGCAGGGTGGCCAGCCAGTACAGCTCCTCCAGGCCTGGCCGGGTGCCCTCGGTGGCCCCCACCGTGCCCGGCTCACTGAAGGTGGGTGATGGAGGCACTGAGCTGTAGGGTGTGGAGCCCAGTGAGGCTGTCGGGGGGCCAGATCTCCCCTCCAAGGGTTCCCGCTTTACCTCAAACTTCATTAAGTCAAAGTCATTGACATATTCCATGGCCAGGGGACTGGGAGGCAGTGCCATTCTGGGGCTGGATTAGGAGGGGTGCACCTGCAAAAAAGGGGACAGGTTTGGAGCACCTGGAGGCTGCCTGCCAGCCTCCTTGACCAAAATCCGCTTCCCCCAAAGCCCAAGTGCCCTGGGGACAGAGTTCTGGAAAGCTGGGGTGATGGTGCAGCCTGCTCCCTGCACAGTCACCTCCGGGCTGAGGGACAACTTGTTAGGTGGCAGGGGCTCCTGACCAGGGGGAAAGCAGTTTAAAGCCTGAGTGAAGAAGAGGATAGCAGAGCCTCTGGCCCACTGGTGCCTCTGGGATCTACGAAAAACAAGAAGACTGTGGCAGCACTCCCAACTCTAGTGCTGGGACATGCTGAGCGTCTCTGTCATCTCAAGAGGCATCATTTCATTTCCAAGCAATTAAAAAATGTTGCTTAATTAACTGTGACAGAGTATGTGTATATTTTAAGGCAATGGAAAGGCACACATGCTGTGGATTTTAAAATAGATGGATAACATGCTGTAATCCCTCTCTCTCTCTCAGAACACCCAGGCCAATGCCTTGCACATAGTAGACCCTCAATGCACATTCATTCTATGGATTAATCAATGAATCCCTTTTCTAGAAGCAAGAGACTTTTCAAGAATCAGTTCTAGAAAGATCAGGACAGAGTGGTGACCATCTTTCCCCAAGTCTAATCTCTCCAAGGGAAACCAACCGAGACTGGTTTTCCTCCTTCCATCCAGGACCTGCGATGTTGTATGAACTTGAGCAGGTCACCTTCCCCTTCTGACCCTTGTTTCCCCTTCTGTTCAAGGAAGGTAGTTAGACTTTAACATTTCTCAGAGAGTGTTCTGTGAAACATGAAGTCTGAGACATATCCAAGAAGGGGTCTATGCGCAGATCATTCTTAGAAATGCTGTCTCCCATCCCTGTGAGCCTCTTGCAGGTTCACAGAGCACCGCAGCACAGTAATCTGAGCAGTCCTTCGGTAAACCATCTGTTCAACTTCAACAGCGTCCCAAACTTATGTCACCCAGGAACCCTCCTCCCTGTTATCAACTACGGAGCATGTGCCCACCTGAGTCACCTCTGGCTACGTGACCTTGGAGAGCCTTCCCAGCCTGGAAGTCCCAAGCTTGAGCCCAACTCCCAGTTCCAACAGCCCCAAGAGGGACAAGGCAGAGAGTGCTCGTCCCCAGGGCTTAGAGTCTGGCTCCATCTCGATGTCCAAACCTAGGTAACCCACTCTCCAACCACATCTCAGGCCCCCAGGTTCTGCCCAGAGAGGTGACAGGAAGGACAGGTCCTCTCTCTCTTCCTGTCCCAGGTGTTGCCCTATCTATTGAGCCCCTCACCCTTGAGAAGGCAGAGGGGATGGGAACAAAAACACAAATTGAAGGAATTGATCTTTGGCAGGGAGGAGAAGGTGAGACATAGAGAGAGGTGTCCAGAAAGAATTGGATGAAAAGCTAAGTGAGGAGGGCTGTTTATCTTTCTGATGTGATAGCAGTGAGGGACATAAAGCCAGTCAGGGTGGGAGTAGAGCAGGGGACCGAAGTGTGAAGATTCCTGAAAACAAACAACAGAAAGCAGACAGCAGGCGTCAGAGGAGGGGGCTCTAGGTGAGAGGCCTGGCACCCAAGAAGGCCTCAGACATACTCACTTTAGGGATGGCAGAGATGATTGGTCAGTGTCAAAGCCAGGCAGGCACGACTTCCCCAGAGACTGGAGGCCCCATTGAGCAGGGTCTGGTGCCTCTGTGCTCAGAACAGGGGGCTGTGGGCACACAGCCCACTGGGTACTCTTAAAGGGCCAGCTCTCTGAGGTCATCCATGGTTCTCAGGCCTCCAACCAATGAGGTAAGGGGATCATTTGCATATCTCATTGGTCTGAGGGGTTGCAGGAAATGAGAGGAGAGGACAAGTCTGCCTGTTCTCAAGGAAGGCAAGGGGGCGTCTTCCCCAACATAGCGCCTCACTGATGGTCTGACTCACCGTTCTCAGTTCCCCAGTACAGAGTGCCACATTGGCCCCTGCCGGCACCCTCATGAGGACACAACCCTCAGCCCTTGGTGACTGAAAGCCCGGGACTGGAAAAGAGGGCCAGACAAGCTTCCAGCACCTTTACCCTCCAAGGCTCCGCAGCATCCTGTGGGTGTTTTAGGGGAGTATAAGCTCTCCTAAGCCCACTCTCACCTGGCCTGTTGGGTCTGTTTCCTGTTTTCAGGAACGTTCACATTTCTGCTCCCTGCCTCATTCCCACCTTATCTGGCCTCATGCCCCTCACAGTTATGGCATCAGAAAGATAAACAACCCTCCAGGACTTGCCCATCCTAGTCTCAGCCTCTCTAATTCCTGAGGACCCAGCCCCAGGACAGGCAGGCCAGCTTGGGTTCAGGAGCAGAAGGGGGAATGAGGAACCCTTTCCCTTCCTTCCAGGACACCTCGGGACACTGAAATCCAATCACCACCAATCCATCAGAGACACTTTTGTAACTGTCCTCATTTGCCCTCTGCTTCCCCTCACCTTTTCCTTGTGTGTGTCTCTGTCCCTCTTTCTTCCTCTCTCACTCCTCCTGGTTCCCAGATGGCTGGGGGGTGACCTACATTTTCAGCCTAATCCCCTAACACTTCTTAGAGCTATCATCCCCAAGTAGAAGTTGGAAGAGAGATACTAGGAATTAGCCAAGGAGATGTTTAAACCTGTCTGAAGCTGTTTAAATAGGGTCTGTACTAGAATAGAACTCCAGGAGTTAAAAGCTATTTCCTACATTCTAAGGACATCCAAACACTCCCCTGGGGTTAACAGGTCCTCTTTCCCAACCCAGAGAGAGACCTGGGTGTCCATCAGCCCCAAGGATCAATGATAAAAATTAACCTGGTCCCAGCCTTAGATGTTAGGTAAAGAGCTGGTAGATTCAGATGATCTAAGACAGTGGTTCTCAGCCCGGGGTCCCCAGACCAGCAGCACCACCTGGGAACTTGCTAGAAATGCAATTCTCTAGCCTCACCTCAAACTTACTGAATCAGACACTCTGGGGATGGGACCAAAAGAAATCTATGTTTTAATAAGCTCTCCAGGTAATTTTGATGAACACTGAAGTTTGAGAACCCCTGATCTACAGAGTGCCTATAGTCAACTCAGATTCCTTTGGTGTGTGTGTATGTGTGTGTTTGGTCTCTCCTACCATGCTCTCTACACACATATAAGAAGACCAACGTCAGAGGACATCTCTCTTCCCGCACTTGGCCTCCATTTTATAGAGCAGAGACCATTGTCATCATTCAAGTGGAAAGGCTTCTCGGTGTGATTGCCTGAATCTAGTGCTGTTTTTGCAGAAGAATTGAAAAGCCCAAGGCCTAGGAACAAGGCCACAAAATGGGAATGGGGACCATGGAGACCAGAGCCCAACACATGCGCACAGAATGTGGTTCTAAGGTAAATACCCAGGAAAGAGACCTCAGAATTTCCCCGGTGAAGAAGGAATAGCAAGTGTTGACTGCAGCCCCTTTTGCAGGCCTGGTCTGGTCTAGCCAGACACTGGCCCCCCAGCAGCTGTCAGGTCTGCACTGATCCTCTTGTTTACTGGAGCGCTCAGAGGAGATGTGGGAGGGCTAAGCTGCTAATGGGCTGAAGGAGTCAGACTAAACAAGCTCAGGCGAGTTGAGCCACTCGGGGCTCAGACCAGGCACCACTGACCAGGGAAAGGAGTCTGAGGGGTGAGGGCTGGACCAGGGGAAAGGACCAAGGACACAGAGAGGAGAAGCACGTTGGTCAGTGAGGACCCAGGAAGTGGTTCATGGGTTTTCCTGGCAGGGGGGGGACGCAGGCTGAGACTGACTGGCTCAAGGACATTTGGGGACAGAGAAATGGGGATGAAAAAGTTGAAACCAGGTGGACTCTGTGAAGGACAAACCAGAGGAAGAGAGGCAAGAAGACTTAGCTAAGGAGGCTGTAGGTGTAGACCTGGGAGAGAGGGCAGAACTAGTCAGGTGCTCCCCAGGAATCTGGATTGAGGGAGACAGAGGGACATAGGCACATGGAAGAGATGGGCAAAGGCCCATGGAGAACTAAAAGAGAGAAGAAAGCTTCTGGAAGGGGATCAAGAGGGAGTAAGAGGTGATGGGAACAAGTGACTAGAAGAGCAAAAGTGGTAGAGGAAGGGAGAGAGGAAAGTAAGATTGGGGACCGAGGGCTTCCCTGGTGGCGCAGCGGTTAAGAATCCGCCTGCCAATACAGGGGACATGGGTTCGAGCCCTGGCCCAGAAGATCCCACATGCTGCAGAGCAACTAAGCCCATGCGCCACCACTACTGAGCTTGCGCTCTGGAGCCCATGAGCCACAACTACTGAGCCCACGTGCCACAGCTACTGAAGCCCACGCACCTAGACTGTGCTCTGCAATAAGAGAAGCCACTGCAATGAGAAGCCGGTGCACCACAACGAAAAGTAGCCCCCACTCGTCGCAACCAGGCAAAGCCCGCGTACAGCAATGAAGACGCAACGCAGCCAAAAATAAAATTAAATAAATTAAATAAATTAAAAAAAAAAAAAAGAAGATTGGGGACCGAGAACTAGAAACAAATACAGAAGAACAGACAGATAGATGGTCAGGCCATAGAGAAAGAGCAATGGACAGAGGACAAAAAGGTCAAAGGATATGGACAGAGGGATGCTGGATCATGGGGAGAGAGGGCCAGGCAGGTAAAGGGCCTGGAGAAGTGGGGTAGAAAACAAAGAGGAAGGAGAGGACGGGAGACAGAGTCAGTAATCCAGGATTCCATTCTCCTTTGTCTGCACCCCCATTTTTGCAGCCCCATACCACCCATTCTCATTTCTAGTTCTGGCTTATGGAATCCAGATCTTCAGTAATGGATTCAAATCCTCAAACCTCTTCCTGGTCTACCTCATACATTCATTCATTGGACAAATATTGATTAAACACCTACTACGCACCAGACACTGTGCTGGGCATTAGGGACACCTCAGTAAATCAGACTGACACCAGCCCTGTCTTCATGGAGCTTATAGACTGATGAACCAGAGAAAAGTCAATTTATTGCCCTTAGGCCCAGGCAGGAGTGGCCCGTGCCCTAAGCCCTGTGCTTTGAAAGGCTCCACTCTGGCCCTCTTCTGGCTGTGTCCCTTGGAGTGAGGGGTCCAGGCATCCCCTGCCCACACCCCAAACCCCTTCTGGACCACACTCCAGATACTTAGGAATTCCTTGTCCAAAGATCCCCAAGCCCACTTCTAGGGCCCACATGGACCTCTTTCCTGGGTTTGCCCTCCCGAGGGTAGATCACACTACTTGTACACACATTTCTAGACCCAGTGGGTGGCCAAGGGGTGGCTGTTTGCCGGAGGCTGTGTACAGAATTGGGATGTATAGACAGGAGGTCCACATGCATGCACATGAGGTGTAGAAGTAGAATATGGTGTCAGAGGTGGGAAAAGAAGTGAGCCCGAAGACCAGTGGCTGAAAGCTGCTTCTCTCCACACCACCACATTCTGCTGTGGAATCTTGAGGATTCCAAACAAAATCCAAATTTGAACCAAATTCCAGACCACTGTGTGTATATTTGTCAAGGTAGAAGGATAGAATATATTTTATTTAATAGTTTGTTAGCTTGAGGCATACATTTAAAATATTTAAACACAAGGTTTGTGAGCCTCTATCTGTACTCTTGCCCCAGGCCCTACATATGCTAGGGATGGGCCTGCATAAAAATGAACCATTAGAGCTTCCCTGGTGGCGCAGTGGTAAAGAATCCATTTGCCAATGCAGGGGACATGGGTTCGAGCCCTGGTCCAGGAAGATCCCACATGCCTTGGAGCAACTAAGCCCGTGCGCCACAACTACTGAGCCTGCGTGCCTAGAGCCTGTGCTCTGCAACAAGAGAAGCCACCTCAATGAGAAGCCCTCACACCACAAAGAACAGTAGCCCCCCACTCCCCGCAACTAGAGAAAGCCCGTGTGCAGCAACGAAGACCCAACGTAGCCAATAAATAAATAAAATCTATTAAAAAAAATTATAACTGTTGCAGGAAGAGGGACCCCTTCCAGGGCCCAAGAATGGGCTCTTGTCTAACACTTGGAAATGAATTGTCCAAGGAGACACACATGCTGACAAAGCAAGAGACTTTACTGGGAAGGGGCACCTGGGTGGAGAACAGGAGCGTAAGGGCACCCAGGAGGACCGCTCTGCCACGTGGCTCGCAGTCTCGAGTTTTACGGTGATGGGATTAGTTCCTGGGCTGTCTCTGGCCAATCATTCTGACTCAGGGTCCTTCCTGGTGGTGCACGCATCACTCAGCCAAGATGGATTCCAGCGAGGAGGATTCTGGGAGGTTGGTAGGACATATGGACTGGCGTCACCTTTTCAGCTTTCCCAGATTCTTCTGGTTGGTGATGGTTTGTTTGTTCCATGTTCCTTACCAGGACCTCCTGTCATAAAACAGCTCATGCAAATGGGTTAGTGTGGTGCCTGGCCAGGGTGGGCAGTTTCGGTCAGTGGTTCCCCTAACATAATGAGATGGGTGCTATGCAGGAGAAGGGCAGGGGGCTATGAGACTTTATTTCATGAGGACCTAATCTAATGTGGGGGCAGGGGAGAGGGTAGCATTGCAGGGACAGCTCGCCTAAGAAGTCACATTAAACTGAGACTGGTCAGGGGAGTAAGAAGTGACCGTGCCTGGTGGTGTGGAGAAGATGGAGATTCCAAGCCACAGGAATAATGTACGCAAAGGCTCTGGGCAGGGAAGAGGTAGACACATTCATGAAACTGAAAAAGACCCAGTGTAACCAGAAAGCAGATACCAGGGAAAGTGGGAAGAATGGCAGTAGCTGAGGGTGGGGCCAGATCACGCAGAGCCTTGTAGGCCAAGTTTAGGATGTGGGGGCTCTACTCAAAGGGCAATGAGAAGCTACTAAAGGATTTTCGGCAGGGATGTGGAATGATCAGGTTGTGTCTGAAAAGATCACTTTGGATCTAGGGTGGAGGATGGCCAAAATGGAATCAGAGTCAGATTAGGGGATTAATGCAGTTATCCAAGTCGAGTTGGGGGGATATCTTAAGCTGGAATAAAACCCCCAAAACAAAAAAATCTCCGAGATGGAAACTTGTGTACAGGTGATTTGTTGGGAGGATTTTCCAAGTCAGTGAGAGAAGTGGGACTGGGCAGCGGGAAGAGTTGAAAAGCATTACAGCTGAAACAGAGGCTTCAGTTGACCCCCTAGGAGCTCTGGAGCTGGGCTGGACCTTCAGAGTGTCCCAAATTTAGGCAAGGGGGCCAGGACTTTGGAGCCCTGCATCAACCAGTCGTTGGATACCAGCTGCCCCAGGAAAGGGGGCATTTGGCAAGACAGCTCCCTTCAGCCACAGGTGGTGCTCAGGGAAGTGCTCAGCTTGGCACCATCAGCAGCCAACACTCAGCCGCTGGGACAGGATCCTGAAGGGGGCATCTGGGCCGCACACCACAGCACCCACTGCAGGGGGTCTGTGAGACGTCCAATGGCTGAGCCCAGAAGGCCCTGGGGAGGACAAAATGCAAACTAAGGCAAAACTGGTCACACTCTGCCCCTGTTACCGAACACAAGTTCGCGTGCCCAACAACACACAGTGAGGCCAAACAAACTGAAACGTTGGAGTTTGGAGTAGAGAAAGGTTTATTGCAGGGCCAATCAAGGAGAAAGTGTGGCTTGTGTTCAAAAACCCCAAACTTCCCAGTGGTTTTCTGGGAGTTTTTATAGGCAAAATCTGGGGTGGGAGCTGCAGGGTATGTGACTTTTCTTCTGACTGGTTGGTGGTGAGATAACAGGGCAGTGTTCCAAGGATCTTGTGCTCAGCATGAAGTTACCATTCTCCACCTGGGTGGGGGCGTTAGTTCCTGCAGAAGAGCTCAAAGATATTGTTATGGATATCCCTTGAGGAGGAACCAGGGCCCTGCTTGATCGCTGCACTATTGTTTTTTGACTGTTCCTCCTCCGTTTCTGCCTTACCTCCCCTCCCTGATTAGTAACTGTTTGAATCTGCCCTTTGGGGAAGGTCTATGAGGCTGAAGCCTTTTTCCTACAACTAAGAAACCGGGGACACAAAAAGGATTTGTACCTGGGAGGGCTCCACGGGGTCCTGCTCAGTTTCAATGAATGCCGTGATCCTGAAGGGGGGGATCTGGGCCACACTCCCCAGCACCCATTGCAGCGGGTCTGTGAGACATCCAAGGGCTGATCCAGAGGGCCCTGGCGATCAGAAAACGCAGACCAAGGCAAGGCTGGTCACACCCTGCCCCCTGGTGGTGGCCGCAGACACTAGGCCAGCTGGTGGACCAGGCTAGGAGGAGGGCTAGAGAATCGAGCAAAACTGTGAGGCACATAAGGGGAATCGGATAAGGAAACCCTCAAGGGAGCCCCTTGTTCAGTCTGCCTAAAGTTAAGGAAGAATGGGGGGAGATTAGAAATGTGGGATTTATTCATTCTTTCACTCCACCAGTGTTGATTAAGTGCCTAATTATTATGGGCCAGATTCTTCTAGGAGCTAGAATAAAAAGAAGACTAAAATTTGGGTCCTTTTGGAACTTCCCTGGTGGTCCAGTGGTTAAGAATCTGCCTTCCAATGCAGGGGATGTGGATTCGATCCCAGGTCGATCGGGGAACTAAGATCCCACGTGCCGTGGGGCAACTAAGTCCTTGTGCCACAACTAGTGAGCCTGCGTGCCGCAACTACAGAGCCCACACGCTCTGGAGCCTGTGTGCCACAACTAAAGAGAAGCCTGCTCACCACAACAAAGAGCCCACATGCCGCAACTAAGACCCGATGCAGCCAAAATTAAATAAATAAATATTTAAAAAATAAAATGAAATTTGGGTCCTTTTTTCAAGTAGCTAACACTCCAGTGAGGATTATGGAGATACAAAAACTACTACAATAAAGTGTGATTAATTCAAAAATATAGGTATGTACACAGTATTGAACCAACATAGATGAGACAGATGTTAATTCTAAGGGGCACATTGACCTTCACACAGAAGGTGATGTTTAATTTAAATCTGAAGGGCAGAAAGGTTCACAGAAGTGCTCTGGGAACTGCAGAGTTTGGTATATAGGACAGAAGGCAGCAAGTAGGGAGGTGGGGGTGATACCACTGGATAAATGGGAACCAGATTATGAAGGACATCAGTTGCCATGTAGTAGGAAGCCTTGAAGGAATTTTAAGCCTAAGAGTGATATGATCTCATTTTTTCCTTAAGGACAAATCAAGGAGACAGTATAGGATTGCAGTGCGGCGGGGTGGGTGGGGGGACTTGGTAGTTAGAGTCAGAAAGACTTGGATTCAGATTCCATTTCTCCTGCTGATCAGCTGTGTGACTTTGAAGAAATGACTTAAGCTCTAAGCCTCAGTGTCCACATCGGTAAAACAGGGCTATTGTGAAACTGAATGAGATTATGCATGTAAAGCTACTGGCTCAGAGCCTGGCACCTGGTGTCCATACAATAAATATCCCTCTCTCTTAATTTTCCAAAGTGAGCGCAGAGTTTGGAGAATAACTTGGTGGGAGGGAGAGGGGGTGGCATTTGGAGAGGTGGGATGCCAAGGTGCTTGGGAGCTATTGTTTGAAGCCAAGTGAGAGATAAACCCTGAACTAAGGCAGTGGCCAGGGGGAACAGACACAGACTTGAGAGCTAATTGTGAAATACAAATCCAAAGTTCCTGCTGTCTGACTGGACGATAAGAAAGGAATAGTCTAGACTGATTCAGGTTCCTCTAGGGCAACTGGCTAGATAGTGGTGCCATTTGCTGAGATAGGGAACCATGAAAGCAGGTGCAGGATCACAGAAGAGATGATGACCTTCAATAGCTTGGCCATGATGCCACCAGTGTGCACATCTTGAAGCCCAGAGAGTGACCAAAGAGGAGCTGTTTGCAGTGGAGTGGGTATGAACAGAGTTTGGATGTAGGGACTGGAGGGAAGAGTCCCAAATATATACACATGAGGTTGAGTCCAGGATGGAGCCTGGGTGGAAGAGATGAGGGTCAGCGGCAAGCCCAAGGCTGGAGGCCAGCTCTTTTGTCCCATTATGTTCCAGTACAGAACTCTGAGAAATCTCAGAATTAGGGCTGCTTCTGTTGCAAATAGCAGAAGTCCACTTGAAATTAGCTTGAGCAAGAGAAGAAATTTATTGACTCCTATACCCGGAATTAGGAATCTGTCACTCTCCATCCCTCAGCCTGCTTCCTCTAGCCTGGTTTCCATCTCAGGCAGGTTCCTGCTTTGCAGGGCCAAGCTGACACCCAGCAGCATCAGGCTTAGGTTCTACCAGCCCAGCAACCCCAGCAGAAGGAGATCTCATGTTGAAAGTCGACAGAAAAAGCCCCAGAAAGAGACCTCATTCCCATTCCTGAACATTTCCACTGGCTGTGGCCAGAGTGACGGACACACAAATTGGCCAAGCTGAGAGCCCACCGGTAGGAGACCCACAAGACCACACAGACTGAGGAGGTGGTTCCCCAAAGGAACATTGGGGTGCTATTACCAGAAAGGGGGAGTGGATGCTGTGCCAATGCTTGCCATAGCCACATTGAGTTTGAGGTGCTCTGGCCTTTGGGGTGATACCCGTGGTCTCAAGCTGAAGAGAGATGTCTGGCTGGAGACATAACTTGAGAAGTTACCAGAGGACTTTGTGGTGGTGGTTGGGTGGGGCAGATGCATTCTCCAGGGGAATGTGGAGAGAATGACCAGGCCAGAAGTCCAAAGAAGAGATTCTGGGGTGGAGAGACATCACCACTTCATGGTAAGGCAGAAAAGAGCCCTCATCACAGGGAGAAGAAACAGGGATTTGGGAGTTGGGGACTGAGGGAACCATGGCATTAGGGCCCTGGACAACAGAAGAGCCTGGGCTCAGAGTACCCAAGCCCCGGGAAGAAGGCGAAAGGCAATGCCCAGCCCCCGGCTTCTAGACTTCCAGCGCCCCGTGGGCTCCTGCCCCTGGCCTCTCTCCTTGTTCTTAGCTTGTCACCCAACGTCTCCCAGTCGCTGTCTCCCGGGAGCAAGAGTCCTCAAAGTTACATCATGAGCAGGGGGCGAGGCGTAGCGGTGGGGCGGGGCCTCGGGGAGGAGGCAGCCGAGGAGAGGACCCAATCCTCCAATGGGAGACAAGGGTTTGGGGGCTAAGATGCAGGAGGTGGGGCTATGGCTGGGCTGACCTGGGGCTGGAGCCCCGGGCGGAGAGAGGGTCGCGCCGGCCCTGCTGGGTCCCGCCCCTTCGCCCGCCCTCCTCCTTTTTAAGCGCCTCCTGCCTAGTCTGCGCTCCCGCTCTCTGCGCCGCGCTCCCTCCTTCCCTGCCTTCCTTGTCTCCCCGGCTCCGCTCCGTTCGCGCGGCCATCCCGCAGCCCCGGCCCAGGTACCATGGCCGCTGTGTACCGCCCCGGCCTGCGGTGAGTGACCCCCAGTCCGGGGCCGACCCGCACCTTCCGCCGTGCTCGCCCCCTCGGGGCTGCCATTTGCCTTCTCCTGCTCGCCCTCCTCCGCCTGCTTTCGCCTCCGAGGAAGAGGAGGCGGGCAGGTGGCGAGTGCGTCTGGATCCACGGCCTTTCGGGTCGTGCGTCTCGCTGGAGGCCGCCCCGGGTCTCTCGGTTTCCGTCCCCACCCCCCACCCCCACCCCCCGCTTTGCTGGTCCCTGACCACACCGTCTCTATCTGCCACCCTCAGAACTTCCTTTCCACTCCTCGCTCGTCCTCGCTGGGCCCGATCTCCGTGTCTCCTCCTTTGCTTTACAGATGTAGCGCTTGTGCCCCAGATTGCGGTGAGGAGCAGTAGGGCCTTGGGGGTCAAGGGTGCATGAGCCCCTGGGGACTGAGCTCAGAGCTCCCTAAAGAAGGTAGAAGGTAAACAGCCATTCCCCAGCCTCTCCCGCGACTGGATCCTGGCAGACGAACCTGGCGGGAAGCCTAGGACAGCCAGAGGGGCCTGGGGCCCGGGAAAGAAGGGAGGCAAGGTGGAAGAGGGGGCCAAGGTGCCTTCATTCTTACCTGGCTGGCTTCATCCCCTGTCCAGGACGGGAACCCCTAGGCCCTGCTTGTCTGCCCTCTCCCCCTTTTCACAGCTTCCTGTCTTCCCTCTGTAGCCTCCCTTCTCAGCTTTTGTCCCAGAGTCTGAGCTGACCCTCTGTCTCTCCCACAGCTGGTTCCACTTGGCCAGCCCTTGTGGGTGGTCTCTGGAGAAGGGGAAAAGGAGAAGGTCCTACTCAGGAGGCTGGGGGGGGAGTGGGGGAGGGAGCTTCCCAGGAGACTTCCTGAGCCAGCATCCCCATGGAGACAGGTTCTCCCCAAGGCTGTCTGCCTTTAAAATTAATGCTCAGGGGAAATTTCTCTCTGAGGGGGAACAGAACCAGGTTACAGGAGGCTTCCACTTCTGCCCCTGGGGCCACACTGGGTTTCCACCCTGCCCTGCCCAGTGAAGCCACCCAGCTCCCACATTCACGGTCTGAGCATCCTCCCTTCCCCAGGCTTATTCCCTGTGAGTCTGAGCGCCCTGCAGTCTGATGTTCCACCCCACCACCAAGAGCCAAAGTTCTAGGCATGTGCTCTCTAGGAAAGAGAGCCAAGAGAGGGACAGGGTCATGCGGTGCTGGGCGTGTGGGGCACAGTTTCTGGCGGGCAAGGCCCTGGCATTAGGAGGACAGCTTCTCTCTCTTGGCCTTTGCTCTCTCTGGGTCACTCCACCCTGGGTCCAGGCCAACTGGAGAAGACCTTACTTTTCCCTCTCCTACGGGTGTGAAGGGACAGACTCCAGGGACCCTGTTCTAAGAATTGGGGCATGCACCCCAGCCAGTGACATTCTCCAACAGTAAGCCTTCTACACAGTTCAAAAATACCTACCCAGTGGCAGCACTTCATGCAGTCCTTGTTGGCCCAGGTGGGCAACCGCAGATCCAGTGCCTGGAACCCTGACATCCAATCGCCCACTCTCTTGTGCAAGGGCCCAAATCTAGAAACCTGGGACTTTCCATCTCAAAGACCTAGTCCTCTGCCTGAGGCTTTCCTAGTCTTACAGCATGCACATCAGAAGAAAAGAATGAAAACAGCTGTCTTTTTGACTTATAAAAACTATACTTGAGAATGAAAAGGACACCAGACACATGAAGCTGTCCACTGGGCACAGTTTACTGACATTTGGGCCATAGGACACCTGCTCATTTCCAAACATTGACCAGACGTAGTAAAAAATGGGCATGAGCTAAGCCTCCAATAACATCAGCATGCCTTATACATAGAGCCACACAGCCAGGCATGTGTCTTTATGCTCGTTTGGTGATACCTGTCCCTTGCTAATCAGGAGACACCCTCACTAAGCCTCATAAAGGCCACAAGACAGACGTGGCCTGAACCCACCTTCCTTACCTATTCCGACCTCTTCATGGTGCCTGTACCCAGACCTACTTTAGCACATCCCCAGCAGCCCAGCTTTCTGTCCCCTTGACTTGCCCATCTTCCACGAGAACACCTGGCCCATTACTTCTCTGTTTCTTCTCTTGCAGGTTTAAATGGCGTGGGCTGAGCCCCTGGGGCTGGCCCTCACGGCGCAGTATCCAGACCCTGCGAGTACTGAGTGGAGACCTGGTCCAGCTGCCTGCCAGGGTTCGAGACTTCGTGGAAAACAGTGCCCGCCTGTGCCAACCAGAGAACATCCACATCTGTGATGGGACCGAGGCGGAAAACACTGCCATACTAACCCTGCTGGAACAGCAGGGGCTCATCCGAAAGCTCCCAAAGTACAACAACTGGTAAGCCCTGAGCCCAGCGACCTGCGAGATAGGGGCAGCTGCGGGGACGGAGGCCACTTTGGGTTTACCAAGACGAAATCAAATTTAAGTAGACCATCCCAATAGAATGAGCAAGAATGGGAGCTTTGGAGGAAACAATCAGGAATTATTGGGATCGGTCTATTTTTATGTTAAGTGAATAAGCTGATACAAATAAAAGCCTTTGCTTTTTTTTTTTTTTTTTTTTTTACTTACAAGTTCAGGGAGTTTTTGCCAGGGTAGAGGCCATCAGGGAGCTGGGGCCAAGGGAACTACCCCTTAGACTGGGACGAAATCTGGAGAAAGCAACTGAGATGCAAATGGATGGGAAAAAATAAGGCCAACAGAAGACCTAGAGACAAAGTTGGACTTGAAAGAGTGGGTCTGGGATGAGGGAGATCTACTGACCACTATCTTCTTGATATCCGCTCTCCCCCAGCTGGCTGGCCCGCACAGACCCCAAGGATGTGGCACGAGTAGAGAGCAAGACGGTGATTGTAACTCCTTCTCAACGGGACACGGTGCCCCTCCCGGCTGGCGGGGCCCGTGGGCAGCTGGGCAACTGGATGTCCCCAGCTGAGTTCCAGCAAGCCGTGGATGAGAGGTTTCCAGGCTGCATGCAAGGTAACCAGGGCAGGGACACAGAGGCAGGGGCACTGAAGGAATAAACAGGTTGGAACCCTTCAGCCAGGTGGCGTTTTTCCTCCACAGGCCGAACCATGTATGTACTGCCATTCAGCATGGGTCCCGTGGGCTCCCCACTGTCCCGCACCGGAGTGCAGCTCACGGACTCCGCCTACGTGGTGGCAAGCATGCGGATTATGACCCGGCTGGGGACGCCCGTGCTTCAGGCCCTGGGAGATGGCGACTTTGTCAAGTGTCTGCACTCCGTGGGCCAGCCCCTGACTGGGCAAGGTGAGCACCTGCTCTGCCCAGGGTGGGGGGACACAGAGGCCTGCTTGTACTCAGAGGGAACCCCACATCCTACCCATCCTGATTAGTGAGATACTGAATTCCCAAGAGCTAGGGCAGCAGTGCGCTGGGGGTGAGGCTGAGTTGGCAAAGCAGTTTGCTCAAGATTGAGAAGAGTGAATTATCCATGTCCAAGAATAGGGGCATGGGAGCTGATGCATATTATGAGGTGGGAGGCCTTAGCCACCCATTGACACCACCCCTGCTGCCGAGTGTCTTTCCTGCCACCCCCTGATCCCTCCGGCCCCTGACACCCCAGTGCCTGATGCCCCTGCCAGCAGCCCCATGACCCCATTGTCCCCAGGGGAGCCGGTGAGCCAGTGGCCATGCAACCCAGAGAAAACCCTGATTGGCCACGTGCCCGACCAGTGGGAGATCGTCTCCTTCGGCAGCGGCTATGGTGGCAACTCCCTGCTGGGCAAGAAGTGCTTTGCCCTTCGCATCGCCTCTCGGCTGGCCCGGGATGAGGGCTGGCTGGCGGAGCACATGCTGGTGAGGGCCTGGTGAGGATCTGGGCAGCTTCGGGGGGCAGGCCAAGGGTGGGGCCTGGCCAGTCAGCCTCAGCCTCGCCTCTCCACTGCCAAGTACCCAACTGGCGGGCCAGGGACTCTGCGCAAATGCCTGAAGCTTTGGCCCGAGGCTGCTGAATGTCGCGGTTTGGGGGGGCCTCCCCTTGCTGCCACCCCAGGCCCTGTAGCAAGGCAGTGCACCTGTTTCATGAATAAACATTGGTCCTCCCTGTTGACCCCTAGCTGTCCTTCCCATGCAGACCACGCCTAACCTCTGGTGACCTCTTCCTTGCTCCCTCTCCCCACCTGGCAGATCCTGGGTATCACCAACCCCGCGGGGAAGAAGCGCTATGTGGCAGCTGCCTTCCCCAGCGCCTGTGGCAAGACAAACCTGGCCATGATGCGGCCGGCACTGCCAGGCTGGAGAGTGGAGTGTGTGGGGGATGACATCGCCTGGATGAGGTTTGACAGTGATGGTGAGAGGCCCTTGGATCATACTCGCCATTCTGGTTCTTACCAGAGTGTAGGATTCCTGCGTCCACTGCTCAGGGTGAACTTTGTCAGTGAGAACCTTCTCCTGAACAACCACCCCTCCCCCATGCCTCCTGGCAGCCCAGCCGCCCTGGAGATGCAAAACCTTTCCCCTCAGATCTAGGGTCCAGCTCGGGGCACGGAGGGGCTGAGCAGGACCTTCCGAGGCTGAACCTCTCGACTCTTCCTGGTTAGTCCTTCCGTTTTTTCACATTTCCTCCCGACAGGTCGACTCCGGGCCATCAACCCTGAGAACGGCTTCTTTGGGGTGGCCCCCGGCACCTCCGCCACCACCAATCCCAATGCCATGGCCACAATCCAGAGTAACACCCTTTTCACCAACGTGGCTGAGACCAGCGATGGCGGCGTATACTGGGAGGGCATTGACCAGCCTCTTCCACCCGGCGTCACCGTGACCTCCTGGCTGGGCAAACCCTGGAAACCTGGTATGGGGCAGGGAGGGGGTGTAAGTCAGCCCCCAGGGCTCAGCACCTTGCTGATGTAAAAGCCTTTTCCTCAACCTGCAGCCATCTTCCAGGGCCTCTGGGACTCAAAGGGAGCTATGCAACCCTAAGCAAGATCTCAGTTCACGTCCCCATTCAGTTTGTGGCCTGGCTGAGTCGCTTAACCTCCTGAGCTTCAGTTTCCCCATCACATGAATGGGGGTAGTTTTCATAGTACCTATCTTACAAGGTGTTGGAGGGTTAAATTAAATAATGCATGCAGGGCTTCCCTGGTGGCGCAGTGGTTGAGAGTCCGCCTGCCGGTGCAGCGGACATGGGTTCATGCCCCGGTCCGGGAAGATCCCACATTCTGCAGAGCGGCTGGGCCGTGAGCCATGGCCGCTGAGCCTGCGCGTCTGGAGCCTGTGCTCCGCAACGGGAAAGGCCACAACAGTGAGAGGCCCGCACACTGCAAAAAAAAAAAAAAATGCATGCAAAGGATTCAACGTAGTGCCGAATACATAGTAAATTCTCAATTAATATAAGCTGGATATTTTTAAGGGAGGGTGTCTTGGAAATTATTACAGAAAGAATTGGACTCAAAGCACAGTCATAAAGTTTGACCCATTAGGAAGAAGCCTGCCCCTCCCCCTGCCACTTGGACCCTCACCCCACCCTGACTCCCCATGTAATAACCATTGCCTAAAGGTCAGTATTGTTACCCTCACCCTTCCCCTGCCCCTCCAACACAGACACCCCAGTCTTTCCGAACGAAATCAGACCAGCTCTTTAGCCTCTCCTAGAAGCTAGTTTCTCAACCCTGTCATTACTCCCTTGTGCCCTGCAGCCCTGCCCCGTCCTCCAGCCCTGCACTCTGGACCTTCAGCTTTCAGTGGCCTTTGGCATTACGCGAGCCGAGACCTAGGGGTGGGAGCAAAGAGGAGCCTAGCAGGGGAGGGTGGCCTGTGGTCACTGAAGCCTACATTCAAGTTTTCCAGGCTGGCTTAGCAGTCACCCCCCTCATTTAATCATCCTTCATTTTCTCTAACACCATCATTAAGCCCTCCTTAGCCTCCCCACCCAATTGAGAAATCCAAGAAACTTTCATATTTCGCCACAGGCTAGTTGCCCAACCCCTTCACCACCTCTGGATTCAGGGGTGTAACGAGGGCATGTTGTGCTCAGCTTCAGTTCTTAGAATAATACCTTGTGCTAGGTCCTCAGCTGGGGGCTGATGAAAGTGCAAGAGAGAAGCATAAGGATGGTTCTTACATGAAAGTGGAGGCAGGAGTTGGGGGGCAGAGGGGGGCGGGGGCGCTGGCTCCGTGACTCCCTTGCCTCCCAGGTCCAACCAGTAACCTTTGGCAGAGAAAGCACCGTGTCCCTTCAGGGCCCCCGTGATGGTGCTTTATACATACGCCACTGACTCGGTCCCAGCTCCTCTCCAGGCACCTGAAGGGGCCAAATGACCTGGGCTCCTCAGGTTATGACTGCCCAGGTTATGTCCTCGTCTGAGTTCTTCAAGCCCTGTCACTCCAGCCGGGTCTGAGCAGACCCAGGGAAACCACCAAAACCTCGCTAGCTTTAAAATCAGTTCCTGTTTGCATTCTCATAGCTCAGGAGATTCTGTCTTCCGCCATTTGCTGATGGAAAGTCAGTTGTCTGTAAACTGAAGAAACAACAAAGACAATAGCAAAGAAGAAAGTCGGTTGTCTGAAATACTGACCTGTCTCAGTTTTTGCTTTAGGTTTGAGTGTTTATTTAAATAATAATCCCGTAAATTAAAAGAAGAGTTCCTGGGGGAAAATTTCCATTATAACCCTATGCCAATATTTAACCTCATTCCCTTGAGCACTGCTCAGTGCCAAGTGGCTGTAGCTTGGCATAAACATTAATGTCCTGCTAAACACCAATTCCTCTCTTGCTCTTTTCTCCCATAGCTCAGCCAGCAGTACCATTATGGATAAATAGCCTGATCTTCAGCGGAGATGTCCTGGCTCCCTTCTCCCTGCTCCTTACCAACCTCCAACCAGAGATTGTGGGGGGCTGATGAGGCAAAAAGAAACTGCGCAAGAGTGTCTGCAAATGTCTCTGTGTATTGGGGGTGGACGTGCCCTTGGAAGTGATAGTATTTGTATTTGCTCTGCCAGGTGACAAGGAGCCCTGTGCACATCCCAATTCTCGCTTTTGTGCCCCGGCTCGCCAGTGCCCCATCATAGACCCAGCCTGGGAGGCCCCTGAGGGTGTCCCCATTGACGCCATCATCTTTGGAGGCCGCAGACCCAAAGGTAAACATCGTGGGGGCTCCATGCCAACTGGGTTAAGGGTTGGGCTCTCTGTCAGGGCCCACCTCCCTCTTGTACTTAAAGCTCAGAGAGCCTCAACCTGGATCGCCAAATACAGCTATCTGCCTCTCGAGCAGCCCCCTGGAGAATGCAAAATCGAGGTGGAGTGGGAGGCATGGGGTTTGAAAATGGGCAGCTGAGGTCCTAGGAGAGAGAAGGAGTCAAGATCACCAGAAGGGATGCAGTGATCGTACAAAGATAAGGGCTGCCTTTGACCACGTGCACTGGTGTCCCAGGAGTCCCCCTGGTATATGAGGCCTTCAACTGGCGCCATGGGGTGTTTGTGGGCAGCGCCATGCGCTCGGAGGCCACTGCCGCGGCTGAACACAAAGGTGAGCTCCACTTCTGTGTGCCCAGCTTGCCTCTCCTCTCCCTTCCTGAACCAGACCTTCCTCCTGCCCACCCCTTCCCACGTGTATCTTTGCCCCATTCCCTTCCCCTCACCCTGCCTTGAGGATGTTCCAGAACCGCCAACATTTCACAGCTTCCTCCGGCTGGAGGCGGGGTACCTTTCTCTTCTCCAGTAAGAAGGGAGGTTCCTTACCCATCCTGCTCCCCTCCCCAGGGAAGGTCATCATGCACGACCCATTTGCCATGCGGCCCTTTTTTGGCTACAACTTTGGGCGCTACCTTGAACACTGGCTGAGCATGGAGGGGCTCAAGGGGGCCCGGCTGCCCCGCATCTTCCATGTCAACTGGTTCCGGCGTGACGAGGCAGGCCACTTCCTGTGGCCAGGCTTTGGAGAGAATGTTCGGGTGCTAGACTGGATCTGCCGGCGCCTAGAGGGGGAGGACAGTGCCCGAGAAACGCCCATTGGGCTGGTGCCAAAGGAAGGTGGCTTGGATCTCAGCGGCCTGGGAGCCATAGACACCACCCAGCTGTTCTCGCTCCCCAAGGACTTCTGGGAACAGGAGGTTCGTGACATTCGGAGCTACCTGACAGAGCAGGTCAACCAGGATCTGCCCAAGGAGGTGTTGGCTGAGCTGGAGGCCTTGGAGGGACGCGTGCGCAGAATGTGACCTGAGGCTACAGCTAGCGAGGGAGCATGACCCCACCCCCCCACCCCCCCCTACCCCCGGCTCCAACCCTCCCAGGAATAAGCGAGCTACCACACTTGCAGAAAATATGAGCAACTTGACATAACTATCATCTTCTGGGTGCCGTGAGACCAGGCCACAGACCTTCCCCCACATGCTGCCCAATAATGAGATGCTCATTTATTTAATATAACATCTGTGCTGTTTTCATTTCCTGCCTGTCTTCACAGGCTTCCCTTTAACACCAATCTCACAATCTTCTTCCAACCCTTCCAAGTAGCTGGTGTCCCAGTGCAGCCTGCCCTGGCACAGCCTGGTGGTATAAGGACCTCTCTCACAGGCATCTCTGCCACCGAGCCACTGAGTAGGAATTGCTGGGAGAAGGCAGTAACTACTCATGTCCTGAGGTCTTAAAAAGGTGGGGCCTCTGTGAGCTGCTCAGTACAGCCTCCAGGCCTAAAATTCCCAGTCTCCCATCAGAGACACAGAAGCCTCTATAACCCCACTCACCAGTGAAGCAGTTCCATTGTCGATTCTCAAACCTGTTTTTCCTCCTGCCTGACCTGAAATTGGGACCCGCAAAGTATTCATGAAAGCTTATTCAATATTAAGGCAGCTTCCATAGTAGCTTCTGTGTGCCAGGTGCTATTCAGGGGTGTCAGCTGAGAATAACTTCACCCGTGATCTAGATCAAGCTGAGTGAATGTATAAACTGAGATGGGTACGAGGGAAGTATGTACCCAGAAAATCAGGACAAATTTTAACAAAATAAAAATTACCATTTTAAAAATGGGAATAATAAAACGGGGAATTCCCTCAGAAGAAAACACTGGAGGAGGAAACACGGTGTTCTCATAGAAAACAGCCAATAACCAGTGACAATGTGTAACAGCAGAAAAGAATCTAAAGGTCAGAGTGGATCACATGCTAAAACACAGCAGTGGAGTCCATTGCACTTAAATATATCTAGCCAAATCCTCAGCTTCATAAATAGCATGTGATAACTGAAACAATATGATCAGAGGCAGCGTAGTATAGATGTTAGGCACCTAGTAGACTCAGGCCAGGGGTGCCTCTCACTTTCTTCAGCTGTAAAATGAGGATGTGCCTACATCTAACAGTGTTGTTTGGATTAAGAGTCAGTGAAGCCAGGCACTCAGAACTATGCCTGACAAGGAATAACCATTGAATATATGTTAGCTGTCCTCACCTTTCCACTCTACACTGATTAGAGTGGGCCCCGTAGGCATATGTTATACATTGCTGGCTCCACAGTTTAAGAGGAAAACAAGCAATGTAAATACAATTTAGAGGAGAAAGAAAAATAGGTTTGGAAATAAGTCCTTCCTGGTAAGAGGCAGGGAACTGGGGTTCCAGACACCTCTCTGGTAACTAAATGCACAGGGGGTAGGAAGGTGTTAGCCTTAAAAATGATTTTGGGGACTTCCCTGGTGGTCCAGTCGTTAAGACTCCACGCTTCCATGGCAGGGGGCACAGGTTCAATCCCTGGTCGGGGAACTAAGGTCCTGCATGCCCTGTGGCACAACCAAAAAAAAGGAAAAGATTTTGTTTCTCCAAAGAAGACATACAGCTGGCCAACAGGCACGTGAAAAAACGCTCAACTTCACTAATTATTAGAGAAATGCAAATGAAACTACAATGCGGTAACACCTCATACCGGTTAGAATGGCCATCATCAAAAAGTCTACAAACAGTAAATGCTGGAGAGGGTGTGGAGAAAGAAGAACCCTCCTAAACTGTTGGTAGGAATATAAATTTGTGCAGCCACTATGGAGAACAGTATGGAAGCTCCTTAAAAAACTAAAAATAGAGTTACCATATGACCCAGCAACCCCACTCCTGGGCATATATCCAGAGAAAACTAGAATCCAAAAAGACACATGCACCCCAATATTCATTGCAGCACTATTTACAATAGCCAAGACATGGAAGCAACCTAAATGTCCATCGACAGAGGAATGGAGAAAGATGATGTGGCACATATATACAATGGAATATTAGCCATAAAAAAGAATGAAATAATGCCATTTGCAGCAACATGGATGGACCTAGAGATTATCATACGAAGTGAAGTAAGCCAGACAGAGAAACACAAACATCATATAATACTGCTTATATGTAGAATCTGAAAAAAAAAAAAAAGATACAAATGAACTTATTTACAAAACAGAAATAGACCCACACACAGAAAACAAACTTATGGTTACCAAAGGGTAAGGTTGGGGAGTGGGGGGGAAGGGATAAATTAGGAGGATGGGATTAACATATACACACTACTATATATAAAATAGATAACCAACAAGGACCTACTGTATAGCACAGGGAACTATACTCAATATTTTGTAATAACCTATAAAAGAAAAGAATCTGAAAAAGAATACACACACACATATATGAATCACTGTGCTGTACACCTGAAACTAACACAACATTGTAAATCAACTACACCTCAATTTAAAAGTTAAAAAAAATAAAAACTCTGGAAAAACCCCAGTAAAAATGATTCTGTCAATGAGAATAAAATTGGGCTCTATGCCCTGCAGCTCCAGATAAATGATAAAATATAGTTAACCTTTTTATTTCAAAATAAAACAGATAAAGAAGACCATACAAAACAAAAGTATAGCTTAATAAACTAATATAAATGGAACAACCTTGAAACCATTACCCAGAAAAAGAAACAACTTTGCCAAACACTAAAAGCCCCCCCACCCCCTTGCCATGCTCCTCATCTTCATCACAGCCCCTCCTTCCTGGTGGAAATGGACACCATGGTTCATGATAGTCACATCCTTGCTTTTTTATTTTTTTTCCCCTGGAGTTGTATTACCCAAATCCAGATCCCTAGACATTATAGTTTTTGTAGTTATAGTCTTGCACATTTAAAAAAATGTATATGCCTTTTAAGTCTCTTTCAATCTACAGGTTCCCCCTCCACTCTCTGATTTTCCCTCAGTTTAACCATTGAAGAATCCAGGCCTAGATGCTCAATGCCTAGATTCATTCATTTATTAGGGATTTCAAAACAGCTATACTCAAACTCTGTCATAATAGTTGGAATAATTTTACAAAGGGACACTCCTTTTATCTTCTATTTCATCACTCAAAGGTACAGTTTATATAAGAACAGCAAGTAACTGCTTGATTCTTCTCCTTTATTTACCATCTTCAAAATAATGATTTGGCTTCATATTCTTCAAAAAGGTGACCAATTAGTAACACACACACACACCCCCATTATGAACTCATGGATTTAAACATACTTAATGTTTATTAAATTATCCTTATAATGCTCAAATTATCCCATCTTTGGCCATAAGCTTGGCTTCTGAGTCCTTTTGACATTACCCTGATGATGTTTACTGGCTTCTTTGCTACCTGGAATGGTAAGTTGTTCCATGCTCATCTTGTACATTTCCTACCCCAGACCTAGAATCAACCATTACCCCAAGCTCTGGTTTCTTTCCATGGGAAATGGTATTTTAAGATTTAGGTGGTAGGAGTGTTTATTGCTACTAGATTGTTTCTAGATCTTTTCACTGAATGGGGATAGGAAGATAAAACACCTCATGGGTTCATACTGATAGTTCCTATTCAAACTCAGGGCTAAAGGGTTTTTAACTTCTATATTACATTTGTAACTCCTATCACCACACAAAAAATTCTGGGTCCCAAGGACATAGGAGACAAGAGTATTAGAAATCCCATAATTACTCAATTTCTTTATAGTCAACACATTTTAAGTCCTGGGCAAACTAGCATACTTCCCCCGTTCCTTCTACATCGAACATGCTGCAAGAAGATAAGTTATAAACACACGTCATCCGTCACTTCAGAAGACAGAACTTTCCCTTGTGTTGCCTGAAGCTGTACACGTGTCCCAGGAGCTCTGTGGAGTCACCAGGCTGGGAGCTGGGACTGGGGAGAGACAGGACAGGGGTAGCCAAAGAAAGAAAAATTTGCTTTCCCTCTCTCCTCTCAAGCTCAGCCCGCCCCCTGGTGGAGATGCTAATGAGCCGGGAACAGCCCAAGGCAGGTCAGATCGGAAGTCAACTAGCTGACATGTACAGAGCAGTTACTAGAACCAGTCCTAAAATGGGTGCTAAAGGTAGAAAACCTCTCTGTGGCTTCAACTGGCTTTAAGTGTAGCTGGGGAGAGTGGAGGCTGCCCAAATGAAAAGCACTTACAAATTGTCACCAAGCAACACGCCAAATTTCAAAATCATGAGAGGGAAGGCCAATAAAGTTTATCAAAATGACTTCATTATTTTTAAAGAAACACCATTGTCTTTCAATGAAACACATTGTATAGCCTAACATATAAAAGCTCATATACATTTTTAAAATAATGTAAGTCACAAGTGACATAATCAACTTCATAGGCTTAAAAATCTTTTTTACATTCAAAAATCAACCAATGGAAAAAAAAAAAAAATCAACCAATGGATCCAGAGATGAAATCCTATATTCTTTAGAATTTGATGTTAAAGATTCGTTTTGGCCATAAAACCTCAGATTTTTCAACACTTACCATGACTGAAATGTCTTATTCAATAATATACAAATTCCATATTTCAAAGGCTTGAATTTAGATTTTATTCAGTTTTAAACTGCATTTGTAAATTAAAAAGATTTGTAAGCTAAGGAGGAGAAGAGGAAAGAGGTTAATTTAAAAACGAGTTAAGGGCCTCCATGGTGGCACAGTGGTTAAGAATCCGCCTGCCAATGCAAGGAACACGAGTTTGAGCCCTGGTCTGG